>NC_137772.1:61385217-62002717 GCF_963455305.1 Plecotus auritus | reverse complement strand
TTATATTAGTCCTTTATATACATTTGGATATTAATCGCTTATTGGATATATCATCTTCAAATATTTTCTATCATTCACTAGATTGCCTTTTAATTTTGTTGATGGTTTCCTTCACTGTGTAAAAGCTTTTTAGTTTTATGTAGTTTCCTTTTTTATTTTTGGTTTGTTGCCTTGCCCAAGGAGTTATATCCCCCAAAATATTGCTAAGACTGCTCTTAAAGAGTTTTTTACCTATGTTTTCTTCTAAGAGTGATTTCAGATCTTACATTAAAGTCTTTAATCCATTTTGAGTTTATTTTTGTATACGGTGTAAGAAAGTTGTTTAGTTTCATTTGCATGTGTATCTTTGTATACTTACACCTGAGAGTTTCCTTTTTAGTAAATTGCCTGTTCAAATCTTTCACTATTTTTAGCTGTATTCTTTGTCAGTTTGGTTTCTCTAGGAAGTAGATACCAAGATGGATATATACAGTGACATTTATTATTAACTAGAGGCCCAGTGCACAAAATTCGTGCATGGGTAGGGTCCCTAGTGGCTGCCGGCTGCCGGCCAGGGCCTCCCTCCATTCCCCCAGCTGCCTGCCAGCACCGGGGCCTTTCTCCCTTCCCCGGCAGCGTGCCGCCACTGGGGCCTCCCACCCTTCTCCTGGCCGGCTGGTCCCCTGGTCGAACTACCAGAAGAACTCTGGTTGAGGGGACAATTTGCATACTATGCTTTTATTATATAGGACTAGAGGCCTGGTGCATGAAATTCGTGCACAGGTATGGTCCCTAAGCCTGGCTGGCGATCAGGGCTGATCAGGTTCCCCACATCCCCGCTTTCTCTTTTCCTTGCCACCCACACCACCACCCGCCACCACGCGGTTCTCCTCCTCCCCACATCCCCACCTTCTTCTTCCTTCACTCCCTCAGAGCCCTGCTGCCGCCACTGGTCGCCCACCATGTTCCATGCCACCCCCTGGTGGTCAGCACACGTCATAGCGAGCAATTGAGCTGTTCTCCTGGTTGAACTTCCAAGGGAACGCTTTGCATATTAGCCTTTTATATATATAGATTGTAATTGCATAACAAACTTTATGGGAAAAAGGTGAACTGCTAGTAGAGTACAATGGGGGAAGGGAGGGTTCTTTTCTGTGTGTGTGTGTGTGTGTGTGTGTGCAGTGAAGCTGTTGCTATTTCTTTGGCTGTTCATGTTGTAATGAAGTGTTTATCTGTCTGGAGTGGGAAAGACATTGCTGTATCTGTTTCTGCTTTCTGAGATCATTTGTTACATTATCTTTTAAGAATAGCATCCATTGTAACAGTTGAATATTTGTTAATATTGAGATGTAAAGCTTCCACCTTTATACTCTTTTGAATTTACTATTGTGATGAAAACATATAATTGTGGTTACCTTCAAATTTTGAAATAAAAAAATATAGAATTGTTTGTTTTTTAAAAATGAAGGATAAAAGTGATTAGGAACATAACAAAAGACTCTGACCTTAGTATCAATTTGACCCTTGCTGCAGAATGCTATCTCTTTGTACATAAAATAAAATTTAAAAACACTTCCAAAAAAAGGAAAAAAAGAAATTAAAGGGGAAATAAAAAGTTTGAGACAAACAAAAATGAAAACACAACATGCCAAAACTTATGGGATCTAGCAAAGCAGTTCTCAGAGGGAAGTTCATGCAATAAATTCCTGCATTAAGAAGCAAGAAAGAAAGTTACAATAGCTAAGATTTGGAAACAACCTAGGTGCCCATCAGCAGATGAGTGGATTAAAAACTGTAGTACATCTACATAATGGAATACTGCACTGCTATAAAAAAGAAGGAACTTTTACCATTTGCAACAGCATGGATGGAACTGGAGAGCATTATGCTTGTGAAATAAGCCAGTCGGAGAAAGATAAATATCAGATGATCTCACTCATATGTGGGATATAATGATCAACATATTTGATGAACAAGAATAGATCCAGAGACAAATGGCAGCGGGGGTGGGGTTAGAAAGAAACCAAAGGACTTGTATGCATGCATATTAGCATAACCAATGGACACAGACACCAGGATGGTGGGGGCTTGCCTGGGGTGGGAATGGCTTTGGGGGAGGGGGGAGGCGTTCAAGAGGGGAAAAAGGAGACATATGTGAAACTTCAGACAATAAAAAAATATATAAAAAATGCATATATAATCAATACATCAAAAAAAATGCAAGAAAGATCCCAAATAAACAACCCAACTCTATGCCTTAACTGACTAGAAAAAGAAGAACAAACTGAGCCCAAAGATAGCAGAAGGAAGGAAATAACAAAGATTAGAGCAGGAATAAATAAACTGAAAAACAATAGAAAAGATTAACTAAACTAAGAGTTGGTTCTTTGAAAAAGATAAAGAAAATTTATAAAACCTTAGCTGGACCAACCAAGGAAGAAAGAGGACACAAATCAACAAAGTTAAAAATGAAAAAGGAAACATTAGAGCTGATAATACAGAAATACAAAGGGTCATAAGAGTCTGCTATGAAAAACTACATGCCAACAAACTGGACAACCTAGAAGAAATTGAAATATTCTTAGAAACATACAACATGCTATGACCAAATCAAAAAGAAGTAGAAAATTTGAATAATTACTAGTAAGAAGAGTGAAAATATACAAAATGTTGTTATGGGCAAATAAATTTTAAAAGTAAGTGAATCCAAGGGTTGAGACTTTATTCTTTAATAGGAAACATTATTGCTACTATATCAAAAAAAGATGCTAAACCTTGACATTTAAAATATCAGGCTTATAGTTTTTTATTAGACATTAACATGTGCACACTTACAGAAAATTTTGGAAATGCACTATAAAAATTCACCCATAATTACACAACCCAGAAATAACATGTTAATATTTTGGTGAATTTTTATTTTATTTAATATTTCTTCTCTATGTATGTATACATTTCTAAAAATATTCAATGATTATACTGTACTAGCGGCCCAGTGCACAAAATTTGTGCACTGGGGGGGTTGTCCCTCAGCCTGGCCTGAGCCCTCTCGCAGTCTGAGACCCCTAGGGGGATGTTTGCCTGCTGGCTTAGGCCCGCACGGGGATCAGGCCTAAGCTGGCAGTCGGACATCCCTCTCGCAGTCCAGGAGCCCTCATTCCTTACTGCCGCCTGCTCGCTGCTCCTTACTTCTCATCTCACTGCTCCTTAGTGCTGCCACAGAGGCGGGAGAGGCTCCCGCCACTGCTGTTGCACTCGCCAGCCATGAGCCCAGCTTCTGGCTGAGCAGCGCTCCCCCTGTGGGAGCACACTGACCACCAGGGTGCAGCTCCTGCATTGAGCATCTGGCCCAGGGGTGGGCAAACTTTTTGACTCGAGGGCCACAATGGGTTCTTAAACTGGACCGGAGGGCCGGAACAAAAGCATGGATGGAGTGTTTGTGTGAACTAATATAAATTCAAAGTAAAGGAGCAGAGGGGAGAGCAAGAGAACGCTCCGCTCTTTCAGCTCCGCGGGCCGGATAGAACAGCCGAACGGGCCGGATCCGGCCCGCGGGCCGTAGTTTGCCCACGGCTGGTCTGGCCTCTGGTGGTCAATGTGCATCATAGTGACTGGTCATTCTGGTTGTTCCACCATAATGGTTGCTTAGGCTTTTATTATATACATATCCAGCACTGTATCTTGCTTTCCCCCCTAAAAATTATGTTGTAATAATTTTTGTATAATTAATAATTGAGAAACTTATTTTAATGGCTGCATAAGCAATGTATGAAAGTACAATGTTTTATTCAATAATTCCCCTGTTGTTCAATTGTTCCCATTCTTTAACCCTTATAAATAATATTTAAATTTACATTCTTTTTTGTAACATTTTATTATGCTCTTAAATTTTATTTTTGTAGGTCTGGATTCCTGGACGTGGACATACTAGATGAACAGGTTTTCTTTTTGAAGCTTTTGCATACTATACATTACTTTTTAGAAGATGATGTCAATTTTGACTCCCAAGAGCAATTATGGAAACACCGATATCATAACAATCTTGCCAACAATAAAATAAATTTGCCAAGTTGATAGACAAAATGGATGTGATGTTTGTCATTTTTGGTTTCCTAGAGTGGTGTTCAAAAAAATATATATGTATATGTATTATACACATATTTAAAGTATATATGTGTGTGCAAATGTGTGTGTGCATACATATACTAGTATATGTAAATATATATGTGTACATATATTCATATTTGTAAATATATATGTGTAAATACACATACTCTAACACATATACACACCTTTTGTACTTTATTTTCTGGGAATGATTTACTCTTTCCTTTTCTAGCCACCACTGGTAATATCACATGATCTAAAAGCTCATTCTATTACTAGTAATTTCTTTTTTTTCAGATTTGATTAAATTATAACCAAATGGTCTAATGTGACATTGGTTAACAGCTGAGAAATTCTATGTCTTAGCAAGGTATGCTTAACTTACGAATGCTCAGTTAGGCTACTGAGGTAGTTTAGCCTACCAAACAGAAAGTATTAGTTTGGAGCCAGAGGAACCCGAGTTTAAAATTTATTTTTACTACTTAACAATTTTGTGATCTGTATCCATACTTCTTTGAACCTCAGTTAACTCAGTTATAAAATGAAAAGGATGATCCTTGTCTTCTGGGGTTGCTGTGACCATTAAGAAATACATAAGAAAAAAAAAAAAAAAAAGAAATACATAAGAAAATTCAACACATATTAGATATACAACATTCTATTATCCTTTAAAATCAAACCATAGGAGAACATCTAGATACACAATAGAAAACTCGTTAATGAAAAACTGCAATTACTCTATGCTTTATCAGTTTTTTTCTCATAATGTATTAGCTTTTATTTAATGGAGCTCTTATATTTCCTGTCAATAGAGGTAAAAATCTCAAGCTAATACATAAAAACCCTGACTTTATAAACCACTTCCTTTTCTAATTTCTGATTTAGCAGTACTCTAAACTTTGACTCAGTTCTTTCTTTTGTTTTGTTAATGCTTCTTGTTCTTAATCATTCAATGTTCTGCTAGATTTATTTCATTTACTAACTAGAGTTCCTTCTTTATCCTTGACTAAGTACTAGCTATTTAATTATTTAAGGCCAAGAATATCAGTCTTCTGATTGGCATACTTGCTTTCCATTCAACTGGTTCTCAGGGCAGAGAACTAAGTTTCATTTACAAGCTCATTTCACCATAGTAATGAATTAAACTGAATGAAATACCAGAGCAGGTTCTTCAAGTGTTGTTAGTTACAAGACATTCTGTATTTCCTATTAAAAATCTATTTGTTTTTGTATAGAAGGAAGCATTTTATCCAAAACAATTGCTGTTTTTTAGCACTGATCCCAACAGAAATAATGTATATTTGTCCACAGAAAGGTTTAAAAACCTGCATTATGGATTTCTACTTCAGATACCTTGGTCTAAATTGCTCTGAGAGTATCTTCCTTTACAGAACATTTAAAGTATAAACTTTGGAGGCACTACTTGTTTTGAAAATGATAGGGGGAATCTCTAAGGATAACCCCTAAAATGAAAAATAAAAAAACCACACCCCAAAACTTCAAAGCTGGGGCTAGAGCTTTTTTGTATGTACTTGAAAATTTTCATAACAAATTAAAAAAATATCAAGGTAGTTGGGGGAGAGTTCAAGAAATAGGATGGGGAGGAGCATATGTATAGATTTAATGATATTGTTAGTGTTCTAGATCTTGGGTTGGATGATATATTTATGGGTATTTGTTTTATAACAACATTTTATATGTTATTTACTTAGTATTTATTTTTAAATGAAAAAGTTCTTAATTAACTGATAACCTTTTTATTTTAAAAATTTAAATATAGAGAAAAGTTGAAAGGGTAATACAAAAAAAAATTCATATACCCCCACTAAATTCAACAATTGTTAACATGTTACCAAACTTAGAAATATTTTAATGTATATGCATAAATTTGATTTCTTGCTGAATAATTTGAAAGTCATTTGCAGAAATATGAAAGTCCACTCTTAATATTTCACCATACAACCATAAGGATATTTAATCCCAATGCCATTATTACACCTAAGAAAAATATAATAATAATTTCATATTGTTATTTAATATTCACTCCATATTCAAATTCTCCCACGTCAAGCCCCATGGGGCAGGGGGGTGCGCAGCCTCAGGTCCTTGCTGATTGCTCATTAAGGCTCGTTACGGGAACTCAGCCTCTCCTGTGGGTGCAGCCATCTTGTGTTATGGAAAACCCCACCTCTGCTGTGGGTGCTGCCATCTTTGTGGCGGAGTGAAGGTCAATTTGCATATTCCCTCTTTATTATGTAGGATATTTGAATGCATTGAATTTGATATATTAAATTTGATGGTTGTCTCTCTTAATTCAGAACAATCTTTGGCCCCTTTATTCATGATCTTGAAGAACCCAGGCCCGTTGTTTTATATATCCTGATTGCTTCCCATGAGGTTCTTAAGCTTATCCTGTATTTCATGTAGACTGAAATTTAGGTCTAGATTTGATTAATTTTAGATAAAACCTATTTGTCCAGAATCCTTCATTCAAAACACAGGTAATCTGTGGTACATCTACACAATGAAATACTACATTGCAGTAAAAAAGGAGTTCTTACCATTTGCAACAACATGGATGGAGATCAAGAACATTATGCTAAGTGAAATAAGCCAGGCAGAGAAAGATAAATATCACATGGTCTCACTCATTTGTGGTATATAATGAACAACATAAACTGATGAACAAAAATAGATCCAGAGACAGAGAAACATCAATCAGAACGTCAAACCTCAGGGAAGGTAGAGAAATTTAAAAAATAAAATAAATAAAAACACAAAAACTCAAAACAAAACAAAAAAAACAACAAACCCACAATGTTGTGACTTCACATCTCTTCAGGAGATATATAATGTCAGGTTGTCCTACTACTAGTGATACTTTGTGTGATTGTTAAATTTGGATGGCTACTGCCAGATTGCCATATGGAAAAGGTGCCTTTTACCTTTGGAATTAATAAGTAATCTGAGAGGTAATACATACTTGGGCACTATGGGAACATCCTGTTTTCCCAATACCCTCCCATTCAATGGTTTTAGCACCCACTTATCTAGGTATTGTGAAATCTCGATTTTCTAATTCTGTCATAGTAAAGGGAAAATTTTTCTTTTCAGTACCTTTATTTTGTTTTAAAGAATTGCATTAGGGTGCTAGGTCTTTAGTTTATATAAATGACTTAAGATTTAACATGATTATCATTTATTATTATTCTACAGAGGCCCGGTGCACTGGCCGGGGAGGGACCACTGGAGGGCTCCTGGGTGTGTCTGGCCCCTCTCACCAAGCCCTGATCGGTTGGACCCCAGCAGCAAACTAATCTACTGGTCAGAGCATCTGCCCCATGGTAGTCAGTGCGCATCATAGCGAACAGTCGAATGGACAGACACTTAGCATATTAGGCTTTTATTATGTAGGATAGTTAGGTTGACCTAGAAATATTATTCTTTAATGTAATGCTAACTATGGAATGAATTGTCCCCACAAAATTCATATGTTGAAGCCCTAACCCCTCAATGTGATAGTATTTGGAGATGAAGCCTTTGGGAGATTATTAGGTTTAGATGAGGTCATAAGGGTGGGGTCCTTTTCATGGGATTAGTACTCTTAAAGGAAGAGACCCCGGAGAGCTCTCTCTCTCTCTTTCTCTCTCCCTCCCTCTGTTTCTCTAACCTTAACCTCCCTCCCCCCATCAAGTGAGGACACAGAGAGAAGGTGTCTGTCTGCAAGCCAGGAAGAGAACTCTCACCAGACCCTTACCGTACTGGCTCCCTGATCTCTTGGATATCCAGCCTATAGAAAATAACTTTCTGTTGTTTAAGTCACCTAGTCTATAGTGTTTTGAAATGGCAGCCTGAGTACACTAATATATAGATTTCTAAGTATTATAGAACCCTTTGTCGCAGCCCCACTGATACCAAATTTCTAAGGAAATGAAACTGTTTTTTGTGTGGTCTTTACAATGCAGACAAAGGTGATCCTAAATAAAGCATTCTCATGGCTGCCTTCCAAATGGAAGACCAATGGGACCAACTTTCCATCCTATACAATAAAGAGGTAATATGCAAATTGAGGACAAAATGGCAGCGGAATAGACAGACGTGTCCTGAGCCTTGTCCCAGAGCAAATAGAGGGAGCAGCTGAAACGAGTGGAATCCAGCCCATATTGGTGAAGGAGGCGCAGCTGGTGAGACAGTTTGCAGCTGGGAAGGGCAGAGATCCCTCTGATAAAGGTAAAATAAAAGATCTAGGCAGTAGAATCTGCCAGACCTCTGTTCCCAGAAGGTTGGTTGGGGAGAAACTACATGGCGCCAAGCCGCGTCCCTGAGGACAGGCAAAGCGTCTGACTGGAAAAAAAAAAGGGGGGGGGGGTCCATGGGACTGCGGGAGGTAGGGGATTGTAGACCTTGGAGTCTGGATTTGGGATCTGAGCTCAAAGGCAGCCCTGTAGAGCTGCCGGACCGCGCAGTGCCAGCAAGAGAGGAACTTGCAGAGACGTGGTCCCTCCTCACGCTGGGGCCTGCGCCTTTCTACACTGAACCAAGTTCGTAGGATCTTTAGGATAAAGACACTTACCTGTGGCAGAGGTGCAGAAGAAGGGGTGAGCTTGTCGAATCTGGGGAGTGTAGGCAGCGGACGATCCAGGAGAGGTGGAAGCGAGTCTGGTGCTGAGTCATATCTAAGCCCAGTCGCCATTTTCTCCTGAGAGATAGCCCCTCCCTCCAGTCTCCAGGCAACCAATATAGCCACACCCAGATCTCACCCTGAATAACACCATGGAATCTGAATACTCCCTGAGGCTATAGGATCTGCCCTAAAGAGAAATCTTTAGAAGCTAGGAACCTCAATTACAAGGCTACACCGCCAGGGCCCTTCAGAGTGCTTCAGTGTGCCTCGCTGGCGAACTTACTGTGGGTGCTCCTGTGAGCCGCCACTGGGAGTAAGCGCCTATCCACCACAGGTGCAGCAGCGAAAGCTGAGTCTACCCACCCCATAACTACAGAACTCTGGGCATCACAGTCACACCTATCCAGAGGGCAGGCCCCCTGAGCCACATCACCCCAACAGACAGTTCCTTGGTGCCACTATGAGTCCACACTGGGCACGCGTGATTTCAATTAAGAGTGCAAGACAGCAAAAATTGGGATACTCCCCTCCACAGCTGCTGACTTCCAGAAACGGCAGTTGTGCCTCTCAAGCTTGCAGGCCTATATCAAGAGAACCCAAATAGCTCAAGTAGGGAGCTACACTAGATTACCAAGCCCAGGAGAACTGATAGATTACACCAGTAGCACCATCACCAAAAGAACCTGGGTAGCAAAGCAATTGGATCTACAATTAAAACATTACAGGAAAACATGGGGAGACACAAAAGCAACTCCCAAAGGAAAGAAAAAGAGGAATCACCAGAAAGGGAGTTAAATGAAATTGAAGCTAGCAGCTTAACAGAGAAAGAATTCAGAGTAATGGTTATAAGGATGTTTAAACGGATGGATGACAAATACACACAACTCAATGACAAATACACACAACTCAATGAGAACTATAAGGAGCTGAATGGGAATGTCACCAACATGAAAAGAAACCAAGAGGAGATGAAGAACGACATAGCTGCAATAAAGAACACATTAGAAGGCTTAAACAGTAGACTAGAAGAGGCTGAGGACCGCATCAGTGAATTAGAAGACAAGGTAGGAAAAAACACACAAACACAGCAGCAACTGGAAAGAAGACTTAAAAAGCAAGAGGAGAGCCTAAGGGAGCTGTGGGACAACACAAAACGAAACAATATTAGAATAATAGGGATACCAGAAGGAGAGGAAGAGAAGCAAGGAATAGAAAACCCGTTTGAAGAAATAATGACAGAAAACTTCCCTGATATTGGCAAGAAAAAAACTATGCAAGTCCAAGAAGTACATAGAGTCCCAAACAAGTTGAACCCCAAAAGACCGACACCAAGACACATCATAATTAAATTGGCGAACACCAATGACAAAGTAAGAATCTTAAAGGCTGCCAGAGAGAGACAGAAAGTTACCTACAAGGGATCTCCTATTAGAATATCAACTGATTTCTCAACAGAAACACACCAGGCCAGAAGGGAATGGAATGAAATATACAAAGTGATGCAAAGCAAGGGTCTGAATCCAAGAATATTATACCCAGCAAGGCTATCATTCAAAATTGAAGGTGGAATCAGGAGCTTCACAGACAAAAAAGGGCTAAGAGAGTTTATCACTACCAAGCCAGCAATGCAAGAGATGCTAAAGGGACTGCTGTAAAAAGAAGAAAGAGGAAGGCAAAAAGAAACACAAACACTAAGGAAAAATATGACAAAAAACATGTACTTGTCAATAATAACATTAAACGTAAATGGATTAAATGCACCAATCAAAAGACATAGGGTAGCTGAATGGATAAGAAAACATGACCCATATATTTGCTGTCTACAAGAGACCCACCTCAGGGCAAAGGATTCACACAGACTGAGAGTGAAGGGATGGAAAAACATTTTTCAGGCAAATGGAAATGAGAAAAAAGCTGGGGTTGCGATACTTATATCTAATAAAATAGACCTCAAAGTAAAGGCCATAACAAGAGATAAGGAAGGCCACTACATAATACTAAAGGGAGCAATTCAACAAGAAGATATAACTCTGGTAAACATATATGCACCCAATGCAGGAGCGCCCAAATACATAAAAAAACTCCCGGAAGACATCAAGGGAGAGATTGACAACAATCCAATCATAGTAGGAGACTTTAATACACCACTGATATCACTGGATAAATCCTCTAGACAAAAAATCAGCAAAGAATCAGCAATTCTAAATGATGCACTAGATCAAATGGACCTAATTGACATCTTCAGAGCATTTCACTCCAAAGCCACGGAATATACGTTCTTCTCAAGTGCACATGGGACATTTTCAAAAATAGACCACATACTGGGTCACAAGCAAAGTCTTCCCAAATTTAAAAAGATTGAAATCATATCAAGCATTTTCTCAGACCACAATGGCATACTATTAGAAATAAACTATAATAAAAACATTCCAAAAAATTCAAACACTTGGAAGCTGAATAGCATGCTATTAAACAATGATTGGGTGAGCAACGAGATCAAAGAAGAAATTAAAAACATCCTGGAGACTAATGACAATAAAAACACAACAATGCAATTGCTATGGGACACAATGAAAGCAGTCCTGAGAGGGAAGTTTATAGCTCTACAGGCCTACCTCAAAAAACAAGAAAAAATGCTAATAAATGATCTAACTCAACAACTCAAAGAATTAGAAAGAGAGCAAGAAGAAAAGCCCACAGTGAGCAGAAGGAAGGACATAATAAAGATCAGAGCAGAAACGAATGACATAGAGACCAAAAAAACAATACAAAAGATCAACAAAACCAGGAGCTGGTTCTTCAAAAGGATAAACAAGATTGATGAACCTCTAGCCAGCCTTACCAAGAAGCAAAGAGAGAGGACCCAAATAAACAAAATCAGAAATGAAAGAGGTGAAATAACAACAGACCCCACAGAAATACAAAGGATTGTTAAAAAATACTATGAACAACTCTATTCTAACAAACTAGACAACCTGGAGGAAATGGACACATTCCTAGAAAAATACAGCCTTCCAAAACTCACTCAGGAAGATTCTAAAAATCTCAATAGGCCAATAACTATGGAAGAAATTGAAGCAGTCATCAAAAAGCTCCCAGCAAACAAAAGCCCGGGGCCAGATGGCTTCACAGGGGAGTTTTACCAAACATTCAAGGAAGAACTAAAACCTATCCTCCTCAGACTATTTCAGAAAATTCAAGAGGAAGGAACACTTCCAAGCTCCTTCTATGAAGCCAGTATCACCCTAATACCAAAACCAGATAAAGATAACACAATGAAAGAGAATTACAGGCCAATTTCCCTCATGAATATAGATGCTAAAATCCTCAACAAAATTCTAGCAAATCGAATCCAACAGTACATCAGAAAGATTATACACCATGACCAAGTAGGATTTATCCCGGGGATGCAAGGATGGTACAATATTCGCAAATCAATAAACGTGATACATCACATAAACAAATTGAGAGATAAAAACCACATAGTCATATCAATTGATGCAGAAAAAGCATTTGACAAAATCCAACACCCTTTCTTGATAAAAACTCTCAGCAAGGTGGGAATAGAAGGATCATACCTGAACATAATAAAAGCCATATATGACAAACCCACAGCCAACATCATACTCAATGGGCAAAAACTAAATCCATTTCCCCTAAGAACAGGAACAAGACAGGGATGCCCATTCTCACCACTCCTGTTCAATATAGTGCTGGAAGTACTAGCCATTGCAATCAGACAAGAAGAAGAAATAAAAGGCATCCAAATTGGAAAAGAAGAAGTAAAACTGTCCTTATTTGCAGATGACATGATACTGTACATAGAAAACCCTAAAGACTCCATCAAAAAATTACTAGACTTAATAAATGAATTCGGCAATGTAGCACGATACAAAATTAACGCCAAGAAATCTATGGCATTTCTATATACCAATAATGATCTTACAGAAAGAGAGACTAAAAAAGCAATCCCATTTACCATCGCACCAGAAAAATTAAGATACCTAGGAATAAACTTAACTAAGGAGGTAAAAGACCTATATGTGGAAAACTACAGGACACTGAAAAAAGAGATAGAGGAAGACATAAACAGATGGAAGAACATACCATGTTCATGGATTGGTAGAACCAACATCATCAAAATGTCCATACTACCCAAAGCAATCTATAAATTCAATGCACTGCCCATTAAAATACCAAAGACATATTTCACAGACCTAGAACAAACTTTCCAAAAATTTATCTGGAATAAAAAAAGACCCCGAATAGCTGCAGTAATCCTGAGAAAGAAGAACAAAGTAGGTGGGATCTCAACACCAGATATCAAGCTGTATTACAAAGCCACTGTTCTTAAAACAGCCTGGTACTGGCACAAGAACAGACATATAGATCAATGGAATAGAATAGAGAACCCAGAAATTGACCCAAATCACTATGCTCAATTAATATTTGACAAAGGAGGCATGAACATACAATGGAGTCAAGACAGTCTCTTCAACAAATGGTGTTGGGAAAATTGGACAGATACATGCAAAAAAATGAAACTAGATCACCAACTTACACCATACACAAAAATAAACTCAAAATGGATAAAGGACTTAAACATAAGATGGGAAACCATAAAAATACTAGAGGAATCCACAGGCAGAAAAATCTCAGACATATGCCAAAGGAACTTCTTCACTGATACTGCTCCTAGGGCAATGGAAGCCAAAAAGAAAATAAACAAATGGGACTACATCAAAATAAAAAGCTTTTGCACAATATTCGCAAATCAATAAACGTGATACATCACATAAGGAAACCATCAATAAAACAACAAGAAAGCCCACTGCATGGGAGAACATATTTGCCAATGATATCAACGATAAGGGTTTAATCTCCAACATTTACAGGGAACTCATGCAACTCAACAAAAAGAAGATAAACAACCCAATCAAAAAATGGGCAACTGATCTAAATAGACACTTTTCGAAAGAAGACAGAAGGAAGGCCAAGAGACATATGAAAACCTGCTCAAAGTCACTAATCATCAGAGAGATGCAAATCAAAACAGCAATGCGGTACCATCTCACACCTGTCAGAATGGCTATTATCAACAAATCAATAAATGACAAGTGCTGGCGCGGATGTGGAGGAAAAGGAACCCTCGTGCACTGCTGGTGGGAATGCAGACTGGTGCAGCCACTGTGGAGAACAGTATGGAGTTTCCTCAAAAAACTAAAAATGGAACTCCCTTTTGACCCAGTGATCCCACTTCTAGGAATATATCCCAAGAAACTAGAAACACCAATCAGAAAGGATATATGCACCCCTATGTTCATAGCAGCACAATTGACCATAGCTAAGATTTGGAAACAGCCTAAATGCCCATCAGCAGATGAGTGGATTAAAAAACTGTGGTATATCTACACAATGGAATACTACGCTGCGGTAAAAAAGAAGGAGTTCCTACCATTTGCAACAACATGGATGGAGATGGAGAGTATTATGCTAAGTGAAATAAGCCAGGCAGAGAAAGATAAGTATCACATGATCTCACTCATTTGTGGAATATAATGAACGGCATAAACTGATGAACAAGAACAAATCCAGAGACTGAGAAACGTCGAACAGCACGTCATACCACAGGGAAGGTAGGGGAGGGTGGGGGTAAGGGGGAGAGATCAACCAAGGGACTTGTGTGCATGCATATGAGCCTAATCAATGGACACAGACAACAAGGGGGTGGGACATAAGTAGGGGGTGGGGGGTTATGGGGAAATAATTTGTGTTTTTGCCTTCCTGACAAAATTTATATAAGGTTACAAAAAGAAATTGACAGCCAGTTTGAAATTTAATAGCCATGGCCTAGAGCAAAGAATATCCTTACATGATATTATTCTACAATGTTATTAAAATTTTAGATATTTTACAACAGCATATTGTACAATTATCCCAAATAAACTTACAAACTAATTCTTGGAATGTTTGGCAGCAATTTAAAAAAAAAAAAAGGACATGAAAGGATGAAAGGATATAATCCCTTTCAGAAGGAATTAAGGCATTGAGAAGGCACTTGAGCATTCTATATTGGCCCCTCTTGCCTTTTGTGCCAAGAGGGACCCTCTTCTCACAATCCAATTGCCCTCAGCTGTTGCCTGAGCTTTCTGTTCATGCTGAGCATGAAGCCTCGTGGTGGCTGGTACCATGGATCTGTCTCTCGCCCAATCGTGTGAGCTGGGCCCTCCCTGGAGAAGAAACCTGAGTTCCCCGAGATATCTGATCAGTTCTGGGGCCCCACCAGCAGGCCAGGGGATCCCAAGGCAGGTGCTGGGCATGGAGGCCACGGGGGCATAGGCTACCAAGGAGACAGAACTGAACCTCACATCACCCTGCTTGGCCCCGGAGGATGACTGGTTAGCCAGAGACGGGTAAGATTCCTCAGGGAAGGAACAACCTAAGACAGGCACAGTAGCAGAGGGGCCATCAGAAGAGAACTTGGGGATCAACAGAGGTGGGGCACAGACCCTCACCCCCCCAACCTTGCAGGGGCCTGAACCCTCACCCCGTGTGAGGGAGGTCTCCTGCCCCCATGGCTGCTTTGCTTCCCACGCCCAGCTCAGATCGGGACACAGGTGACAGACAGTGACTTGGCCCAGCTCAGATTGGGACCCAGGTAACAGACAGAGACTTGGCCGACAGCAGCTGCCCTATATCTAAATCCAACCTAGCACCAGGAATGCTCAGGGCCTACTCAAGAATGCAAATAATCCTTTCCACTAATATTTACAGGGTAAACTAAGATTGTTGGTAGAGTATTAAATTTGACAGTAAAATAATAATCAAGTTTTCAGATTAATTTAAATAGGCTAATTGAAATAAGTGAATATTCAAGAAAATTTAATTGTACTGGACAAAAAGCTGTTCCTAATGTGGTAACTAAAATTTCTATTGGTAGTTCATCTCATGGTAAAATTCCTGAACATGCAATGAAACTAAAGCAGTCATATTTTTGTCAAAAAATTAAAATTTAAAGTCATCAAGACTGCATTATAAAAGTTACAAAAGCCTCCATTAATCAAAAAAGGGGGGATAGAAGGGTAATATCATGTAAGAAAAAATATCCTATAAGTAAATTACATCTAGAAAATTTTTACTTTACAAAATTAGTTTTCATTTGTAATGCTAACAGCAAGACACCCATGAAAAACACACATGGTGTCTAAATAAGACAAAGGAAAATCGTTTGGGCAAAAATAAAAAGGATCCCAAATCAATTATATAGAAAAGATTCCTTTATTAACTTTTGGTCGAGAATATGTTTGTATATTTTCAGAAAACAACTCCAAGACCATGTGGATTCCTGCAACAGAGAAGAATTGACAGGTCTGCTCCAACCACGAAGACAAGAGGAGAAACAGTCCAGAGATGGAAGACGCTGATGACGCCTTGCCACGCTAGCAGTCAGCAGCTGTGCGACGCAGCAAACTGCCTAGGACCAAACCAGAGAGGGTCGGACCTGCATTGCCACCATGTGCCCACCATCCAGATATCATTGCTGTCATGTACACATAAGGAACTGTTTGACATTGAAATGGGGACTCAGAACTGTTGGACATGGAAATTGGGACTCAAACATTTTTTGTTATTATATGTTTATTTCTAGTCTGCAGAGGCAAGATTTTTTAAAGGAATGAAATGGGGAAAAAATAGATACAGAGGCAAAGAAGCATTGAACAGACTGTCAAACTACAGTGGGAAGGCAGAGGAGGTTGCGGGAGGAGGGGGGACTGTAAGAGATCAACCGAAGGACTTGTACGCATGCATATAAGCATAACCAATGGATAAAAAACACTGGGGGGAGGGGGCAGGTAAAGGCATGTACTGGGGGGAAGGGGAGGCCGGGGGAAGGTCAATGGGGAAGGAAAAAAAAAAAGGAGACATATGTACTATTATTTGTAATACTTCAAACAATTAAAAAAAAATTAAAAAAATATGCAAATTGACCATCACTCCAACACACAAGATGGCTGCCCCCATGTGTACACAAGATGGCCACCACAAGATGGCCAGCAGGAGAGGGCAGTTAGGGGTGACCAGGCCTGCAGGGGAGGGCAGTTAGGGGCAAACAGGCTGGCAGGGAGCAGTTAGGTGTCAATCAGGCTGGCAGGGGAGTGGTTAGGGGGTGATCAGGCTGGCAGGCAGAAGCGGTTAGGGGCAATCAGGAATGCAGGCTGGTGAGCGGTTGGGAGCCAGCTGTCCTGGATTGTGAGAGGGATGTCTGACTGCCATGGGATTGGGCCTAAATTAGGGCAGTCGGACATCCCTCGAGGGGTCCCAGATTGGAGAGGGTGCAGGCTTGGCTGAGGGACAACTCCCCCCATGCATGAATTTTGTGCACTGGGCCTCTAGTTATTAATAAAGAGTGAATATTGTTGAGTATAGATCTTTCTAATTAATGTAAATTATTTTTCTCCTCTCCCACCTTTATTGAGATTTAATTTACATATAGCATTGTGTAACTTTAAGGTATACAATGTGTTAATTTGATATACTTAAATGATTTTCACCATAGTGCTAGCTAACACCCGCAACACATCATATAATTACCATTTCTTTTTTTGTGATGAGAACATTTAAGATCTAGTCTCTTAGCAACTCTCAAGTATATAATACAGTATTAACTATAATCACTATGTTGTATCTTAGATCCCCAGAGCTTACTCACCTTACAACTGGCAATCTGTATGCTTTGACCAACATCTCTCCTTTTCCTCACCCTCAGCTCCTGGTAACCAACATCTAGTCTCTGTTTCCATGAGTTTGGCTTTTATAGATTATATATATCTGATATCACATGGTATTTGCTTACTCTGTCTGACTTATTTTCCTTAGCATAATGCCCTTCACAGTCCGTCAATGTTGTTGCAAACAGCAGGATGTTATTCTTGTCATGACTGAATAATATCCCATTGTGTGTGTATATGTATACATATGTACATCCTATATAATAAGAGGCTAATATGTAAATAGACCAAACAGTGGAATAACCGAACAACTGGTTGTTATGATGTGTGCTGACCACCAGAGGGTGCGCGCTGAACATGGCGGGCGTTGGCAGTAGGCGGCAGAGCGTGGAACGTGGCGGGTGTTGGCCATGGCAGGATGGTGGAGCAGGTGAGCGGGGACACCAGACCAAGGTGGGGTGCCGGTCGCTGTCATTGGGATGAACCTCTGGTGGTTACTGAAAATTCTTTGCTCCCACGTGCCACAGTCCCACCCAGTACTCACACCTGCTGCCGGTGCCAGCCCCACTTGCACCCGCTGCTGGCGCCAGAGCTGCTACTTGCACCCGCTGCCAGCACCCAGCGCCGGTCCCAGTCACTCTGCGCTGTCAGTGGGTGTGAGCAGCAGCTGCCGGGTCTGATCACCCCTGAGGGCTTCTCCACATCCCCCTGCTCCTGAGGGGCGATCCCACTGCTTGCACCTGCTGATGGCGCCGGCCCTGCTGCACCCACTGCAGGCGCTGGTCCCACTCGCTCTGCGCCGTCAGCGGGTGCAAGTGGGGCTGGCACTGTCAGTGTGTGGAAGTGGCAGCGGCAGGAGTGGGGCTGCCGGCAGACAGGACTGGGGGCCGCGGCGGGGTGGGCGGGGTGGGGGAGCAGAAGATGGGCCAAGCGCCCCCCCCTCCCCCAGTGCCCATCGCAGCCTCGTGGCCTACAGTTCCTTTCAAGGTGCACGGATTCATGCACTGGGCCCCTAGTCACATATAATAAAAGTCTAATATGCAAATTGACCAAATAGTGGAACAACTGGTCGCTATGATGCACACTGACCACCAGAGGGCAGATGCACAATGCAGGAGCTGCCCCCTGGTGGTCAGTGCGCCCCCACAGGGGGAGTGCTGGTCAGCCAGAAGCCGGGCTCACGGCTGGCGAGCACAGCAGCAGTGGCAGGAGCCTTTCCTGCCTCCACGGCAGTGCTAAGGATGTCCGACTGATAGCTTAGGCCTGGGGGTAGCGGGCCTAAACCATCAGTTGGATATCCTGAGAGTTCCTGGACTGTGAGAGGGCACAGGCCAGGCTGAGGGACCCCCCATCCCGAGTGCATGAATTTTGTGCACTGGGCCTCTAGTACATATATATGTATAAAACATCTTCTATATCCATTCATTCATTGTGGATACTGAAGTTGTTTCCGTATATTTGCCATGGTAAGTAATGTTGCAGTATACGTGGGAGTGCAAATATCTCTTTGAGGTCATGTTTTCATTGCTTTTAGATATCTACCCAGAAGTGAGATTGTTAGATGATGTGGTAGTTCTATTTTTAACTTTTTGAGGATTCTCATACTGTTTTTTCATAATGGCTGCACCATTAGGCTAAATTCTTAAAAGTAGAAAAACTTGGTCAAGGTTATAGACCTTAAGGATTAGGATCTGAATTGCTGGTTAGCTTTCCATAAAGAGTGTACCAAGTTTCACTGACACCAGCTGTCTGTGAGTGTTCATTTAAATATCACACTTCTCAATGCTAATCATTACAATTAAAAATCTTTTCTGAATATAATAGAAAATATTTTATTTGTATTTCTGTGTTTACATTTTTCATTTTATTTTGACAAGTGTAATTTTTCTGTACATTATTTTGGTTATACCATTTCCAACTTTTCTACTGCAGTTTCAGTATTTTCTTCTCTTTTTTATGAGCCCAATGTTATTTTTGGACTACAACATTACAAAAAAAAAAAAAAAAAAAAAAAGAAAGAAAGAAAAAGAAAAAGGATAAAAAATGTTGACATAATTTTCCAAATTCAAAATTTTGCAGACATTTGACTTCAAATGTTTGATCTGTTTTAATTTGTATAATGAATGTTGACTAACTGTATGTTAAATTATATTTCACTGCAAATTATTTTTTCTAGTTTGACTTTTGAGGAAGGCTGTTTCCATGATCTTGCCAGCACTACAGGGACACTAGGAAATGTGGGGGAAAAGCGTTTCTTTGCATCTTGGTTCCAGAAGGCTTGTTTCTAGCACATACATATGAGGATCAGGCAGGCTAAGTGATTTCAAAGGCAATGCCATTTCTAAGTGGTTATTTGATTTTAGTAAATATTTCTTCAGTGAATCTGAATGTATACATACTAAGGATCCAAAGCATAGTACTGAGCATGGAACAAGTTTTAAAACTACTTTCATTGCTACTTGTCTCCCCTGTAGAGTGTCCTTATGGTATTTTTGATATGGTCATGCTTTCAATGATCAGAGTCACGTATCCATGGACATACTGGAGAAATTTTAAAATTATAATTCTTCTAGGCCTATTTTTAAAATTGAATTTTTGAAATGTAAAATTCTTCTTTAAGCACACCTCCTTCCTTCTACTAGCTTTGCTAACTTGAAACCTCTTCCTTCCTTATATATACACTTCCTCAAAGATGAGAAAACCAAAAATGCTCAATCCTGCTTACCAAATTGTGTTAAATAATATTTCTGTACAGCCTAGTCAAATGGCAGCTTCTTTTTATTTTCTGTAGTGGGTTCATCTAATGGTCATTAAACCAATGCTCAGCTCCTCTTTGAGAGGCAAACAATGCTCTCTGGGCTGAGACGTCTGAATCACAGTTTTTGTCACCAGCAATGTAACCTGATAAGTTGTTATTACAATGACATGATCTGCAGAAATACGGGATTTTCTTTTTGGTGTTTGTCAGTTGTAATTTGCTGTATTTTGCAATTACTTTTATAGTTGGCCAATTCTGTTCAATCTCCTTTCAATGTTGTAACGCTCTGACGGCAGAAACATGTCACATTACCCTATCCCTGCAAAGAGTCTTGATGTGGATTTTCATTTTAGAAAATTTAACTGATCATCTTATTTTTAGTTTATGTTAAAAGTATTTAAAAATAGCTATCAACTCTATCCTGTTTTTTAAAAAATATAACATTGCTTTC
Organism: Plecotus auritus; assembly: GCF_963455305.1. Classification (NCBI taxonomy): domain Eukaryota; kingdom Metazoa; phylum Chordata; class Mammalia; order Chiroptera; family Vespertilionidae; genus Plecotus; species Plecotus auritus. The sequence goes on along the minus strand of NC_137772.1, from coordinate 61,982,069 downwards.
TCAGAGGGAATCAATGTCTTTCCCTCAGTTGTGAGTTATTCCAGTTATCCAAGGATACAATGTTGTAATTATTTATCAAGAAAGACTATTTATTTATTTATTTTTGTTTTTATCCTCACCCTAGGATATTTCCCCCCCCCCCTTTTTTTTTTTTTTTTTTTTTTAGAGACAGTGGAGGGGAGGGAGGAGGAGACAAGAGAAAGAGAGGAACAGCAATGTGAGAGACACACACCTTGACTGGTTGCTTCCCACAGGAATCCTAACTGGAGTGGGGATCAAGCCTGCAACCAAGGTATTTGCCCTTCACTTGGAATTGAACCTGCAACTCTTTGGTCTGAGGGCCAACACTCTAACCACTGAAACAAACTGGCCAGGGCTAGAAAGATATTATTTTTAATTAAAATTTATATATTAAAAAAACTACAATCCTGTGGCAATATATACCCACATTTCATAATTCTTAGAGAGCTTCTAATACATAGTTTAAATTCTCCATGCTGTAATTTTTGTCTGCCATATGTTACTGAAAATAATTGTTTTCTATCATTTCTAGAAAACATACTAAAAAATAAGAGTCTGTCTCTCTTAAGCCTTTTTTTACTTCAGGTCATATAAATTCAACTCCTTTACTCACACTTCTAACTATGAAACTTTATATCTATTCCTTTGGAATGGACTTTCTCAAAATTGCCATGCAGAACTTTACAAAAGTTCTGACTAATGCATTGTTGTTTGCACAGTGTGAGTCATTTGTATACTTGTGGGATCCAGAGGTCAATGGAATCATAAAAACAAGAGCAAACTTAGGGAATGAAAGAAATTAGTAAAGGCCTAATAACCACCCACATCAGCCTTCTAGGGCAGAGGTTTTGTTTAATGTGGGTTCCTTTGTGTTAGTCAGTCATCCTGTGAGCCTAATAGTGGGGAAATGTTTCTGTTCCCTTAGTGTACTGGTATAAGTAGCAAGGAAGTCCAATTCAAATTTCCTGAGACAAGTGGAATTTTCTGTGAGATTAGATTTTAAGGGACAGATATAGTCAATGGACTCTAGTTCACATATATAAAGACACTCAAACTGATTCACTGAACCATGCATTTAGCATGTGATCTTAATATTGACATTGACCCAAATATTCTCTTATGCTGGGACAATAGTATGACTACATGTTACCTCTGGTGTGTGACCAAACAGCTCAGAACAGCTGACTTACCTTTCTGGCCTTCAGAACAGTGGCGGTTCCCTCATTAGTTCTGAGCTTGAATAAACTATCTGGAAATAACTGGCTGAATATAAAAATCTTCTATAGGACGTTCCACTCTTTTCTCTCTTACATGGCAAAAGTGAATACAAATTTATGTGGGGCCTGTTGACTTTGCCATCTGACTTTACTGTGCAGCAGCAAACCCCATTTCCTCTTGGTCAGGAGCAGTCCCTCCAGCCAAGTTCACGCAGGGGAGGCGAAGAGCCAGGCTTTCCAGCTTGCAGCTCCAATGCCACTGGCACCATCAGATATGCTTGGGCACCACTGCTGCTGGCGCTGACACCACATAGCCCCTTGGACACTGGATGCTCCTGGAGCAACCAATGTGGTGCATTGCCCTGCCCCAACACTGGCAGATTTATCTGCCATCTCAACGTCTTTTTGGCTGTTTATGTCACTAGCTCCAGAGTTTTTGATCCTGAGGATTGGCTGAGTCTTGCTCATGTACCCACGTCTTTACCACCACACTGTTTGGGAAAGCAAGAATCCATTCTTTGCAGGTTCGTTAGCGAGAGGTAGAATCTGTTGTCTATGAAGATTCAAATGGTGAGGAGTGCCCAGGCATGAAAGGCAGGGTGTTAGACAAAGACACTACAAGTTGGGAGATGTACTAGTATATTCTGGGGATGGAGAACATGGAGAACGAGTGGGAAAAACACTCTGGAAGTTGGACCCAGAACAAGGGGAACTCTGGAAATCAAACTAAGGCCTTTAGATTTTATTTGGTAGGCAGAAAAAGTCACTGAAAATTTCTGCACAAAGATATCAAAGTGAGTTTTAGGAATACCTATGTACTGCAGTTTGTGTAGGAGAGGATTTGGAGAAAGGAGATTTTCAAGGCGGAGAAATGAGCAATCCAAGGAGTTACCCAATTATAAAGTGATAGGTACCCGAACTTAGTATCTGTAGCAAAGGAGGTGAAAGAATAGGTGAGATAATTGTAGATATAAAATTCTAGAGCTTCCTTAAAGGATCCACTTCTCGTTCCAGCCAGTTTGGCTCAGTGGATAGAGCATTGGCCTATGGACTGAAGGGTCACAGGTTCTATTCCAGTCAATGGCATGTACCTTGGTTGCAGGCTCGTTCCCTGGCCCCAGTCAGTGGTTGCAGCCAATTAATGCGTGTCTCTCATGTTGATGTTTCTCCGTCTCTCCCCCTCCCTTCCACTCTTTCTGAAAGTCAATGGAGAAGTCCAAGAGACGTATAGAAAAATGCTCAATGTCACTAATCATCAGAAAACAACAATGAGGTACCACCTCACACTGTCAGAATGGCTGTCATCAATAAATCAACAAACAACAAATGTTGGTGAGGATGTGGAGAAAAAGGAACCCTAGTGCACTGCTGGTGGGAATGCAGACTTTATAGCCATTATGGGAATCAGTGTGGAATTTCCTCAAAAAATTAAAAATGGAACTGCCATTTGACCCAGTTATCCCACTTCTAGGAATATATCACCAATCAGAAAGAACATATGCAGCCCTATGTTCATAGCAGCACTGTTTACAATAGCTAAGATCTGAAAACAGCCCAAGTGCCCATCAGTAGATGAGTAGGTAAAAAAATTGTGGGACATTTACACAATGGAATACTGTGAAGCTGTAAAAAAAGAGGGATCTCTTACCCTTTGAGGCAGCATGGAGGGACCTAGAGAGTATTATGCTAGGTGAAATAAGTTAGTCAGAATAAGACAAGTATCACATGCTCTCATTTATATGTGGAATCTAATGAACAAAATAAACTAATGAACAAAATAGATCCAGAGACATGGAAGCATGCAACAGACTGAGGATCCTCAGAGGGAAGGAGGATGGGAGGGAAGAGATCAACCAAAGAACTGGTATGCATATATGCATAACCCATGGACACAGACAATAGCGGGGTGAAGGCCTAGAGTGGGAATGGGAGTGGGGAGGGGGGTCAATGGGGGAAAAAAAGGGGACATCTGTAATACTTTAAACAAAAAGGTAAAATAAAAAAATAAAAGAAAAGTCAATGGAAAAATATCCTCAGGTGAAGATTAACAACAAAAACAAAAAAAGAAGAAGAAAAAAATATCTACTTCTCTCCAAAGCATCTCATTCAATTTTCTTGATAGTATACATACCAATATATCTCATTCAGAAGTATTCTATTCCACAGTGAATTTAGTGGCTGCCTAGGGCAGTAATCCTCAATGTATGAACAGCTGGGGTCCTGAGACGCTTGCAGGAAATCTGCTATGTTCATAACAATACTAAGAAGTTATTTGCCCATATGATCATGGTGAAAAGCAATAGTGGCTAAAATTGCTCCTTAGCATAAATCAAGGAAGTGGCTCTAAACTGTATCAGTAGTTTGTAGGAATCATTGTATTCGTCACCCATACACTTGTAGGAAGAAAAAAAGCAGCTAATTCACTTAATATCTTTGATGATGGAGTAAAAAGTATTAATTTTATTAAATCTTGACGCTTAAGTATGCAACTTTTTTATAATCAGCATGATGAAATTGAAAGCACAAATAAAACACTTCTACTTCCCATCAACTTGTGCAGTTCTCTCAAGGAAAACACTTGCACAATTGTTTGAATTGAGGCCAAACCAGCTCTTTTTCCCTCCCCATAGAACATCATTTTTACTTGAGAGAACAACTGACAGCCATATCAATATTTTTACCCTTAGCAAGTTGGTAGATATTTTCTTGATAGTGAATGAAGTGAGCCTATCTCTTTAGGAAAACAATATTTTTTATTGCCATTGATAAAATTAGAATTTTGAAAAACTTGTATTTACCACCATAAGTCTGACTGCATCATAACACTTAAAGAATTTCTAATGAAATTGTTGGTGAAATTAATGGATCTGATTTTTAAAAATATGTAATGAACTGTGCCAACATTTGGAAGATCTGTATAACTCAGTGAGCCAATATTTGCCAAATGAGCAATGCAGGACGTTACAGAATTATGAAGTTTCTTTTTGGAGTGAAGAATATGTTCTTGATTAGATAGTGGTGATGGTCGTACAACCTTGTTAATATACAAAAAATCACTAATTCGCTTAAAAATGGCTCTTTTTATGGTATATAAAGTATATCTCAATAAAAAATATGCCAGGAAAATAATCCTAAAATGTTAGTGGCTATCAACTAATAATAAAGTTATTGCCATTGCAAAAATGTTTTAAGTAATAGGATTTGAAGGGTTGAATATTTGATGTCAATCATACAAAGATATAAATGTTGGTGACTAGTAGAATGCAACTTTTCTATTTTTGCTTATGGCCTTGCCAGCCTAGTACCTTTGCCTCATTTATGTTAATGCTCATTAACATAAAACAAAAAATACCTACATTTTCCACTTTTAGCAAAGTTGATTGAGCTTACTGACAATTATGAAAAGTCATCTGATTTTATGAGACTAGTTGGCATCTCAGGGTACCTGCTCTTAGGAGGAGAAGGAAGCCAGATGAAGGGTGCTTGGAAGTTGGGGTGAGGATGGGGTGAGTGGTAGTCTTATTTTAAAAATATCTTTTTATTGATTTCAGAGAGGAAGGAAGAGGGAGAGAGAAATATCAATAATGTGAGAGAATCATTGATTGGCTGCCTCCTACACGCCCACACTGGGGCTCTAGCCCACAACTGGGGCATGTGCCCTGATTGGGAATCGAACCATGACATCCTGGTTCATAGGTTGACGCTCAACCACTGAGCCACGCTGGCCAGGTGAGTGGTAGTCTTTGTGAGCATAGCAGCAGGAATATCTTGGCAGGGATGATACTCAAACCATCTGGCTAGAAGTGGCATCATGATTTGCAAAGGTATACTCAGTATGGAGCAGAAGTTGGCTATAAGGTCCATTCCCCTAGTGGAGGGTCCAGTAAGAATGTCAGAACCAGAGTCCTAGCAGGAAAGGGTACAGACCTTTGTCTCAATGCAGGAGACAGGACTCGGGCCACAAGACCAGCCACAGAGACTAGATGATATTGTTGAGCATGAGGCAAATTCTTCGTTTTTAGGACTCATGGAATTCCAAAGTTTGTCTTAAGTACTAAGCATAGGTTACTTAATGTGGGTAGATCCAATTAGCCAGGATCAAAAAAAAACAATCCTAGCCTTATATTTTGGCCTGGGAGGAATTTCTAAAAGTGTTGTTAAATGCTTTTTCATCTTCCACATGAACTTCTATTTGCTTTTTGTATAAGTTTTAACAAATCATGGGGATTTACTATTACTGAAAGATAAAATTACAAAATTACTGAATATTAATGAATGATAAAAAACAATACAAATTGTGGGGACACTATACTGACAACAGAGAAAATGGGGTCACTAAAAAGTGTTCATTATAGAAAACAGGCTTTGCAATTTTGTTGAGTATCACTGTATACTTTAAAATTGGTTTAATTTCTATTTTTAAATAAAACTTTTCTTTTTCACTGAGAACAAGCTTAACAGAAACACAACAGCAATTTGCATAACAATAATTTCCTTGGCTTTAGAAAACCTTGGCATTTGGGTTTCTATCTCTTTTTTAGTATATTTTATTGATTTCAGAGAGAAAGGGAGGAGGATAGGGAGATAGAAACATTGATGAGAGAGAATCATCCATTGGCTGCCTCATCACCTATAATAATAAAAGTGTAATATGCTAATTAGACTAGACAGCTGAACGACCTTCTGGACACCCTTCCAGACAACCTTCCAGACAAAGCTGTGGTGGCAGGGGCCAAGGCAGAGGCAGTTAGGGGTGATCAGGCAGGCAGGCGATGGTTAGGGGTGATCAGGAAGGCATGCAGGCGATGGTTAAGGGTGATGAGGCAGGCAGGCAGAGTGGTTAGGGGCGATCAGGCAGACAGATGAGCATTTAGAGTCAATGAGACAGGCAGGCAGAGTGGTTAGAAGCAATGAGGAGGGCAGGCAGAGTGGTTAGGGGTGATCAGGCAGGCAGGCGAGCATTTAGGGGCAATGAGGCAGGCAGGCAAAGTGGTTAGGAGTGATCAGGCAGGCAGGTGAGCGGTTAGGGGTGATCAGGCAGGCAGGCAGAGTGGTTAGGAGCTATCAGGCAGGCAGGTGAGTGGTTAGGAGCCAGCTGTCCTGGATTGTGAGAGAGTGCATACCAGGTTGAGGGACCTGCTCCCCCCTCTCCCATGCATGAATTTCGTGCACCAGGTCTCTAGGATTTGTATGAATTTTATTTAGCTTTTCATTCCATTTAGATTATTTTGCTCTGTGTAGTATTCTGACCTACTCTCCCCAGTTTCATCATGGTTGGTTTTCAACTAAAAAGGTAATTATTGAGAATCTACAGTATAAGTACTTTCTGTTTTCTCTCTCAAAACTTACCAGGCTTAATGATGGCTTTAAGTTATGAAGTCATTAGATCCTGTAGGTATGCTTACAAAACAAAAAAGTGACAACCTTATTGCTATGAAAAATCTATAAAGATAAATATCTGGTGGTTGGGTAATAGGTTTTCATTTGACAAAGAATGAGATATTTAATGGAAGAAGAGATTTTTCTTTCTTTTTTCAAATTGTTTAAATTTCTTTATTGATTAAGGTGTTACATATGTGTCCTTATTCCCCATTACCCTTCCATCCCCCCCACTCATGCCCTTACCCCCCTGTTGTCTGTGTCCATAGGTTAGGCTTATACGCATGCATACAAGTCCTTTGGTTGAACTCTCCCCCTTACCTCCACCCTCCCCTACCTTCCCTCTGAGGTTTGACAGTCTGATTGATGGTCTGTCTCTGGATCTGTTCTGATTGATGGTCTGTCTCTGGATCTGTTTTTGTTCATCAGTTTATGTTGTTCATTATATTCCATAAATGAGTGAGATCGTGTGATATTTATCTTTCTCTGACTGGATTATTTCACTTAGCATAATGCTCTCCTTTTCTTTCTTTTTTTTAAAAAATAAATTTTTATTTATTTCAGTGAGGAAGGGAGAGGGAGAGATAGAAAAATCAATGATGAGAAAGAATCATTGATCGGTTGCCTCCTGCACATCCCACACTGGGGATCAAGCCCACAACCCCGGCATGTGCCCCTGACCAGGAATCAAACTGTGACCTCCTGGTTCATAGGTCCACTCTCAACCACTGAGCCATGCTGGCCGAGTTTTTCTTTCAATGCTACACTAAAAAGTTTTCATATTTTAAATTTAGAATTATTGTCTTAGAAGGTACAGTGGTTATTGCAAGTTTTTATTTTTATCTTTTAAAAAATTTTATTAACCATATAAAAGAACTATTACTAGAGGCCCGATGCATGAAATCTGTGCAAGGGTAGGCCTCTGCAGCCCCGGCTACTGGGGCCCTCCCAGCCCTGGCTGCCTCACGGCCCTGCCCCCTGCCTGCACCTGCCTTGGCCTGGCGCTGCCTGCATCCACCTCCATACTCCCCCGGTGCCATGGAGTCCCCTCCCCACCTCCCCCTGCAATTGATTGCCCCACAGAGCGTGGCCTGGGCCTCCCTCTTTGGGGTAATCGTGGAGCCCAGCCCCCCATCTATTGCCCTCTGGCCAGTGGCCTGGGCTTCCCTCTGCAGAGTGATTGCGGAGCCCCCTGATTGATCACCCCACTGGCCTGTGGCCTGGGTCTCCCTCTGTGGGGCGATCATGGGGCGATGGCTTGATCCTGAACAAACAAGTCATATATATATATATATATATATATATATATATATATATATACACACACACACACACACACACACACACACACACACACACACACACTAGAGGCCCAGTGCACGAAATTCATGCACGGGGGGATGTAGGTCCCTTAGCCCAGCCTGCACCCTCTCCAATCTGGGACATCCCTCTCACAATCCAGGACTGCTGGCTCCCAACTGCTCGCCTGCCTGCCTTCCTGATTGCCCCTAACTGCTTCTGCCTGCCAGCCTGATCACCCCCTAACCACTCCCCTGCCAGCCTGATTGATACCTAACTGCTCCCCTGCCAGCCTGTTTGCCCCTAACTGCCCTCCCCTGCAGGCCTGGTTCCCCCCAACTGCCCTTCCCTGCAGGCCCCATTGCCCCCAACTTCCCTCCTCTGCCGGCCTGGTCACCCCTAACTGCCCTCCCCTGCAGGCTTGATCGCCCCCAACTGCCCTCCCTTGCAGGCCTGGTCCCTCTCAACTGCCTTCCCCTACTCCCCATCTTGTGGTGGCCATCTTGTGTCCACATGGGGGCAGCTATATTTGACCAAATGGGGGCAACCATCTTGTGTGTTCGAGTGACAGTCAATTTGCATATTACTCTTTTATTAGATAGGATATACTAGAGGCCCATTGCATGAAGATTCGTGCAATAGGCCTTCCTTCCCCTGGCTGCTGGGACTGGTTTTCCTCTGACACCCGGGACCCAGGCCTTCACTCTGGCTGCTGCCTTCCGTCTTCGCTCCAGCTGGAGCCTTCAGTCTTCACTCCAGCCAGAGCACCGCTCCTGTAGCTCCCTCTGCCTCCTGCCCTCCCCCTCATAGCAGGCATCCCGCCCCGCCCGGCCTCTCCACACCTACATGCATGCTGCCCAGAGGCCCAGAGCAGCTTGGGGGCAGGGCCATTGCCATCTCTGTCAGGTTAATTTGCATACTCACTCCTGATTGGCTGGTGAGCATTGCAAAGTGACAGTCAATTTGCATGTTTCTCTTTTATTAGTGTAGATATTTTATGAAATCTTCAGTCTTTTCATGATCTATAACATATATATATATATATATATATATATATATATATATATATCCCATTTATTCCACAGTAAAAAATAATACCAGGTAGCTTCTTTAAAAATAATTATATGAACCAGGATATTATTGAAAAGATACTCTTTTAAATTATTTTAGAAGTTGCAGTTCAGAGGAGGGTCTCGCTTTGCTTGGACTGCTCAGAAAAAGCTATGTAGAGTTCATGTTTGAGTGGAGTCTTGAAAAATGAATGGGCATCTGCACAATGAGGAAGTGGGGAAAGAATTTTGGGTAGAGAAAATACCCTTCACCAGTTGATGTTGGATTTAGCTTTTATGTGATGGTCCTTCAACTATTGAAAACAAGTATTATTATGATTCTCAGTCTTTGCTCTTTCTGGAAATGTTCATATTAAGAGGACAAAAAGAATAGGCAATTTCCTTTAGCTTCTTTTCTCTCCTGGAACAGGTTACTCAGCAAAATGGACTGGGCAAAGCTCCAGGTTGCTACTAGAGTGTTTCTAAGGATGTTAGGTTACTGTCACTTCCAAAGAACATCTTTGCTCTGAAACTTTCTTTTCCTGCATTATGTATAAAAATTACAAAAACTGCAACTTACATAATGCAACCTTCTAAAAACTGCCTTAGAGGACATACATGGTCTTACCTGAAACCAGATCTTCAGTCTTTTCATGATCTATAACTTGTTATACATATATCTCCTATTTATTCCACAGTCTTTATGCTTTATGTTGGGGAAAGAATCCATGTCTTGTATTTCTTTATATTTTTCTGTAAGAGTTTAATATAGTGCTAGAATATACACTGAGTGGCCAGATTATTATGATCTCTGAACGCATAATAATCTGGCCACTCAGTATACTTAGAGGCCCGGTGCATGAATTTGTGCATGGGTGGGGTCTGGCCAGCCTGGCCAGGCAGAGGGGACATGGGTGGTTGGCTGGCTTGCCAGCTGGTCGAACTCCTGGTCAAGGGAACAATTTGCATATTAGCCTTTTATTATATAGGATATACACTGAGTGGCCAGATTATTATGCGTTCAGAGATCATAATAATCTGGCCACTCGGTGTAGATAGACTTTCTAAATACATATTAGATTGCTTCTTTATTTGACCATCATAGGGATGAAAGAAACTGCTGAAAATTGTGTAAGGCTAGTCAAACTGGCTTTATAATGGTGGAAGGGAATGTGTGTTAGATATCCCGTTGCCCTTCCAGACAGTTTCCATCCTACTCTGACTGATCTTTATGGACTGAATCAATTTTCTCCCTTGTCCTCTGGCTTCCACTTGGGTTCAGCCAACAGGAGGCATTGGAAAGAAATCTGAAGGGTGGAAGGAGTAAGATTAGTATGTTTATTCACTCAGTCTCTTCTCTGCAGGGCCTCACATCTGCTTTACTCTACCCGAGTTCGCAGCTTTTTCTGAGTATCTTTTTCCAAAACATATAGTTACAACCCTTTTCAGGTTCCAGTTGCTGCTCTGGCTCCTTCAGATCTAGGGCTGGTAATAATTCCCAATTATTTTAGCCCTGGGTGTTTCATTATCACTTGTTGATTTCCTTCACCCTGCCCATACTATATCCTGATAGGATTCTAACTGATACAGGTGGCAGCCATAAGTTTCTGAGTAACTCTGGAAATCACAATTTACATTTTATTTTTTGTTGTGGAGCAAAGTATTTTATAATTTAATATGAATAGCTACTTCTCAGAAAACCAAAGCATCTTCTGAGATGGAAGCTTGAGGAGACTACATATAATTTTGTTTATTTATTTATTTTTGTTGTTGTTAATTTTCACCTGAGGATATTTTTTCCATTGATTTTTATCAATGATTGAGTAGAAGGGAAGAAGGGAAGGGAGCGGGGAGGAGGGAGAGGAAGGGAGAGAAAGAGAGCCCATGTGAGAGAAACAGATCAATTGGTTGTCTTCTGCACATGCCCTGACCACTCAGGAATGAACCTGCAAACCTGAGTCTGAGCTGTCATCTCCATATCAGGGATGTGTCTGTAAAGGGGATGATCCTCTTCCAAGTGTCTTCCTCTCACTGGGCTCAGGCCTCAGGGTGGTAACAATTCCCTTGCATTGCTGGCCTTGGAGGACTCAGCATGCCTTGTTGAGTCCTCCAACCCTGCCCTCATCCCTAAAGAGTCCCTTCCTTAAATTCTACTCAAATCTTCATTTCCTTTAGGCTACTGTTCGATAGCACAACTTTTGGGATTTCTCAGGTCATACAATTTTAGAAGGGGCAAATTTTGTGTTCCTTAATTATTATGTACATACCTCTATTGAAATATTAGTAGTAATGTTTTTGAGTACTTGTGTGTGCCCAACATTTGCATACTTTATGACTAATCCTTAACTGTAGGACAAGGCAGATATTATTATTTGCATTAAAGATGAAGAACTTGAAGCTTAGAAAGGTTAGGTAATTTGGCCAACATAATAGTTTATAGTTTATAAATGACAGAAACTTAATTTGAGTTTGAGTTGTAGGCCCATGTTGCTGTTTCCACTACACTTATCACCTCTCTTATCTCACTATGCACATTGAATTCTCTTTTGCCAAGTCTGATTACTTAGCTGGGATCTGGTTAGTTTTTTTTAAAGGTAGAGACTATATTGCATGCTTAATCTCCACTGGCATAGTGTCTGACACAAGGCAGACAGGGAATGCATTTTTAAAATAAATGAATAGAGGGAAAATGTCACTTGCCTGTTACCTTATTCTTTAGGAATACCTGTAGCAGCTCTTTGGTTTCACATTTAACTTCCCCCATAAAATTTCTTCATGTTCCTTTTCTCTTTTAATCACTGCCCTTCACTTCTATGCACTTAATTTTTTTTCCTGTATGCAACCCTTGCTGAAAACACAGCTATATTGTGCATCAGCTATATCTGGCAACTTGAAATGGTGAGAAAATAAAAATGCAAATCATAACATCTATATGGTGAATTGGGGGTTAAAAGTCATGGGAAGACATTATTAAAAGCCATTAAAATTTATCCATACTTTCTCTAACCTATTGTTTGTTTGGATATACTATAGGTGGTGTTAATCCTGTTCCTGCTTTAGTAAAATTAAGAGTTTTTGCTTTGTGCATTTTAGCATGAGACACCAAATACATTGAGCTTGTTCTTTGTTTTAAGTTATTAAATTATTAAAACATATGTACTTGCCTTTGGGAATGGTTTAAGACAGCGATTTTCAACCAGGAACACTGGTGTGCTGCAAGAATTTTTAAAACATACAGTACCAGACTGTTTAGTCAGGGGCACTGACCTCTTTTCCTTTAGATTGTCAAAAAAATAACAGCCAACAATAGCAATAGCTGTCCGGTGTGAATGAATCAAAATTATGCATAATTTTTTGTCAGATAGGCAAAATATTATATTTTTTGGTGTGCAACAGAATTTTAGTAATTAGTTTATGTGTGCCATGAGATGAAAAAGGTTGAATTGCTGGTTTAAGAAATGCCAAATGAATGACAGCAAATAGCAGGTCTGGTCACTGTAATTCTCCTTATTTACTTAGCCACAGACTGAGTATGGGTTCGTATTTTACAGAGTGTTTAATAAAAGTGCTGGTCAAATTCAAGAGCGACAGTGTTCACTTGTAGCAAGACATTCTGTGGTAGGAAAAATGTAATCCAAGTCTGTTCTTGTATTCTTGTGATAATGCTTTGGCTTCTGCCTCAGGGGTTCTCATATGGAAACAACCAAATCCGAAGTCATAGAACACTACTAGTACAATGTCACAACTAAGCAAGGAGTCTTAAATTATGGGAGAAATCTGACTCCACATGTTTTAATTTTTTTACTATACTTATTAAACTTTCCTCCATCTTCTTATTTTGAAAATTTTCAACTCAACAGAAAGATAATAAAAGAATAGTAAAATGAGTATCAATATCCTTTTCTTCTAGATTCACAAGTTGTTAACATTTTGCCATCATGTTTTATCCCCCTTTATAACTAATAGCCTTTTTAAAGTGTTTAGAACAAATAACTAATAAAATTTCACACTCATTTTATTGTCTTTAGCCACAATTAGATATAAATGAGCTCTATGAGGGCAGGAACTAGGTCTGTCGTGCTCATTCTGCATCCCAGCACCTAACATGATGTTTGGAATATTGTAGGAGCTCAATAACTATTCACTGACTGATGCACTGAGTTGTTCTTTATATACGTGGTCCTTACTAGTTGCACAAATGAGTCAAACCTTAAAGAAATTAAGTTGATTGGATCTTAACGCAAAATATTCCAAAATGTATATAAGTTTTAAGGGGGATATATCTAAATCCTCCTTTATTTCTTATTACAATGCTTTGTATCAGGTAGGGGCTCATTAAAGATTCCTTAAATGACAGAACAAAGAAAACTTGGTTAGAATATCCAAGATAGTCCTGACTATGATCAAACTTTGGAAAATAAGCCTCAGTGATGAAAACTTGGAGCGTGAGTTTATCCTGACTGGGACAATTCATAAATGGATGTCGTGTCTCAGCAAGCTTAAGTTGTAGAGCTGGAATTCAGAGAAAAAGAAGTACAATGAACACAGAAGAGACAAAAATAAAATAAAATTAATTTAATCTACTAAATAGGATTCCTTAGACATAAAGAAGACTTCCTTAACCTTGAAGGCTGCTAGGCTTTGAAATTGGGTGTTTATAGAGATAATTCTCTTCTATAGATCTCTTCTTCTGTGGAGGAGCCTAAGACACAATAGAAACTTCCTAGGATCTTTTAATATGTTTTGGACTAAAATGAACGCATCAAAACATACAAAATAAAGTCCAACTATCCTATCTAATAAAAGAGTAATATGCAAATTGACCATACATCTGCTACACCCACAAGCCACGCCCTCCCGGCCAGTCAGGAGCAAATATTCAAATTAACCCAACCAAGATGGCTGCAGCCACGGAGCAAACAGGAGGCTTGGGTTTCCCCAGCAATGGAGGAAGCCAAGCTTCCTGCACACCCTGGCTGGCCCAGGCCTCCGCTCAAGGCTACAAAGTTTCAATTATAGAAGATAAATAAATCCCAGATACCAGGGCCTCCACTTGGGTTGCTGGGGGGCATGGCAGGCCTGCAAACCACCACATGCCCCTTGCCCAGGCCGCCCCATGCCCCAAGGGAACCCCCACCCTGATCCAGGACATCCTTCAGGGCAAACCAGCTGGCCCACACCTGTGTACAAGACCTCTATCTTATACATAAAAGAGTAATATGCAGATTGACCATCACTCCAACACACAAGATGGCCACCCCCATGTGGTTAAAGATGGCTGCCCCCATGTGGACACAAGATGGCCACCACAAGATGGCCAGCAGGGGAGGGCAGTTGTGGGCAATCAAGCCTGCAGGGGAGGGCAGTTAGGGGCAATCAGGCTGGCAGGGGAGTGGTTAGGGGGTGATCAGGCTGGCAGGCAGAAGCGGTTAGGGCAATGGTCGGCAAACTCATTAGTCAACAGAGCCAAATATCAACAGTACAACGACTGAAATTTCTTTTGAGAGCCAAATTTTTTAAACTTAAACTTCTTCTAATGCCACTTCTTCAAAATAGACTCGCCCAGGCCATGGTATTTTGTGGAAGAGCCACACTCAAGGGGCCAAAGAGTCGCATGTGGCTCGCGAGCTGCAGTTTGCCGGCCATGGGGTTAGGGGCAATCAGGAAGGCAGGCAGGCGAGCAGTTGGGAGCCAGCAGTCCTGGATTGTGAGAGGGATGTCCAACTGCCTGTTTAGGCCCGATCCTACTGGAATAGGGCCTAAATGGTCAGTTGGACATCCCTCGAGGGGTCCCAGATTGGAGAGGGTGCAGGCTTGGCTGACGGACACCCCCGCCCCCGTGCACGAATTTCATGCACCAGGTCTCTAGTCTTAGAATAATTCAAGGTCCTTTGCAAAACTAATTCCCAACTTTCTCATTACCTACATGGTTCCTGTCCCACATCTAGCCTGGGTACTGGTCCAGAGACTTTCTGTGTTCTATGGAACTCTAGTGTTCCCTAATATAAAGTGTGTCCCTAAGACAAAAACATCTGAAGTTAAAAATATTGCATGGTAAAACAAGTTAAGGAAATGTTTCAATCCGCATCCCTAATCCACCTATTGGAAATTCAATGATAATTAACCTCATTAGCCCAATTAGAACGACATTAACCCAATTAGAGGCTCTGAAGAATTATGCAGTGAGAAACCAGTTTTCAGCATCACTAACCAAAGAACTTACCAAGGAATTTTTTTTTGGATGATAGAATATTTATTAACACCATAAAAGTACTGTGTTCCCTAGAATACTGTTTGCAAATGCTTTGTTTAGCTGTCATAATGCTTGGAATGTCTTGAATGTTACTCACTTCTGAATGGAATAACTTAATTTGTTTAGAAAAGGACTCATACTCAAAAAAATATTCCAAGACACATATAAGAAGGAAGGCATAAAAGATGGGGAGGACCTGTGAACTAATTTTGTGACTCAAACCTATGTCTCTGCCCTGCAAGGCCTGTGGCAGCGCTCCACTTTGAAGCTGGAAGCACAGTCTTTATCTACAGGTTTCCTGTATTCCTTCTTCATTTTGGCTAATTTCAGTCTCTGTGTCATTTGCATATAAGTTTGGGGAATAAACATTTTTAGAATCAAAAGACATAGAACTTGCGTGTGGCGTGATGGAATAATATTTGAAACAATTTGTTTTCATGAAGTAGATAGTATTTGGTAAGTTAAATTTTTCAGGATTTATCAAATGAGTACCAATTATTGGAAGAGTGACATACATTTAAAATAATAAAATAAGATGAGAATCTTCCTTGGTGAGCAGAGATGACCTTTGTTGACAGATGCTTATGGGCTTATTTAAAGAAATTGAGAATAGATGAACTATTTGTATTGAGTGCTCATTGCTTTGTCTGTTTTTCTAAGATGTCCGTAAATTGTGTCATTCACTCATTCCCTGATTTTTTTCAACTTATTATTAAAAGGCAATTTCCCATGTGTTTCTCATTTTTCTTTGTATCTTGTTAGCAGAGACACTGAAAGCCATTTGTTCTGGATGATCTTTTCAAAGATGTTTGATAGTGAACACAGGGTCTACTAGTTGATAGTATCTGCTTCAGGAGTAGAAGGTCAGTTCTTTTGTTGTCCAGTATAATAAAAATAATGTCTTCCTCTGGAACAACTTTGGACAGGTTTTCTGGCAGTCCAATATTTTTTTAAATATATTTTTATTTATTCCAGAGAGGAAGGGAAAGAAAGAGAGAGCTAGAAATATCAATGATGAGAGAGAATCATTGACCGGCTGCCTTCTGCACGCTCCCGACTGGGGATCGAACCTGCAACCTGGCACGTGCCCTTGACGAGAATCAAGCCTGGGACCATTCAGTCTGCAGGCCGATGCTCTGTCCACTGAGCCAAACCAGCTAGGGTTGGACCAATCTTTTATAATAAGGATTGGGGTTGTCCAACAGGTGTGGCTCAGTGTTTGAGTGTCAACCTATGAATCAGGAGGTCACAGTTCGATTCCAGGTCAGGGCACATGCCCAGGTTGTGGGCTCGATCCCCAGTGGGGAGCATGCAGGAGGTCTATCTCCTTCTCCCTATGCCTTCCTCTCTGAAATCAATAAAAAAAAATATATTTAAAAAAGGGGTTGGGTTTCCAAGCTCAGAGTTTCTCAGCTGGGATGCAAACGCAGGCAAATAGCAAGTGAACGGGGCTTATCTGGTATGTATTATCTAAGAAAAGCCACCTCAGCTCAGTTCAGAGTGGAATGAGGAATAGTCGAGGGAATGGGTAGCCCTCAGGTTGGGATGGCCCAGATAAGCACATATCCCAGACACAGGCGGTTGGAAACAGGTTAGCAGAAACCACATGATTCCTTTTCATACAGATTGGGTTCTTTTCCCTCCTCCAAAGGGACCCTTAAGTAAGACTTTGAATTCTTAACGTTGCTAAGTTCTTGGACTTTTCTAGCCCCAGACATGGCAGGCTCTAGTCATTTTCACTGTTCGTGTTTAAGAGAAAAGGGTGTTTTTGCCTGGTGGGGAATGTTAGCTGAGCCCCGAGACTTTCCTTTTTTAGGGTGTGTTGGTTCCTGGTGTCCAGTTGTCCAGGCTCTTTTCCAGGACTGTCTTCCATTCCTGGGACCAATCACCCTGAGTGTCCGGGTGGAAGTCTGGCACTTTGGCCCTTAAAAGATTACTCTGGAAAAAAAAGTCAATAGTGGCTTAAATAGTAACAAATTTCCAAGCGATGTGTCATTCAGTGTTCTCAGTATAAACAGTTACGGTTCCCTCAGGAATTTGGAACTGTTGGCTGTGCTCTTTCTAAAGGGGGATGTGGTTAAAATAGCAGCAGTCGCCCAGTCAGTCCAAGCTGGCAACCAAAGTGGTGGCAGCGAAGGCTCTCAGGACTCATAAATAGCCGTGTACAAACGGACATCGTGAAACGCAATGGCCACAGTGTCATCACACGGAAGTTTGCAGAGAAAACTCCCCAGCTATTTCGAACTCTTAATTTTGGTCTGATTTATGTGACCTTCTGAATGGTTAGCCAGCCATTTAGAATGGGGAAAAATAAAATCTGTATTACTTTAAGGGGACTATTTAGGGGTAGTTTACGTATTTTGGAAGTATATAATCTCATATGTCACCCTTCAGTTTGATTATTCTTATCTTTAGTGGGAACATGCTTCTAGAAGATGAATTTGGAATAAAAATTTAAAAAAGCAAACGTAAGTGGAAAAAACTCCAGGCAGAGTACAGATCCTGGTCCAGAGCAGAACTGGCTGTCATAAAACGAATTTGAAAGGGGATGTGGAAATTGAAGGGCGAAGTGGGAAGGCAGTCCAAGAGAACAGATAGAATGACATGGCATCAGGAATTTTGGGTCACACTTCATTTCAAGGACAGCTTGTTAAGAGGGAAGCCCATCTGATCTGAAGTGCAGGAAGACAAAAGAAAGTTTAGCTTCATGGCAGAAACTGGGAAAAGCAGATATGGGCAGAAGGACCATTTAGGCAAATTTGGCAGCTCCGGGTGCAGATAGAATAATATAGCAAAACACCACCAGACAGTGAGTGCCTGACCCGACTATTTTAACAAGGCACACTAGGAGGAGCGAGAGCTACTAATAACCTGCCAAACTGGAACCCAGTTTGTTCTGGGGCTGGGTGGAACTGCCTGGAGAGAGCAGCGATGTTTGGAGCAACTGGAACAAGAAGGGCTGTTTGTATCTCTCTCCTTTGGCTTGAGGACAAAGTTTCCCCAACTGGGAGGTTCCCACCAGGTTTGTGTTGTCAAAAGCCTCTCAACCAAATACAGGACGAGTACAAGCAGGAGTGAAGCTAAAGCTAAATGCAGTGATTCAGAGAGACTTGTATACATCGTCAAACTGAAAGGCCAGGAGATAGCAGAGTTCCTGGAATGGGGTCAGGGATAAGCATTCCTGCTTTCCTTCATCCATTCGGTGTCTAATACAGGGTGGGGCAAAAGTAGGTTTATAGTTGTGTATGCGCAAAACACAGTTTATTCTTATATTCCTATTAATTAATTGTGTTATTTCCCATATGAACTGCTGTAAACCTACTCTTGCCCCACTCTGTACATGCCCAGGTCTATGCTATGCTTTGGGAATACAAAAATAAGACATAGCCCCTGCCCTCCAATAATTTAGAGTCTAGTAGGTCAACTAGACAAGCTGATTGCAATCCAGTGTGGTAAGCAAAATGCTAAAGATAAGCACAAGGCCCCCGAGGTGCATGCAAGGTGGTGGTGAGGAATGCAGATTGTGAAGCACGGCTTTCTGTAGGAGGCAGTGATCAAAAAGGATAAGTAAAGGTAGGCAAGTAAAGGTGAATATTGTCCTAAACTGAGGTTTGTGCAAAGCCTGTGACTTCAGAGAGAGCATGATGCATTCAAGATTTCAGGGTAGCGGGGCTGGAGAGCCATAAGGAGCATCTTGATTTTGGTAGAGACACTCAACCACACATTTTTAGGTCTCTCAGACCAGCTCCAATCATGGGTGAGAGTGGCTCTCTTAATTATATTTTGGCTCTTCTCTAGGCAAGCTTAACCTTGCTGGGATTTTGTTCTCACCACAAAATAGAGTCCAAGCTCTCTCTTCAAGGGATTGCCGGGGGTGGGGGTGGTTAGAAAGGGAGAGCAGAAATGACCTCTTCATTGCACATGGACCCACATGCTGAGGTTCTAACCCTCCTCCCTCTCAAGTCTTTGGTAACAACTAGAAAATATTATAAAATAACATAATCAACAATTAATATAGAAGAAAATAGATTTATAAAAATAATCAATTCAAAAGAGACTAGAAGGAGATTGAAAAAAAAATACAAAGACAAATAGGAAACAAATAATAATATGGTAAATTTAAATCCCAAAATATCAGCAATTTGAAGTCACAAAATAAAGTCACAAAAAAGCTTACCTGGCTAAACCCATGATGCCTTTTCTCATAAGCCCTCCCCTTAGCAGAGGATGTGGACCTATACGTGTCAAAATAAATAGCAGACTCTGGGTCATGTGTTTATGGCAGTAGAGCCTCCCCCCTCCCCCACCCCATCCCGGGAGACAAAGCTATCATATCCTTTAGGTCCTACAGTCCTTGGGTTGAATTCATATTTAGTGTCTTCCTGTCTGATCTAAAGATGTTACAGAAAATGAGAATGTCATGTTTGTTTAGTATTGCTTAGATAGTAGCTATAGTGAAGGATTGTTGCTATGAATATTTGAGTTGCTATGAAGCTTGAGAAGGCAGAGTGTGTGTTAAAGTGAAAGTGCTAGAATGCTGTATTAGCTGTAAGATTCTGGTGGCCCTGGTGCTGGAATGCAAATGATGAGGCTTGCCTTGCCCACCTCCAGTAGTTATTTGAAAGGTTAAATTATAGGACGTATGTGAAAATGAAGTGTTACTAGGATGCTGCATAAACATAAGATGTTATTAGTTGACTTGCTCCTAAGCTAGTTGTCTAGCTTTCTAAAAATAACCATTTTTTTCTGAAATATATCATTTAACTAGGAATGAGTTACCATGGTATTAGAGATACTTCAATGAAACATTGACATGCAAATGAAAAAAAACAACAACTGTTAAAAGTGCTGTCATTTAGGACTTTTTAAATAGTGTCTCAATACTTTGAATAATATATAGGGTTCTTTATCTGTATTTAGGGCTCTATTTGCAAATGGACAGATATTTTATTCCATAAGTCAATATATTTTGATGCAGGAGCATTAAAATAGGTAGCAATTTTTTTAAAGATAAATTGCTTTAAAAGAGAGCTTTAGGTTTCACTGAAAAGTATTGGTAATTTTCAAGGGTGCATTAAAAAATGAGTGCAGAAATCAGACAGGGAGCCGTTCAGATCAGAATTAGTAGGAGCAGTAGGAGTAGCATGCCTGTCTGTCTTAATAGTTTAAATGTGCAAGGGAGATGGGAAGTGAGGAAATAGGTGGAGGTGGAGGAAGATACGCGAGATGCTTATTATATTTCAACAAAGGGTGGTGCTCCATGCATGAGTATTGCGAAAAGGGCACAGATCTTCCCTTTGACAATCGTCAATGTCTGGGATAAAATAAACTCCTCCTTCCTGCTCACCAAGGTGTCTTGAACCTCCAGAGAGAATCCTTTGTGAACCTCCAGAGAGAATCCTTTGTGTGTTTTCTGTGGGAAGAAGCATCTTTCTTTCATAGTCACTCCCAGGGCAGTGGACATTGTCTTGGGCCTCGGAAAACTGCCAAGGAGAAATGGCTAGAGCAGAGACTCCATCCCTGCCCCCGATTTTTCTGTCTTACTAAAGAAGAAGTCATGTAATGGCAGCAGAGTGACCTGCTCCCACAGGAATCAAGGTGCAGGGCAGGGTGAGATTTCTTTGACCCTCCATGATCAAGGAAATACATTGCATGTACTCTCAGTGGGGAGCTTTGACCTCATATTTTCAAGAGTATTGTTTCTAATAATCTATAATAATAAAACTGTAATATGTTTATTAGACCAGACAGCTGAACGACCTTCTGGATATCCTTCTGGGTGACCTTCCAGACGAAGCCGGGGCTGTGAGGGAAGCCAGTGCAGGCAGCCAGGGAAAAGAGGCCTACTCTTGCACAAATTTTGTGCATCAGGAGTCTAGTCTATAATAATAAAAGCATAACATGCTAATTAGACCGGACAGCTGAATGTCCTTCCTGACGACCTTCTGAACAAAGATGGGGTGCCAGAAGCCAATTCCAGCATGTCATAATTACAAGAGTTTCATCAAAAGTTGATGAAACTTGGGGTTCAACAAAGGCTGAGTCACATATGTAATTACCTGTTGGAGTTGCTAAAAGGCACTTCCCCCAAACCTGAATAGGATGATTGTTTACTGCCAGACAGCTCAGGGCATCTTAAACTACATGTTATTGCCTCCTGTTGGCCAAACACCTGAACAAATGTAGGCTATTCCCCAATCTGACAATGCTTCTGTATCCTACCCTTTGAAGTATATTATCTCCACCTTGCCTTAGGACAAATTGTGTTAATAAAAAGCAAGGGTCCTGAGTCAAGGAGAGATCTTTAGCTCCTTTAGCTGAAGCTCCTCTGACCCCCAATGCCTTTCAAAATTATCTTTCATCTTTGGACTCTTACTTAATCTACACACAGCCTTTCTCCAGATTGCTGAACCCTTCTTAATACTGGAACAAGAACCCCAGCAACAAGGCTCCCAGGGCTGAGGCAAGCCGCCACGGCTGAGGGCTGAGCCCCTTGCACGAATTTCGTGCATCAGGCCTCTAGTATTTCTATAAGTAAGAAATTAGTAATTTTTAAAAATATGCTTTTTTTATTTTTAGAAAGAGAGTAAGGGAGAGGGATAGAGAGATAGAAATATGGATGAGAGAGGTCAGTGATCATCTGCCTCCTGCACACACATGCACTGGGGGTTGAGCCTGCAACCCTGGCATGTGCCCTGACCCAGAATCGAACTGGTGCAATCTCTTGGTTCCTGGGTCCACACTCAACCGCTGAGCCATACTGGCCTGGATGAAGTTAGTAATTTTAATGAAGAAGCAATTTCCTAGCATTTTATTTAATATAAACGATATAAATGGACTAGTGCTATACTGGTATTTGAAATAAAAGCAAGAAAAAATTAAAGTTCTTAAATATTTAATGCAGCTTGGAATTATGTTTATAATGTTTATCTGATGTTTTCAATGAAGTCTTTCTAGTTAGCATTCACAGATCATCTAAATCTATTTATGGGGATAAAAATTTGGATACCTTTACAATATTCACACAGCCACACCAAAAATGTTTTTAAAATGAAAATTCAAAAGTACACTATGAAAATTATCTTTTAGTACTTTAGTTATTAAGTTCTAGAACTAAAATACTGAATTAATTGTTTTTCTCATGGCAATATTCAATTTCATGAATAATGTACATTAGTAGTATCAATCAATAGATTATAGTGATGAAATGTCTGTTGCTTAATAATTTAAAACATGCAGCTAATATAAACTTTTAACTTTATATAGTATTATGTTATGAAAGAACTAGAGGCCCGGTGCACGAAATTCGTGCACGGGGGGGGGGGGTGTCCCTCAGCCCAGCCCGCACCCTCTCCAATCTGGGACATACCTCTCACAATCCAGGATTGCTGGCTCCCAACTGCTCGCCTGCCTGCCTGCCTGATTGCCTCTAACCGCTTCTGCCTGCCAGCCTGATTGATGCCTAACTTCTTCCCTGCTTGCCCGATTGCCCCCAACTGCCCTCCCCCGCTGGCCTGGTAACCCCTAACAGCCCTCCCCTTCTGGACTGCCCCCCCCAATTGCCCTCCCCTGCTGGCCCAGTCACCCCTAACTGCCCTCCCTTGCCAGCCTGGTTGCCCCTAACTGCCCTCACCTGCAGGACTGGTCGCCCCAAATGCCCTCCTCTGCCAGCCCAGTCACCCCTAACTGCCCTCCCCTGCAGGCCTGGTCCCCCCAACTGCCCTCCCCTGCAGCCCTGGTCCCTCCCAACTGCCCTGCCCTGCTGGCCTGATTGCCCCCAACTGCCTTCCCCTGCCGGCCATCTTGTGGTGGACATTTTGTGTCCACATGGGGGCGGCCATCTTTGACCACATGGGGGTGGCCATCTTGTGTGTTGGAGTGATGGTCAATTTGCATATTACCTCTTTATTATATAGGATGTGAGAAACTTTTTAAAGATACTGCCTATGTAATATACTAAGCAAATCTTGTTTTGAGGCTAGGGAATAACATATGCTAAACAGATATTTCTTGCTGAATGAGTATGGTGAGATGACTACTTGCAAGTAACTGTTTTTTTTCCTATAAGCCTGTTTCTGGAACGATGAACCTGAACCATGCAATGTTTGGTTGTGGGTATTTTTGTTTGTTTGTTGTTGTTGTTTTTTTTTTTTCCTGCTGAAGAATGGTTCTAAATAGGCTAACCTAACCTTAGATCATATGTAAAATGGGGGGGGGGGGGGGGCGGGACCCAAACACACCACAAAAGCCCCTCAACACAGTAGGAGATTAGAGTATGCATTAGATTTGATTTTATTTTCATAAAAAATATATTTGTTTTGATTTCAGAGAGGGAGGGAGAGAGAGAGACAGAAACATCAATGATGAGAGAGAATCACTGATCGGCTGCCTCCTGCATGCCCCACATGGGGATGGAGCCACAACCCTGACATTTGCCCTAACCAGGAATCTAACTTTGACCTCCTAAACCGTGATCTCCTGGTTCATAGGTCGAGGCTCAACCACTGAGCCGTGCCCGCTGGGCTGCATTAGATTTTAAATGCATGCTAAGAAGGGTATAGAGCTGATTGCTTTATCAAGCACATTCACAGATTTTGAGATCCTTTGATGGTCCTTTGGAGAGCTTCCTTTTCTTTAAAAAATAAAGTTTTTAGGGGGGTAAGAGATCAACCAAAGGGCTTGTAACCAATGGACACAGACACTAGGGGAGTGAGGGCTTCTGCTGGGGGGTGGGAGTGGCTGGGAACAGTCAATGGGGGAAAAAGGAGACATATGTAATACTTTAAACAATAAAGAATTTTTAAAAAGTTTTTAAGTAAACTTTTAAAAATTGAAATAGCACATACTTACTTAAAAGTGGAGAAGTTAAAAGTGAATGTTCATTTATTGTGACGGATGCTTGGATCATTGAATTGTAGCCCTTTGTTTCCAAAATGTCAGCATTTAAGGCTTTAAATCACAGTTTTAGTTACATCTCGTACATTTTGATATGTCATATTTTCTGTTATAATTCAGTTCAAAATTTTTAATTGTGATTTTTTGACCAGTGGGTTAAGAAGTGTATTGCTTTTTATCCAAACATTTTGGCCTTTTCTAGTTATATTTTATTATCGATTCCCAGCCTTATTTCACAATATTAATAATTTAAATGCTTTGAAATTTGCTGAGACTTGATTTATGGTACAACATTTGACTAATTTTGGCAAATGGTTTATGTGCACTTGAAAAAAATATGTATGCTATTGTATTATACATAGCAGTTAAATGAGGCTCATTAATCATGTCATTAAAATCTTCTAAATACCATGATTTATTTTTGCTTGTTCTCTCCTTAACTGGAAAAGATGCATTCACATCTTCAAATGTAATTGTGATGCACCAATTTTTTTCTTTGATTCTATGAGGCTGTCTTATTATTAGCACATAGATTTTTATTCATTAAGTCAATTTGTGGATTGACTCTTCTATCTTTATAAAATACTAGAGGCCTGGTGCATGAAATTCGTGCATGGGGGGGAGGGTGTCCCTCAATCTGACTTGCACCCTTTCCAATCTGGGAGCCCTCAGGGAATGTCCTACTGACGGCTTAGGCCCGCTCCCTGTGGTTCTCTGCTTTCTGTGGGGCCTGCCTGCTCCACAATGCAGCGACTGCCAAGCAGGCCATGCTGGGTGCTGCCTGCAGGCTGCGCTTCACTGCTCCCGGGTTGCTGAGGCCATGCTGGGAGCTGCCTGTGGACCTCGCTTGCCTGTTCCCTGGTTGCCGCAGCGACCTCCAAGCAGGCCGTGCTGGGAGCTGCCTCTTCCCTGCTGTCAGTTTCCATGGAGGAGATGAGGTTAATTTGCATACTCACTCCTGATTGGCTAGTGGGCATTGTGAAGTGATGGTCAGTTTGCATATTTCTTTTTTATTAGTGTAGATTTGCTACTTATAGTAATACTTCTTTACTTCTAGATATTAATATAGCTATAGCAACTTCTTTTTTCATTGTGTCTTTTTCCAATATTTTGTTTTTAACACTTCTCTGTCCTTATATTTAAGGTATGTCTTTTGTAAGAAATACATAGTTGAGTTTTATTTTTTAATCTAGTCCGATGATCTCTTTAATTAGAAGATTTTATTCAAATTGCTGATATTTTGGGGTTTTAAATTTACCATATTATTATTTGTTTCCTATTTGTCTTTGTATTTTTTTTTCATTCTCCTTCTAGTCTCTTTTGAATTGATTATTTTTATAAATCTATTTTCTTCTATATTAATTGTTGATTATGTTATTTTATAATATTTTCTAGTTGTTACCATTGATATTACAACATGCTTTCTTGACTTACTAGAGTATTGTATAAAAGTTAGTACTTCTACCCCATCCTAACAATGCCAGGACATTAGAACACTTTGACTGCATGTACTATACTCCTGATAGTTTCCTTATATTTTCATACATATACACATGTATGTACATATTCAAGAGTATTATCATTTCTTTTTTTTAATTTAATAAATCTTTATTGTTCAGATTATTACAATTGTTCCTCTTTTTTCCCCCATAGCTCCCCTCCACCTGGTTCCCACCCCACCCTCTGCCCTTACCTCCCCGCCACTGTCCTCATCCATAGGTGTACGACCTTTGTCCAGTCTCTTCCAGCACCCCCCACACCCCTTTCCCCCTGAGAATTGTTAGTCCACTCCCTTTCTATGCCCCTGATTCTATTATATTCACCAGTTTATTCTGTTCATCAGATTTTTTATTCACTTAATTTTTAGATTCACTTGTTGATAGATATGTATTTGTTGTTCATAATTTTTATCTTTACCTTTTTATTCTTCTTCCTCTTCTTAAAGAGTACCTTTCAGCATTTCATATAATACTGGTTTGGTGGTGATGAACTCCTTTAGCTTTTTCTTGTCTGTGAAGCTCTTTATCTGCCCTTCAATTCTGAATGATAGCTTTGATGGGTAGAGTAATCTTGGTTGTAGGTTCTTGCTGTTCATCACTTTGAATATTTCTTGCCACTCCCTTCTGGCCTGCATAGTTTCTGATGAGAAATCAGCTGACAATCATATAGGTGCTCCCTTGTAGGTAATTAACTGTTTTTCTCTTGCTGCTTTTAATATTCTCTCTTTGTCTTTTGTTCTTGGCATTTTAATTATGATGTGTCTTGGTGTGGTCCTCTTTGGATTCCTTTTGTTTGGGGTTCTGTGTGCTTCCTGGACTTGTAAGTCTATTTCTTTCACTAGGTGGGGGAAGTTTTCAGTCATTATTTCTTCAAATAGGTTTTCAGTATCTTGCTCTCTCTCTTCTTCTGGCACCCCCATAATTCTGATGTTGGTACGCTTGAAGTTGTCCCAGAGGCTCCTTACACTGTCTTCAATTTTTGGATTCTTTTTTCTTTTTGCTTTTCTAGTTGAGTGTTTTTTTGCTTCTTTGTATTTCAAATCCTTTACTTGATTCTTGCATTCCTCTAGTCTGCTGTTAGGTCTCTGTATAATATTTTTATTTCAGTCAGTGTATGTTTAATTTCTAGTTGGTTCTTTTTCATATCCTTGAGGGTCTCACTAAATATATTGGCATTTTCTAGGAAATTCTTGAAAAACCTAATAACCATGGTTTTGAAGCATGTCATTTGCTTTCCTTCATTTCTTTTGTTTGTGATCTGTTTTATTGTCTCTGCATTTTGGCTGCTTCCCTGAGTTGGTAGAGTAGCTTTGTGTGGTGGGTGTCCTATATGGCCCAGTGGCTCAACCTCCCCAGTTACCTAAGGTGGATACTCTTGGTGCACCCCTTTGTGGACTGTGTGCACAGCCTTGTTGTAGTTAAGCCTTGATTGTTGTTGGTATCACTGGGAGGAATTGACCTCCAGGCCAATTCGCTGTGAGTATCACCTGTGTCTATGCCGGGAGAACTTCTGTGCTGGAGACAGCCTTATGAGACAAGACTTGCAAAATTGCAAAAGCCTCTGTGCTCAGCTTGGACGGGGCGGAGTCTCAGGGCTGAGCAGACAGCCTTGGCTTCCCGTCAGCCCTGCCCTTTGAGGCCCCTGGGTCTCAGTGTCCCATGGTAATCGCTGCAAGCACCTCTGAGAGAGAGTCACACTTGAGTTTCACCTGCTGCCAGACAGTCTAGTTCAGCCGTGGGCAAACTACGGCCCGCGGGCCAGACCCGGCCCATTCGGCTGTTCTATCCGGCCCGCGGAGCCGAAAGAGTGGAGGGTTCTCTTGCTCTCCCCTTCGTTCCTTTACTTTGAATTTATATTAGTTCACACAAACACTCCATCCATGCTTTTGTTCCGGCCCTCCGGTTCAGTTTAAGAACCCATTGTGGCCCTTGAGTCAAAAAGTTTGCCCACCCCTGGTCTAGTTTCTCCCCCAATAAATCTGGATTCCCAGATTCTCGCCTGGAACTGGAGTTCAGTGCAGTCGGGAGCTTCCATCTTCCTCCTGCTAGAGAAAGCCAGAGGCACACTCAGCAATCAGTCCTGTCTGAGCGCACTCGCGAGCGCACCTCCAGACCTCTGCCTTTTATGGCTCCTCTGAGTTTCCGTGCGCTCCTCTCTTTTCCCGACAGTCCAGACTTACCCCATGTAAGTCTGGGACCCCAGGGTCTCACCTGCAACTGGGGTTCAGTGCAGTTGGAACTGGGGTTCAGTGCAGTCAGGAGCTCCCATCTCTCTCCCGCTAGAGAAAGCTAGCCAGGCACTCAGCCGCTCGTCCTCTCCACGCGCGTGTCTCTGTACCTTAGCCTTTTGCAGCTCCTCTGAGTCTCCGTGTGCCCCTCTCTTTCCTTCTAGTTGTAGAATTTCTACTCAGCCAACTTTCCTGTGTTTCTGGATGATGTCCGTTCTGTCTTTTAGCTGTAGTTTTGAAATTGTTGTGCAAGGCAGAAGTTTAGGTGTTCACCTATGCCGCCATCTTGGTTTCTCCTGTATTATCATTTCTTGTCATTACAATTACTATAATTCCTTTCTATTGCATTTCATTCTGTCTTACATTTTTGTGTTTTTATCCAGGATTTTTTTTTTTTTTGTCTGAAAAACTACCTTTAATATTTCATTTAATGTTGGCCTGCTAATGATGAATTTTCGTATTTTAAAATGTCTATTTCTTCTTCACTTTTTTTTAAACAAAAGCTTTAATGAGGTACAATGTACATACACAAAAGTTACCTTATTCTTTACTCTATTTTTAACTCTTCTTCACTTTAAAAAAATTTATGGTATAATACACAATATAAAAATTTACCATCATAACCATTTTTAATTGTATAGTTCAGTAGTGTTAAGTATATCTATGTTGTCATGAAACCAATATCTAGAACTTTTTCAGCTTGCAAAACTTTTCCTTTGCTTTTTATGATTATTTTTTTGGGGGGGGGGTATAGAAATATAGCTTGACATTTTTTTCTTTTAACGTTTATTATAAAAGTTCAGTCATCAATGTTATTGTTGCTTATTTGAAGGGAATGTTTCTTGTTTCTTTGTCATAAATAATAACTCTTTTATTTGACTATGTGTGGATCCAATTCTGTTGTCCATTTTGTTCCTACTGTTGCTGTTGTTCCTTTGGCTTTTAGTTGTTGGTGATTTAGTCGTGTCTCAAGAATGCCTAATAATTTTTTATTGAATGCTATATATTAGCTATAAAAGTTACAGACATTTGGATGATTTTATATTTCTTCCAGAGGGGATTTACTTTCCTGTTGGAAGGCAGAAAATCTCTTTGATTTAATCCATGATTAAGGTGATTTGTGGTGGAATTTAAGTCCATGTAGGGTCTGGCATATTTTGGTTTGTTCTCAATGCTGGGACACAGCACTTCTGGTTTCTAAGGCAAAGCCAAGGTGTGTACCTGATGGTTCTTGAGCATAATTTTTTTTTTTCTGTTAACATGCTGAAAGCTCTGAGCTGGAAAGGTGAATGCTCTGCCTGGCCACTAAGCCCTGTGCTGCTTAAATATTAGCCAATTTTTAAAGGGACAAAGTGGAGGGGAATGGTGAGCTCACATTTATATGCTTCCCTTATCTTCCCTCTAAGTGTTGGCTGCCTATATTGCTCTCTAGTGCCTTCAAGTAGTTTATTTCTTTCATAAAAATTTGTCTAGCTTAATGGTGAGAGTGTTGATCTGATACATACCTGGAGGTAGATGTTCTCTGGAATTTTTAAAAATCAGGTTGAAGCTAAAGTATGCATATTCTCTTACCCGGAAATTCAGGTCTGATCAGAACTTGTAGGTGACTGTTCATCTCTCTGGAATGTGCCATCACTAAATTTTGTCTCAGTGGAAAAATGGGCAAAGGAAAATTAATTTATAGTTCACAAAATAATATAAAAGTGGTCAGGAAATCTCTAAACAAATGTTCAACCTCAATAAATACTGAGAAAGTAGGAATTGAAGCAAGGAGATAGTTTTCTTCTATCAGAGAAAAAATGTTTTTTTACTAATGTACATTAACCCAATCTACATTAACAATAATGATAACTGACATTTATTGAGCACTTCCTGTATGTGTCAGACCTGTTTTACAGGAAGGAAAATACTCTCTACACCAAGTTAAGAGGAAAAATGGGTGTCCCCCCTCCCCCCACTTACTATACTCACACAGAACACTTCTATAACCAGGTGTGTGGGGTTTTTGCTGCATTACCAATTCGCTGACACCAGCTGCATGTCCTACAATTCAGTTCAGTTTTGAGATTATCTACCTGGAGTTAACATCAGATTCCACAAGCAAAAGGTTCAATCCCATAAGACTGCCCACACTTCTGACACGAAAAACAAGTCCCAGGTTGTCACCTCTACAACTGACTAGCTATACATTTTCTAGAATAGCTCACAAAAATCAGGGAAACCCTTATTTACATTTACATTTTATTATAAAGGGAGTAATAAGGGATACAGATGAAGAGCTAGGTGAAGAGCTAATAGGGTGAGGCCTGGGAGTTTCTCAGCACAAGAGCTTCTGTGGCTGTGGAGTTGGGGTATGCCACCCTCCCAGTGTGTGTGTGTTTACTAACCTGGAAGCTCTCCAAACCCTGTACTTTAGGGATTTTTATGGAGGCTTCATCATGTAGCATGATAATAATTATTAATTCAATTTTTAGCTCCTCTCCTCTCTCCAGAGAATGGGGTAGGGGTGTGGGACTGAAAGTTCCAAGCTTATGATCATGGCGTGGTCTTTCTAGTGGCCAGCCCCCATGCAGAACCCACCAAGTTACATCATTAGAACAAAAGAAGTTGCTATTACCCAGGAAATTCCCAAGGATTTTCTGTGTGAGATACTTCTATCACTCAGGAAGTTACAAAGATTTTAGGAGTTCTGTGTCAGGAAATGAAATCAAAGACCAAATAGTAGCAGGAACTGGGAACACAGACCAATATGTATATTTTTTATTATTTTACAGTCGTTCTAAACACTTTATATATTGTTTATTCCTATTATAATGTTATGAAGTGAATGAGATTATTGTTGATCCCATTTTCAGAAGGAAAACCACCATTCAGAGAGTTGAACAATATGCCCATGATCATGCAGACGGTCAGTGACAGCTCTGAGAATAGGACCCAGGGAGCCTAATGGAGTGTCCACACTCTTATCCACTACTTTAGACTGCTTCTCAATTCTACTTGTAAAATCTCCTCCTACAGACATGGTCACACACATTTGCAAAGAGGCGTGTACAGAACGCTCCCCTGAACTATTGCTTGTAATAGTTAAAAACTGGGAATAGACTAAATATTCATTCATCTGAGATTGTAAAAATAAAGTCATCTATGAAAAATATACAAACCATGAAATACTCTGCATCAGCTAGTAAGAATAATGTAGACTTAAACTTACTGTCATGGTAAAATATCCAATATATAATTTTAATATAGAAAAAGTTAACAAGCATTTTGGTAAAATATTAAATATCTCTATATAAGTATATATATAGATAGAAATGTCCATATTGGTATACACACCAAATTGTTAATAGTGGTTTCCTCCTATGAGTAGGATTGGGTGATGGAGAACTTTTGCATTTTAACTTATACATACCTTGTATTATTTGTACTTTCACATACTGAATATGTATCACTTTTATATTATTTAAAATATTTTTATTATGAAAATTTTTAATGTATGTGAAAATAGAATAATGTATCTCCATATACAGGGTATAGCAAAAGTAGATTTACAGTTGTTTGTATGGAAAATAATACAATAATCCTATGTAATAAAAGCCTAATATGCAAATCGACCAAACAGCAGAACGACCGGTGGAACAACTGGTCACTATGATGTGCACTGACCACCAGGGGGCAGTTGCTCAATGCAGGAGCTGCCCCCAGCCCGCAGGCCCAGACCAGCCAAGGCGGGTGCCAGCGGGGGGGCCCCCTGATTGCCCCACCGATTAGCCCTGATTGCCAGCCAGGCCTACGGACCCTACCCATGCACAAATTTCTTGCACCGGGCCTCTAGTTAATAAATAATAACATAAGAATAAACTGTGTTTTGTATACCCATAACTGTAAACCTACTTTTGTCCCACCCTGTATGTATCATAATCAATAATTATCAGGATTTTATCTTATTTACTTTATATAGTCCCAACCTGTTTTTTTCTTTGTTAAAATAGGTTACAGGTAATCTCAGACAGCATACCATTTCAGTCCTAACTCAGTATGCATCAATAAGAATTATAGAAATTTTATTACACAACCAGTTGCCATTATCTTACCTCACAAATTGACAATAATCCCTTGGTATCATGTAACACCCAATCCATAATCAGATTTACCAATTACCTTGAAAATGTCTTTATATAGTTGGTTTATTTAAAACAGGATTCAAACTAGGTTCTCACATTATATTTAATTTTTAGATCTTTTCTTCCCTCTTTTAACCTAGAACAGTCTCCCTCAGTGTTTTCATGCCATTAACTTGCTATGATTTAGTAATAATTAACACAATTAAAAGATGGGTTCCCATAGATACTTAAATTATATGGCAACCCATGGCACACATTAAATCCTATGAAAGTAAGATATTTTAATCCTATTTGTATTTCTTATCCATCAGAAATGTACTTATCAATTAACCAATATTTATTGAATGTCTAAGATGGTTTGAGCAAAAGACATTTTGGGAGGATAACAGTAGAGGAAAGGAGGAATACAAAAAGGAAAAAAGACAAAATCATCAACTATTTAAGCTCATTAAGTGTAAGACCTGAACTAATTTTAAATTTCTAATATTTTTGTTTTAAATTCAAGATTGAGTTAATTAATCTCATAATTAAAATGGTCATAAATTTATTTTGTGTTAAATTATGCATGTAATGTTCTTTGGTAAATCACATCCTTTTTTTTTCTTGTTTTCTTTCTCTCTTTCTCCTTTTCCTCCTTCCCTCCCTCCCTCCCTCCCTCATTCCCTCCCTTCCTTCCTTTTATTTTCTTCTCTAGCTACAATCAGAGGTCATTGGTATGAAAGCTGACACCTTTTTCTAATATATTATAGTAAAATTTATATACCTTAGCTTTGAAAAGATCAAAAAGTTTGAGAACTGTCAAGGAAGAGTGGAAAGTCAACATAATTACAATCTCAGACGGAATTATTCAGGACAATTTAAAAATATTTGTCATGGCCTCTGTGGTGGCTGTGACTCCACTTAGGACAGTGGGTAGCTGGCGGAGGCCCTGTGCCCGTGTGCTCCCTGTTCATGTCATCGGCTAAGAGTGTATTTTAATCGCTGCCTAACTTTTCTTGTGTTGTTTGAGAGATTCCTATCTGGATAAAGTTGTCTTTTGAAATTCCAAATAAAATAAAATAAAATAAAAGTATTTGAAGCATAATAAATAGAGCTGTGCATCATTGTCTTCAGCATTTGAAAGAGAATGACGTGATGGAACAGTATTATCTCCCTGATCCAAGGGGACCTAATTAGCACTAATGGGGGCAAAATAGCAAATGAGAGCAGGAGCTCAATATTATTTTAGGGAAAATGTCCTAATGGACAGATTGATCAGTTAATGGGAAATTCCCCAAAGAGGTAATGTTAATGCAATTGAAATATATAATTAAGAGGGCAGAGAACACTGGAGGAGAAATAAATGTACTGTTTGTAATTCTCTACATGTATTCAGTTTATTAGCATTGAAAACAGTATACCATGCTTTCAGTGTGTAACAAAGTTGAAAACAAAAAAAATTGAAGTCTAGCTGATGTTTATTTACTCTAAGAATGTACTCCAGTAAGCTAAATCAGTGTGTATTGATTTAACTTTGGTTCTTGATGTTAAAAATAAGCGTTTACAGCATCACTGTGCTTGCTGTGATTGATGTTAACTAAGAATGAGAGAATTTCCCGGCCGGTGAGGCTCAGTTGGTTGAGCATGGTCCATGCACCAGGAGGTCACTGATTTGAT
Source organism: Plecotus auritus (assembly GCF_963455305.1). Lineage (NCBI taxonomy): Eukaryota > Metazoa > Chordata > Mammalia > Chiroptera > Vespertilionidae > Plecotus > Plecotus auritus. Next base: position 61,948,449 of record NC_137772.1, on the reverse strand, counting down.
TCCTGGTCAGGGCACAAGGCCGGATTGTGGGCTCAATCCCCGGTGGGAGACAGCAGATGGATGTTTCTCTCTCCCTCTCCCTTCCTCTCTCTGAAATCAATAAAAACATTTTTTTAAAAAGGAAAACCTTTTTGAAAAAAGAAAAAGAATGAGAGAATGAAACAAACACTTTAAGAGTGTTCTGTGACATAGACAACAGGGTGGTGAGGGCATGAAGGGGCAGGGTTGGAGGTAATGGGGGAATACGGACACATAGGTAATACCTTAATCAATAAAGAAATTAAAAAAATAAAAGTGTTCTGTGAGTATGGTAATCTAGTTGCTAGCCCAACTAATCTTAGTCTTGAAAATAATACGTTATTTTGTATTACTAAACTCAGAATATAGTTTTTCTATTGTTCTTTTTTTTATAGTATTTGGTAGAAAATTTGAAATTATAGACACCTCTTTGAATTAAGATTGGACATGTTAACCAGAGATACAATATATAATTATTTCTAATTTGTATTAGCTGAATTAATTTTTTAACTTTAGTGGAAGAGACAATTTAGGATTGAATAGTGACTTAGCTTTCAAATGTTAGCAATATATCTGAATGTGAGTCATTCAGATTTACTGTAGCAAGCTTTACTTCCCTGGATCTTCAGTTTGCTCTGTGTTGTGTAGATATGGTTAGAGTATTTAGAATTTAAATCAAGTTTCAGAAACAGGATTAAGTGAAAAAAAAAAAAGGCTTATTAATGGGAGGGAGGGTTGTTGTGAAAGGTTACAAACTAACGACAGGGAAATGCCTACCTAATCACACTCATTTACCAGTACTACACCCATTAGATGCATTTGTTTATTTAAACCTGTTGGTCATAATCTTGGACACATCTATGTGAATGATGCAAAATACTTTCTAATTTGAGAAATGATCACAGGGGGAGTTAGTTTTCATCCTGGCATCTGCAAAAAATTTTAAAAAGCCTTGAAATAGAATTTGAAGTCTATCACCAAGGTAATGAGTCAACTTGGAAACATTCTACAGATGTCAATAGAAAGTCTATATGAAAGCAGCAATCTTTGCATTTGGCAAGCACAAATTCAATTTAAAGTTAATTTAGGCCTAGTGAACAGATAATTTACTACACAATGTTAGATTTTAATTTTTCTTTGCACTATTTATGTTCTGTGCTTGATTTCTTTTGCATTAAAATGCCAGATTGACAGGGTGTTCCCAAGTCAAAACCATACTCTTTATTCTTTAATGATCATAAAACCATCTTCCTTATAAATTCAAAGCAATTATTTCTGCAATTATAGTGTTGCAACTTATTCTTAGCAATATGTCTGCTAAATTATGTTCATTACATAATGGCATTGCTTGTTGATATTAAGATAATGCTAAAGTATGAGTTGCTTCAGGTAGAGACCTTATAATTACTCTTGTATGCTTGGTATACATAGTAGGCCTGGCACATAGTAGAGTGAACGACCTATAATATAAATGAGATAAAAGTGTTACCATCCTATTGCTAAGTCAATGGCTTTCTTTACTCATTTAATGACTAGATTACTAGGTACCTAGTGGGTGGTTAAAACCTTTAGAGGTTAGGTTACTAGCATAACCCACTGAAAATGCAGTGTTTTTTTGCATTAAAGCTAAACCTTCAAGGAGAGTAGACTCTACTCCAGGATTCCTATAGTCATTCATTCATTCCTAATTCATTCAAGGCTTTCAAGTTAAAAGGTAGTGCTCTGTCTGGTTTTGCTCAGTGGATAGAGTGTCGGCTGGTGGACTAAAGGTTCTAAGGTTCGACTCTGGTCAAGGGTACATGCCCAGGTTGCGGGCTCGATCCCCAGTAGGGAGCGTGCAGGAGGCAGCCGATCAATGATTCTCTCTCATCATTAATGTTTCTATCTCTCTTTCCCTCTCTGAAATCAATAAAAATATATTTTAAAAGAATAAAAGGTAGTAGTTTAACCTATCCCTGCTTCAAAAAGAGTAGTAATTTACCATTTTACTGTTTCACTATGGTGCAAAATAAGACTTTTAGTGATTCTAAATATTGTAATTCCAAATACCCATTTATTTCAGGCTACTACAGACTATTTAGAAGTTAGAAAGTTGATATGAATATTAGCACTTTTTAATATTGCTGCCATTTTTGAAATGTCAAGTGATATTTGCCATTGGATAGTCTGGGAAAGATTTTTTTTGTGTGTTTTGTGTGTGTGTGTTTTTTTTAAACAGAATTATTGTGGTATAATTGAAATACAATATACTGCATATATTTAAAGTATAAAATATGATAAGTTTTAGCTTATTTATATACCATAATCATGATAGTGAATAAATCTATCACAGCTAAAAGTTTTTTGTGCCCTTTTATAACCCCTTCTCTCTACCCTTCCTCCCTACCTCATATCACTAAGAAACCATGATCTGTTTTTTTTTTGTCACTATAGATTAGTTTGCGTGTTTTAGAATTTAATATAAAAGTAATTGTGCAGTGTGTACTTTTTTTGTCTATCTTCTTTCACTTGGCATAATTAGTTTAGATTCATCTTTCTTGGGGAGTGTATCAATAATTCACAACATTTGTGCAAACACAATGAGAGGGTTGGGGGTCAGGATGATGGTTGAGGGGGTGATTCTTAGGGAGATACTACTCAACTGAAACTCATTGATGGGCTACATAAGAAATTTTAAAGGAAATCTTCTGACTTCATTGTGTGTGGAGTTAAAGGTAGTTCTGGATTTAAGGAGGCTCTGAGGATCAAAGTTCAGAGCCTTCCCTCTAATATTCCTCTTGAGTACAACTTAGTCATACTGTGCCTCCCAGCTTTTTTCTGTTGTGCTTTCAACTTACTCATAATAATCTGCTCTTTGTAAATTTAACTCACCTGTATCACCTTATGGTTTTTCCATTCATAACCTTTTGGTTTCAGATCTTACTGCTAACTGTTTTTAGTTTAAATTCTCAAGAAAGAGCCTATTGTTTGGCTTATTTTATTGGTTTGGATTTGTTTCTGGATTATCTCCTTTAGGGAAATGCCACCTGAGGCTGGGGTGATGAGCTGGGGTGATAAATTGCATATGTTAAAGGGTGTAGGTAGTGTAATTTTATTTAGAAAGACCTAGGCAGATAGGCCGCATAACATAACTTTAGTAAGGAAAGATTAGGTACCAGAAAATTAATAGTGGCAATTTTTGAGTGGTAGGATTATAAGTTATTTGAGTATATATTTTTGTGTTTCTCTATTTACTATTTTTTTCTGTAATGATTATTTATGATTTGGGAAATAAGGAAATAAGATCACTACAATATGATTTGTACCTTTCCTCTGTAGTATGTAGTTTTGGACTAATTCCATTTGGTAGAGAATTTTCAAATTCTAGCAATATGATGTTGTTTTGGAAAGATGAAATGTACTGGCAAAAGAAAATTTTGTATTTTAACTTACCACAGCCAATACTGGGTATCATTTTGAGTTGCTTAGCTTTATAGCAAAGTGTGTGCTGGGTTTGGAAGGATAGAGATATATACTCTAAGACATGACTTCCAGTTCAGATCAGTAAATCTTTATTGAGTGCTTTAATGTACAATAGAGATCCAGAGGTGGTGATATACAATCACTGCTTCCTCACATAGCTAGCAATCCGGTGAATCATAGGAACAGGAAAATAAAATTAATGTGAAGGTCCATGGACTGACCTGAGGTTCAGAGGAGTGAGAAATAATTTCAAGTTGGGATGAATAAAAAGGATTTCATGATTGATGTGGGATTTGAATTGGTCCTATTGGATAGAGAATTCTTGGGTAAATGGGAGTATGATAGAAACCATTATTTGACTAGGGGAATATCTAGCAAAAGATATATAGGTAGAAAGATACAAGGCATGTTTGGGAGATATGAGTAAATTTGTTTAGTGGGCTCATATTATAGAATGGGGTAGATAAGATTAGGTTAAGCAAATATCAGATTTTACGGAAAGCTTTTCTAATATACTTTCATAAAATGCCCTGGGATTGTTTTGTTTTCTTTTAAGTTTCAAGTTTATTAACTATTCAGGGGCTCTCAAACTACGGCCCACGGGCCACATGCGGCCCGCCGAGGACATTTATCTGGCCCGCCGGGTGCCGCTGCCTGTCCTGCTTAGCAGCCGACTCGTCCCGGGCCCGCAGTGTGCACAGGAATTTGTTCATAGTTGTTTTTTTTAAACTATAGTCCGGCCCTCCAACTATAGGAGGGACAGTGAACTGGCCCCCTGTTTAAAAAGTTTGAGGACCTCTGATACTATTTTGAGGCTAACCAGCTAGCCTGTTCTGGTAAGGGGATGGTAAACCACCATCTTACACCTGCTCTCAGCAATTTCTCACAAACACCAAGTCTCAGAATTCTCTGTAATGAATGATAGCCCAAAGACCTTCTTAATCTATCACTGGTTTTCTTATGTTTTCCTGGCATTTTGATCTAGTAATCATGTTATTTGAACCCTTATTTGGACTTTTACTAGGATCTAAATCTAGTTTTGCTTCTTTTGGCTGTTTTCCATACTGTTTTACTACTCTCTTCACTTTGCTGGTTATCCTGATTCAGGTTACTGACCTTGACCTAGTGTTTTACCATGATACTAATTTTTAATTTCCTGTTCCAAGGTCTTTTTTTCCAGAATCCAGTCCATGGTAGTCTGTTACAATCCTGAGTGGAAGGAAATTTAATATAAAATGGTATCTTCTTTATCCTACCTCACATAATTTATTGGATGAAGTGTAAAAAGTGGTATATATATGTGTGTTTAAAGAAATTAGTTCACAGAAAGGCAATTTCATAGAACAGGCCCAAGGGTAGCTTTATACTGATATTCACTTCATACATTAGTTTATAAACTTGATGGACATTGCATCATGTAATTAATACCATAAAATCAGTTTTACAAATTATTTTACACATTTTTCTCTTTCCACCTACTCTCCTTCTTTATCTCATCAACTCTTACCATCTTTAAAAGAGACTGATGATGATTATTACTTAAAATGAATATTTTTAAAGCAGTATATTTAAGTTTAGGATATGGTCACTGGTATGAGTGAGATAGTGGGGGGAGAATGCTGGTTCATTAATAAATTTAATGCCTTGGTCTGTTTATGCCTGCCTGTTCCAGACCCATTCAGCTGTCCATACAGAGGATGTTCCATGTAACAGGCTCCTCTCCTGCCCAGCCTCTGAAGTCATCTCTTGCAAGGCAACAATATATCACCATTTTCAAGAGTAGCTGATGGTAGGGTCTGGAATGAGTCTAAGTTGAGTAGCATCTCCCTAAGAACCACCCCCTCAACCATTATCATGACTCCCAGTCCTGTTATTATGTTTGCACAAATATATGATAAAATTATTTTTTCCTCATTTTCATTAAGACAGAATTGACATACAGCATTGTATAAGTTTAAGGTGTACAGCGTAATTGTAACTGAACAGAGGTTACAGCAAAAGCCAAACTTGTGAGACAGGTGCTGGTAAAAAGGAAAGTGCAGGCCACCTGAGAACATGGGGAACTCTTGTCCCAAAGCTCATTTAACATTTCAGTGCAGGCAAGGGTTTTTATTAGGAGGGAGAGGGAAAGCACAACAAAGAAATTAGGGAGAGGGAGGTTGAAAGTTCTGTATGTGTAAGTCAGCACAGTTTGTTCCAATGATTATCTTGAAACTGGTCAAACTGAGGTCCAGTTTTTATGGTTGAGAGTCAGCAAGTTTCTTGGAGCCAGAATGGCCAGTTGTTGGAGTCAGCCTCCTTCCCTGAAGCTACATCCTGTAATATGCTCAAAAGGCTATTAATGATTTATGGCAGGTGTGACAAATGGGCCATTATTTTAAGGCATACATCCTTTTCCTGGATTTGGGGAGAAGCATTGTTTATTGCATGTTATTTAATCAAGAAGGTTATTTTATTGGTTAGCATAAGATTTCATATATCCTCCATAACATAATGATATAGCATATATTGTAAAATGACAAAATTCTTGTCATGATTTCTTTTTCTGTACTTCAGTTTCACCTTCAGAATGGATGTTATGCTTCCAACCTCAGCCCTCTTGTATGGGACCCTATATTCTTTCTAAACCCTGCCAACCCCTTTTCTTGGAATTCTCTCTAAAATACCTACTAAGTTAAAAAAAAATCAAAAAACTTTACTCAGAACCATAAAACTGATATGGCTGTGGTTCTAAGGAGAGCCACCCAAGCATCCATATTAGATAATTGACCTGCAGTTTTGTTATCAGAGATGTTGGGGTGTTCTCTTCTCCAGTGGGTGCCGGGAGTGGGGTCCTTACAGTATTTTCTGAGACTCACATGGGAGGATGATGTGGGGAAGCACGGGACTTGGTTGGAATGTCTGTAAGGAGGATTCTCCGAAAGGTCGGGGGCCTTTGAGGGGACCTTGCCGAAGGTGGCAGCCCCTACCTTGACTTTTCCAAACAAATCCCATCCCCGAGTTGTTTTGCTAGAATCTCTATGTTTAGTCTTTAAAGAACCGACCTTGTAGAAGCATATACTTTCTCAAGGATACTTACCCTGCTAATTGTATCTAGAGCTTAATTTTAGTTCAAGCTGTTATGACAATAAAAGCCAAAGGAGGCAGGCAAACACTACTTGGTTGTGATAGCCAAGTAGTGCCTTAGCCCTCTCTTTCACAGAAACATGTGTCAGAGCAATCTGTTCATCTATCACTCAGGGTCTGCTGGTCAGCCCCGGCAGGGTGAGTGATTTTTATTTGCATGGAACTACATCTCTGTGTTTCCAGAGGACCATTCCAGTCATAAAAGAAGTGTAGCTGGGGTTTCAGTAAAGCTAAAAGCAAAGCCAGTGTCCAGAGTTTCCTTTCCATGTTGGAGCTGGGTCCAGTTCAGCATCAGACTACTTTCAGTCCACTAGTCCATTGTGTGTGGGGGTCCACATGGCAGTGGGCCATGTGGGCAAACCTAGGAGAGCACGTTCTGAGCAATAAGAATCCCAAGAACATAAGAGGAACCAAGAGCGTAAGAGCACAAGAGAACAATCTCCTTTGTTTCGGGGATTAAATATCCCAAATTTCAAACGCTTGCAGTAGCCACGCCCATTCTGGCTAATGATCTGTTCCAGGTGTGACTGGCAGACAAATACCTTCCCAACATCACCCAAACTTTACGGGCATGGGTCTATTCTCCTCCCTATCCATCCCTTCCCCCAGTGATCTGCAGAGGAATAGAATGGTGGCTCCCTGAAGAATGTAAAATTTTAGCTTCCTAATGAAGCTGCCTAAATGACATGCCTACTATATCTGGCCTTTTCTTTGTGCCTTTCCTGTTATTAATAACGAGGTTAATTACTATGGTATCAGTTTGTTACCTTTCTTTTAAGTGTTTAAAGTGTTTCCTGCTTAATTTTGAGGACTATATAAAGAAATTTGCATAAGAGCACAACTAATGTAATAACTATTAAATTCTTAACAGAGAGAAACAAGCAGGTTTATGTTTAAGGTGTTAGATGTGCATTTCGTTCTTTTGGTATGTAACACAAGAGCTAATCCAAAAGAATCTGAGACTTATCTGATTTATAATTCATATCTGTAAACTGTTATTCTACACAGTGGTTTAAAAACATCTGATGACTATATTTTTAAACCTTACATTAAATATTACATTTTGAATGAGCACTGACTTCTTATATGAATCATATTGGACTAGGTGACCACCTAGATCATATTATTCTAGAAAATATTTGATGCTTCATATAATTCACCTACGATGTTTACTCTGTGCAAGGCAATATGCTGTAAGGGTTATAAAAATGGGTATGGGATATGCAAATGAGTAAAACATAGTGTTTTACTAGTGTAAAGGGATTAAGATAATTACACGTAGACATGGGCACAAAGCAGGGTAGCCAACGCAGTCTTTAAAGGATAAGAAAACAGTTTTAATAGTAATGGCATGGTCTTGGCTAAGAAAAAGAATAGATATATACTCAAGATGCAAATTATGCCCAGCTTAATTATCTCTATCAATTTGAAGAAGCAGACAATCGGGTGTGAAGCCAGATGCTAACACTCCCTTGGGCACACTTAATCTATGTCTTTTTATGGAGGTGGGGGATGTTCAGTGATTTCAATTGATATTACATTCTTTAGAAGATCTGATCTTAAAAAGTGTTTTTCTATGTATGACCTTTACTTGAATGTTCGTCAGCAGCTACTAAGACAGCCTAGTGGTGAAAAAACCCACATCTTCATGTCAAGCTAATTTAGGGAACATTTCATCACTTAAGTTCACAGTGTGAAAAACATTAATAATTCATTGGCTTGTATACATTTCCATTCATTCTCCTTTCGAAGATGTTTGTGCCGCATAACAATGGCGCAGAGATGGAGGAGTCCACAAGACCAGGCTTCTGAGTTGAAGTCATGGTTGTGTGGTGTCTCTTTGCTACCCTGTCCCCACGCCCTTTTTTCTTCTAGGGTGTCAGGCTTCAGGAACAGTGAAGTGAACATTCACTGTTGCTGAAGGAGTGGTTGGGTTTATACTATAATACCTTATGCCAATAAAAACTCCTCATTGATAATATCCTTCTTCTAGCTCTGTCCAGATTATTAAACAATCTTTTAAAAAGGTTTCTTTTCTCATACTTTGGTGCCAGTAAGAATAATGCTTAGTATAAAATTGTTTCTTTTGTGTTGTGTGTATATATACACACATATATACACACAAAGTATATATGTGTGTGTGTATATATATATATAATATGTATATTATATATGTATATATATAATATACATATTATATATATATATATATATATTTTTAATGAAGACAGACTCTGAGAGAAGATTGCAGAGACATGGTGTCTTGGGAACTACTCATCTGTAAAAAAATTCTATTTCTGTTGGGCTAGAGGCCTGGCAATGGCAAAATAGACTGCCACTGCAAACCATTTATTCTGTCTCACTGGACAGACTAAATGGTTTTCTAATTGAAGCTATGTCATGACATGTACTGTAAAATGTGGTAGTAATAATTTAAATGACAGAAAATTGCTCTTTTAAAAAGCTTTTCTTTTTCAACCAGATGGTGAGATGTTAAAAAGAAATACTTTCTGCAATATATTTTGCATATTAATTTAAACAACATATTTTGAAATATTTAAAAAAACTTATTAAACATCATTGTGTGTGTACTTTTGAATATAATTGTTTTTTAATAAGTAAATCAGAGTTTCTTGAGCATACTTCTATTTATCTTTTTAAGCCCTGGAGACCATAGACATTATTGCTGCTGTTGTAGTGTAACCCCCATCTTACAAAGGACACCTCAAAAAAGGTCGAATTATGGAGTCATTTATTAAAAGCCGGCGGCATACGAGGGAGCAAAAGCGCTCCAGACCTCGCAGCCCCGAACAGCTTGCCACAGCTGGCTTATATTGGCAGAATATCACAGAAGTATTGATTACATCTTTGGGTCTGGAATGAGGAACCTGTTTCGCGAAAAGCATTTTTACAGAAGCAGAATTTGAACAACTTAGTTATCTAAAGTATCTACGAATCACTGTATCAACAGAAACGCATTATCTGGGACCACCTGGATAATTTAGAATAATTGTGCTGTTCAGATTCTGGGACCACTGAGTCAACCTAAATTCAGTTATCTGTAGCTACTGAGACAATTTAGGATCACTATCTGTCCTGGGTCCCAGAGGAAGGTGCTTCGATGACCAGTGAGATCACAATCAATGGGATATTCAAACCACCATCAATGGAGTTTTCAATCATACATAAGTTCAGAAAATCAAAATAACTTTTAAATGAGTACAGAACCCAAAACAGCAAGGTTAAAATATTAAACAGCAATTTTTACCCAAGTATGGTTGCTACCATACTTCACTGCCTTTAAGATGAAGTCTACAGATGGTGTTGGCAAAACTGGACAGACACATGCAAAAAGATGAAACTAGACCACCAACTTACACATACACAATAAACTCAGACCATAAAATGAACATATTAAAAATTAAGATACTTTTATTTGAAAAGATAAAAATAAAATTTAAAGATAAGTGAGTAAATGGGAGAAAAATATATGTAAAGACAAAGGATTAATATCCACATTTTACTAACATTCTACTAATAAGTATGAAAAAGATAATCAAAAAGAAAATTGACAAAAAATACAAACAGAAATGAAAGAGAGGTTTACAGGTGAGGACTAACCTGAGGCTACATCTGAACTCCCTGTTCAGAGCTCTTTCCCCGAGTCTTCCCAAAAGCCCCATAAAAGGTACCAGTATCCCCCTCAGGACTGGGACTTGGGCACAGGCACATCCAGAGCACACTTAGAACAGATTTAAAAATTCAGGTTATCTGATTCCTATGTAGGCAACCCTTTCCGTTCTGATTTCCCACTTACATGTTTCCACCTGAGACCAAATGAAAGCAACATCATCTTTGCACAGGGCCCCTTGGGCTATTCTCTGTAGCTCCATGACCCGAGGGTTAGACACCATTACATCAGCCTCTTCCTCGGGGACTGGCAAGCAGCTCTCAGGCTGTCTCCGTGGGAGTCAGCTTTCCTTCCTTCACTCTGTTTGATTCATACTAATATCTTTGGTTACTGTTCACTAATTCATACTCATAAACCTGACACGTAACCCACCTGCAGTCTGCTCTGAATCCAGCATGGTCTTGGCCCTAAACAGTCATTGTGGACATTGTTGTTTTGGTTGAGGCACATGTCACCTTTTAGCTATTTCAGGCCTCTGGGCACATTTTCCAATATGCAAAACTGACCGCTCAACACAGCACAAGCCATGTCACATGGGGCACCTCTCTGAAGGGCCTGTTCACTTTTTGTTTGTTTACTGAGAAACAGATGTTCAAACATCAGCTTAAAGGCTGTGAAATCTTTTCACAGATTGGAACTTTAGTTTTTGCAACATGACTAGGAAGGCTCATGTTTACCAAAGTAGGGGCAACTTGTATGTTAAAAAAGGGAATTTAGGGGGCACCCTTCTTGTTGCTAGACTGGATGCTGACTCAGGAATTGTCAAATAAAGCCAATCAGATCTTAAAAAAAAAGGGGAGGGGGAATTTGGTAGAATATCTTTCATAGATATTTTTGTATTTCCATGACAGCAAGTACAATGTTAGCAAAAGCTTTTATGTGTTTAATATGAAATAGCTTTGGTTGTGTGAAGATTTAAAATTCATTAGTATACTATTACCTTGAATCTTTTTTCACTTTATGGATGTATCATATATCACGTAAAACTTCTATGGAAAACAATTTTGAATAGAACTTAAAATACATCTGAGAGATGAACTGATCTGATAGAGAAGTTATGTTCAAGACATTGTGCTTTTTTCTTCTCCAGTAAACGATTAGGCAACCTTTCTGATTTTAAAATTATTACATGTCTACATAAACATCTCCAAGGAGCTGCATATTGACCTATGAACATGCAACAGTAACAGTCCTGCTGTTTTGTTTCCATAATGCAATAGAAAAACATTTGGCTTATAAAATTAAGATAATCTGGTTACATCACAGACCTAATGCTTTATTTTGAATTTGAGTGATTTCTGTCTGATGTCATGTGAAAGAAAATATAATTTTGCCTGTTTTTTAGTAGCAGGTAATTTGTAGATTTTGTTGCTCAATGGCTTATCTTCAGAAAGAATTTTGAAATTGTACCTTGAGACTTGTACTGTTCTGCAGATGAGAGAGTTGAAATGATTTACTGCTAGCTTTATGAAGCAGACTGGCTGAAAGTGGAAAATTCAATCACTTAGTTATTTGCCCTCTCTACACTCAATCACTGGTTTTAACTGAAGTGTCTAGTTGCTTAGGCATCATGTAGAGCAGTTTGGCATGAAGAAGTTATTTCCAATTCAATCTCTCTGTTACCTTGCTGGGTTAATTTGCTCCCGTTCACACACACACACACACACACACACACACACACATGCACGCACACACTCATACACAATGAAATAACAGACATCTTAACCTATTTTAGAGAAAAATAATCATAAAGTAATATTAGAACTCTCTTTTTTAATTTAAGTAATATGTTATCTCAAGAGTGATGCTTAACTGCTAGCTTAAGAGGTGACGTCCACAATGGCAATGCTTTATTGCTTCCCCATGGATATGTTTGGTGACCATGAGTCCTAGTTTAGCTTTTCAGCACTCATACAAGATAATCACTAGTTGATTTGAAAGACTGTAGATTTGCCCATAGTTAGAAACATAGACTGGCTATACTCAGGTTTCCTACCAAAAATGTTAACCCTGATGGCCTTGCTACTCAATCATTTTCAAAAACCCCAATTTGAGGAACAAAATTAATAAATGTGATTATCTAATATTTAAAACTTAGTTTAAAGGAGTAATATTCTCATATACATGAATATCTAATATTCATAGATATGCAATTGCCTGAAGGATCAAATACTGTAATTCTCACCACTGGGGCAAGACAGGCTGCAAGAGAGCTGTATCTTCTGCCTGGGCACTTGTTTTGAGTCCTTTAGCCTTGGGTGTTAGAATGTCAGCCTACCCTTCAAAATCTTAGGTTCTGTGATACTACAAACCTTCAAGTGTTTGGGCAACTTGGACTTCTGCCTGTATCCACCAGCTTGCCTTAAACGTATTCTGAGCAACTATGTTCAAAGTTGTTTGCCTATGTTCTTTCAGTTTTAGCTTTCTTTGTGATCACATGCTAGGTCTAAGGAAGGACACCTGTCCATCAGTAAATGTGCCAGTCTTTTCCCTGTGATCAGTGATGAGGTGATGAGTAACAAGCTAGAAAAAACAAACAAAAAAAATGAGGAAGAGCATTGTCTTTTCTTGGCACTCACTTGAGAATGTGATTTTTCCTGAAAAACTATTTCCTACTTTGCTTTAAATGAAATTTAAAGATTTTCCATTTTATGTGCCTGATTTGGAGGGTGAGATAAAAAAAAAAAGCATGTTGGTGGTCTAAGCAGCTCAGATTATGTCTTTGATATGGATAATTAGATAATTGCTTAAATTTTGCTTTTGTTTTGTCTGTCCAACCATTATCTCATCATGAGTCAAACTTTGATTAGTGGTCAGGAGATGTTTTGCTTTTTAAAGGCTTTAGTAGCATCCATGACCAAATTTGTTTTATTTTCAACCATCTTCAGTGAGACAAAGTGCCTTTCCCCACCCTAGTCCCCAGTAACCTAGTTCATTCTCATTTGGTAACAGAAAACTGTTGATATTCCACTGGTTTACTGGCTTTTGTAATCAGGAGGTGTAAAGCATGTAGTTGCATGTGAAAGGGAAATGATAGTGTTTTTGCTTTGTCTGAATAAAGTGGTTCCTTCTGCTCATTTTATAAACCCTTCTGCCAGAACAAGCTGGTTCTTCAGGGAAGACAGGACTTCCTACAGTCATATGCACCCATCTGTTCTCTACAAACATGCCTCAGTGTTTTCCACACATAGCCAGTGGGTGTTAGTGGTACCCACTGCAATGCGGACAGGCTAGGCAGATCTCAGCGGGGTAAAGGAGCACTTATGGTTAATATGCAATTATAAGAAAACTGTTAAAAAACAGAGTTTGTCATATGTTTAGACCACCTCTGAGCTTTTTAAACACTGGCCCTCAGCCTCCCCAGTTGCTCTTACTAGTACTCACTATTTGAGCAGGTTCCCTTCTCCACTTCCTTTTCTGTGAGTCTCCAAGGCTGACTGAGCCTCTTTATGTGCCTCTATTACAGCATTACTAGTCTCAGATCCTGACCCAAGATTGTGGCAGGCTGACTAAGTTAAAGATTCTGAGATGGGGAGGTTGTCGTGGATTATCTAGGTGGGCCCAATGTAATCGCAAGGGATGCAGGAGCATCAAAGTCAGAAAAAGGAGTAGTGATCAGAGAACCAGAGGTTGGAGTGATCTTAGTTCTACCATGCAGACAAGCTACTTTGACAAGCTGTAACAAAGACAAAGAAAACCATTTACAGAGGAGCATTTAGAGTTTAGAGCAGCAGGAGACGATGGGCCATTAGCACGGGCAGAGAATGAGCCAGAAGCCAAGCTATGCAGGTGGCTTTGAGAAGCTGGAAAGGGAAGGAAGCAGGTTCTCCCCTGAAGCCTCCAGAAGGATCTGGTCCAGACAACACCTTGATTTTAGAATTCTGACTTCCAGAACCGTAAGAAAATAAATGTGCTCGTTTAAGCCATTAATTTGATAAATTGTTACAGCAGCCATAGGAAACTAATTATTATTATCTATATCAAATTATTATCATATGTAACATAACATCATAGTAGGTATTATTCTAGGTGTCAACAGGGTTGGTTTCTTCTGCCATCTCTCTCTCTGGCTTGCAGATGGCCCCCTTTCTTCCTGTGTCTTCACATGGCCTTCCTTCTGTGCATGTCTGTGTCTTAATCTTCTCTTCTAATAAGGGCATAAGCCATACTGAGGTAAGGCCCACCCTAATGACTTCATTTTTACCTTAATTACCTCTTTAAAGGTCCTATGGCCAAACACAGCCACATTCCAAGGTACTGAGAATTTGCACTTCAGTATATCCTATCTAATAAAAGAGTAATATGCAGATTGACAATCACTCCAACACACAAGATGGCTACCCCCATGTGGTCAAAGATCCTGCCCCCATGTGGACACAAGATGGCCACCACAAGATGGCCAGCAAGGGAGGGCAGTTGGGAGGGACCAGGCCTGCTAGGGAGGGCAGTTGGGGGTGATCAAGTCTGCAGGGGAGGGCAGTTAGGGGTGACCAAGCTGGCAGAGGAGGGAAGTTGGGGGCAACCGGGCCTGCAGGGAAGGGCAGTTGGGGGGACCCAGGCCTGCAGGGGAGAGCAGTTGGGGGGGGACCAGGCTTGCAGGGGAGGGCAGTTAGGGGTGACCAGGCCTGCAGCGGAGGGCAGTTGCGGGGGACAAGGCCTGCAGGGGAGAGCAGTTAGGGGGGGACCAGGCCTGCAGGGGAGGGCAGTTAGGGGCAAACAGGCTGGTAGGGGAGCAGTTAGGCATCAATCAGGCTGGCAGGGCAGTGGTTAGGGGGTGATCAGGCTGGCAGGCAGAAGCGGTTAGGGGCAATCAGGAAGGCAGGCAGGCGAGCAGTTGGGAGCCAGCAGTCCCAGATTGGAGAGGGTGCAGGCTGGTAAATCAGAGGATAGGACACACTTGTGTTCTTTCACGAACAGCACTCAGAGGAACAAGGTCTTTTGGTGCAGCTCCTCAAGTCCATTCCCAGGTGACAAACAAAGCCAGCAGCTGAAAAGTGTTCTGGTAAATTTGCCCTTTGGAAGTAAACAAATTTGTTGCAGTGAACATTGTTGTACCTTAGAAACTGTCATGTCAAAGCTTGCATCTTAGTCAAGACAAAAACAAGCAAGAAAACAAACAAAAACAAAAAACCCACGGTATAATATATTGAAAAGCTATTGTTCTCATAAGAGAACCTATTTCCATAGAAAAAAGGATGACATATTTTATATGTCAGGTGAATATAACATGCTTATAACATACTATGTTTCTTAGGTTCATAATTAATACATTTTTTAAGCAATTGAATTTATTGGCAAGCTCTTCCTCTCAGGAGCAGACCCATGCCTTTCTCGCCCCCTTCTTTTCCCCCCATGTGTATTACCTTTACTGTTCTCTCTGCTAAGCTCCAAGGGCCCTTCTTTTGGTTCTGAAACTTGTTTCCTGAGCCTACACAGCCCAGCTGGTTCACTTTTTACTACCTCTGCAATGTTCTAAAGAAACTTCCTCTTAAAAAATTGACTTTATTGGGGTGACATCGATTAATAAAATTATATAGGTTTCAGGTGTACAATTCTATAGTACATGAAGTGTATATTATAGGTTTACTACTCCAAGTCGAGTCTCTTTCCATCACCATTTATCCCCTCTACACCTTCTTTTTTTTTTAATTCAATAAATCTTTATTGTTCAGATTATTACAATTGTTCCTCTTTTTTCCCCCATAGCTCCCCTCCACCCGGTTCCCACCACACCCTCTGCCCCACTGTCCAGTCTCTTCCCGCATCCCCCCACACCTCTTTCCCCCCGAGAATTGTCAGTCCACTTCCTTTCTATGCCCTTGATTCTATTATATTCACCAGTTTATTCTGTTCATCAGATTTTTTTATTCACTTGATTTTTAGATTCACTTGTTGATAGATATGTATTTGTTGTTCATAATTTTTATCTTTGCCTTTTTCTTCTTCTTCCTCTTCTTAAAGAGTACCTTTCAGCATTTCATATAATACTGGTTTGGTGGTGATGAACTACTTTAGCTTTTTCTTATCTGTGAAGTTCTTTATCTGACCTTCAATTCTGAATGATAGCTTTGCTGGGTAGAGTAATCTTGGTTGTAGGTTCTTGCTATTCATCACTTTGAATATTTCTTGCCACTCCCATTTGGCCTGCATAGTTTCTGTTGAGAAATCAGCTGACAGTCGTATGGGTGTTCCCTTGTAGGTAACTAACTGTTTTTCTCTTGCTGCTTTTAATATTCTCTCTTTGTCTTTTGCTCTTGGCATTTTAATTATGATGTGTCCTGGTGTGGTCCTCTTTGGATTCCTCTTGATTGGGGTTCTCTGCGCTTCCTGGACTTGTAAGTCTATTTCTTTCACCAGGTGGGGGAAGTTTTCTGTCATTATTTCTTCAAATAGGTTTTCAGTATCTTGGTCTCTCTCTTCTTCCTGCACCCCCATAATTCTGATGTTGGTATGCTTGAAGTTGTCCCAGAGGCTCCTTACACTATCTTCATATTTTTGGATTCTTTTTTCTTTTTGCTTTCCCAGTTGAGTGTTTTTTGCTTCTTTGTATTTCAAATTTTTGTCTTGATTCTTGTGATCCTCTAGTCTGCTGTTAGATCTGTGTGTAATATTTTTTATTTCAGTCAGTGTATACTTAATTTCTAGTTGGTCCTTTTTCATATCCTCGAGGGTCTTGCTAAATTTATCGGCCTTTTCTAGGAAATTCTTGAAAAACCTTATAACTGTGGTTTTGAATTCTATATCCAGTCATTTGTTTTCCTCCATTTCTTTCATTTGTGATCTGTTTCTTCATCTTCACATTTTTGCTGCTTCCCTGAGTTGATAGAGTGGCTTTGTGTGCTAGGTGTCCTATAGGGCCCAGTGGCTCAGCCACCCCAGTAACCTGAGGTGGACTCTCTTGGTGCACCCCTTTGTGGGCTGTGTGCACAGTCCTGTTGTAGTTAAGCTTTGATTGTTGTTGGTATCACTGGGAGGAATTGACCTCCAGGCCAATTGGCTGTGAGGATCAGCTGTGTCTATGCTGGGAGAACTTCTGTGCTGGAGACACCCTTATGAAACAAGACTTGCAAAAGCCTCTGTGCTTAGCTTGGATGGGGCGGAGTCTCAGGGTGGAGCAGACAGCATTAGTTTCCCGTCAGCCCTGCCCCAATAGGCCCCTGTGTCTCAGTGTCCCGTGGTAATCGCTGCAAGCACCTCTGAGAGAAAGCCATCCTCAAGTTTCACCCGCTGACAGTCCAATTTCTCCTCGAATGAGTCTGGGTCCCCAGAGTCTCACCCGGAACTGGAGTTCAGAGCAGTCAGGAGCTTTTGTCTCCCTCTGCTTGAGAAAGCCAGGTGCGTACTCATTTGCCCACCCTCTCCACGTACGCACCTCGGTATCTCTGCCTTCCGCAGTTCCTCTGAGTCTCAGTGTGCTTTTCTCTTTCCTGACAGTCCAGTTTCACCCCGTATGAGTCTGGGTCCTCAGAGTCTCCCCCAGAACTGGAGTTCCGCACAGCTGGGAGCTTTTGTCGCCCTCCCACTTGAGAAAGCCAGCTGCACACTCAGTTGCCAGTCCTCTCCGCACGCATCTCAGTACCTCTGCCTGCTGCACCTCCTCTGAGTTTCAGTGTGCTTTTCTCTTTCCATCTAGTTGTAGAATTTCCACTCAGCCAGCCTTCCTGTGGTTCTGGATGATGTCCGTTTTGTCTTTTAGTTGCAGTTTTGAAATTGTTGTGCGAGGCAGCAATTTAGGTGTTTACCTATGCCGCCATCTTGATTTCTCCCCTCTACACCTTCTTATTAAAGAAAGGCCCACCCCACCTGTCCGGCGTGGCTTAGTGCTTGAGGGTTGATTCCTGGTCAGAGCACATGCCTGGGGTGCACGCTTGATCCCTAGTGTGGGGTGTGCAGAAGGCAGCCAATCAATGATTCTCTCTCATCATTGATGTTTCTATCTCTCCCTCTCCTTTCCTCTCTCTGAAATTAATTTTAAAAATATATTATAAAAAAAAAAAAGAAAAGTCCACCCCAAAGTTAAAGTCTTGTTAATTTGAGCCAGGATCTAATCCTGTTATGAAAGCAGACAAGGTTCACAGGAATCCTTTCATTGCCTTATCAACAGAGATGAAAATATTCAAGTTGATGGGAACTCACTGGAGTGGGTAATTTAATCAACTTATTTTGACTCATCATTATGCTGGTGCTACAGATGTGAATATGTGGGCATGGGAAAGTCCCTGGCAAGGAAGATAAGATGTGCACACAAGATAACTCACCCATTAGAAGGCAATAATACAAAATGAAATATCATGTAGAGAGCATGAAAGAAAGATGATTATGAGCTCTTTTGAATTTCCAGGCATAGAAAAAAAAGAAGAAATTCCCCTTTTAGGTTCTTCATTTGTTTGCCTAAATATTTGCTAATTTTGTACTTTATACATTTCACACTATCCTCTATCATTTCAGATAAATTGTGCTATTAGACGATTTCAAAAATAATTTAGTTCCTAAATTCCAAATAATACTAGTGGAGTAAAATGAATGTTTTCTTGCAAAGAAATAAAATGGGAGGATGTTTAGTAATGATAGTTAAAATGCTGCTTTTTCTAACAGAACTGTTTGGATTGTAGAATAATTGAATTCAATTGTCTAGAGTGTTTACTTGCTAGCAACATAAGAATGTATTTTATGATAGTGTACATTTTTTAGTAGGAGTTATAGGAATGTTGATTCATTTGAAATCACATAGTTTTCCAGATAGAATCTGTTAAGTTTTAACAAACAAAAAACCCATAGCTAATTACAGGAAATAAGTATATCACATAATTATTTTCATTGATGGTGTCAGTTTTTGTCTTAGATATAGCAATACACTTCCTGTAGTCAAGGAGATGTTGTCATGTACTTACAGGAGGAGATGCAAATGAATATCTAGGTCTTTCCTTAAGGTACTGAGAAGATGCTTGCAGAAAAGAAGCAACCATTCTCTATTTTAGTTAAATTCAAAGCAATTTTTCCTGAACCAAACCTTTCTGTGCTCTATTCCTATCATCTCTTTTTAAATTTCCTGAACCTCAGTACTTTCTGGAACTGCAACATCTTGCCTTTCTTGACCTTCTGCAGGTCATTGCTTCTTGGTTAGACTTCCCTTAATGCCTTCAGAACATTGGCATCTTCTCAGTATTCTCTTCCCAGTATTATAGAAATCTAGAGGCCCGGTGCATGAAATTCATGCACAGGGGTGTGTGTCCCTCAGCCCAGCCTTCACCCTCTCCAATATGGGACCCCTCGGGAATGTCTGACTGCCCGTTTAGGCCCGATCCCAGTAAGATTGGGCCTAAACGGGCAGTCGGACATCCCTCTCACAATCCAGGACTGCTGGCTCACAACTGCTCATCTGCCTGCCTTCCTGATTGCCCCTAACTGCTTCTGTCTGCCAGCCTGATCACCCCCTAACCACTCCCCTGCCAGCCTGATTGATGCCTAACTGCTCCCCTGCCAGCCTGATTGCCCCTAACTGCCCTCCCTTGCTGACCTGGTCACCCCTAACTGCCCTCCCCTGCTGGCCTGGTCCCCCCCCAACTGCCTTCCCCTGCAGGCCTGGTCCCCCCCAACTGCCCTCCCCTGCAGGCCTGGTCCCCCCCACTGCCCTCCCCTGCCAACCCGGTCACCCCTAACTGCCTTCTCCTGCCAGCCTCATCACCCCTAACTGCTCTCCCCTGCTGGCCTGATCACCCACAGCTGCCCTCCCCTGCAGGCCTAGTTCACCCCCCCAAATTCCCTCTCCTGCAAGCCTGGTTCCCCCCAATTGCCCTCCCCTGCAGGCTTGGTCCCCCCAACTTCCCTCCTCTGCTGACCTGGTCACCCCTAACTGCCCTCCCCTGCAGGCTTGTTCACCCCCAACTGCCCTCCTCTGCTGGCCATCTTGTGGCAGCCATCTTGTGTCCACATGGGGGCAGCCATCTTTGACCACATGGGAGCAGCCATCTTGTGTGTTGGAGTGACAGTCAATTTGCATATTACTCTTTTATTATATGGGATGGGATAATAACTTTGCTTCCAATGAAAGGTTCCTTATTCCAGTATTGCACCTATT
Source organism: Plecotus auritus (assembly GCF_963455305.1). NCBI lineage: Eukaryota > Metazoa > Chordata > Mammalia > Chiroptera > Vespertilionidae > Plecotus > Plecotus auritus. The sequence continues at coordinate 61,928,074 of NC_137772.1, read as the reverse complement.
GTTTCTAATGGAATTATTCCCTTTATTTCCAAAATGAATTCATAAGTTCAAATCTATTTTTTATTTTTATTTATTCACTTATTTTTGTTAATCCTCACCCGAGGACATTTTTCCATTGATTTTTTTTTTGAGAGGGAGAGTGGAAGAGAGACGGAAAGACAGATAGCAACATCCATGTGAGAGAAACACATCGATTGGTTGCCACCTGTAGGAGCCCCGACCAGGGCCCAGGCTGGGGTGGAGCTGGCAACCAAGGTATATGCCCTTGACCAGAATCAAACCTGGACCCTTTAGTGTGAAGGCTGACACTCTGTCCACTGAGCCAAACCAGCTAGTGCCAAATCTATTTTTAAAAATTGATTTGAAATAGAGGAAAACATGCCCCAGTCTGGTGGTTCAGTTGGTTGGAGTGTTGTTCCATACAGCAAAAAGGTTGTGGGTTTGATTCCTGGTCAGGGCTTGGTTGTAGGTTTGATCCCTGGATGGAGTGCATGTGGCAGGCAACCGATTCACGTTTCTCTCACATCGATATTTCTCTCTCTTTCTCTCTGTTTCTCTCTCTCCCACCCTCTTTCTCTCTCTAAAAAAAATCAATAAAGAATACTAGTATATCCTTCAGTGTGGATTAATATATATATACATATATAAAGTAGATGAAAACTTGTTATTGCAGCCCTGGGATACACTGGTGTCCACATGCTATAAGGGACCTATTGTGTATAGAAATTTTTACTAATTTTGATAGTTTCCATTATATCTTTTGAAAATGAAAATTTGTTCTTGAATAGAATCAATTTTGGCCAAATTTACTTGACAATTTGGCTCCAGTACTATGCTACTGGCATATGTATTTTAATTTGTCACCAGCTTTCATAAAAATACAATAGGTATAAATTTAAAGCAAATCTATATTCTAATAATCTAAAAATTTATTGGTAGTCTGTGAAATGCTTGAGACCCTAAGTCTCACCTAACGAATGTCTAAGTGGCTAAGCAGTTGCAAGATTAAGCTATATAATATCAAATCCCATATAATAAAAGGCTAATATGCAAATTAACCAAATGGCAGAATGACTGGTCGCTACGATGTGCACTGACAACCAGGGGGAAGATGCTCAATGCAGGAGCTTCCCCCTGGTGGTCAGTGCACCAAAAGCCGGGCTCACGGCTGGTGAGTGCAGCGGCGGTGGTGGGAGCCTCTCCTGCCTCCGCAGCAGCACTAAGGATGTCTGACTGCTGGCAGTTGGACATCCCCCTTGGGCTCCCGGACTGTGAGAAGGTGCAGGCCTGGCTGAGGGACCCCCCCCCCCGCCCAAATGCATGAATGTCATGCACTGGGCCTCTAGTCTATATATATAAAAAGCCAGCGACCGGAACGCCGTAACGACCAAAATGACCAGTTGCTATGACGCCCACTGTGGTCGGGGAGTGGGGCCAGGCCAGCTGGCCAACCTCCCACAGCCCCTCCCCCTAGCCGGCCCCACCCCCAATGGGCCCCCACCACTCCGATCAGCTCACGGCCCCTCCCCCCAGCTCGCCCGGCCCTGGTTGGGCCCCAATAGGGGTGGGCCAGCCGGCCAACCTCCCGCCTTCTTCTCCTCCCAACAGGCCCAGCCCTGATCCGTCCCGATTGGGGCCGGGCTGGCTGGACCCCACACATGCATGAATGTCGTGCACTGAGCCTCTAGTAAAATATAAAATTCACCTCTAAAAGTAAAATCACTGAGCTGTTCAAATTTGTCCTTTGCAATTCAGAATTTTTCTGGTTAATGAAAAAAAGATTAAAATGAAATAAATGCAATTAATATTGTATAGATCTTTGGTTAAACGTGTCATGACTGTATGATTTTACTGTGTAAAGAAAGCATAAATATATTTTATTAGGAAGTCAAGACCTTTTTGAAAGGGCTTTATCGTTGTTAGATTTTTAGGATAGAAAAGTCTCCATTGGCAATAACAAACTAAGAGCTGTCTTAGAGCAGATAATTATTTGATTATTGAATACATTTTAGCCTTTAGAATGAATAAATCTGTCAGAATCTCCTATTAAATTATATGTCAACAAATCATGTGTTCCAATCCAAATAACTCCTATAGCCAAAATGTCACTGAGATCTGAAATATCAAATTCTTGCATTTGCTTTGTCTATTTTGCCAATTGCTCTCTGAACCTTGGCAGATTTCAACAATTAAAGTCAAGTTAATGGCTTCACTGTATTTCCAATTCCAATCCTTTTAAGTTTAATAGATGAAAATGTAATTGTGAAGATGAAAAAATTATTTTCAGTATGCTTGTGCAAATCATTTCCACTTATTATTTTGTGTAATTTTATTAAAAGTAAAATAAAAATTAAACTAAGATTTTTTTGGGGGATAGTCATACATTATGTCAGTGCTAGTTTTCCTAAAGTGTGCTCTTTATCAATTTTACTTTTGACAGTTCTCATCACCATGTATAGCACAAGATTCCTTCTCTAAGTTTCAAAACAATTTAAAAAATATTTAAGGAATCCTATGGAGGAACAATGTTTAATAATCTATCATTATTCAACATAGAAGCACAAATGGTTGCAAAAATCAGTGTGGTGAAGGCCTGGGGTCGGGGAGAGTGGTGGGGTGAGGAAGGGGTGGAGAGATTTAATGAGGGGGGAGAAGGGAACATCTGTAATACTTTCAACAATGAAGATACATTACAAATAAACATTGATGATTTTGTTAATGGCAAGTCATGATAAAGTCTCCAATTTGTGTTTTAAATTTTTTACTCTAAGTTGGCACAACATTTTTATATTTATTAATGAAGTTAAATTTTCAGTTTCAAAGTAAATTTTGGTTTTCTAGTGCAAATTTTTTATTGCATATTTTTTTTTGTAGTGTCTTCACTAGCTTCTTTTTCCCCTTAGGATTCACTTACATATTTCAATTTAAGAATATTTTTCCACACCACATTTTGCTTCCATGTTGTCTAATACTAGCCACACCTATTATTATTTCCTTCATTCCATTCATGCCTCCTCCTTTTACTTACTCTGACCCTCTGGCTTAGAGCTTCCTAGTGTGTCTATGTTTGTTGTAGCCTTCGTAATAGTAACAGGTCTTCCACTGATTCAGCAGATTTATTCAGTACCTGTTATGTGCCAACCATCATGCTCGATTTTGAAGATAAGATAGTCCCTTTGAGGTTTGGGGTTATGTCTTCTTCATCCTTGTGCTGGACACACACCTGATCCACAGCACACCTTTCAGAGAGAAAGGGGGGTGGGGACAGGTAGAAGAGGGTGAAGAGGGATAAATAGCGTCAGAAGGGGACTGACTTTGGGTGGTCAACACACAATACAATATACAGATGATGTATTTTAGAATTGTACACTGGAAACCTATATAATTTTATTAACCAATGTCACCTCAATAAATTCAATAACATTAAAAAAAATAACAGTATCCCAAAAATGCCCATCTTCCCTGGGAAACATCTCATCTGTATTGAGTATTTTCTCTTAGTTCCAATTATGTTGATTCAAATTCTTGAGATGATTCCATATATGGATCAGTTGGGGGAGCAAATATTTTTCTTAGATTTTCAAATGCAATTCACTACTATGGCAACAAATTGCTTGAGTACAAGAAACACTGTGCAAACATGGCTTCAAGGACTTCATTGCAACATTTGGTTGAATTGCTGACTTTCTGGTTGGGATGTCTGTTGTAGATAAAGCAGTCTGTGCAGTGCTAGCTTTATGAGGCTGCACCTAAAATATGCCTTTTATTGTGTGATCCAGAGACTAAAAAGTTGAGGAATATAGAATGTAAAAAGAATTAGGTTGCATATTTAAAAATCATTCATGTAATTATCTGTATTCTTATGGCAAATGAGAATAACATATGGTAAGATATGTAAAATCAAAACATGCTAAGATCCATAAAACCACTGTAAAATTAACTTGATTTTTATTTCTGAGTAAAATAATACACGCATATTTTAAAGCTTCAGAAATGCATACCTGAAATGTTTTATAACTATTTCCTGACACTTCTCTGTGGGTAATCACAATGAAGCTGAACTGAGATGACATGTTCACATAGGCAATTATTCACTTCCTGACCTTGCAAACTTAGCTTATGGTCAGACTAATTTCTAGAACTAGGAAAACTAGTATTGAATGTATACTTGAAATAGTTCATTTATGGACTGTATGGCATTGTATCACATGTCCTTCTGAAGTTTCTGAAGTCTCATTCTTTGTTTTGCCCAACTTCCTTATGAAGAGTGAATAGCCAAGCTGTAATGTATGATTTAGTCTTTATGATTTGCAGGATTTTGCCTTCTTCAAGCTAAGACTTGCTCAGTGCTATTCCTTTCCTTCCATTTGTTTCCTTTGTGAGGAAATTACCCCTTTCAGGAGCAAAGGAGTTGATAAAGCATACCTCTCACAGTCAAGTTTGTTTTAGTTTGTTTACCAAGTGAGAATCTGAAAGGAACCTCCCTTCAAGGTGAGGCTCAAGAGACTGAGACGAGAATGGAAGAAAACGGGTATTTAACAAACCACAGTACAAAGACTTGGAACTTGAAGTTAAAAATATGTACCTGTCCGTACATTCCCATTATATTTACTATAATTTTGACCAGAATTCATGATCCATAGAATTTCGTGTAAATTCAAAATATCGTTCAGTTTATTTGGACTTCCATTAAAAACAAATTTTGTCAACCATCTTCTTCACGAGGCATTAAAATGGTTTAGAAATAAACCCACAGCACAGTTACATCTCCAGAAATACCATTAGGTTTTCTAAAAGGACATCAATCTATTTAGAAGTACAAGCTCAACATTTCTGTGCATATGTTTACATAGATTCCTTTTCCCTCCTATGGGCAGCATGACATAGTGGAAAGAATATGAGATTCTGGAACTAGAAGAACTGGGCATGAATCCCAGACTCCGCACCACCGGCTGTGTGACCTTGGGTAAGTCACTCAATCCATCTGAGGCTTGTTTTTCTTTCCTCTCAAATGAAAAATAAAAGATGCCAACCTCCTGGCTGTATGTGCAAATTAAATGAGTAATATGTGAAAGTGTTTGTAAATTATAAAGCATTATGCAAAGTATAGTTATTTTAGTTCAGGTTAACTCAAATATTGCTCAAAGGAAATAACTGCTAATGCCTGTAGTACCCTAGCAAACTGTAAATGGATTTAGAATCTTTTCAAAAATCATTATATGTTTGAATCATTCAGTTTGAACAAGAATATAATATTCTTTTAAGATAACCTGCTTAAAGCGGAATCACTTTACCTTTACCTCAAATTTGGTCCCACATTCTGGAACCAATCCTGGCCTTCTTTAGAAAAGCCCCTTTAAGCTGTAGATTATATAAGTGAGAAAAATGTGTGAGTAAGAGCACATGTGCACAGGGAAACCTTACTCATTAGACATTGGGTTCGGTGCCAAGGGGTCCATGAATATGGTTTAATTTCTTTTGAAATTGAAAGAAAAAATGAACTTTTAGGTCAAAGTCAATTTTTAGAATATTAACATTAATATATTCATATTTATGCCAAATGAGTCATAAATGTAATTTTTAATATATATTGTAGCCCTGGGTAACCTAAGGTGAATTCTTGAGGAGTCCGGTTATCTGCAGTGCAAGGCCCACCAGGGCCTTGTTCCAACAGTGGTGATGTTTCCAGGAATCACAGATATAGAGTGATAGCTCTAACTTGTGAAATAAAGAAGGCTTTGCAGAGCTGATATTTAAATAAGTTCTTTAAGGATAAATATGCTCTTTACAGGTAGAGATATTATCAAGAGCATTTCTGTGAGAAAAAGCAGCATGAACCAAGGAATGGGTCTGTGGAGAAAGAGTATTTGAACTTGGGTGATCAGTACCGACAAGGGCCCCTTCAATAAAAAGCCATGGAGGAAAGTCTGTTATGTGTATTGATAAATCTTATGCAAGTAGTTTTTGTCCATTATTTTGAATCAAAATATTTTAGGGAAAAATCCACAAATTACATGAGCATCTACAGAAATACCTAATGAGTAAACAGTGGGTTGTTCCAAATAGCTAATGAGCTTAGATAGAATTAATAGGGATATTGTGTCAAGAATAAGGCAAAGTATTTTATGTAACAGTTATTCTCTGATTGCAAACAACAGAAACTGATTCTAGTAACTCAGACAGAAGAGAAGCAAAAGAGGGAAGAAGAAAGGAAGCCGGTCCTGCTAACACATATGATAGTCTTTTCGAAGTCAGATTGGTTTTCTCTTTTCCCCACAGCTGAATCAAGTAATCTCCATCTAGCGGTTTAATTTAACCCAGAGACCCTTGGACCAACCCCATCCTTTGTCAGGACCTCCAGGTCAATACTCAGGTTATCAAGCACCAAATAAGCAAGCATCTGATTCTTGCTAACTTTAAAGTAACCCCTGTGCCTTGCTACAAGATTGATATGGATTAAACAAGCCCTCACATTATAGCTTAGTTTTATGGCCCCCTATCCTCTTATCAATTTCTCTCTGCTCCTCATCTTCCACATCTCTATTCCTCATTTCCAAGAAAACTCTGAGCAGGGCTGATAATCATGCTTATGTAGTGCAGTGGACTGTTCACTTACACTGGCATCTATTCTGATGTATTGAGGCAATCTTCTGCTAGACCACGGCAGCTGTTCTGACTGGTTGGTGCTGCATCTACCAGTGGTTAGGTATGTTCCACGTCACTCCCACCCATAATCAACGTTTAATTTGTTATCTGATAGTATCATTGGAATCTCAGTATGAAGATAGTAAATCTAGATTCTTTATGTGATAAAATATGAGCTCTTTTCTTCCTTTAGGAATCATTTTAGAATTATTTTTCTACCAAAAAATATTGTTTTCAGAATTAGATGGTTTCTCTCTCAAGCCAGCAGGAGAGCATTTAGGGACAATCAGGCTGGCAGGCAGAAGCAGTTAGGGGCAATCAGGCAGGCAGGCGAGCGGTTGAGAGCCAGCAGTTCTGGATTGTGAGAGGGATGTCCGACTGCCGGTTATCCCCTGAGGGGTCCCAGATTGGAGAGAGTGCAGGCCGGGCTGAGGGACACCCTTCCCCCCACCCCACCATGCACGAATTTCATGCACCGGGCCACTAGTCCTATATAATAAAACCGTAATATGCAAATTGAATGAATGGCGGAATGATCGGAGGAATGACCAGTCGCTATGACGTGCACTGACCACCAGGGGGCAGATGCTCAATGCAGGAGCTGCCCCCAGCCCGCAGGCACCGACCAGGCTGCCAGCCAAGGCAGGTGCCAGTGGGGGCCCTCGATCTCCCCACAGATCGGCCCTGATTGCTGGCCAGGCCTAGGGACCCTACCCGTGCACAAATTTCATGCACCGGGCCTCAAGTATGTGCATGATGTCACTTATTTGACACATAATAGGTGCCCATCATGTTAGCTACCTTCTCTTTATCTCCCCCTCTTCCCTTTCATTCATCTCTAAACTTTGGTTTTCTTATCACAAAAATTAAAGGCTTTAATTTGATTTCTAAGCTCTTTAAGAATCTAAAAGTCTGTAATTTAGGAATGATTCCCTCATCTTGACAGAAGTGCATTGATTACTAAAGGTCAAATAGGCAGTGTGTTTTGTAAATACAGTAAAGTTTTATTAATTGCATTACTTAGTCTCTAACATACCCGTCTTTTCCCTGTGCTTACCTTGCTAACTCCTGCTTCTCCTCCAGATCCCAGTCTGTCACTTTCTTAAGGATGATTTCCATAGATGATCTCTAGGGGCCTGATCTGCAAATTCTCTTTGGATTCTACTCATCCTATTAAAATAGCCTTCACACTACAGCATTCTCACTTATATACAAATGCCAAAATTTGAACTCTCTAATCTTATAATGTGTTTCCCTTTTATTAAAAAAGGACATGATAAAGACTCCCCCTCCTATAGACCCTTCTGGGGGCAGCTTTTTGGTTTACTGCAGAGAAAGAAGATTGGTTTTTATATCTCATCATTTCAATGAAAAAAAATGTGAATACAAATTATTAAAGGCTAACATGTATAAATCATCACTACATGCCAGCCACTATCCCAGGCACCAGATATTAATTATGTCATTTACTTCTCATATTAACTTTAAGAAACAGGTTTATGAGTAAAACAAATTTACAAATAAAAGAAATAGAAACTTAAGGAGTTTAAAGCAATTGCTTATCATTACACAAATTGTTGTTTTTCTAAATGTCAAGATACCATTGGTTGTAAAAATAAAACAAAACAAGGGGGGTGGGGGGAAAGACTGCAAACACAAAAAAACTCTAACAACCAAAACACTATTGGTTTAGCAATAGCTTTTCAGAGAGAGAGGGAAACATGGCCTTATACACACACATTAATTCTAAGATGATTCAGATGTCAAATGCATTTGAATTGAGGTGTGGCAGAGGCTAGTTTGAACTCAGAACTGTATGATTCAGAAGCAATATTTTTATCATTATGCTCTGCTCTTCAAATTCAGAGAATCAATCAGTTCTCAACTATTATACTTGTGAAAGGTTCATGAAAAAAATAAAAATTGTATTTAAAATTATGAAAATAAACCAAGGGGAAAATTGTTTTAAAACCCCAGAACCCAAAGCACTCAATATATTTAAACTTGCCAGCAACATTAGATTTATAAGCTTTAAAATAAATGCAGAAAAGAGAAAATATTTATTATGTACTAGTCACTTTATATGATTTATCTAATTTAATCCTCATAACAATTTTGTAAGGTAAATACATTAATATAATCATATCTAACAAGTGAGGAACTGAGGCACAGAACCTGCCCCAGTTCATGTACTAATAAAGGATAAGTTTGTATAAGGACTAGAGAATCCAAAAATTATGGAATTTCTAGAAAATCCCACGGATTTCAAGATCACAGGAATGCAGCAATGGTTTCTGAATAATTGAATAGAATTAGTCAATAGAAATATTTACTACTAGAGGCCTGGTGCATGGATTCATGCACTAGTGGGATCCCTCAGCCTGGCCTGCACCCTCTCCCAATCTGGGACCGCTCGGGGGATGTAGTAGTGCGTGAAGTGGCAGGCGGCCGGGGAGGAGCCCGAGCCTGGGGCTGGGTGCCACACAGTTCCTGCTCATCCCCGTCCCTCTGTGCCTTTCCCACCACTGCCACTTGGTAGTGCTGCCGCAGCTGTGCTTTCCAGCCATGAGCCTGGCGTCTGGTGCCCGTCAGCTGAGCTACACTCCCACTATGGGAGTGCATTGACCACCAGGGGACAGTTCCTGTGTTGAGCATCTGCCCCCTGGTGGTCAGTGTGCATCATAGTGACTGGTTGACCAGTCGTTCAGTCATTCGGTCATTTGGTCACTTAGGCTTTTTATATATATACTAGAGGCCTGGTGCACAAAACTCGTGCACTGGTGCGGGGGGGGGGGGGTGTCCCTCAGCCCAGCCTGCACCGTCTCCAATCTGGGACCCCTTGGGGGATGTCCTACTGCCGGTTTAGGCCCGATCCCGCTCACAATCCAGAACTGCTGGCTCCCAACTGCTCGCCTGCCTGCCTGCCTTGATTGCCCCTAACCGCTTCTGCCTGCCATCCTGATCACCCCCTAACCACTCTCCTACCAGCCTGATCACCCCCTAACTACTCTCCTGCCAGCCTGATCGACACCTAACTGCTCCCCTGCTGGCCTGGTCGCCCCCAACTGCCCTCCCCTGCTGGCCTGGTCACCCCTAACTGCCCTCTTCTGCAGGCCTGGTTCCCCCCAACTGTCCTCCCTCCCCTGCAGGCCCTGTTGCCCCCAACTGCCCTCCCCTGCCGGCCTGGCCACCCCCAACTGCCCTCCCCTGCTGGCCTGGTTGCCCCTAACTGCCCTCCCCTGCTGGCCTGATTGCCCACAACTGCTCCCCCCTGTTGGCCATCTTGTGATCACATGGGGGCAGCCATCTTGTGCAAGGGCGCGATGGTCAATTTGCATATTATCTTTTTTATTATATAGGATTAGGGCATGTTTTTAACATGAGGGAATCTGATCTGTTGTGGAAATGAGATTCTTTCAGATCTCCTATCTCCTACTAGATCTTAATTTTGCCAGCTTCAGTTAGACAGTCATGGTAGTTTCAGGGGCATGACACCACAAGAGATTACACATTGTAATCTGTTGTTGCTTTTCTCCATATCCCCATACTAAAAAGCTCCTTGTGGTCAGGATCTATTGTTTGTTCCTGCTTGTATCAGCATCTGGAATCACCAAGGGACCAATAAATACTTGTTGAGTGAATAAAACATATAAGAAATTGAGCACAAGCAATTTTAGATTTAAACAAAGAAAATGTATATCATAAAGAATATGGTTATTTTTATCAGGCCATAGCCAACTTCTATAGGGCCTTTTTCAAGTTAAGAAATTAGGAAAAGTCACCTACTGGGTAGATGTGCTCTGTCTGACTTGGCCCACCTGGCAGAGAGCCTGCTCTAGAGACTCATGGAGTTCAGCTAGGCAAATAGAGCTTAGATTTCCAACCCATTTGCCCCCTTGCTCAGGCATGTTGAAGCAGTGCACAAAAGGTACAACTGGATGGGGTGGTCTAGTTTACTTCATCTCCCCTTGATTTTGGAGAGGAGGGCAAGTGTCCCTTTGTCTTTCTTAATCAAGAGTAATAGTCTGCTCCATTTGAAAGAAGATGTAAAATAATTATATCCTATTGATTGATACCATATTAAACATCCATGTCAGTCTTTCCAGTTCTCAAGGAGAGTGTATTAGGTAGACTAGTTCCTTCCCTCCTTATACTTCAATCTATAAATAATCTTTGTAGGATCAGATTTTAGAAACCAAAAATATTGAACTCCAAACCTGGGTATTTTAGGATTGGAACATTCTGTAAATATTCTACTGATATTGTGCCATTTTTTTTAAAAAATATATATTTTATTGATTTTTTTACAGAGAGAAAGGGACAGAGACAGAGAGTCAGAAACATCGATGAGAGAGAAGCGTCAATCAGCTGCTCCCGCACACTCCCCACTGGGGATGTGCCCGCAACCAAGGCACATGCCCTCGACCAGAATCGAACCTGGGACCCCCCACTCCACAAGCCGATGCTCTATCCACTGAGCCAAACCGGCTAGGGCAGTGCCATTCTTATTTTATGTTAGATGAGCCACTAGAAAAAAAATATTAGCTAAAGCCAGATTCTAAAAGACATGAAATCATATTTCTCTTCCAGATTTATTCTCTCTCTCTCTCTCTCTCTCTCTCTCTCTCTCTCTCTCTCTCTCTCCCTCTCCCTCTCCCTCTCTCTCTCTCAGCTTTTCTTATACTAAGTGGAAATTTAGGGGCAACCTGATTCATAGCAAAAAACAATTTCATTTGGAATTAGTGGTTCTCTAAACATCTCCAATTAATTACAAATGATCATCACAGTAAGTTTCTCAGAAAGATTTTATTAAAGTTGAAATATTAAAACTCTACTTCATATCACTTAGACACACACACACACACACACACACACACACACACACACACACACATACTCACACTACAAAAATCAAAGAATTAAAACCAAAATGCCTTTCTTGACTAAAGGAAAAGCCAATGAAAGCCTTTGGCCTTGAATATCACTGTGCTATAGCATGCCTTTTAAGAGGGATATTTGTATTTACTTTAAATAAAGACCACAGAATTTTTCAAGTTTAAACATTCTTTGTAGAAGAGAATGTTTCAATTTAGTTTGCATGCCCTCAGGTTGGAACATTGATTTTCTGTCCCCAAATGCATTAAAAATGTGATCTCTGTGGATGGATCTCAGTTTCTCTTGTTCCTTTTAATCCTCATCTTCTTTTTACACAAGTTTCTCATTAATTAGGCTGAAGCAACAAAATGGAAAGAATTCTGATGGTGAGGAAGAGGACTTGTGCTTTCACTAGCTCTGAGGGTGATTCAGTCTGTTGTGTGGGCAGTGTCTGTGGGTAGAAGCAGGCTCTGCTCTCTCTGTTGATAAACAGGGCCAGAGACAACTCAGTCAGGAGAACCCTTTTGAGTGTTAGTGAAATACATAGCTAAGTGTTTGGAAGAAAAGCTAATCCTATGTCGGGACTGTTAAAGCCTACCAATACTGGTTGTCCCTTGCTTTGTTAGAAGAAGTAACTTTTGGCACCTTTAAAATGATGTGGTTTCTTTTCTGGTTCATGTTGGTCTTACTGTTAGCTTTATTGTTAAGGAGGTGCAAACCCTGCATTGGCTCCCAGTGAGCTAGCAGGATTGGAGAACAGAGGGTTTGGATCATCTGGAAAACAGTACTGAGTGGCAATTAAAGGGCGAGGGCTTTGCAGATATGACTTGGAGTCCCAGCTTTGTATTTCACTGTATGAACTTGGACAAGTTGTTCAGCCTCTCAAAAGCTTTGTTTTCTTCTTTTGCAACAGTCTCTGCCTAAAATGGTTGTTGTAAGGATTAAATTAGGTAATGCAGGTAAAGCACTAGCATAGTACCTGGAACATGGTCAGGGCTTGGTAAGTGACACCCTTTTCTGTTGTTGACCTGTTATCCAGAAGACTCTTTTTTTGGTCTAAAATTCCCCTCTCATAGGTTGAATTATAAGTGCTAGAAATAGCTAGAATAAAATGAAAATTTGGAGACTTTTGAATTCGTGCAAAAAAAATATATTGCCAAGAATAATGATCAAATCAGCCTTAATATGCCCTAAATTGGTTCCAATACATTTGTCTAGATGTATGCTATAAATAAAAACAATAGTTATAATACTTAAAAAATTAATAATATTGACAATTTCTATTTGTTCAATACAAACTTTATTTGCCAGGCACTTTAAATATATAAATTTAAGTACTTAAAATAATAACACAAATTAAGCCGAGAGATTACTGAACATCTTGAAGGCTGCAACTAGTAATTTGTCCTTCCAGTAACAGGTAGTGAAAATCTCATCAGTGAATACCAAATATTTGCTGCCAATTGCACAGCCTCTGAAGAAATCCTACATTGTCTTCTTTATTAGAATCCAGAATTCCTTTAGTTAATTAAGTTATTTTCATTGATGTGAATTTAAATTCAATCTAACAATAACAAGGTACTGTCTTAACAAGGGATTAGCTATTAGGGTTTTTTTTGAGAGGCAATGCTTTCATAACTTTTCAGTCAGATGAATCTGAGGATAACATTATCAACATCTGTCCAGTCCATAGCAAGGGAAACTTCTATTCTAAGGAATAGTTTTACTTCTCATGGATCTTATGATATTTACAAAATGATTTTTTAAAAAGAATCAATACAGTATTAGAAGAACAAATCACAGTGTTAGGACAGATAAAAGATGAGTAAGACATAGGTAAGAAAAAGAGACAGAGCTAATATTAAGATTAGAGGTAACAGGAGATAGAAATGTATATAATATAGTAGGAAATAACAAGAGGGAAATGGTTAGGTCCACTTAAAAGTTAAAAAACCACCTAACAGAGTATTGAATGATGACTATGTACTTCCAAATGATGGAGGAGAGGAAGAGAGTGTGAAGGGGAGCTAATGCTCATATGACAAAGTGTCAGACAACTTGGAAAAGATCAATAGAAATTATCTAAGAGAGACATAAAACAGAACATAAAATGGTAGACCTATATCCAACCATATCAGTAATTATATTAAATGTTAATGATCTAAACCAGTGCTTTTTAATATGGCTGTCATTGCCACATGTGGCTATTTTAAATTTATTAAAATTAAATATAATTAAAATTCAGTTTCTCAGTTGCACTAGCCACATTTCAAGTGCTCGATAGCTACATGTGGAGAGTGGTTACCATATCGGACAGTGCAGATGTAAAACATTTCAATCAAGGCAGAAAGTTTTACTAGACAATGTTGGAAACAGAAACAGTCAAAATGGATTTTTATTTTATTTATTTATTTTTTCAAAATGGGTTTTTAAATGAAGTGAGACTCAATTATGTATTATATGCAAGAATACAGAAAGATATAGCATACAAATGTTAGGTAAAACAGGCTTGAAGACAGAGTATCGTTAGAGACAAATAGGAAAATTCTTAATGCTAAAAGAATCAATTCAGCAGAAAACCATAACAATTATATATGTTTATACACCTAGGTGGTTTTTTCCTGACACCAACCAATTCTCCAAAACTGACACCAACTGGGGATCCTACAATTCAATTCAATTCCGACAGTAACTACCCAGACCTGGTTCAGACACCACAAGTAAAGAGCTGAAGTCCACAGACTGTCCCAATTCAGACACTAGCCACAAATGGGGTCCCTAGTGTTGTATTGTAAATCAGCGAATGAGATACAAGATGCCTTAATGAGACAATTAATTAGGAGTCATTTATTGCATGTGGCCCAGAGGGAGGTGTCTCTTCTAAATCTCTGAGCAGCACATACAGGAAGTTTCCCGTATTTATACTTTTTGAGCCTCTTTGTTTGCAGATATTACAAAGGGCTCTGTGTGAGTTATTGTTACAGACAGTTGTAACCTTGAGTACATAATGAGTTAGTACTTGGCATAAGAATATGGGAATTATTATCATTATTAGTCTATATTAGTCTATTACATTGGATGGCTAGCTTGCAAGGTCAGACAGTTAAGTTTATCTTTTTCTATTATTTGAACTAAAAACAAAGTCATTTTATAGAATAAGAGACTGTCTTAAAGTGACAGAGTTTAAAATGACAGAGTTTACAGGACTAGGGACTATCTAACAATAGCAGAGAATTCAAACAGCAGTTTTATACAAGATGGAGGTTACTATGCTTCACCAGGAGACCTACATTTCTTCCAGGTTGACTACAAATTTGGGATTGCCAAAGCCCTCCCTCAGAGTCAACAATTCACTAAAATGAATCACAGAACTCAGGAAAGCACTTTACTTACAATTACTGGTTTATTATAAAGGAAACAACTCAGGAATAGGCAAATGGAAGCAATGCATTGGGCAATGCATAGGGGAAAGTGGTGCAGAGCTTCCATGCCCTCTCTAGGTGCACCCCCTCCCAGCATGCTGATGTGTTCACCAACTCAGAAGCTCCCAACTCTGTCTTTCAGGGTTTTAATGAAAATTTTATTATGTAGGCACAACTCATTAAATCGTTAGCCACTGGTGATTGAACCATCTCTAGCTCCTATTGCTTCCCAGAGGTCTAAACCTCTAGTAACTTGATTGGTTTTTCTTGAAGCTATCTAGGACCCTCCCATGAGTCATCTTATAAACATTAAAAAGGTGGTAAATTAGGAGCTCTGTGCCAGGAATTGGGGGCAAAGGTAAAATATTTATTTTTTATTATACCACAATAGCTAGTAACAGAGACTCCAAATTCACAAAGCAGAATTCACAGAATTAAAAGGAGAAATAAACAATTCCACAATCAATGTGGAGACGTTAAAACTCCATTCTCACTAATCAATAGAGCAACTAGACAAAGGAATCGGTAAGGACATAGAAGATGTGAGCAATACTATCAACCATCACAATCTAGCTGATATTTATAGAACACTACACTCAACAATTGTAAAATGCATATTTTAAAAAATGTACAACATACACTATGCTAGGCTATAAATAAGCCTCAATAAATTTGAAAGGATTAAAATCATACAGAGTACATTTTCTAACCACAATTCAATTAGGAATTAAGGGGAAGCAGAGTTTGCCGACCCCAAATATGCCCTTTCTTTTTTTTTTTTTTTTTTTTAAAAAAAAAGATATTTGATTGTTTTAAACTGGTTATTTTTAAGAAATAAAAGCTTTAGGAATTTTTTTTTTTGACATTTCCACCTAACTGCCTAAAAGAATTAGGAAGGGAGCTATTATCATAGATAACTATAGTTTAATGTGAACTACATGTGATAGGGAGAAACTAGCAAGGCCCATTTGATCAAAGTCCTCTCTGTATCCTATTGTTCAAGATAGCAGAACATTTATTTGCCAGACATTTGCTTTCTAATCTCCATGTAAATTGCCTTCCTCCCTCCCCTTTGAAGTCCCAAACCACAAAACTCCCCCTTTCCCTTTCTCCTTTGCTCAAGATGACATATAAGCTTTACTGTCCAATCTGTCCTGGGTTCCATATTCTTAGTGAACCCCTATATGTACATATATAATAAATTTGGTCATTCTTTTCTATTAATCTGTCTCATATTAATTTGATTATTAGACCAACCAGAAGAACATAGACGGGTAGAAGAAATATTATTTTTCCTGCCCCCAGAATCACAGCAATGATATCTTTATGGAAAATCCCAAATTTTGGAAATTAAACAACAGATTTATAAATAACCTATGGATCAAAGAAGTAATAAGGAAAATTAGAAAACACTTCAAACTGAATGAGAACAACATGACAATGTATCTAAATTTGTGAGCTACAGCAAAAGCAGGACTTAGAAATTTAAAATTTTAAAGGCTTATATTAGGAAAGAAAAAAGGTCTAAAATCAATAATGCAAAGTACCATCTCAGGAAGGTTTGTTGTAGGCGGTGGGAACAGCAGCAGGGCTAGACTGGTGGGGTAGGACCAGACCTAAGTTCAGCAACCTCAGTACTTGAGCTCTGGCTAGGAAAGAATTCAGAGGCAAAACCAAACTATAAGAGAACATTTATTTGGAAAATCATAGAGGTAGAAGAAGTAATTTGTAGAAGAAATGAACGTATGAAACAAGTTATAGAGCTAAAGGAAGGGCCCTTGGAGTTTGGGAGTGAGGTAAGGTGCCAGGAGGAAAGGGTGAGGGAGAGGGGGAAGGGAAAGGCTCTAGCATGCTCCCAGGTGGGAGCATGAGAAAAGGGGAAGTCCTTGGGCCCTCTGTCCTAAGAGTTTTAAGGCTGGAAATTTTAGGGGAGGTCCCAGGGGAAGATCTCAATAGAATATTCAGCAGCTTTCCAGGTATATCCTTTCTGGGTCTAGGTCTCCAATGATTCATTGGTTGGTGCCAGGGGAGGGGGTCATTATCCTATGCAGTTGGTCCTGAGGTCAGCCATAGGGTCACTTGTCGGGTTTTGCTGCTTTCTGGGTCTGGAGCTGAAATAGAATGGTGGCCTAGATGATATCTTTAGGGAGGAAAGGTCAGGGGTCAACCACAAGACTAGCTATAAGCTAGGAGAGGAAGATCACTGGTGGGGGGGGTGGTAGTTCTACCCTATAATTGTCTTTTGCTAGGCACATGGTCTTTGTGGAAAACACCCTGTCATGTGAGGGTTCTTGTTGACACTATTGTTTTGATTGTATACAAATAGTGTCGTGAGGCATATATTATTTTTAACAGCATTTTATAATTTAAAATATTGGCATAATTTTATATCATTCAACATAAAGGTAGTGACTTCCACTTTTCTATGCTTCTCATTTCTGTCTTTGCCATTCAGCACTATTGACGAGAACCACTTTATTTTATTTTATTACTAGAGGCCCGATGCACGAAATTCGTGCAAGAGTAGGCCTTCCTTTCCCTGGCTGTCGACACCGGCTTCCCTCTGGCACCCAGGACCCTGGCTGGCTGGCTTTCCTCTGGTTGCTGGCAGGAACCTGGGACCGGGGCTTCCCTCCGGCCCTGGCTTCGTCTGGAATGATGTCTGGTCTAATTAGCATATTACCCTTTTATTATTATAGATTTTATTGGTTTTAAAGAGAGAGAGGAAGGGGGGAGAGAGAAACACTGATTTGTTGTTCCATATATTTGTGAATTCATTGGTTGCTTCTTGTATGTGCCTTGACCTGGGACCGAGGTGTATTCAGACGATGAGATGCTCTACTTGGTTTCTCACTCCCATTACCTTTGCTGATTCTCAGCAATATACAAACCGATATATATTACATTAAAAATGTAGTGCCCTTAGGGCTGGTTTTGGTCTTGGTTAAGCGTCTCCAGGAAAACACCATCTAAAAGAGAGGGCTACCTATGCTTGCTTGAGTTTAACATGCTGCTGAAATTTGCAAATGCCATGCACACTTGTAAGAATGTAAGTAACGAGGAGAAACCAAGGTGGCGGCAGAGGTAAGCACCTAAACTGTTGCCTCGCACAACAATTTCAAAACTACAACTAAAAGACAGAACGGACACCATCCAGAACCACAGGAAAGCTGGCTGAGTGAAAATTCTACAACTAGAAGGAAAGAGAAAAGCTCACAGAGAATTGGAGGTACGGCAAAGGGTCTTTGTGCGTGCAGAGAGGAAGGGCGGCTGAGAGCCTGGCTGACTTTCTCTGGCGGAAAAGGGAAGGAAGCCCCCGACCGCACTGAACCCCAGTTCTGACTGCACTGAACCCCAGTTCCGGGCGAGCCCCTGGGGACCCACGCTCTTGTGGGGGGAGTCTGGACTCTCGGGCGGAGACTCGGGAGCCAGGGAAGGCGGAGGACTGAAAGCGCGTGCGTGCCAGTGCGCACAAAGGCTGCGGAGGTTGCCACAGGCTTTTCCTAGTGGAAGGGAGTCGGAGGCTCCTGACTGCACTGAGCCCCAGTTCTGACTGCAGTGAACCCCGGTTCCAGGCGAGCCTCTGGGGACCCACGCTTTTGTGGGGGGAGTCTGGACTCTCGGGCGGAGACTCAGGAGCCAGGGAAGGCAGAGGTCTGAAGGCGCGCACGTGCGCGCAAAGGCAAGGCTGACGGGAAGCCAAGACTGAGACTCCACCCCATCCAAGCTGAGCACAGAGGCTATTGCAATTTGGCAAGTCTAATCCTATAAGGCTGTCTCCAGCACCGAACTTCTCCCAGCATAGACACAGCTGATCCTTACAGCCAACTGGCCTGGAGGTCAATTCTTCCCAGTGATACCAACAACAATCAAGACTTAATTACAACAAGGCTGTACACACAGTCCACAAAGGGGTGCACCAAGAGTGTCCACCTCAGATTATCTGGGGAGGCAGACCCACTGGGCCATATTGGAAACCTAGCACACAAATCTACCTTACCAACTCAGGGAAGGAGTGAAAATGTGGCGTCAAAGAATCAGATCACAAACAAAAGAAATGGAGGAAAACAAACGACTGGATATAGAATTCAAAACTACGGTTATAAGGCTTTTTAAGAATATCCTAGAAAAGGCTGATAAATATAACGAGACCCTCGAAGATATGAAAAAGGACCAACTAGAAATTAAACATACACTGACTGAAATAAAAAATATTATACAGAGACCCAAAAACAGACAAGAGGAACACAAAAATCAAGTCAAAGAATTGAAATACAAAGAAGCAAAAAACACTCAACCGAAAAAGCAAAAAGCAAAAAAAAAAATCCAAAAAGTTGAAGATAGTGTAAGAAGCCTCTGGGACAACTTCAAGTGTACCAACATCAGAATTATGGGGGTGCCAGAAGAAGAGAGAGAGCAAGATACTGAAAACCTATTTGAAGAAATAATGACCAAAAACTTCCCCCACCTGGTGAAAGAAATAGACTTACAAGTCCAGGAAGCGCACAGAACCCCAAACAAAAGGAATCCAAAGAGAACCACACCAAGACACATCATAATTAAAATGCCAAGAGCAAAAGACAAAGAGAGAATATTAAAAGCAGCAAGAGAAAAACAGTTAGTTACCTACAAGGGAGCACCCATATGACTGTCAGCTGATTTCTCAACAGAAACTATGCAGGCCAGACGGGAGTGGCAAGAAATTTTCAATGTGATGAATAGCAAGAACCTACAACCAAGATTACTCTACCCAGCAAAGCTACCATTCAGAATTGAAGGGCAGATAAAGAGCTTCACAGATAAGAAAAAGCTGAAGGAGTTCATCACCACCAAACCAGTATTATATGAAATGCTGAAAGGTATTCTTAAAGAAGAGGAAGAAGAAAAAAGTAAAGAGAAAAATTATGAACAACAAATACATATCTATCAACAAGTGAACCTAAAAATCAAGTGAATTAAAAACCTGAGGAACAGAATAATCTGGTGAATATAATAGAATCAGGGGCATAGAAAGGGAGTGGACTGATAATTCTCAGGGGGAAAGGGGTATGGGGGGTTCATGAAGAGACTGGACAAAAATCATACACCTATGGATGAGGACAGTGGGGGGGAGGTAAGGGCAGAAGGTGGGGTGGGAACTGGGTGGAGAGGAGCTATGGGGGAAAAAAGGAGAAACAATTGTAATAATCTGAATAAAGATTTATTAAAATTAAAAAAAAGAATGTAAGTAACAATACAGTGTATAGGAAATGGCAATTTGATTAATGAAATTTTGGTTGGTTTCCATTTGAATTTGATCTTCAATTTAAACAGTTTTTTTTTCTTAAGTGAATTCATAAGACTCAATAAAAGTTTAAGTAGTTCATGCATAAGCAATTGCATTTTATTCTTATGCCATTTAATCATAACATTCTTTTGTTCCACTGTGCCTTTCTTGCCTTTTTATCATGGAAGTAGAAAGAGAAGAAAAAGAAAAAAGTTATTTTAAAGTAGATTTTTGACCTCTAAAATGGAAACTAGAAAATATAGGAGAACTTTGGTATATAGCAATTGGTGATAGATACAGATTTGGCTATGCCATAAGTCAAATATTTTCTGAAACATAACTAAACTTTATTTTTTTAAAAAGCCTCATATAAGGTGATCATTATTCAATTCACAAATACCAACATTACAGAAAGCTCTGCTTTGTAGGCGGTGGGATGGGAGAGCAGAAAGAACATGCCTTTGTGTCAAACAGACATGGTTTCAAATTCTAGCTGTGCCACCCACTATTACTGCAATCTTGACTATGTCCCTTAAAAGGTCAATATTTCTGCTTTGCAAGCTTACAGTGTGCTTTACACAGGGTATCCCCCCAAAATTTATAGACACTTTAAGGGTTCAATTTTGAAAATGAAGTGTATTTTAATAAACACTGCCTTTATAATTATTCAAAGTGTGTGTATACATGTTGGGGGACCCTCTATATGTATGTAAATGACAATGTATTGGAAATGCCTGACACATAGGAGGTCCTCTGTTTTCTTTCCTCCTTGACCTGTAATATAATGTACCATTAATGTCTAGTGGCTTTCTCTATTTTCAGGGAGCTAGTGTGGCAGAGTGGAAAGAGCAAGGCCTTTGTAGTTGCACAAAACCAGCCTCACTCTCCCTGCCACTCATTGGCTGTCTGACTTTAGCCTCTTTAACTTTCTGTTTCCCCATGTATATAAAAAAGATTGGCTCAGGTGGCTCAGGTGGTCGGAGTGTTGTTCATACACCAATAGATTGTGGGTTCAGTTCCCAGTCAGGTCCCGTATCTAGGTTGTAGGTTTAATCCATGGTCAGGATGAGTACAGTAAGCAACCCATGGATGTTTCTCTCTCTCACATTGATGTTTCTCTCTCTCTCTGTCTCTCTCTCTCTTTCCCTCTCTCTCTAAAATCGATAGAAACATTTCTTCAGGTGAAGATAAAAAAAGAAGATGGTATTTGCAGACACAAGGAGTTATGATATGTAAACGTGTAGCACAGTGCCTGGTGTATTAATTCTTCAGTTAATTTCCAATGACTTTTCCATAGGAATAGTCTATCTTGGCGCATACTTCAGACTTTCCTAAAATCTCTTAAACATGCAACATCTGACCTCGGGATGCCCTGTACCTCTTGCTAAGTGGCTCCAGGCCCAGCACTAGTGGCAGCTGGCCATGGTTTGCTGTTTGTCCTCTCCTGGACACCTCCAAGCCCAGCACAAGTAGAAGCCATCTGCAAATTGCTTTGTAGCTCATGCCTGGTTGCCCTGGACAGAACACAAGCAGTGGCTGACCTCAGCCTGCACCCTTTGGGAGGCTCCAGAGTCAGCACACTCAGTGGACAGCTTCAGACTATGTTGAAGCACCACCCAACTACCTCCACAAGTGGCATACTCAGGGGTGAACTTAGCAGGTGCCATAGCCCTGCTGAAGTTAATCCTGCTCTGTGGGGTGGGCCCCTGCAGAGTTGATGCTCCATAGAAGTCACAGCCAGTCCTTGCAGCCAATAGGCCTTGGGATAAATCCCTACCATTGATGTGCCAATAGCAATTGGGTGTACACAGCCCACACGGTGGGGGACAGCTGGAATGCCCCGCTTGGGTGAATGAAGAGGCTATGCCACGGGACCCTAAAGGATACCTACTACATTAGGCCACATAGGCAAGCCTAGGAGATGTTGAAGCTCTACCTAATGCATAGAAACAAACGCAGGGAGGCTGCCAAAAGAGGAGACAAAGAAACATACATCAAATGAAAGAGGATAACAAAACACGAAAAGACTAAACAAAATGGAGACAAGCGATCTATTAGATGCAGAGTTCAAAACACTGGTTAAAAGGATGCTCAATGAACGTAGGGGGAGAGTAGATAAACTTAGAATTTCAACAACATAAAAAAGGACATGGAAACCATAAAAATAATCAGTTAGAAATGAAGGATACAGTAACTGGAATGAAGGATACATTACAAGGAATCAACAGTGGAGTAGATGAAGCAGAGGATTGAATCAGCAGTTTGAAAGATAAGAAAGCAGAAAATACTCAGTCAGAACAGAAAAAAGAATTAAGAAAATGAGGATAGTGTAAGGAGCCTCCAAGACAAGTTCAGGTGTACCAATACTTGTATTATCGGGGTGCCAGAAGGAGAAGAGAGAAAATAAGAAATTGAAAACCTGTTTGAAAAAATGACGGAGATTTTCCTAACCTGGTGAAGGAAATAGACATACAAGTCCAGGAAGTGCAAACAGTCCCAAACAAAATTAACCCCAGAGGCCCAAGTCAAGACACATCATAATTAAATACAAAAGGTGAAAGACAAAGAGAGAATATTAAAAGCAGCAAGAGAAAAACAGTTAGTTACCTACAAGGGAGCTCCCATGAGACTGCAGATGATTTCTGAACAGGAACTTTGCAGGACACAAGGGAGTGGCAAGAAATATTCAAAGTGATGAAAAGCAATGGCCCTACAACCAGGATTACTCTACTCAGCAAAGCTATCATTTATAACCGAAGACATATAAAGAGTTTCTCAGAGTCTTCTAGACGACAACGAAGAAGAAGGAGGAGGAAGAGGAGGAGGAGGAGGAGGAGGAGGAGGAGGAGGGGAAAAGAAGAAGAATTAAAAATATGAACAATAAAATATCAATAAATACATATCTGTCAACAATTGAGTCTAAACACAAAATAAACAAGCAGAACAGAAATAGACTCATAGATACAGAGAACATATTGATGGTTTCCTTGGGAGAGAGTTCGGGGGTTGGGTGAAAAAGGTGAAGGGATTAAAAATTGGTACAAATTGGTAGTAACAGAATAGTCATGAGGGTCTAAAGAACAGCATAAGGAATATAGTCAATAAAATTCTAATAACTATGTATGGTGTCAGATGGGTATGAGATTTATTAGGATGATCACTTAGTAAATTATGTAGTGTCTAATCACTGGAGTGTATACCTGGAACTAATATAATATTGTATGTCAATTATAATTGAAAAAATAATAAATGACTTTTAAAAATTTGCAAAGGCATGTTAGGAATGTGAGAGAATCAAAGGCTTACCTTATATAAGTGAAAATGACCTGATTTTGCTACTCACATAAAGTGGGGATTTGATTTTTAAAGAGGTCATGCTAGAGATAGATATAAGCAGTATTAAAACAATTATACAGGTGATGTAATTGATATAATCTATAAGGAATTGGGAATTATTTCTCAAGGTATATCCATGGTTTCTAGTCCTGGTTCAGATAATTCTCTTAGATTTCTCCACTCCAATTTACCTGCTGTGACATTACAGTTGTATGGGGAAAATGAAACCTTAAGGCTATTTTTGAAAGAAGAAATAAGATTTTGATGTGATATGTAATGCCTATGGGTAAATTCTTATAAAATTATAACTTAAAAAATAAAACAGTCTTGGTATTCTTTAAAAAAAAGTAGCTTTAGTTATATCATTATATTAAGATTTTTAATTGTTGTGTTTTTTTTTCCCAAGGCGCCTTCTATTTTCACTGTGTTCTAATGATCAAAACCCTTAGGATTGAAATCAGCAATGGTAGAGCTCGGATCAATTTCTGGTTCATGTATTGGATATTCAATTTTATCTCTGACTCTCTTTACGAGGGCTAGAGAAGCCAATTTCATTGTTCCCTACCCTGCGGAGCAGAAGGCTGCTCATGAGCTCAATGGAGGTTATTTTTCATGGCTCCAAGAACCTAATCTTTATGATTGATGATTGTTGTTTTACTATTAAAAAATTCATCCAAAGAATTCACCTCTCAGATTATTGATTTCTATCGCCTGCTTTTCAGTGCAACAAGGTGAAGGATATGATCAGGGAAGGAAAGAGCAGTGTTTGATT
Source organism: Plecotus auritus (assembly GCF_963455305.1). NCBI lineage: Eukaryota > Metazoa > Chordata > Mammalia > Chiroptera > Vespertilionidae > Plecotus > Plecotus auritus. The sequence goes on along the minus strand of NC_137772.1, from coordinate 61,903,758 downwards.
ACAATTTCTTCAGCTTGATTTTCTTGTTGCTAGTGGCAACCAACAAAAGAATCGATCTAAAATGACGGGCAACAACCAAGATTATTACAGTCCATATTTTTATCTCTCCCTAGTTGTGATTTTAAAATATCCTCACTAGTGCTTGTAGTCATAAAAATGATTGCTACATATGCCACTTCAGACTTATTGACAGACCTACCTACACAACCCTATTCCACTAATGAACCTCTTCCCAGGTCTTGGCAAGTCAACCTCAGGACACGTGTGTCATTGCAAAACAAGCTATAAGGAAGATGATACTGTTTATATTATGCAGACTATTTCCCAAAATGAATTTTCTATCAACTATATGTCTTGGGTCAGCATGTTATATGTAGCAGCAGCATTTACATAGTTTGTATCATTTTGAAAAATAGTATCACTTCCTGAAAAAAACAAACCCTGTGTGTGATCTATTTAAAAATGTGGTCATTCTGATATAGATATATTCTGAAGTCTCTAAAGGAGATTAAAAATACACCCTGGCAGAGCTCTTCACAATGCAGTGAAATTCTATTGGACTGCTTTCCAAGGAGGAACATCTTAGTAAGCAGGAAAATATTAAGTTTACAAAATCATGACACAGAAGCAAACACCCTTGAGATGTCTGTTGGGTATTTCAAAAATGAACCTGGTATACAGGGAAAAAACACACCAGAGCAGCATGTGACATAATACAGTTTTACTTTTCCTCCATCATCTTGTTTATTTGCAAGGCAATAGGAGGAGTCTTCTAGCACATGATTGGATCTCTGCATGCTGTGATGCCTTTTGTCTGACTCCTGGAGGGTGACATTCACAAAGATAGGACTTCCAGAGGGGGAGCCATTATCAAATTTACAATAAGACTTCTGCTGGGTGAGAAGCCTTTTTGATGAGAACCATGTATGCCAAGTTGCATTTCTTGAGGCCCAGGAAAGGTCTCTATACACTCCCTGGTAAGGAGGAACGCCTCAGGCTGCCAACAGTGCGAGGTTGGGAAGAGCTGGAGAGCTCAGCATTTTCCAGTCAGCTGGGAAGGGGGAGGCTCTTAGCAGCAAGATCTGACATAGGAAGGAATACAGGGAGCGTCTCTCTGAGCTGAGCAAGGCAAGAGGGTAGGGGAGCCAGCCAAGAAGCATGAGAAGATCAAAATCATTTTGTCGACTTCATAAAATTTCCTTAAGCTGGCACTCAAGATATTTTCTAATTAAAAAAAAGTTTAACCTAGCCAAAGTCATGAGATACAAGTAACAGTTCCCCATTTGACTTTCTTCTAAATTTGTACAGTGTCGCAACCTTCTGAAGTCTCCTTGCTTAAATTTGCCACAGGCACTGAAGATCTGACCTTCCTGGTTCCGAGAGGGAGTTGGCTCTGAGTGTTGCCGGGGCAATGGTCAGTAAACTAAAGAAGGGATGACTAAACTGTTAACCAAAGGCTAACCTGCTTGCCTCCATCATTACTCAATCTGGAAATGGATCAGAGCTCTCCCTGTCTCTCATGGGCACACTGGCTATACTAATTTATTAAACCAGAGGAAGATTGGTCTCTGGGAAGAAAACTTTGGCTCCAGCCCTGCTTACCAGACATTCCTTCCTTCACTGAGCATGTACACTCACAGCACTGCTCACTGCACTGGGTACCCTGTGGATGCAACAAACTCCCTCCTCCTTCCCTGGAGCCTACTTGTCTACAGCCTATATTCACGCAACAAATACTTACTAAGCTCCTGCTTTACATTAGGTACTATGCTAGGGCATGGGCATAGAAAAATGAATAAAGCTTGATACATGCTTCCAGTGAGATCTCAGTCAAAAAAGGCTGTTTTTCTGTACGCTTTCTACATCTCATTCCTGTTAATTTTTTTGTTTAAACTATTTTTTTTTCAGTTTTAAAAAATTTGAATTACTTTCTAGGCTTCATAACATATTTCCTCTCAGTAGCCCATTTCTACAAAATACCGCAAGCTTTGAAATTTTAGAAACCCTAGTGTTTTTTGAACTTACTGAATTAGATTTCCTTCCATCCTTCCTCCCTCCCTCCCTCCCTTCCACATTGACTTCCTCTAGGTATAAAATTTGGAGTAATTCTTCCAAAGTAATTATCAAGTATTTGGAGTGGAGTTTTGAGGGTGCAGTGACCTTGTATTAGGTTCTTATTGCTGCTGTAACAAACTGCCACAAATTTAGTGACTTAAAACAACAGTTTTATTACTAACATTTTGGAGATCTAAAATGGGCCTCACTGGGCTAAAATCAAGATGTCAAGGGCTGTGTTCCTTTTAGAAACTCTGGGAGAGAACTGCTGCTTGCCTTTTCCTACTTCGAGAGGCTGCCTGGGATTCCTTTGCCAGTGGCCTCTTCCAGCTTCAAGCCGGCAATGGCCAGTCATGGCTTTCTCATGCTCATCACTCTGACTTGGTTTCTTTCAAAATATCTCTTTCTTTGACTCTTACACTCCTGCCTTCCTACTTTAATTGTAAGGACACTGTGATTACATTGGGTCCTCCAGGATAATCTCCTCATCTTAAAATCCTTGATTTAATTATATCTTCAAAATCTGTTTTGCCATGTGAGACAATATAGTCACAAATTCCAGGATTAAGACGTAGATATGTTGGGGGGGGGCGTTAAGGGGTGGTGATGGTGTTCATTCTTCTGCTTATTCACCCCTTATGGGCTCTTTAAAAATAAGGTTCTTTATTCCTTTGTGGTGAAATGGTAGCTGGATTTAACTCAGATCTGACTCTCTAAGTCTTAGCCCAAATGCTTGACTGATCTTCTCTGCCTTAAGTCCAGTAGAACTGCAACTGACATACACTGAGTGACCAGATTATTATGATCTCTGAATGCATAATAATCTGGTCACTCAGTGTATATCCTATATAATAAAAGGCTAATATGCAAATTGTCCCCTCGACCAGGAGTTTGACCAGCAGGCAGGCCGGCCAACCGCCCAGTCCCCTCTCCCTGGCCAGGCTGGCCGGACCCCACCCATGCACAAATTCATGCACTGGGCCTCTAAAAAAAAAAAAAAAATATATATATATATATATATATATATATATATATATATATATATATATATACACATACACACACACACACACACACACACACACACACACACACACACACACTGTGTGGCCAGATTATTATGTGTTCAGAGATCATAATAATCTGGCCACTCAGTGTAATACTTTTGTGAAAGAGCACATTATATTATAGACCAGAATGCCTTCTTTATGTGTGTATGCAGGCAGGTAATAAACATTTTAGTGAACTAAAAATGAGCTTGACTCTGAAAAATGTCACCTTATACATAATTCACACAACTATATGATTTGAGTGATGGTGTATGAATGCATTTTTTTTTACAATGTTCACACTTTATTGTACTAATTTAAATTTCACCATTATATACTGAGCCAAAGTATATGCTGACCTATGTTCAGATTTTTGAAATGTAAAGATAAATAGATGGATGGCTTTAAGGATGTGCTATTGTAGACATTGAAGAGAATTAAAGAACTAGGATATGCTAAAATTTTTGTCTAAACACATTTACACATTTATCAGCACAGGTAAGCTCTATAGGGACAGAAAGACATACATAAAACTTTGGGTTGCAATTGGGAGAAAAACCTGTTAGGACTAAACTGAGAGGTTATGCATAGAAGAGAGAATTAGCAACCTGTGGGAGCAACACTCATACAAGAAAATTAAATAATGGTGATTCAAATTGTGTTAATAGATGACATTCAGACTGTAAACATGCTAGCAAAGATATCTTCTTGGGGACTTAAGGTAAATGTCACTTGCTTAAATTCATATTTGGAACAAAGAAGGTTGACAGTTATAATACATATTGAAGTAAAATTTTTAATTTGAAAAGTCTTAATTTGCTTACATATTTTTTCTTAATATCATATTAAAATATTTGATGATATTAATAAATAGAAAACAATGTATAGAACATGAAAATGGATATTGCATTGATTATTAAAAAAAGAAAAAAAATTAAAATATGGTTTTGGTTGTTGGGATTTTTGTTTATAAAATACCATTTAGTTCCTAAACCCCAAAGGAATGTGGAAGACATAGGTAGTTATTGTTCTTGATGAATGGGAATAACAGGCAGGTCCATAACGATTAATTATAGTATAAAAATAATGTAAGTGATAAGTCTTAGAGATATATAGGCAGTTACCTATAGCTTACAGATATAATTACATTAAGACTTAATGATTGGGAAAGAGAGAATAGTAAGAGACTAAGAGTGATACTTGAGTGACTGCCAAGAAATGCCATTTTTAAGAAAATGTCTTCTCTTTTGAATAGATATTGTACTCATGAATCCCTTTGATGGAGTTACCCAGGTAGCTTTATAATAATTTTTCAGTAGAAGATATGATTAGATTTGTGATAAGGTTCTGTGATCATCTTCTCTTGCATTTGTCAACCCAACCTGAGTTGACTTAGGTTGTAGCTTTGGGAAGAATCTTACCATTTAATCAAGGTAGAGTTGCTATTACTCACCTCGAAAGTTGAAAACTTACTCTGTGTGTACATGGCTGAGGATGGGTTGGGGTCACATTCAATATGGTTATAGAGACCGGAGCCAGGGCACAAATGATGATGTTTGGGAACTACTACCTTGAGTCACGAGATCCGCATCCACTTTCCACCCTTAGCCGAACCATGCTTTATTCCACTTGGAAGTGTAGTTGGCATGTCTCAAATGAATATATTGTAATGTATTCTATATTATAACTCTCTTTCTCCATATACATATCCTATATAATCATATATAATAAACGCCTAATATGCTAAGTGTCTGACCATTCGACCATTCCACCAGTTGCTATGACGTACACTGATCATCAGGAGTCAGACAGTCCAACTGGTAGGTTAGCTTGCTGCTGGGGTCCGGCCGATGGGGACTGGGGGAGATGGGCCAGACACTCCCTAGAGCCCTCCCGCGGTCCCTCTCCAGCCCCAATGGTGCAGGCCAGGCCAAGGAACCCCACTGGTGCATGAATTCATGCACCGGGCATCTAGTCTCTCTATAAGTGTGTGTGTATGTATTATCTATCTATCTATCATCTATCTATCTATCTATCTATCTATCTATCTATCTATCTATCTATCTCTATCTATCTATCTATCTATCTATCTATCTATCTATCTATCTATATGTCATTAATCATCAGCATTTATTTCCACACTCTTTTATGCTCTCCCCTTCACAGAGCTGGGAGCCTGAGAACCTTATTTCCCAGACTCCTTTACTTTTGATGTTCTGGGTGCACATTATATTCTGTCAATGAAATGAATTCATACAAGGTTGTGAAGGTAGAACAAGGCTCAGTGAATCCATATATGAAAAAATAAGAATACCTTTGCAATATAAATAATAATTTTCCCAATTTATTGATTTTGCAAATTTAGAATTGTAAAGAGCAGCGTGTTCCCCCTTTAAAGTAAGGAATACCTGCTTGTTCAGCACTTGCTGCCAGCATTGAATCCTGTAGTAGACAAAAAGGTGAATTAATTTTTTCCCTCTCGCTTACTTTTTATGTGACATTGTTTGAGAGACTAAGCTCGGTATTTTTAAACAGATGACAAAGTGTCACCATTGAATGGCATAAATTTAGTAACAATAGTAGAATGTTTTATTATGATTTCTTTACAGTGTGAACCTCAGAGTTATTCCTCTGTGCCTCCCTGATGAAATCACATTGAGAGGCAACATTAATTCAGTGATTGGGAAGAAAGACGAGTGTGAGGAGAGCAGTATAATTTTCATCTGAGGAAATAGCACTAGATGTTTGAGAAGGTAATTGCATGTATTATTGAGCAATGTGATGACTCTCCCACATGAATAGTTCACCTCCAACAAGCATTCAATCAGTGGAACTATCAACAAGATCTGGCCTTTGATAAACACATTCACTTTAATAGCAGTTCCTGAGATGAAAGGTTTGGCTTCTTTCAAGGAAATACAGATTCATGGCACTCAATCTTTGAAGCCTGAAAAGATGAAAAGCTGCCTCTAAACCCATAAAATTATGCTAGAATCTTCTTTTAGACATAAGAAAGACAGAAGATGTTATTAATTAATTCAAATACCTCTTCTTTCGGTAAATTTTTTTCTATTTTATTTTTTTATTAAATTTATCGTGGTGACATCCTATATAATAAAAGCCCAATATGTAAATTGTCCCCTCAACCAGAATTTGACTGCTCGCTATGATGTGCTCTGACTACCAAGGGGTGGTGCGGGACATGGCGGGCATCAGTGACGCACTACGACCTCTTGTTGGCTACCTGGGGGTGCGGGTGACAGGGACGAGGTACAGTGAGAATGCAGGGTGTCTGCTGAGCTCTCTCTCACTCCCCCTGTTACTCACCCCTGGGACGCCAGGGCTCGCGTGCCAGGGAAGCCCCCACACTCAGGTGCTGGCTGCCTGTGAGGACCCCGCCCTGCACCGGTGCAGCATCTTCCGGGTGAGTCGGGCCACAGCTGCCAGGACCGCAGGGGCCAGTCGAGCTCCCTGTGGGTTCACACAGGAGACAGTCTGTGAGGCCAGCTGGCTGGGAGAGAACGTGCTGCCTGCCCGGCTTCTGTGCAGCGCCCCGGCCTGTGGTATGTGGCCGCACTCTCTGCATCTCTATGTGGGAACTCGGGTGCCATGACTGAGGCAGAGGGGGGCGTGTGGGGTCCCGAGAGCCCAGGTGCTTCCCAGGGCCCAGAGGTCAGCTGGGACCTGCCCTTCCATGCCAGACACTCCGTGCTTTGATTGCCAGCCAGGCCTAGGGACCACACCCGTGCACAAATTTCGTGCACCAGGCCTCTAGTTGTTTAATAAAATTATATAGGTTTCAGGGGGTACAATTTTATGATGCATCATCTGTATATTGTATTGTGGGTTTATTACCCCAAGTCAAGTCTCCTTCCATCACTATTTATCCCCCCTATACCTTCTTCTACCTCCCCCTACACCAGCCGTGGGCAAACTACGGCCCGCGGGCCGGATCCGGCTGTTCTATCCGGTTCTCTTGCTCTCCCCTCCGCTCCTTTACTTTGAATTTATATTAGTTCACACAAACACTCCATCCATGCTTTTGTTCCGGCCCTCCGGTCCAGTTTAAGAACCCATTGTGGCCCTCAAGTCAAAAAGTTTGCCCACCCCTGCCCTACACCCTCTTTTTCCTCTGCTAATCTCCATACTGCTGTCTTTCTATGATGTTTATTTTATTTTATTTATTTTGCTTAATCCCTTGACCTTTTTCACACACCCCCAACTCCCTATTTATTTCTGAAATAACTATGGCAACTGGCTATATAATATAATGGGGAAATACTACTGCTTGGCCTGAAGTAAAATGAGATAATTTCTGAGGTGTCTTCCATATCACACTTTTTATAAAAAAATTTTGGGAGTCTATTCTTTAAAACTTCATTACAAGTTGTTGTCAGAGAAATTAGTGGGCCAGATTTTACCATTGCTCATGGGGATGGGGTTCTTAGGGTACCAGTGAAATGAGCATTTCCAGAAGCCTCCATGGGAGACTGAGATGTGGTAAAATACTTTATTTGCATGGAGTTACATTCCTCAGGTCACAAAGTCCCATGGCCCTTAACTGAGTCCTGAAATAGGGGCAGCTGTGGATTCAGCAAAGCCAGAAGCAGGGCCAATGTCCAGAGCAGGGGTGGGCAAACTTTTTGACTTGAGGGCCACAATGGGTTCTTAAACTGGACCGGAGGGCCAGAACAAAAGCATGGATGGAGTGTTTGTGTGAACTAATATAAATTCAAAGTAAAGGAGCGGAGGGGAGAGCAAAGAACCCTCCGCTCTTTTGGCTCCGCGGGCCAGATAGAACAGCCGAATGGGCCGGATCTGGCCCTCGGGCCGTAGTTTGCCCACGGCTGGTCCAGAGCTTCTGTTCCATGTCGCAGCTGGGTCCAGTTCAGCATCAGGCTAATTAAGGTCCATTAGTCCATTGTGTGGAGTCCACATGGCCGTGAGTCACGTGGGTGAATGCAGGAGAGTGTGCTCCCTGCAACAGGAGTCCCAAGAGAGCTAGAGGTCAAGAGCCAAGAGTCAAGGGAGCGATCTCCCTTTGTCTAGTAGTTTAAAGTTTTGAAGTTTTGAACCCTTGCAGTGGCCACACCTATTGTGGCCACTGACTTGTTTCCAGGTGTGACTGATAGATAAGCACCTTCCCACGTCACCCAGACTTTACTGGGCATGCGTCTATTGTCCAGTTCCTTCCCCAATTGATTTGTGGGGAAGGGACTTGGAGAATGTTAAAAATTACAGCTTTCTGGCAAAGCTGTATAAATGGCATGCCTATATTATTTAGTCTTTGCTTTACTCCTTTCCTGTTAAATAATAACCAGAATATTACAACAGTATCAAAGGGACCATATTAAAGTGAAATTAATAATACACCTCCTTATGTGGAGTTTAAAATAGACTTAAATGCATCCTAGAATCTATGATATAGTTGGACTGTTGTGATTCTGAAGCATACATGTATCCACAAAGTTGATGTAAAATTAGTTCCCTGAAAAATTAGGAGATCAAGTTTTATTCTCCATTCTTGTTGCTAACTTGGTGAATTTGGCAAATCGTTGTCACAAATGTAGTTAACAACAGGAGAATGTTTTTATTATAATCTCTATGTTACATGAATTATAAAGCTAGGTAGGAGGGAAGGAGGTTAAGAGGACAGTATGCTTTTCATCTAATAAAAATCCCTCGACTTGTGGGAAGCTGATTGTAGGATTACTCAGCAACATGGACTTTCTTCCCTGTCTGACTAGATTTCCTCTTGAAGCAAAGGGTGTCTGTTTTTATCCTACTGAGCAATTTTCCTAGCCAATATTTTACAAGAAAACATTTTAAAAGAGTTTAAGCAGCATAATACAGAATAGCCCAAAGATGAAAGTAACCCAAGTATCGTTGACAGATGAAAGGATGAACAAATGTGATATACATACAAGGAACTATTATTATTCAGCCTTAAAAGGGAATGAAATTCTGATGCATTCTGAAAGTGAAATAAGCCAGTCAGAAAAGAACAAATATTGTGTGATTCCACTTACCTGGGGTACCTAATAGTCCAACTCACAGAGACAGAAGTAGAGTGGTGATTACCAGGGGCTGGGAGAGGGGGGAATGGGAAGTTAGTGTTCAGTGGAAACAGTTTCAGTTTCAGAAGTGAAAAAAAGTTCTGGAGATGGGTAGTGGTGATGGTTGCATAACAATGTGCATGTACTTAAAGCCACAGAACTGTGCACAATGGCAAATTTTGTTATATATATTTTATCACAATTAATAATTTAAGAAAAAATGACTTCATGCTTATCTCTTTTCCTAATTTAAGAGGGGAATGTTTCATTTCTCCAAAATTCTGTGGCTCTGAATTCAGATAAGATAGAGTTGTATCCAGTATTTGTTTTATAATTACATTTACAAATATGGAAGGTCAATTAAGAAAATAATGTTATCATCTTAGAAAACTGCATTTTGGGAGATTGTGTACATAACAATTTCCATTAAAGATGAAATATTACCATGTTTTCTTATTATTGAACATATTTTAAATGCACATTTCAACATCAAGTTAAAGATACTTATAAAATATTTTCTAATTTCTAAGTGAATCCCATTTATTGAGGTTATGTTTCTTGTTTCCTTATGAATATTTGACCAAATCTTAATCTTACTTTTACTAGTAGATGATGCTTAAAGTATTCTAATAATACCCCCCAAAGTTGTTTATTTTTCTGTTTATTTTCTGATGTAATAACTATCATGAATACCTTTATGTTTCATGCCAAATAACACTACAGTTTCATGACAATAACACTAAAGTGAGAATTTTTTTTTCATTTTTTTAAGGACAAGTCACAATAATTTATCATGTGTTTTAAAATTCTGGTTCCCATCCAAAAACATGTATGATATTTATTTTATTTTATTTATTTTTTTTTTCAAATTTTTATTAAGGTATTATATGTGTACATATCTTACCATTGCCCCCCCCACCCCACTCCCATACCTGCCCTCACCCCCAATGTTTTGCATCCGTTGGTTACTCTTATATGCATGCATACAAGTCCTTCAGTTGATCTCTTATTTCCCCCACCTCTCCCTAACCTTACCGCTGTAATTAGACACTCTGTTTGATGCTTTACTGCCTCTGTAACTATCTTTTGGTTCATCAGTTTATAATGTTTTTCATTATCCCTAAATGAGTGAGATCATGTGGTATTTTTCTTTCATTGACTGGCTTATTTCACTTAGCATAATGTTCTCTAATTCCATCCAGGTGTCTACAAATGGTAGTAATTCCTTCTTTTTTATGGCAGCATAGTATTCCATTGTGTAGATGTACCATAGTTTTCTGATCCAGTCATCTGCTGACGGGCACTTAGGCTGTTTCCAAATCTTAGCTATTGTAAATTGTGCTGCTATGAACATAGGGGTGCATATATCCTTTCTGATTGGTGTTTCTGGTTTCTTAGGATATATTCCTAGGAGTGGGATTACTGGGTCAAATGGGAGTTCCATTTTCAGTTTTTTGAGGAAACTCCATACTGTTCTCCACAGTGGCTGCACCAGTCTGCATTCCCACCAGCAGTGCACGAGGGTTCCTTTTTCTCCGCATCCTCGCCAACACTTGTTGTTTGTTGATTTGTTGATGATAGCCATTCTGACAGGTGTGAGATGGTATCGCATTGTCATTTTGATTTGCATCTCTCGGATAATTAGTGACTTTGAGCATGTTTTCATGTGTCTCTTGGCCTTCCTTCTGTCTTCTTTCGAAAAGATTCTATTTAGGTCTGTTGCCCATTTTTTTATTGGATCATTTATCTTCCTTTTATTAAGTTGTATAAGCTGCCTGTAGATGTTGGAAATTAAACCTTTATCAGTGATACCATTTGCAAATATGTTCTCCCATACAGTGGGGTTTCTTGTTGTTTTGTTGATGGTTTCTTTTGCTGTGCAAAAGCTTTTTATTTTGATGTAGTCCCATTTGTTTATTTTCTCTTTGGCTTCCATTGCCTAGGGGCAGTATCACTGAAAAAGTTCTTTTGGCATATGTCTGAGATTTTGCTGCCTGTGGATTCCTCTAGTATTTTTATGGTTTCCCGTCTTATATTTAAGTCCTGTATCCATTTTGAGTTTATTTTTGTGTATGGTGTAAGTTGGTGATCTAGTTTCATTTTTTTGCATGTATCTGTCCAATTTTCCCAACACCATTTATTAAAGAGACTGTCTTGACTCCATTGTATGCTCATGCCTCCTTTGTCAAATATTAAATGCGCATATTAGTTTGGGTCGATATCTGGATTCTCTATTCTGTTCCATTGATCTATATGTCTGTTCTTGTGCCAGTACCAGGCTGTTTTGAGGACAGTGGCTTTGTAATACAGCTTGAAATCTGGTATTGAGATCCCTCCTACTTTATTCTTCTTTCTCAGGATTGCTGTGGCTATTCGGGGTCTTTTTTTATTCCAGATGAATTTTTGGAGAGTTCTTTCTAGGTCTGTGAAATATGCTGTTGGTATTTTAATGGGGAGTGCATTGAATCTATAGATTGCTTTGGGTAGTATGGACATTTTGATGATGTTGATTCTACCAATCCATGAACATGGTATGTTCTTCCATCTGTTTACATCTTCCTCTATCTCTTTTTTCAGTGTCCTGTAGTTTTCCGCATATAGGTCTTTTACCTCCTTGGTTAGGTTTATTCCTAAGTATCTTAATTTTTTTGGTGCGATGGAAAATGGGATTGCTTTTTTAGTCTCTCTTTCTGTAAGTTCACTGTTGGTGTATAGAAATGCCATAGATTTCTTGGCGTTAATTTTGTATCCTGCTACCTTGCCAAATTCATTTATTAAGTCTGTTAGTTTTTTGATAGAGTCTTTCGGGTTTTTTATGTACAATATCATGTCATCTGCAAATAAGGACAGCTTTACTTTTTCTTTTCCAATTTGGATGCCTTTTATTTCTTCTTCTTGTCTAATTGCAATGCCTAATACTTCCAGTACTATGTCAAACAGGAGTGGTGAGAGTGGGCATCCTTGTCTTGTTCCTGTTCTTAGGGGAAATGGTTTTAGTTTTTGCCCATTGAGTATGATGTTAGCTGTGGGTTTATCATATATAGCTTTTATTATGTTGAGGTATGATCCTTCTATTCCCACCTTGTTGAGAGTTTTTATCAAGAAAGGGTGTTGGATTTTGTCAAATGCTTTTTCTGCATCAATTGATATGACTATGTGATTTTTATCTCTCAATTTGTTTATGTGATGTATCACATTTATTGATTTTCGGATATTGAACCATCCTTGCATTCCTGGGATAAACCCTACTTGGTCATGGTGTATGATCTTTCTGATGTACTGCTGGATCCTATTTGCTAGAATTTTGTTGAGGATTTTGGCATCTACATTCATGAGGGATATTGGCCTGTAATTCTCTTTCATTGTGTTGTCTTTATCTGGTTTTGGTATTAGGGTGATGCTGGCTTCATAGAAGGAGCTTGGAAGTGTTCCTTCCTCTTGAATTTTTTGGAATAGTCTGAGGAGGATAGGTTTTAGTTCTTCCTTGAATGTTTGGTAAAACTCTCCTGTGAAGCCGTCTGGCCCCGGGCTTTTGTTTGCCGGAAGCTCTTTGATGACTGCTTCAATTTCTTCCATAGTTACTGGCATGTTGAGCTGTTTAGATTCTTCCTGATTGAGTTTTGGAAGGTTATATTTTTCTAGGAATATGTCCATTTCCTCCAGGTTGTCCAGTTTGTTGGAATAGAGTTGTTCGTAGTATTTTTTAACAATCCTTTGTATTTCGGCGGGATCTGTTGTTATTTCACCTCTTTCATTTCTGATTTTGTTTATTTGGGTCCTCTCTCTTTGCTTCTTGGTGAGCCTGGCTAGAGGTTCATCAATCTTGTTTATCCTTTCAAAGAACCAGCTCTTGGTTTTGTTGATCTTTTGTATTGTTTCTTTGGTCTCTATGTCGTTTATCTGTGCTCTGATCTTTATTATTTCCTTCCTTCTGCTTACACTGGGCTTTTCTTGTTGCTCTTTTTCTAACTCTTTGAGTTGTTGGGTTAGGTAATTTTTTACCCCTGTTTCTTGTTTTTTGCAGTAGGCTTGTAGAGCTATGAACTTCCCTCTCAAGACTGCTTTCGCTGTGTCCCATAGATTTTGGATTGTAGTGTTCTCATTGTCATTTGTTGTCATGATGTTTTTTATTTCTTCTTTGATCTCTCTGGTAACCCAGTCATGGTTTAATAGCATGCTGTTTAGTCTCCATGTGTTTGATTTCTTTGGGTTGTTTTTATTGTAGTTGATTTCCAGTTTTATGCCACTGTGGTCTGAGAAGATGCTTGATATGATTTCTATCTTCTTGAATTTGAAGAGACTTTGCCTATGTCCCAACATATGGTCTATCTTTGAAAATGACCCATGTGCACTTGAGAAGAATGTATATTCTGTGGCTTTGGGGTGAAATGTTCTGAAGATGTCAATTAATTCCATCTGGTCTAGTGAGTCATTTAGGATTGATGTTTCTTTGCTGATGTTTTGTTTAGAGGATTTGTCCAATGGTGATACTGGGGTATTAAAGTCTCCTACTATGATTGTATTGCTGTCAATCTCTCCCTTGATATCCTCCAGGAGTTTTTTTATGTATTTGGGTGCTCCTGTATTGGGTGCATATATGTTTACCAGAGTTATTTCTTCTTGTTGGATTGCTCCCTTTAGTATTATGAAGTGGCCTTCCTTATCTCTTGTTATGTCCTTCAGTTTGAGATCTAATTTGTCAGATATAAGTATTGCTACCCCAGCTTTTTTTTCAGTTCCATTTGCCTGGAAAACCTTTTTCCATCCCTTCACCCTCAGTCTGTGTGCGTCTTTTTTTCTGAGGTGGGTTTCTTGTAGACAGCAGATATATGGGTCATGTTTTCTTATCCAATCCATTACCCTATGTCTTTTGATTGGGGCATTTAATCCGTTTACATTTAAAGTTATTATTGATAGGTACTTATTTGTCGCCATTCCTATTCTTTACACCTGTGTTCCTTCTTCGCTTCCTATTTCTTTTTTTTTTTTTACAGCAGACCCTTTAGCATTTCTTGCATTGCTGGTTTGGTGGTAATAAATTCCCTTAGTCCTTTTTTGTCTGTGAAGCTCCTGATTTCACCTTCAATTTTGATTGACAGCCTTGCTGGGTACAGTATTCTTGGATTCAGACCCTTCCTTTGCATGACTTTGTATATTTCATTCCATTCCCTTCTGGCCTGATGAGTTTCTGTTGAGAAATCAGTTGCTAGTCTGATGGGGGTTCCTTTGTATGTAACTTTCTGTCTCTCTCTGGCTGCTTTTAAGATTCTTACTTTGTCGTTGGTGTTTGCCAATTTAATTATAATGTGCCTTGGCATCGGTCTTTTGGGGTTCATTTTGCTTGGGACTCTGTGAGCTTCTTGGATTTGTGTGGGTTTTTTCTTCTCTATATCAGGGAAATTTTCTGTTATCATTTCTTCAAAGAGGTTTTCTATTCCTTGCTCAGCTTCCTTTCCTTCTGGAACCCCTATTATGCGGATGTTGTTTTGTTTCGTGTTGTCCCAAAGTTCCCTTAGGCTCTCCTCCTGCCTTTTAATTTTTTTTTCTAGAAGTTGCTCTACTTGGGTATTTTTTCCCATCTTGTCTTCTAGCTCACTGATGTGGTCCTCTGCTTCTTCTAGTCTACTCTTGATGCTTTCTATTGAGTTCTTTACAGCAGCGATGTCATTTTTCATTTCTTCTTGGTTCTTCTTCATTTCCTCTTGGTTCTTGCTCATATTGTCGAATTTGTCTTCCATTCTTTTCAGCCACCTTATGACCATTTCTCTGAATTCTTTTTCTGGAAGGTTGCTTGCTTCCATTTCGTTTACTTCCTTTTCTGGTGATGCCTGCTTTTCTTTCATATGCGGGCTGCTTCTTTGTCTCCCCATGGTCTCTCTTCTCTGGGTGTCTGGTTATGTAGTTCTCTCTCTCCTAAGTCGATTTAAAGGCACAAAATACAGCACTACCAGGTACAACACACAAGGCACTGAACAGAAATGTATTCACGATATTAATAACCTCCAATAAAGGTGACCACCAGAGAAAGGCAAATTAGGGGATAGTAGAGAAAGAAGAAGAGGAAAAAGAAAGAAAGAAAAAGAAAAAAAAAGGGGTGTCAAAATGAAATTGGGAAAAGGGAAAAAAAAGAAGAAAAAAAAGTAAGAGAGACAAGAAAGAGACTAAGAGAGAAAGGGAAACAGACTATATATATTGGGGATAAAACTCCAATAGAACAATCACTTATCCCAGCAAATGCCAGCTACAAGTACCTGGGGATTAATACAAACTACAACACCAACTAATATTGAGTGAGGCAAGGGAAAACAGAAGCACTAAACAAACAAAAAAATAAACAAAAGAAGAATAAGCAAAACAATCTCACAAAAAAGCATAAAAATTCGATATAATCTACATTCAAGCAAACAACAACAAAAGGGCAGAGAGAAAAACAATTTTTTGGATAGTTAAGACAGCGAAGAGAGAGGTGTGTATGGACTTGGAGCAGGGGATTGGAGATTAGATATATAAGTAGGGTGAAATTTTAAAAGGGGGTAAACAGAAAGAATAGGGAAAATCTAAAGCAGGAAAGGGGTAAGATAAACAGGACACTGAAAAGGGAAAAGTGAGGAAGAGAGTGATGGCATAAAGGTAGATTTGAGATAGAGTAAAATGATGCTAAAGGAAAGATAAAAATAGAATGTAGAACATTAATCCCAAAACAAAATGAAGAGAAAATAAAATGACACTTAAAAAAAAAAAAGATAAAATAGCAGTAGTAATAATACGGATTGAAAATAAAAATGTAATAATTAAAAAGGTAAAATCAAGTGAGGAAAAAAATTAGTTTCTTGAGTAAAAGATGCAAAAAATGAAAATAAAAAAATAAAAAATAAAAATAAAATGTGGAGTAGTGAAGGTCATTCACTTCCTCTGTTGTTCTGTTTGGCACGCCTGTTTCTCAGTCCGGACAGTATTGCAGTTCCCTGCGTTCCACTGCTCTTCAGTGATGTAAGCCAGTCCTAATTTTAAGCAGGCGGTGTGTCTTAATTCGTATTCCTTTATTTTTGATTACAGAAGAGTCAATTTGTGATTCAGCCCCTGGGTGGCAGTGTTTCTGGATTGACTTCCGGGTTTATCTATGGCCTCTCTAGGGAGTGTTAGAGCCTTCTTTCCCTGTGGCACTCACTACCGGTTTGTGGGAGTGGGCTGCCTCAGAGCTGGCTCTCCGATGGTCACTCCCCACTCCGATCCCCAGGTTCCAGAAAAACAACTTTCCCCTGCAGTCTCCCAGGGTGTCCCCAACTGGGTGATCCTATGAATTGGGCTTAGTAATCAGAAGCAAGAATTTCAAGAGGAAAAAGCCCAAGTGTGCGCACTCCGTGGCTGCGCGTAAGTCTAGCACACCCCTGAAATTCTTAGGCTGTCCCTGCACTTCAGATCAAAATGGGTTGCTTTTTAGAGAGCCCTTCTGTTAGCAGCTCTGAGGACCCCCTTCCACATTCACAGGTCACGCCAGCCCCTACAGCCACGGATTTTTCTAGGCACAGACTTCCCTGGTCCTCCAGCTCCCGCAAAACGCGCGTTCCTCTCTCCCACCGGGACCAGAGACCTCACCTTATCCCAGGCGAAATCTGACCTTTCCATGGTGGAGTGTAGAGCTCCTCTGAACCCGTGTGTTTGCGCCAATTGGGGAGCGTTGTTCTGGGGCTCGCAGCTGTTCCGTGGGTGCCGCAGTTGTGGATTCTCAGGCTTCCGATAAGCTCCACTTTCCGGTTCCAGATGGCGGCGACTCCGCGTCCAAGCCCGCAGCTCCGGGAGGGGACCCAGCCGCAGTGGGAGCTGCCAGGTCAGGGGAAGCCTGTCTAGCAGTCTCCCACCTTCTTCTGGAGTTCAGCTGTCCCCCAACTTGCCAACAAACACTCCTAGTGCGACCCTCAGCTGTTCTTTCTTTCTGCTCCGGGACAAGGCTCGGAATACGTCTGTCTATTCCGCCGCCATTTTTCTCCCCTTCTAATATTTATTTTAGAAGATGTCTCTCCCATACTTCCAGGATGGTGGTAAAAAAAAAAAAAAAAGTAGGTGAGAAGACATGACTCTAAGCATGTAGATAATACAGACATATTTTGGATGAAATAGAAAGCATCTAGAAATTTTCCTCTAGATTAGTCCCTTTTTATTATGAGTATATTATTAAATTTTGAGAGATATTTTATAAATGCTTAATTCTTTTATAGATAAAACTAGAGGCCCAGTGCATGAAATTCATGCACGGGGGTGGGGGTCCCCTCAGCCCAGCCTGCACCCTCTCCAATCTAGGACCCCTTGGGGGATGTCTGACTGCTGGTTTAGGCCCGATCCCGGGGATCGGGCCTAAACCAGCAGTCAGACATCCCTCTCACAATCCTGGACTGCTAGCTCCTAATCGCTCACCTGCCTGCCTGCCTGGTCACCTCTAACTGCCCCCCACTGCCAGCTAGGTCACCCCTAACTGCCCCCTCCCTGCCGGCCTGGTTGCTCCTAGTTGCCCCCCCCTCACTGTCCCCCCTGCCAGCCTAATCACCCCCAACTGCCCCACCTGCTGGCCTGGTAACCCACAACTGACCCCCCCCAGCCAGCCTGGTTGCCCCCAACTGCCCCCCTCTGCCGGCCTGGTTGCCCCTAACTGCCCCTACCCCCCCCCCCCTCCACCGGCCTGGTCGCCCCACACAGCCTGCTTGTTCAGTCACTTGGTCGTCCCTCACTAACCCCCCTGCCGGCTTGGTGGCCCCACGCAGCCTGCTTGTTCAGTCGTTTGGTCATCCCTCACTAACCCCCTGCTGGCCTGGTCATAGGCAGCTGTCTTGTGAGGGCGTAAGGGTCAATTTGCATATTACCTCTTTATTATATAGGATAATTTAAAAAACAGCAATTATTACAAAGAATAATCAATAATTGGTAGCATTGCACTGACTTCAAAGGTGAAAGCATTTATAATGCAAGCAAAACACACTTGGAAGTTTTAGGAAAGTTATTAACAGAGAAGTACTGCATGTCCTGAGTGGAAACAGGGGTGGGGATGGCCGAAGCAGAACAAGTATTGTAAAATGCATCTTGGGTAGCAGCAACTCTGGCTTTGGACAGATTCCTTAATTATTTTTTTCCTCCCAAATCTGTTGCAGAATGGGGAGGTTTTGTTGTTGTTGTTGATACTATAACAGGTGCCCCCTTCCCCTTTGTTCTCCTCTACCCAGCTCCCTCCACACCCTGGCCTTCATTACATTGTTGTGTATGTCCTAGGGCTATGTATATATGTATATATGTTCTTCCATTCCCCCACTTCCCTCCACTCTGAGATCTGTCAGTCTGTTCCATGTATCCATGCCTCTGGTCCTATTTTATTTGTCAGTTTATTTTGTTTATTAGATTCCACATATACATGAGATTATATGGTATTTGTCTTTCTTTGACTAGCTTATTTTGTTTAGCATGATAATTTTCAGGTCCATCCAAGCTGTCTCAAAAAGTAAGAGTTTCTTCTTTTTTACAGCCGTATAGTATTCCATTGTGTAACTATGCCACAGAATTTTTAAAAATTGATTCCAGAGAGAGAACAAGGGAGAGAGAGATAGAGAGAGAGGGAGAGAGAAAGAGAGAGAGAAACATTGATGTGAGAGAAAACATTATTCAGTTGCCTCCTGCACGTGACCCACGGCCGGGGCTCAAACCCACAACCTAGGTATGTGCCCTGACCTGGAATCGAACCCATGACTTTCTGGTGCAGGGACAATACTCCAACCAACTGAGCCACACTGGTCAGCACTGTACCACAGCTTTATAATGCACTTATCTACTTTACAATGCCCTTATCCAGTTGGATCACTGGACCAAAAGGCAGTTCTATTTTTATTTTTAAATTTTCACCTAAGACATGTCTTTTCACTGATTTTTAGAGAGAGAAAGTGGGGGGGGGAGAGAAAGAGAGAGAGAAGGAGACATTGATGTGAGAGAGAGACATCAGAGCAGTCATTGGGGTCTTTAGCAAGGCAGTTTTTGTAATCTGATCATGGTAGACCAATTAGGAGGGGAGAGGAGAAGAGCATTTCTTTTTTGAAAGTTTAGTTGTGAAGGGGAGTAGAGAAGCAGAGAGGTAACTAGAGATAGATGCAGGAACAAAGAGTTCATTTAAAACATAGAAGTGAGCAGTCTGAATGCTGATGGGAATAATGAGGAGATGTGGAAGATGCTTGGAAGATGAGAGATTCAAGGAGTTGGGGCTACTATTTATTCTGTAATGGGGTATTAAGGGTATTATATACTTTAATCCATTTTAATCCTCACAACACTACTAGGGATAAGTATCACAGTTTTAATATCTTGTTATATTTCAAATGGCTTGAAAGTCTAATGAGAAAGGCCCCAGGCTTACAATGTCTATTAGGAATCTCCTTGATGTACAAATGAAAATGCAGATGTTTCTCTACTACTCCCCTTGGCAGCCTTCCAGTCACTGCCAAGCTAGCCCTCAGAGGGGCTCTCTCCCTCAGTTCTGACTTTATGTCACTATACTACTTTTACCTCTGTGGGTAAGTTCTCTTTGCACTGTGTCTCTCCTCATTTTGAGAAAGTACCCAAGAGACCAACAAAAGTTAATGTTGATCACTTCCCAAAGTGCATCTTGGATTTATTCACCTGAGTAACCACTGTACTATGCATTGCTGAGCAAGCAGGCATGGAGTTTGTGTTCTAGTGTGTGTGTGTGTGTGTGTGTGTGTGTTGGGGGGAGGGGGTGATAGTGCCAATGATTGACACGTGAACCAATAAATTAAAATGCAAGATAATTTCAGATAATGATGAATTCTCTGAAGAAAATAAATCAGGGAGCCCTAGCCAGTTGCTCAGTGGTTAGAGCGTTGACCTGCAGACTAAAGAGTCCCAGGTTCAATTCCAGTCAAGGGCACATGCCTGGTTGTGGGTTCGATCCCCAGTGCAGATGATATGTACTAGACACAAGTCAGTCAGATGAGAGAGAATCATTGATTGGCTGCCTCCTGCACATATCATGTTTCTACCTCTCTCTCCCTCTTCCTTCCTGAAATTAATACACACACACACACACACACAAACACACACACACTGAGTGGCCAGATTATTATGATCTCTGAACGCATAATAATCTGGCCACTCAGTATATATATTAGAGGCCCGGTGCATGAATTCGTGCATGGGTGGGGTCCGGCCAGCCTGGCCAGGGAGAGGGACTGGGTGGTTGGGCGGCCTGCCTGCTGGTCGAACTACTGGTCGAGGGGACAATTTGCATATTAGCCTTTTATTATATAGGATATACACTGAGTGGCCAGATTATTATACGTTCAGAGATCATAATAATCTGGCCACTCAGTGTGTGTGTGTGTGTGTGTGTGTGTGTGTGTGTGTGTGTGTATATATATATATATATATATATATATATATATATATATAAAATAAACCAGGGAAACGTGATGCAGAATTACTGAATGTTTATTTTAGATTGGAAAGTCAGTAAAGTTCTTAAAATTATATTAAAAATCCCCCTTCTCCAAGGGTGAGGATGGAAATGAAGAGAACCTGACTTGACCCATAGGATGCAAAGGAGTGAGGTGGAAAGGAACTTGGTCCACCCATTTTATTCTCATTTCACAGAGAAAGATCCCGAGATCAGACTTACCCATCCTACTCAAGGCCCTTTAACTCAAAAGGCATAACACGAGAATTCCAGCATATGTCTAGTTTTTCCTTGAACAAAAGCACCCATTCTAGGCCTGTAATAGTCTCTGGGAAACCTTGGACAAATAACCGACCTTGCTCTGTAAGTGAGGCATTACCAAACTAAGCATTTTAGGGCTACATGATGTATGTACAAGAGCACTGTGAATCTTTTGAAGCTAGTGGGCAACATCAAATCAAAATGTTCACTGCCACACCATCTCATCCTTGTAAAATGTCATTTTTTAGATGGTCTTACAATTCTGCCAAAGGCCACTTAGTCTTTCCCTTCTCTTCTAGGAAGGAATGTGCCTAATTTTTCCCAGAAATACGGGTGTTCCCTTCAGAGAAATAGATTGCTCAAGCTTGTTTGGTGGCAGCCAACTCTAGAAAAATCACAAAAATTAGGGCATGATTTATTGTTTTCATATCTTACAAAAAGAACTACACAGAAATCTAAGGCACAGCATTGTGGCCTGTGCTTCCCTGTGGCAGAGAAAGATCCAGAAGTTGTTATTGCCTGATTGCTGTGATAGTCTCCTCAAGCCTCCAAGCAATATCTGGGTATCCTTGAAGTATAACTATGGATTATGGCTTGGGGAAATATGGGGAAGTGCTCCTCCTGGTTAGTCTTTTAGCTTGTATTTAGTCAGGTGACTTTAATTGAAAATGTCTATGCAAAACCAGGAAATAGTCTACCTATTTTGAAAGAGAGCTAAGGGAATGAAATAACTAGATGGTTAGAAAATAAGACTTACGAGAGAAGATTAAAGAAGATGGGGAATAATGAAGAGAAGACTGAAGGCATCAGATCCAGCATTGATGAGTTTTACTCTTTCCTCCCCAACCCTGGGCAGGACCTCAAGGTCCCTTTGAAAACCCCTGGAGAACCTCAAGGGAACTCTCCAAGCCTGGCTCCCTAAGCCCATTCTATGCCTCCTTGTTTGGTATCCTTCCTCCCTAAATCCCTGATTTCTTCATACCTAGATTATCTCTTATTACTCAACTAAGTTGATTGTCTTATTCAGCTGTGTTGTTTTTTGGGTCTCTATGCTTTTCATAAGAACTATTCACCACACCCATTTGGTGACAGACTAAGCGAAGACCCTTCCTGTTAGTTTCTGGCACACAGCTTGTGCTTGCTAAATGTTTTTGCATTGAATAGTCACAGTATCTTGGCACAGTTCTCTTGCTTTAGTCTCGTGCTTCATGGACCAGTGACAGAGAGAGGGAGAAAACAGTAGTTCTCTATAGTCACACAAATTCCCAGCAGCTTGGTGTTGCCATTCCAGCTCATGTCCAAGATCTTTAGAACAACATCAGTTTTCTCAGACTGGTGTATGAGTTGGAACAGGTCAACTGCCAGAGCACACAATTTAAAAACTTCAACGTTTAAAATTTGGGTTAAGAATCCAAAATAAAAGCTTATTTGTCACTCATATTACATTCTTAGTTTGGTTGGCTGGCTCTACTGGGCAGCTTTCCTCCAAGCAGCAGTGTAGGCTCTGCATCATTCTCTTGATCCTTAGATGTCTCCACTCAATGGGTACAAGGGAAAAAAAGAGAGAAATTTGTACGTGAGGCCTAAAAGTCATATATATCACGATTCACATACTATTACTATTCACTATGTTCATATTTCATTGACCAACACCCAGTCACCAGGCGACATCCAAGTGGAAAGGAAGCTGTGACATATCACTCAGCAGTGTACTTGGGAAGAAAGGAATAATCGTTTGGTGAACAGCTACCTCACTGCTGGCACAGATGCCATTAGTGAGTCTCTGTTTCTATTTGTCAAATGATTCTAACTAAAGTGTTAAAGAAAAAGTAAGGCAGTCCTCAAAGATACTTACAGTTGGGAAAACATTATACTCTGATATACCAAATTATAGAAATGAAGTTAAATATATGAAAGCATATTAAATCTTAAAATATGCATAATTGGTATACCAGAATTATAACTTTGCACTATATTCAAAATTTCTCAAGGCAACACAATTAACAGTATTATAGCATACACTGAAGACTGTTTGGCCCCTTCCCATTTCTCTCATTTTTTATATTTTCAAAAGGAGAAAAGCCCCTTTATCTTATCTGCTTATATGTGTAATCATGAAAAAATGAATGAACAAGTTAAAGAAAGAAAAATGGAGGGAGGAAAGAAGGAAGGAAGGGAGGGAGGAAGGAAAGAAGGAAAAAAATCATAGTGTACAAGCACTCCCACACTTATTACCATTTTGGTGCTGTTTTCTTAAACGATTGATCCCATTATTTTTGAAAAATTTCTCCCAACTGTGAATAGATAATAGGCAGAATTGTATTTCAGTGTTTATTTTGGCATCAGGTTTAACTATTTTTCTTTTTGTTTAGTTATACCAGCTCATCCCTCTGTCTATCAGCATTCACCCAGGCAGGACTCCTAGTACAGGAGTTCTGTGTGCTTCTGGTGGCGTACATATTAAAAATAATAAAGTGCAAGCAATTTCACAAACACCGTAAACTGGAGGAAGTTTGGGAAGAAGAACAGACAGAGCCTGGAAAGAATAAGTAGAAACATAGCTACAAACCTGATAAGAGATCAAAGAACCCAACATTCTCTTGAAACATTTAACTTTATGAAACTGTTGTCACAGCAGCTAAATGGCTCATTCAAAAGGCATTATTGGGCGTGAAGGTGGAAGAGACAGAAAGGGCTCAGAATAGAACAAGTGGCCTCACTAGCAGTCTGACAGGTTTGGTGTTGAAAATTCTTTCTATATTCAAGGAACTAAAGCTTAATGTCTTTTTATCTAGCCATTCTTTTGTTCCTTCCTCTTGCATAGAGCACTTCAATGTGAGAGACACTGTACTAGACACAAGTCAGTCAATACATAATATTGAGGAATATCAGTTAACACTGCCCTGCAGTTCAAGAACCTTAAAGTCATTGGCAAAGAGGCTGAACAGCTGGTGCATCTAGAGGGCAAGGCCCAAGACAGCACAGACACCTGTGAACAAAGTGGAGAGCCATCCACGGATGCTCAGGGTCTTGCTTCTGGATAGAGGATTAAATTGCATGAGAAGCAAAGCACCCAAGGAAGTATATTGGGTGGGCCCCATTCTTTGCTTCCTTCTACCTTGCAATCTCATTCACCCAATCAACATTAATGGAATTACAAATGTTCAAGACAGCGGGGAGGGGGTGTGTGTTAATTGAATGATATGTGAAACACAACCTGCTCTTTAAGAGTGTACAGTAACTGTAATATAAAATAGATGGGGCCATCTGAAAGATACAATTAGGACCACTGGGGGTGTACATCTCTCTGGTATTTGGCAATACCAGGGAAGCTTCTGAGAGAAATTTCTAGAATCTACTCCACTGCATACTTTAATTAAGCCCATCAAGTCTCAAACTTGGCAGGCACTTTAGAATCATAACTTTTATCCTTGCTTATGACTAATTTTAATTTTACAACCTGTCCCATAGGCTAGGTTTTTTTGCTTGCAGTAGAAACAGATATGAAAAAATCCTTTGGTGCTCATAATCACTATAGTTTATAAAGGCCTCTTCAATAATCTTAGGAATCACTAATCCAGGTTTTCTATCTTTTCCAGTAACTAGAATGAATCTAGCGATTCCAAGTGGCCAAATATTTAAGGTATGCCTGATTCTACTGCTCACATGCAACTCTGTTTTATGGGAAGAAAAGGAAAGGCAAACGAAGGTCATGTGGATTATTAGGCAATTAGAATAAAATGTGGTCAGAAACTCTGTTATATAAGATGCCTTACATTAGACTCAATGATTTGCTTTTCTATTCAGTCACTTGAAAAATAAGTATTTCCTGACAAAAATATATGTAAATATGTTCAATATATTAATTGCAGTTATAATTCAGACAGATGGTTGAAGAAACTGTCTTGGACCAAGTGTCATTCTTTCTCCCTTGTACTGTCAACAAATGAGGATTAGTCATCTCAATCTGGGGAACAAAGATGTGGTTATTTCCCATTGTCTCAGTTTGAAGTGTTCAGAGCCGTTTCCTCCAAGGAGCCAGGGTGCTGTAGAAGTCCCCACACAGCTGGCAGAGCTCTGCTTCTGGAAGTCAAAATAGATTGGCCCTGACTTCTGTCCTAATTCATACACTTATGCCTAGAATTGCTAACGATTCTTAGATACTTTGAACATTTGTAAACTATAGTTATAGCCACATTTCCAAGGGCCATTCAGCAGTAGCTGATTTGGAAAATGCTTCTCGCATGTAATGTCATGGCATACAGATTGTTCTACTTTAAAATGACTGTGAGAAAAATGACAGCATATACTAATGGAAAATAGTATATGCTGAGGCCCTTAAATTACTTTTTGGTTTTGAAGTCTAGGGTGCTACGTAATGCTTAGGATTCTTGCTCATGGCCTCCCTCCTCCTAGCCCAATTCTCTTTTTGGAAAGATTTTTAAAGAATAAGAGCTGAGTGCTTCAATGTCTGGCACCATTTTATCTGCATTTTCATAAGCATTTTAGCAATCCTCTGAGTCATTTCTTCCTCACCTCCCACAAATAACATGGGTTAAAGAGAGCCATGAGGATATATTTTTTTTAAGAGTAAGAATGCTGACTTCAGAATCTAAAAAGACATCACTTACATTAAAACACACACACACAAACAGCAAATGACCTACCAATATAGCTGACTGTAAATATTCCATGCGGCTGACACCAGTGATTTGTGTTTTGGTATATTACCCTTGATCTTCTGTCTTGGAGGCAGCGTTAAATCTCAGTGTGTTGGGAGACTGACCTCATTATATTACATGTGCTGAATCACTGTTCTACTACTGCTGTCCCCAAGGCGCCGGGCAGACTTTGCATTGTCGTCCCATCGTCATAAAAATGTGTGCCAGTAAAAATCCTCTCAGGCTTGTGTGATATTGTTACTGCTGTTTCTCATTAATGGTACATTAATGTGATCAAGAAGATTCTCTCAACACCCCCAACCCCTTAAACAACCAAATAAATGCTTTAAAAATCCTGCAAAACAGCTTTCGTTTTAAAGGTCGGATCTAAGGACTTGCCTTGTCACATCCCCAGTGTGTTGACTGTCCTCTAGTGGCTATTCCGAATCCTATTATGTTTCAAAAAGAATTTATTGTATTGTTTCTTTCCTGGGTCTCAAATAAAAACCTGTCTGCCAGGAGTCACCCTCTAAGAATGCAATGCTCTCATGTTTGAAAAAGAACCGAGAATAATGACGAATTTTAATCTCTGTTTTGCCTCATCTTTGTTGCAGTTTGAAAACCCCAGACCTCTGAAATGGTTACATAAATTAACCCACCGTCTGTGCAGCCTCCAGTAGTGAATGCAATAGTTTTGCCTTGTTCTTTAAAAAACAAACTGCTTTTGTCTGCACCACTCAGTTGAAGGGACAACTACTTCTGGAATCCTATCCAAGCTCTTCACACTCCGAATGATTTTTACTGTCACTCTAATTATCAGCCAGTATGCTTATTTGTAATCACCAGCTTTCAATAATTTAAATAGGTAGTTGTTCAGCCAACTATTTTTATTCAAAAGGTGACAGAAGTTAAAATTGCATGTTGAAGTTTATCCAGATGCTGTCTTCTTTTACGACACGCTAACCGATGCAGAGCAATTGTTCATTTACTTATAACATGTCAGAAGCACATCTTTACTTCATGAATCTAACCAACAATCTAAAACGAAGTCTATCATTTATGTATCGGCTGAGTTGCTCACCAGAACCAGCAGGCAGGGCATGTTAAGGATTAATTCAGCGTGCTGAATCATCAGACATAATCACACCCATAAGTGGTGGTTATTACACTTTAGAGAGGAGCTTTCCTTTGCCTATTTGCATTTCAACAAGGATTATTTGGGTGGTTACATTTTTCACCAATAATAATAAAGACCACTATAAATAAATTGTCAATATAAATATCACTAAATATTTCTGTAAGGCCTTAAGTGTTCTTTTTCCCCAATTTTTCTTTTATACTTTTGTATATATAATGGAGCAACTTCTTAGGGTGAAAAAGAACTAAATCAGACAGAATCCAGATTCCTTAAGAATAAATTTCTGCTATCTTTAAACTTTCTTTTCTAATCCAGCGATTATTGCCTTCTGGGCCAGCAAAGGAGCTTGCTCTGAAAAGATCCAAAGCTATAAAATTGCAAAACGGAGAAGTTAGGTTAAACGTTTTTTTCTGCTTTGTAAAATTTGTTAGATTTTTGCCAAATCCCTGATTTTACACTGAAGAAGTTTCAGGGAAAGCTTCTGTTGTCTTTTGTTAGGGTCCTTGTTCAAAAAAATGTCTCCAGGTGGCTAATTGCTATTAGTGAATGCAAATAGAATCAGTTGCCTCAATGCAGCTTAATGGTCCTTTTGCCAGTTTCCCTCTCCTGTTCTCTTTGTGGCTTTCCCAAGTCTTCATCTCTCTCTTCAAATATCCCTTCAACTCCCTACACTCATGTCAGCAGATTACCTTGGCTCTTGGCTAACAGAAGGAAGTCTCTGTTTGTAATAACTCCTTCAAGTTCCTTCCACCAAATAAACATACCTATCTTTGCAATGTCAAGAGTGGGGTACGAGTGGGGGGCAAGGAGACTTCCTGATTTTTCCAAGACCAACCCCTCCACCTCACTCTCATTTCCTCAGAGCCCTTGCTCCATCCTTGTCTCTTCTCTCTCACGTATCTTCAACCTCCTGCTGGTCACGGACTTAGTTCTCTCAGCATATAAACCTGACACAATCTCTTGCAGAGTAGTATTGAGTTAGGGTCCCTGGGAGTCCAGGTAAGGGCCCCCAGCTCCCTCCTGAACACAGAGGCCACAGGTGGCTGCCTTGACAGAAGCTGCCAAGCTTTGGGTTATGAGGCCCTGCCACCCTGGCCTTAGGGAATTGGGTTATGAATAGGGGCCATAGCCAAAGGCAGTTGAGATAGGAGAGCCAAAACTACATGGTGTCTGAGTCCTTTTTGGATTCCTGTTCTGGCTAATTTAACCTCAATAGGATATTCACTGGAAGGATGTCTATGGTTCACATATCTGCAGGGGCCTGGAGGACTTGGCTTAGAAAAGAAGAAAAAAATCAAGGCGCTCTGAAGAGTGCAGTGGGAAGCACAGCAAAAGTTATACAAGAATAGCAGTGTGTGAGCCTCTGCTTCTGCTGCTGCCCCTTTGATGGGGGTGGTCTGCAGCTGTCCCTACACTTGTCTGACTGGCTAGGCCAACTGATATGCTTCCCCATAGCCAGGCCATTTAAGAAGAGAATGCAGGGCTCCTTGCATTCTATGCATAGTAAGAGAGTCCCCTATAAGGAAATTGGAGTGTTAATAGGAATTGGATGCTGGACAGCCCACAGCAAGAAGTGGTAACTATAAATAGTTCTCTGACACAATGAGGTGCTCTTCTGGAGAGCAAGATTGTGAGGCACAGAGAAGAGAGAAGTAGAAAGCAGTAGAAACATAGAAGCAATAGCCAAGAGAAGCAAAGATGCGATAGACTCAAAGAACAGCTGGAACATAGAGATATTGTCATGAAAATGATAGAGTTGTGAGAAGGGATAGATTGGTGTCCACTCTCAGGGGGTGGTGAAGCAACTGGTGACCATATGTGCTGGATTGCTTGGGGCAGTTCTGGAGGAGCATGTAGCGTTACCTAGCTCACAGACTTTGGAGTCAGAGGATCCAGGAACTGAGATAAATCCCAGCTTCACCACTCACCTGCTGGGTGAAATGGGACATAATTTTTAACCGCTATGTCCTCACTCCCCTCATTTGTAAAAATTGTACCTACGTCATTTGGTTGATGTAAGAATAAAATCTTGTGATTAGCATAATTCCTTGTATATGTTAGCTATTATTACTATTTTATGCCTCATGATTTTAAGGATACTATTCTATTCCTTTATCTTTAAAGAAAATTACAACTTACCTTTTAAGATCCAGCTCAGATGTTACCTTTTCTATAAATCCATCCAGGAATCTTTCTCCTGCCCCAGGCAGAACTTATAATTCAGGTCAACACTTATTAAGTGGTTATTATGCAAATTATAGTATTATGTCCTAGAGATATCAAAGATGTCAAAGACATTGTTTTGTTCCTCAGTAGCCTATAATTTAAAGGGAGAAGCAAAGACATAAATACACAGCTTTAATATCTTCCAGTAAATACCATGATAGAGCTACAACAAAGCGGTACCTCGCATTTTCTTCCTTCTAAATCATATCTCTATTGCAGCAACTATGCCATTATGAGTTAATTGTTTGCACATCTACCTCTGTCTTTTTGAGCTCAAGAATAGATCTTATTCACCTTTTTACACCCAGGATATATTAGGCACTAAATATTTATTGATTCCATTATATTTTCACTGAATAACTTAATTATTAATTTTCAGAAATATAATTCCTAATATGTTATTACTATTTAAGAGTACAAGTTTTATCCTGAAATTCTATAAGTTACTTCCTTACCAGAAATTAAGGTTCAGTCACTACTCAATGTCACCTCTAATCTAATTGAAAAAAAATTTTTCTAATATATTATTTGAAAAAAATTTTTTATTGAAGTATAGTTAACATACAATATTATTTTAGTTTCAGGTGTACAACTTAGTTATTCAACATTTATATACCTAACAAAGTGATCACCACAATAAATCTAAAAGCCATCTGGTTGAAATTTAAATGAAGTGAGGGAGATATATCTGGGGAATACCAGACTGAACCTTAAGGGAGTCCCACACATGCAAGATAAAGGCCAAGGTTTAGGGACGGCTGAGTTATAAGGGGGAAAGTAGGACTAGAACAGAAAGAGACAGAGATGGAACTGGACAGACACAGATGGGTACAGTCCAAGGAAGAGTGGGGAGGGGGAAACTCGGAGACTTCTACCGTGTTTCCCCGAAAATAAGACAGTGTCTTATATTAATTTTTGCCCCCAAAGACACGCTAGGTCTTATTTTCAGGGGATGTCTTACTTTTCCATGAAGAAGAATACGGTACACATTTATTGTTAAATGAAAATAAAGGAAATTTATTACCTGTATATGGTACGGTAGTATGGTAGTTGTCAACACAAACCAGACAAACTGTGAATCCTACAGTATCAAGAATTTACTCATTTATTCAATGACAATCATGTCATCATCTTCTGGAACATCATCATAACAATCCAATTCCTGAATTTCCTGGTGAATTTCTTGTGACTCCATTTCTTTCAGAATCAGTGGACCAAATCTCTCATGTTTAGCAATAGCACTGTCTTTAAATGAGTACTTCTTGTCAAGGTAGCCTGCTCGCAGTGCATTTGCAATGCAACTGTCAGTGACTTTCTCCCATGAATTCTTCAGCCAAGTCACAACTTCTTGTAGTTTAGGTTTCACAAAGTTTCCACGCTGATTTCTCTCCATTCTATTTTCAATGTAGTCATTAATTTCCATGCGCAAATTGTCTTTGAATGGCTTGTTTATTGCAATATCAAGAGTCTGGAGATAGGCCGTCATTCCTTCGGGAATCATTATCTGATCTATTTTTCTTTCGTGAAGAAATGTCTTCATGTCTTTAGCTCGGTGAGTGCTGGCTGCATCCCAGACTAGCAGACCTCTTTGGCTCCCTCGCATAACAAGCGGCAGCATTAAATCGACCCAGTTCCTTATAACTGCTTGTGTGGCCCAGGCTTTTTCAGTTTCAAGAATAAAAACGCCCAAAACACGTTCAATCTTTTCCTTCTTGCCCTTAGAAATGATTAAAGGTGGGATTTTAGTGCCATCCAGACGAATTGCCAAAATACAGGAAACACGTGCACTTTCGTAAGCAGTGGAGGGAATGTACGCTAAGGAGGCATCCCGCTGTTCAATTGTTGTTTGAGATGATTGGCCCATAAACACTGCAGTTTCATCCATAGCAATCATGTTGGAAAGATTGTATTTAGAGAAGTCAGCATCATCAATAAAGGACTTGAATGCAAGTGCTCGCTTAATAACTTGAGTATCTTCTAACCTAAACAATGTTGTAGATCTTCTTAAAGACACTTCGCTGAAGGAAATTATCCAGCCAGTGTTGTGATGCTTTGAAGTCTTTGGGGGCTATGTCAAACTGTGGTGCCATTGCAAGGGCAAATTCTTGAATCTGAGCCCTATTCACAACCAAAGCCTTTGCTCTCCTGTCAACAACCCATTCACAGATCAGGTCTTCCAGCTCGGAAAATAATGGTTGCCGACCTGATCCACACTTGCGCTTTTTAGCATTTCCCTTGTCCACTTGTTCAATGAGGTTACCATACTCTGCTCGCCATTTTTGGACCAATCGGATACTCAACATCTTCTCTTTGCAGAAAGCAGTAAGATTTTGGCCCCAAGAGTCTTCCATGATTCCTTTCTTGTACTCCACGGAGTAGCTTTTTCTTTTTGCGCTCATTTCTAGGGGTTAAAAAAAAAGGAATTGGGGTATCAAGGTGGGGGGAGGGGGATCACTCAAAATGACACAGGGGGGATCAGAGGGGGGAATCAAAATGGCACAGGAGAATCAGAGGGGCGATTACCATTTTAGTAACCCCTTTTGATCCTCCTGTGTCATTTTAATTGCCCCCTCTGATCCTCCTGTGTCATTTTAAGTGATCCCCCTCCCCCCACCCCTGTGCCACTGAACACCTTCACCAGACATCCCCCCTACCCCTTTATCAGACATTTACCCCCTGGGGCCTGCCTGGGGACTGTCACTAGGCTTGCTGGGGCCTGGATCTGGGCTGGAGCAGGGTCTGCCACTGACTGAGAACCTTCAGTCATCATGAAGGCGGCCGCGAGCATCAGGTAGTGTCACCAGAGACAGACCAGCACTCACCACCTTTGCCACGTCCTGTCCACTCTAATCCTCCTGTTCTTTTACACGCATCTGTGAAAGTCTCCTCCTCTCTCCCGCCCCGGGCTCACCACTCACTCCGACCTCCGCTCCGCCTCCACACAGCAGTGACGTCAGGACTTCGCGTAACGTCACTGGTTGCTAGACACCAGTCGGGGCAGCCCTAGCGACCAGTTTATGGTAAATTAATTTTCATTGTGAGACAGAGCCTGGGGGCCTTATTTTTTGGGGGGATGCCTTATATTTCACTCAGAAGGAAACCTGTAAGTAGGTCTTATTTTCGGAGGATGTTTTATTTTCAGGGAAACACGGTACATGTGAAGGGGAAGAGAGGCCAGGGTTACTGGAGCAGAACAGGGGAGAGAGTGGAGGCCAGAGAGGTGATGCGGGTGAGGGAAGATTTATTTGTTTGGGAGTTATGTGAAACATTGGCATCATAACAAATGCTCATGGAAGGCTGAATGAATTATCTCACTGTAACAAGGGAGGATGGATGGGAAGGTCAGAATAATGGTTCCTGGTTATCAGGTGGGAGAGTAGCTGTCATTATCTCTGCTCCAGGTGAGCCCAGGTGAGTGGAATAGAGCTGGGATGAGGACCCAGGAAGTAGGACCCAATTCAGATTGTGAGATTGTGGTGTCCCTCTCTCATCTGAGCTTTATGTTACAACCCTGTACCAACCAACAATGCATGTGGCATCCAGTTCCACCTGGGATTATTGACCCTCAATTTTTAAATTTCATTTTCTCTGCTTTTGACCTGTTTGGCAAATTTTGTCAATGACAATTTTCTTCATCTCTGAGTCTTCCTTTATAGTTTGTGTCTACAATTTGTATTAATTGATGTCTAAATACTACTGAAAATATAATAAAGCATTATGGGAATGCTGAGTAACTAGATTATTTTTTGCTTGTATGACTCAGAATTGGCAACTTTACAATTTGTGTTTTATCTCTTTTGGCTGATTATCTTGATCAATCAAGCCAAATGGAAATAGGGCCCACTTTAGGTGGGGGTAGGGTACAGGCAAGTGAACTTTGGCCAAGTAGAGTTGACAGTCTTTCAGGGCTGGAAAGAATCTTGTCCAATTTCTTTATTTTGCAATGTGGAAACAGAATTTAGAAAGGCCAAATGGCTTGCTAAGGCTAGCCAGTGGAAGCAGAAATAGGAAGCCACATTTTCTTTCTTTGGATGAATCATTATAGAATCATTAATATTTAGTAGAGACAGTAGCAAAAACTCCATTCTTTTTTTAAAATATATTTTATTGATTGATTTTTTTACAGAGAGGAAGGGAGAAGGAGAGGGAGAGGGATAGAGAGTTAGAAACATCGATGAGAGAGAAACATCGATCAGTTGCCTCCTGCACACTTCCTACTGGAGATGTGCCTGCAACCAAGGTACATGCCCTTGACTGGAATCGAACCCGGGACCCTTCAGTCCACAGGCTGCCACTCTATCCACTGAGCCAAACCGGTTAGGGCAAAAACTCAATTCTTTAGTACTGGGTAAATGAAAGAGGAATTTTTTAAAAATTTAAGTCAAATTTTATTTACCTTTTCTTTATGTATAATCTCCATTTCAAGTAGGGTATATTTTGAAGATCAGATGGGGAATTTGAGGAGGACAGTGAAATGATTACATTTACACTTTAGAAAGTTATTCTAGTAGGAGTATTCCTGAGTACTCTGAATGAATTAAAAAACTATATCTATTCAAAACATTTCTCACTGTGTTTTTATTAATTCAAGCTAGTTTTATTTGCAGGATTTATGTTTTTGACATGTAGAAGAAATATATTACCCTTTTGCTACTATTATATTTCCAGCACTGCCATTTGTTTCTCCTTGAATTGGCTTAGTTCAGATAGTTGAAACTTTTGAGTTGCTCTTAATAGGGACGATCAGTTTGGTATCATTCATGCTCAGTGACCTTTTAGAGCCCATTGCAATGTAGAACAGCAAGCCTGTTACTGCACAGTCATCAGTGGAGGCTCCCTAGGAACCCACTTTATAGCTGGAGTGTGATATACCCTTGTACTTACACATTCTGTGATTTAGTGCTATAGAATAAAACATTGCTATATCTCATGGAGATTTATGAGATCTGAGATATTAGTTCATTGTGTGTATGTGTGTGTGTGTGTGTGTGTGTGTGTGTGTGTGTGTGCGCGCGCGCCCAATGGTATGGGAAATAAAGAGTATCATGGTCAATAATCTAAAGTGATTTTTAGTTGGGGAGAAAAAGCATAAGTATATGAAAATTTCATTAAAAGTGAAATATTTTACCAATATGAGGACTCTCAAAATAGTGTATATTTTTATTGATTTTTCAAGTAATATCTTTCCATTTTTGAACATCTAATCAACATACCTTACTTTTAATTCCTGCAAGAGAGATTTCATATCCATTTTGCTTATAAGAAAAAATAAAGTTAAGAGAGATTAATAGAAAGTGAAGGATGTGTGCAAATTAAATCTGAGTCTGTCTGTAGCCACAGCCCCTGCCATTTCTCATAAAGCATCTGCAGTGGACATTTGTCATTTTCTGTCCATCCAAGTACCAGGATCCACTTTCTATGTTGGAAAAACGTTCTCCCTTATGATGCCTTGCCAGATATTCACCTTTGCAGATTACTTACAGTTAGGGCGGGGGGGGGGGGGGGGGCTCTGCCAATCAGATCCACCTGCTCTCCAAAGTATGAATGGGTAACCAGTGACACCCAGAAGCAGGGTCCACCCAGAATGTAAGTGGACAACATATGGGATTGGGGTGTCTGGTTGCCGAGACTGCCTGAATGTGCTGCAGTGTCTGCCCAGGAGGAGTTTAAAGATGTCTTTACTTGACTAGTCCTGTGGTTTGCTTATGGGAATTGTTTCTAGCTGTAAAATTCCTAAATTTGCTTTTCCAGCTCTCCCAAGAGAATATGTGAGCTATCCCACATCTTTTTAATAATTTACATTAGCCAGAGTCAGTTTCTTTTATTAACATCCAAAAACCCTGATTGCTACTGAAAATTGTGCCAGGAGAGGTCACAGGCAATAGACCTTCAGGCAAAAAAGGAGGAAACTGGAATTTATTACCTGTCCTTGGAGGGAATAAGGGGAAATGGAAGTCAAGTTGATGTTAAGAAACTAGACCTGAGCAACTATTGAAATTTGTGAAAAAACAGCCAATCAAATTGTCACCCATTGTCCCCTTAAGTGACAGTCCCATTAAAGACTGGGTTCGTGAGACAAAGTGATTGCTGCAAGAGGATAGTTGAGGGGGTGAGGAATTCAAGGACTGAATAGTGGTGCAATAGACAGTTTACCAACAGAAAATGACAAATTCACTACTTGATTCTCAGCTCAAGACCCAAACTGAAAACCAGTCACTTTCTAATGGTTCTAAAAGAATGTATAATCTCTTTCAGTCACAGTGCTGAGGCCATTGGAACCCCCACACAAAGGTTTATCCTCCAAGTTGCTTACATCAGTCTATAACATTTCCTAGTTTCTTATGTGGACATTCCCACTTTGACTAACATAAGATGCTAAGCAGAGATCCTGACATAGGGTGGAGATATGTGAGAGGAGTTGGGTTGCTCAGTGTTCAAACATTCAAAGCCACTGAGCCCCCATTCTCTCTGCCCCCTTCCCTCAGTGAAAGCATGCCCCAAGGCCTATTACAAAGTCAGCCCAAAAGAATTACAACATTTTTGAAAACTTATATTGCAGAAATCTGGCTGATACATGTGGGAATAAGTTTTGAGGATTGTTGGCCAAGGATGGAGAAATGAGATTTAGATCAAGAAGAATGTGTCACTATGTGTACAAGTACCTATATGTAAATCTATATTCACCTGGGGGTGACTTTGGTTACTTTTTTTAGACTACTGACTAAACTTGGACTCAACAGTGACCTGGACATTTCTGGCATAATAGAGAGGAAGATATTTAAAAAACTAAAAGATGTACAGAAGTGGGAGTGAGTTTCTGGTTTGTAATCCATTTTCTGTGGCCCCAAGGCCTTACTGAGTCATGCCTTGAAAAACACATTAATGAGGAGAGTCCCAGCCTTTTAGAAAATCTCTATAGAGACTGTTCTTCATGGGCAGTGAGAGGAGATACATCGGCCTAAAATGCAGTGAAATGAGCTTTCTGATTTCACTGGGATTCAAATCCCGGAGTGGCAGCAGCCATGTAACAGCATGTAAACATTGGAGGCCATTGGAGTTTGGGCAGGTGCATAGGAAGAGAGAGGGCAGGTCAGTGTAGTAATCAAAAAGGTCCAACCTCAGAGATCTTTGTGTTTGCTAATCAGTCATAGGTATTCTAGAAATGAACTGTATGAACATTCAGTTTGTAAAACAACACCAACCAAAACACAAAAACTCAAGGTATGGCAATCAGAGTCCCAACTTGAACTATCCCATAAGAAAGGGTTGGCCTTTTACCCAATTTCCAATCTTAAATTCCAGGCACTGAAAGGAAGGCTAGGTAGTCTTGAAAATAAATTTGTGATGTTATTGTCAGTGTGTATTTCTTCTAGTTTTCTGCCAAGGATTTTTGGCTCTTGGGATGACTATAGGTTGGAAAAGGCAAAAGCCCAGACCTTTCAGGTGTAGTACAACAGCTGCTCTGAGCTAACACTATTTCCTGGGTGGGGGTGGGGATCCACAACACCACTGTGCCCTATCAGTCAGAGTGAGGGCTATGGGGACCAGGTAACAAATGAGGTTTTGAGCTGAATCTACCTTAGTGGAACCCGGGCTCCATTTTTTAACTCTGTTCCTGATTTTATGATTGAAATTAAAACCCTCAGTAACCACAAAATCCCCTTGTTGACTTCCTGACACATGGAATAAGGGTTATTATGATTAGAAGAGCTGAGTGAGATCCCCTGGAATTCTTCTTCCTAATGCCCCCCCCAAAATACTATTTATTTACTCATTTTTTCAACAAATTTTTGTTGATTGATTACTATGTGTCAGACACTATGCACTGGTAATTTATTAGTAACGAAACAAACAAACATTTTTGCCTTAATGGAACAAAAATATTAGAGGAAGAAGACAAATTAATAATTGAAGTATATGCCATGTCAGGTAGTGATTAATGCTATGAAAAAAAATCTGGAGTGGGGTAGAGGGTGGAGGGATTGCTTCGTTTCTCTTATAGCTAATTGGTATTAGAATCAAGGAAATAGGGGCTGATGTGGGGGTCCTGGACCTCTTATGGTGACCAATGTAGGTTGAGGGAACAATGAAATAATATATAATACCAAATGCAAAAATAAATAAACAATTTCACATGGCAGAAGGAATCTCAAAGTCACCAGCAAGGACTTAAAAGATGTAGAGTGATTATTTCCTATCTGTTCTCTATTTAGCTTGTCTATGTGGCAGATGCAGGAGGCAGATTGGTATTGGAGAAAAATGTGTTTGTGTTTCTATATTAGGATTTATGCTAAGCATGCAAGATAGAGAAGCCAGCTCATTGCAGGGGATGGGCAAATACCACATTATATCTTTGAGTCCTCATCCTAATTGATACTGTGAACTTTTGATAGTAATTTTAAGTGTTTAGCAGCTCAGCAGGTCTCCATGGAGTGGTGCTAGAGAGTCAAGTACTATACAGTATTTGCATATTATCAGCTGTAGGCTTGATTGATTGTTATATTCCTTTCCTGACTGGCTTCCCTTTCCACTCAGTTTTATCATCATTAATCAGCAGAGTAGCCTGTTGGGTGTTGGTGTTTAACCTGAAATTAAAATCTGTTTGTTCAGGATGGTTTCATGGATACTTAGTACAGCAAGAGAAGAATGATTTATGCAAATGTTTATCTTTCAGTGCATTTGTTTTCAGAACTAACCCAGTTTGATTATATGGAGTGTACTTGCTTTTGTCCTTGAGATGGGTAACTTTGGAATCGAGCCCAAGCATTAAAATACAAAGAAAAGATTTCCTTCTATTTAATGTAGCTCTTTGTTAACAACCTTAAAAAAATGATGTCAATTCCACTCTTTTGCAAAATATGACAGTTATCCTGAATTAATCTACAGTAATTTAAAAAAATTGTTATCAATTTTTTATTCGGCTACAAAATAAACATTTATTACAGAAAATCAGAAAGGTGGAAAGGAAATGTATTAATTTGCTATTGATTCATGAGAAATTATCACAGGCTTAGTGGCTTAAAACAACACATATTTATTGTCTCACAGATTCCATGGGTCAGGAGTGTGGGCACAGCTTCACTGGGCCCTCTGTTCAGAGGCTGCCCTCATAGAGCTGGTCAGGTTTGCGGTCTCATCTGAGGTTCAGGGTCTGATGCCAAGCTCAAGTCACTGCTAGCAGAATTCATTTCCTGCAGCACTACAACTCATGGTGGTGCCTCTTCGTCATGGGAGTCTCTCCTTTGAGGGAAGATCCAGGGTTGTTGTTTTTTGTTTGTTTGTTTTTGTTTTTTTTAAGGGATCACTTGATTTTTTTTTTTAAGGGATCACTAGGCCAGACCCACCCAGGGTAATCTCCTTTTTTATTAACTCAAAGTCAACTGATTAGGGACTTTGGTTACCACTGCAAAATTCCTTCATTTTTGCCAAATAATGTATCTTAATCACAGATATAGGAGCTCATCATATTCACAGTTTGGTTAACACATGGGCAATCTTAGAATTCTGTCACCACAGGAAAATAATACTCAAATGATCTCTAATAACAACCTCAAAATTTCTAGGTATTTTTTCCTGTGTCTCTCCCCACCTGTCCCCATATAGAGTGTTCTTAACATAGTTGGTATTAAATTTTTCATAACATTTTTCCCTTTGTATTATTTAAAGTTTCAAATATACACTAAAGTAGAGAGAAGACTAAACTCTCATGAACTCCACCATCCAGTTTCAGCAATAATTATCATTCTGTAGTTCATAATATTTAAAGTCTACTCCTTTATCATTATCATTATATCATAGCAATCCCCCAAATTTATTACCATGGTCGTCTTGATACTTTATACATGACTAGAGGCCTGGTGCATGAAATTCATGCACGGGGGCTGGGGGGTGTCTCCTCAGCCTAGCCTGCACCCTCTCCAATCCGGGACTCCTCGGGGGATGTCTGACTGACGGTTTAGGCTCAGCAGTCGGACATCCCTCTCACAATCCTGGACTGCTGGCTCCTAATTGCTCCTGGTTGCCCCCAACTGCCCCCCTTGCTGGCCTGGTTGCCCCCAACTGCCCCCCCTGCCAGCCTGGTCACCCCCAACTGCCCCCCCACCCCGGCCAGCCTGGTCGCCCCATGCAGCCTGCTTGTTCAGTCATTTGGTTGTCCCTCACTAACCCCCCTGCCGGCCTGGTTGTAGGCAGCCATCTTGTGAGGGTGTGATAGTCAATTTGCATATTACCTCTTTATTATATAGGATAGCTCTGACACTATTGCTAACTCAGTCCCATATTCTCAAGGAAGGAATCTCTTCAGTTCTATCAGTTGCTGGCAGGCCAGTGGTTTGGCTGTTTTTATGCAGGTGCAATGCTCTGCTCCAATCCTATGTACAGGGGCCTGGGGTGAGATCCCATGGACTCAGTATGGTTGCTGTCTCTCATCAGGTATGGTCAGTCAGTTTCTCAGTTTCCAACCAATGGACACCATAAAACCTGTACTGGCAAAAGATGTAAGTGAATATGTGGATAGAAACATTGAATCTTAAGTGAGTTTTTAGAAATGAAACCATGACTTTCATTGACTTTATAACTTCAAAGATATAATTCATGGACTTCTTACTGTTATGAACATAGACCCTTAAAGGGTAAAGACACCACAGTGTTGTAGAAACAGCACAAAGTTTGGAGTCAGGTGATCTGGATAAGTCTGGCTCCTGCCCCAAGTCACTGGTTAATCCTGGCAATGCATGATCTCTCTGTGAGAATCCCTTTCTTCATCTGCAAACAGGGACAAAAGTCTATCTCACAGAACGCAAGATATCAGTTATCATTAGACATATGCTACTTTATAAGGAGTAGCTTCAACCTTTATAGAAAAACTCTGCATCAGAATTCAAAAATATAAAGTGTGTCATCATCACAATAGATAAAAGGTCTTTTTGATGTCTCTGTTTGCCAGGATCAAAAGGCGAGTAACACAGAGAAAAAAAAAATCAATGGTAGAGTGAATATAACAATAAAGTATAAGTGATATTAAAGAACAGCTGCTCAATTCTAAGCTGGAAATAATAAAATTCCAGCAATTTCCTTAGATCAAAGACTCGGGCCTCGTAAAAGAGAAAAAGAAACCATTTTAAGAATTTGGGCTCAGGGAAACAGGGTTTGCTCTTTTTAATCTCACTTTAAAAATTGCAAATTTAACTTACTTTCTAATGTTCATATTGTATATTAGTAGGTCGAACTTAGTTACATATAAGTTTCTGATGGAAGAAAAACTTGCACTAAATGGATGTGTCTACAAAGTGTGATTTGAGGGGTACAGGTAGTTCCTTCCCCAAGTACTATTTCAATAGACTGCTCAGTTCTGTATTCTCCTTGAGAAAACACATTTTAGCTAAGTTAAGGAGTTCTGTTTTGTGGAAGATGTGATTACCTGATAAATAATGACAACCATATTTATTTTGCAAATATTCCTGAATGAATGGAATCTATTTGTAGAACAGATTCACTCTGAGCCAGGCTGCCTGCCTTTGGATTTCAGCTCCACAATTTACCAGCTCTGTGACTCATGCTCTCATCTTTTTTTTTAAAAATATATTTTATTGATTTTTTTACAGAGAGGAAGGGAGAGGGATAGAGAGTTAGAAACATCGATGAGTGAGAAACATCAATCAGCTGCCTCCTGCACACCTCCTATTGGGGATGGGCCCGCAACCAAGGTACATGCCCTTGACCGGAATCGAACCTGGAACCCTTCAGTCCACAGGCTAACACTCTATCCACTGAGCCAAACCGGTCAGGGCTCATGCTCTCATCTTTTAAGGTGTGTGTGTATTGGGGGTTGGGGTAATAAGGATACCTCATAGTCATGTACTTCCTAAGGTTGAATGAGCTAATATATATAAACACTATATAAGTATCAACACCTATTTTGTTAATGAGATGAGAGGAAATGTCTGGAGAATGGAATCAGACCTTAGTGAGGTGTGTGTGTGTGTGTGTGTGTGTGTGTGTGTGTGTGTGTGTGTAGGGGACAGCCAAGGGACATCATAAGGACATTAGGGCTGAAACAGTGAGAGTGCTAGAAAATAACATCAAGAGCCCACCCTGAAGGGTGGTGGGTGTCAGTTATTAATTTTCGTAATTTTGCATCCAGTCACACTAATTAAAGCACCTTTACCATTGTGGTTCCCAGAGAAAGATTAGTGTACATCCCTCTCAAATTATAGTCCACAAATTCTTTTGTTTGTCAGTGAGAGAGTTTTCTGGTTCCTTAGTTAGTTTTTCCCCCTTCAGTTTCATTAACTAAGCTTTTGGTACTAAGCAATGGGACTATAAAGGTTGTTTAATGTCTATTATATGTCTTTGTAAGAAAATTTGATGATTGAAAACTTCTCAAAGAAACAGTGAGGGAAGTAAACATGCTTTATTTGGGGAATGTCACTGCTCAACTTGTATGCTGCCTTAAGTGGGATGTTAAATGGCTAAAACAGATGATCTGATTTTCCACAGATTTATCCTCTTTTCTAACACTTTGTACATTGATAGCCCCTATGAGCACATAGCATTGATACTTTTTTTCTGGATGTGACTTTTACAAGATGATGGCACAGTGAATTACTTAGAATTGGGTTTGGTTGTGACTATCAATAAAACTCAAATGACAGCACTTTTATCAAGAAAGTTCATTTCTCGCTCACATTAATGCCCGGAGGTAGGCATTTCATGACTCTGATGGCAGACAGCTCCACTTCTTGACAAGCCCAAGGACCCAGGCTCCTCTCCTGGTGCTCCTCCATCTGTGCTCTCTATTTATCGGGTCATGCCAGCGTGTCCCCATCCAGACATTGGGAGACTCTGAGTCAACCTGTACAATAAGATACAATGTAACGTGAACTTAAATGTACATCTAAGTATTTCAGCAACATCTGCAATTGCTCAGTTTCCTAAAATATAGCACTTAATTATCACAAAAGAAGCTCATTTATTTCAATCAGTGAATTATATGTTTAAGCAAAGAAGATGTAATTTTGGTGATCTGCTTGGCTTCCTAAACCCATATTTGTTAAATTCCCATAGATGTTTCCCAGTATGTGCCTGACTGGAGGATTAATTTCATGATAAGCTGGAAGAAGTAGAGAGCAATCTAGGCATGGATGCTCAGCATCAAGTCACATTTTGTGGATTTCCCTCTTTGACACTTGACTTGCTTCTAAACTTTGACTTTTTCTTAAAGAAACAAGCCCCTACCATGAATTTCATTAATGGGTCCTCTAGGACCAGAGTTCTCAGCATTCCTCTGTGGGAACAAATGCCCTAAGCCTGTCTCCAAGGTCATGTCAGCATCTGTCCCTGATATGTCATCCACATCCAGGTTTACATTCCCCCTGGACGACCTGGTACCGTGCCCTGGTGCTGAGACACCTAACTGGTACCCACTGCTGAACCATTAGGCCACTCTGGGCTTCCGGGCACTGCCTGGAGATCTCTGGACTGCTTGTTCTGCTGGGGTGTCTTATCCTCTGGGTTTTTCCTTTCCTATTCCAGTCCCTTTCAGAAAGCCTATGTCTTCATATAGCTAATGATCCAGATGACAGGAGAGGTTCCATGGCTCATTCTAAGTCCTATTTGTATGATGCAAACCTCCTCTCCCCCCACCCTGAAACCTAAGTCCTTATACACTGAGTGGCCAGATTTTTATGACCACCTGACATTTGTAGGCAAATTAGCCGCACACTGCATCATATGGGATATGGAAGCCGAAGGCCTGTTCGAACACCTTTGCTCTCTGCAGTTACCAAGATAAAACGTCTCCAATTCGCACAGGAACACAAGGATTGGACAGTTGAGCACTGGAAAAAAGTCATGTGGTCCGATGAATCACGTTTCCAGTTGCATCATGCAGATGGCAGAGTGAGAATTTGGCGGAAACAGCATGAAAACATGCACCCCATATGCATGAGTACAACCCTTCAAGCTGGTGGGGGCAGTGTTATGGTTTGGGGCATGTTTTCCTGGCATGATTTGGGTCCTTTAATTCGTATGGAACAATGTCTGAATAGCACAACATACCTAAGTATCATTGCTGATCAAGTTCATCCTATCATGTTGATGGCGTATCCCAACGGAGATGGCTTCTTCCAACAAGACAATGTGCCATCCCACGATGCTTGTATTGTGCAGGAGTGGTTTTAAGAACATGAGAGAGACTTTACCTTGCTTAGGTCGCCCCCACAATCACCAGATCTCAATCCAATTGAGCAGTTGTGGGACGAAGTTAAAAGAGCAATCATGCAGCTGGTTCCACAACCACCAAATCTCATAGAACTGAACAGTGCTATTCATCAGGCATGGTGTCAGATTCCTCGCATCACCTTTCAACATCTCGTGGAGTCAATGCCAAGAAGAATCGCCTCAGTATTGAAGGCAAAAGGTGGCCCAACGAAGTACTGATGGGGTGGTCATAATAATATGGCCACTCAGTGTATATTTGTCATTGTAGAGACACAGTCCAAGATGAATCGGCTGTTAGTGGGATGACACTACTTATGGTAGCTGCAGCTACAAATTAAATTGGAACTGACTGATGCATAGCATAAAGGATTCCTCACAGGAGCAAACATATACACCGTCATCATCTGGCAAAGTCAGGTGTACTTGAGATTATTGGCCATCCAGGCCAGGATGAGTAGCATCACTTCATGAAGCAAGCCAGGAGTTCCTTTTTTTTTTTGCTTGAAAATGGCTTACAAAAAGGATCCTCAAACTTGCTCTTTACAAATATTCAAAATACAATGTACTCATTTCTTTCAGGAAATAAACTATCAAAGCAGAGTGGATAAAAGTGTGGGATTTGGATTCAAGAAGATCTCAGGGAAACCTGACTGTCTCACTTATCTGCCCTGTTACCTTGGGAAAGCTGCATCACTTCCTTAAACCTCAGTTCTCTCATCTTTAAAATGGGTATGATAGTAGTGCTTATAGGGTTATTCTGAATAGAAAAGAAATAAATCATTTAAATACTTAGTGTATTATCTACACATTACATGTCCTTAATAAATACCAGCTTAAGAAAGCAAGGAAAATACTAATTTAACTATAACTTCATTGCTGTTTTTAAAATGAGCAGGTGGGGAATCACATATGAGATAAAGAAAAACCAACAACATAGTATAATCCGCCATAGTACACATAGAACTCTGTAAGTTTAAGGTGTCAGCATAATGATTTGATTAACAATATCAGGAAGTGATTACCACAATAAATGTACTTAACACCCATCATATCATATGGACACAAAAATATTTTTGCTTGTGATAAAAACTCTTAGGATCTACTCTCTTAACAACTTTCATATCTATCGTACTTTTTATCACTTTATAACTGGAAGTGTGCATGTTTCAACCACCTTCATCTAATTCCCTCCTCCTACCCTCTGCCTCTGATGACCACAAAATCATCATTCATGGCATGTTCTACAATCATAAAGCACTCGACTTCATTACTGTTGTGTTTATACTCTAGTTTTAAGAGTGATGAGAAGTTAAGTGAATATGCCAGGTCTAATAAGGAAACCCAAAGGTATATGTTCCAGAATATTTACATAATTATTACTCCACCTAAACTCCAATTCTAATCTCCCAAATCTCACGTTAGGCCTGCTTTGATTAATGGTGCAACTGGCTATTACCATGCCCATTTCAAGCTGGTGAAACCTAAAGAGGTCTTGCTTCATTTGAGAAAGTAGAGAGATGCAGTTCTTACCTGGTATTTCAAAAAGGTATCAGCTAAAGCTTTGCCACACACAGAGCAGTTTGTGGTTCAGTATATTAACATCATCTAAGAGCCTGCTGGAAAT
The DNA here is from genome assembly GCF_963455305.1 of Plecotus auritus. NCBI lineage: Eukaryota > Metazoa > Chordata > Mammalia > Chiroptera > Vespertilionidae > Plecotus > Plecotus auritus. Next base: position 61,859,025 of record NC_137772.1, on the reverse strand, counting down.
GCAGAATCTCAGGCCCCACCCTAAAAAACTAAGTCAGAATCTGCTTTATGACAAGATTCCCAGAGAGACATTGAGTTGAAGAGTATTTAACATCATGTGTTTTAGTCACATTTTAGAAATAGTTATGGATCTCACTATTTGTTTCAACCAATTTATTAAAAATTCTATGTTTCCTAATTCTGTCTTCTCTCCCATTTATTAGTCATGAGCTTTGGTCTTGCCTTTAGTGAGAAAGTAACAACACTGTTTAAGTTACTATATCCCTTATTTTGTTCCTTAGCTGGGCCAAAACTGGAACAGTGGTAAAGCCTGCAAGCTTTGTGTTAAGAGAGATTAAGTTCGATCTCTGCCAATTACCTCTGTGCAAATAGAGTAAATCAGTTTTCTCATCTATAAAATGTGCATTTTATTAATGGTTCTTTCCCCATGGACTCTTGCTATGACTCCCACAGCTTTTAAGATCAGATAGAAGGCTCTGTGTGATCAGTCCATTTCCTAGGGAACCCTGAGTTGCTAGCTAAGACTAATCTATATAGAATTTATGAAATTTAAACTCTCCTGTTGATTTCTTTTAAAGATGAGGACAGGTTTTCCATTTCCATTTCTGAAGCCAAGCCTATGTTTATTCAGCCAAGACTGAGTGTCCTCCATGTGCTCAGCACTGTCCTAGTGGCAGAGACAATACTGAGCAAGTCAGAGAGAGCCACTACTCTCAGGGAGCTTACAACCTAGTAATAACTATCTAAATTGTAAGTGTGTTTGCAACATTCACTTTCCATTTCTGTTTGAGAAAAATTTCTATAGGGCATAGCTTGCTGCATTTCTGTAACTTTTATTTAAGTGTACAAACACAAAACCCTAAAATCAAAAGAAAAAAATGCTGCTATTATTATCTATATATATCAAAGCCTGAGCGACCGATATGACTGAACAACCAGAATGACTGGAATGAACGGTTGACCAGTTGCTATGATGTGCACTGACCACCAGAGGGCAGGTGCTCAACGCAGGAGCTGCCCCCTGGTAGTCAGTGCGCTCCCACAGCCAACCTCCCGCAGCTTGTCCCTATGGCCGGCCAACCTCCTGCACCCCCCCCACATCCCCGTCCAGCTGGCCAACCTCCCACAGCCCCTTCTCCCTGGCTGGCTGGCCCTGTGATAGGCCTCAATCGCCGGCCAGGCCGAGGGACCCCACCCGTATACAAATTCATACACTGGGCCTCTAGTCCTATCTAATAAAAGAGTAATATGCAAATTAACCATCACTCCATGACAAAATGGCAGTGCCCATAGCCACAAGATGGTGGTGCCCAGTCCCCTCAGCCCCACCACTGGAGTGTTTGGGCCTGTCGGCCTAGCCAGGGGTCCTGGAGACCAAGCAGAGAGGTGGGATCTGCCCACTCCGGTAGTGGATCAAGCCTTGCTGCTCTGCCGCCTCTGGAGTGTCTGGGGCTGAGCAGCGAGGCTGGAGTGTTTGGGCCTATGGGCCCAGCCAGGGGTCACGGGGGCCAAGGGGAGAGGCGGGATCCTCCCACTACAGCAGCAGATCCAGCCTCACTGCTCCCCAGCCTCTGGAAGTGTCTGGGCCTGTCAGCCCCTCCAGGAGGGTGGATGCTGTGTCCATGGGGCACACGCAAGTGGGCGGGGAGTTGACTCTGGGTCTTTTGGCTCAGGGGGACTTGATGCTGTGTCCCAGTTTGTGCTGGCCCAGACTCTGACTGCAGAGAGGAGGAAGTCCCACCCCCACAGAATCAGCCAGAATCAGCCATTAGTCAGACAGCTCTCAGTGGCCTGACAGCCATCTGACAGCAGGGAGGAGGAAGTCCCACCCCTAGAGAATCAGTGGTTGCTTAGACAGCTCTCTGCCACCTGACAGCCCGGACTCTCATTCACCTGACAGCAGGGAGGTGGGACTATGTCTAAACATCTACTATTGATACAAGGTAGCTCTGCAGCTGAAAGAAGCCGGCGTTATCAACAGAAAATGTCTGAAGACCAACGTGCATCTGATCTTGAAGGCAGGCAGACAAGCAGTTGGAAGTCAGCAGTCCTGGATTGTGAGAGGGATGTCCGACTGCCCGTTTAGGCCTGATCCCGTGTCCGGGCCTAAACGGGCAATTGGACATCCCTCAAGGGGTCCCAGATTAGAGAGGGTGCAGGCTGAGCTGAGGGACACCCCCCATGCATGAATTTTGTGCACCAGGCCTCTAGTTTAATTATAATAACCCATGGGAGAGATGTTAAGTTTGGAAACTCAGGAATAAATGAAATGAAGCAATAGTTACCATTTCAGAATCATTCTATTAATATCTGAAAAAAATTTAGAGGCATTAAACATCTTTTAATTTATAAATCCCCAGATTTTAAGGACCCAGGCAAGACTAAGGATTTGATTTATACTCATTCAGCTCTGCAAATAAATACCAAATGTACATCAGGTCTCAAAATACATACTTTGTTTTTACAAAAAAGAATTCAAATAAGTAAAATTGGCATTTATCACTTTGTTTTCCTATTTTAACATGGCTGGTTCTTGACAAACTATTAATACACACATTCCATGTATACATTTTAAGATCAGGTGTTACTTCACCAAGTACTTTGAGTAAATTTACTGGGACCCAGTGAGGTTTTCTTTCTCTCACCCACCCTCGACCCCCAGTAAGAATAATCCCTAGTTTGAAGTTTGGTTGGGTGAGGCCGGTTACAAGTTCAAACATTATTACAGTTCAATATCAAATGAGTTATAAAAGTATTACATATACATAAAACATAATTTAAAATAATCACTGTGGTAGACTTAGAAGACGAGGCTTACTTTATGGAAGACTTTGCTCCATTAGAAGTTGGAAATGGACAGCAGATGGGAGGGTTAGAGACTGTGGACTCCCAAAAATGTTTAATGACACTTGTCATCATCAACAACGAAAACCCCAGACATATTTTCTTTATGGGAAGATAGAGATGAAATGTGTGCACTAACTTTTGATGTGTCTTTTTAAAATTTTTTATTTCTGAAAGACATGAACTTCCTATTGGCATACTTAAAAAGGAAACTGAAGTCAGAAATGGGTGGTTGCCTCCTGTTCTTAATAACAGTAAAATATATGCTCCTACATGTAATTGGGAAAGTAATTTCCTAAAGAGAATTTAAATAGGCCTTTCATCATAAGCTTATGTAACCCCAAATCCTTCTCTGACCTGACTTTCAGCTTCACTGTTTTTTTTCTGCCCTCTTTGCGGGTAATGGGTCTTCTGAGGTTCTGGCTGTAGATTTGTCCCTGAGAAACAGGACTGAAATATTATGAAATTAACTCCAAACTGGTATATTTTGGAACCAAGCTACCATTTGAAAGCTATTTTTCTCCCCTAAAGAAGCAGAAATATACATTAATAAAATGAAAAAGTGTTCTCTTAGTTTAATACACTAGATTTTCTCATTTTTCTTACTTTGTTTCCCTCTAGTGCTCCAAAGTGCAAAGTGCATGAGGATTATATATAGACATGTCTAACTCAAAGGTATTTGTTCATTTAAAAGGAACTGGGAATATTCACTCTCATTGTCCCTTTATCTGGCATTATTACCCCACTCAGGATGATGTGTGGACCATGGTCTGGAACCCCCACTTCTTCCTCAACTCACCAGCACCCCTAAACACCTCCTTTCTTGGTTGTACTCAGATTTCAAGAGACTAAACACATGACTGTGTTTGTTTCCATGTCTTCTACCTGGTCCTGGTATTTTTTGTCTGAATTTAATAATGCTGCAAATTTATGATGATGTGCAGGTATTAGGTTCAAATTGGAACAATTTCAAGCTTATAGGTTAATACAATCAAATTAATTTAAGGCTTAATACAATCAAATATCCACTTTATTATGCCATAATAACACATACACATAGGATTTTTAAAAGAGGGAATGTGATTAACATATGGATTTCAGGGGTCAGGCATTCTATTTTTGACCCAGAGACTCCATCCTTGTCATATTTCTGGTCATTCTTGAGCATCTGAGGTAATAGGAGTCTGTCTTTCCCCTGGTCTTAAGAAAGAACAATGATCAGGACTTGCTACCATAGCAAGAATTATTACTTTGGGGGATAATTACTACCTTATTGATATTCTAAATGAGGATCAATATGCTTTGCAGTCACTCTGGGCTGGTGCTCTGGAACTGGGGTTCAGAGCTGCTTAAAATGCCTCTTGGCAGGAGGCTCCTTAAGGTATATATGGCCAAATGATATTTTTATAGCTTTTCCAGGGTTTGATGATCTCACAGTGCAGACTGGACAACTCCCCACAATGACAGGTTTATTCATTAGAGAATCTAGGTGTGACAACCAGTCAGGCAATGGCTTTGTCCTCTTCTCAGAAAGGAAGGTAGTAGACAAGCCAACAGGGAAACTCACGGATACACTGTGAGCTTGTCTAACCTTGACCTTTTGTGGTCTTAAGTAGATGGCCAGACACTTCAAATTCACACCTCTTACCTGTTGTCTATTAGATGATAACCAGGAAACACAATAAAACAGCATCGCTTGGCTTTCAGTCAGTCAGTTTCCTAATTTGTTTGTACAGGCCATGATAGAACTGCTGTGTAGCAGGTGACATCCTGGGTATTTAGAATTCGAGCAGGCAAGGTTGAGATAAAGTCAACCTGGATGAGAAGTTTTTTTTGGCATTATTTCAAAGATTACTTGGCAGTAATCTTCAAAGGAGGGTGTGTGTTTATCTTTCTTGGCACAGCTTTCATTTTACTCATTCTGGAGCCCCACCTCTTATTTTGGATAATATATTCTCCAATCTCTCTGGCAGCTGTGCTGAGACTTCTCACAGTGCCAAATTATCTGGTCAACTTAGGGAAAAAAATTGGATAATTTTAATTTTTAGCATCCATTAGGAAGATTATTGCTTTGCAGTTCAGAATGTTGGTTGTGATGGTGAGACAACCATAAAGCAATCGTAACACTCCAAAATTTTGGCAACTCATTTATGTAGAACTCAGTAAAGTGAGACTTCAAAAAATATATGTAAATGAACATCTTATTTTACTTAAAAATTATTCCAGTTCTCTTACCCATTGCCACCAGCTTCATTTTTTAATGGCAACGACATTGCAAAAGGCAGCAATTTAGGATCTTCCACTAAAACTTGACTGTAGACCAACATTTAGGATCGAAGTATTTAATGAGTTCAGTCTTAATGTAAAAATATAATGTCAAGTGCATGGGTTTTGAAGTATACAACCTTGAGGCTGAAAACATGCTATATCAGTTACTAGTTGGGAGAACTCTCTGAGGGTAAAGACTTCATGAAATTAAGAGTCTTTCTTTTTTTTTTATGCCATTCTGCCTTTTGTATCTAGCAAGTGGTCTAACACATAGTGAAAGCTCAAATATGTTTAATGGCTACATGAACGGTAAGTTTTTTTTTCTGTGCCTGAAAATTCTTTTCGAGTTAGTGTTTTCATATAAAAAGACTGACCTATTGCTCTTTTCTGAAGATGAGTTGGGTTCTGCAGAGTATTGTGTGCCTAAGAAGATGACACATCCCTCAGAAATCCAAAATCCCTTGCTTCCTGTTTCCTATTCTGTTGCTCCTTGTTGAGCATGGCAATTAAGTTGTTCCTGAAACTATTTCTTCACTGACTGTTTTATGACATTTAATAAATGAAGGAACTCTCCGAATTCAGAGCCTATAAAGCAACAGTCATCAAAACTAAGGCAAAAGATTGTATTTTGCTGTTAAAACCTTCAATTGTAAACTATCTTCTGTACTCTATGACCTGTTATCACCAGGGAGCTTTATCAGCACCAACATTAAACTTGGGTCTTACAACCAAAGTAAACTTTGAGAAGGTGGTTCTCAAGGTCTTTTCATAATTACAGGAAATTCCTGTGCAATATCAAATGTATGTATCTGGAATATCTTGAACATCAACTCCTTTAATTTCATCAACTTTACATGAGCAATTACTGTGGGACTGGCCCTGAACCAGGCATTGGAGCAATCAAAAGTCAACACAGATATTTCATATCCAAAAATTGTATACTATAGTTTACTGATAGGATAGTGACATGAATACAAACAAAATATGATGCCTTGTGGATGTGAGGGTGATCTAGCTATAACATCTGTCACCCCATGGATTGCCAGGGTTGATTCCGCTGATCTGGCTGGCTAGGTGGGTATCCCTTTCCTCCCTTAAATAAATAAATAAATAAATAAATAAATAAATAAATAAATAGTGCCTTGTAATAATGGAACATGTACAGAATAATGGAAAATTTCACAACACAGGGGTATTCAGAGACTGACAATTGCCTACCCAATATTAATCCTTACTTTCTTTCTTATAAAAGAATTCCAATTTTATACCAGGTAGAAAAAAAATGCTCAGTTAAAAACTCTATTTTCTATCCACCTTGCAGCTAGATGTGGCCAAAAGAGTAAGTTTTGGCTAATGAGATGCAAGTGGAAGTTTTGGGACTGGACTTCTGGGAAGTCTCCTTAGTGTGGGAATAAATAGCTGGAATGTGGATATGACGGTTGGAGCTCCTGGAGCAATTCTAAAGGATGATGCCAATGACATTTTAAATAGACTAGTCCTCATTGGTCTGATGTTCCTCATAATTAGAATCAGGTTATACATTCTAAACGAAATACTTAATTGGTAATGCAGTGTTCTTCTCAAGACATCCCACCTGGAGGCACACAATGGCCATCTACTCCTCACCAGTGACATTAATATTAATCTTCCACTGAAGGTGTTGCCTGGCTTCTCCCCTGTGTAATTACTTTTTTTTTTTTTCACTTGAAACTAATTAGCAGTTTGTGACAAGGCACTTTAAGTCCATTCCAAGTTCCTGATTTTCATACAATTTTCTCTCTAGATTAACACCACTGATGATTCTTGCCTGGTCTAATCTTTACTATGATGCTGCAAAACAATGATCCAAATGTAGTGCCACTTCCACGTTAACCAGTAACCAGTCAGCACTCCGCATGAGACCTCCTTTCTCTCTCATTTACTTTTTTATCTATTTTTTTTAACAGTAACACTTATTAGTTCATATTTTTCAATGGTTTATAATTCATTACAGTACTTAATAATTTGGTGCTCAAATGATCCCCAATTTGATTTGGCAACTGAAGGCCTATTCAAGTTGGTTCCTTGTCCTTGTTGCAAGACCCCATCATTTTATTTTAGGGCACTTCTTCACTTGCAGACATAACAATACTTTCCTTACTCACCTTGTGAGTGATTAGTGAGTACCACATCATGTCTTTGAATCCTTAGCCTCAGTGATATTGCAAAGCTTTGTGCAGATAAATTAGATATTAATTTTAAAGTATTTAGCTCAGCATATCTCCATGAAGTTGAGCCCTAGTTCCTTTTAGTTGGAATGGTATTAGAGGACAAATTTTGGGATTACGTATGCTTTTGGTTACTCAGATATCTTTACTTCTTGGCTCTTACAAAGCTGGAAATATGTATCTATGTATACATATATATGTATATTGACATATACATACAAACATATAGATGTGTGTATATGCATGTACATCTGTATATGCATAAACACATGCATATACAATTTAAATATTTTAGAAATTAACTGTTATTCATTGCTAAATCCTATAAAATAGCTCAATTGTTTCAGAATCACTTCATTCAAACCTCTACAATAAATACATCTACTAAAAAGACCTTAGCATTTCTTTACAAAATTTTCCATCCCATAAATATTATATTAATGGGAGAATAAATTTCAAAATCACCAGTGTGGGGTTTGTAGCTACTATTGGCCTAAGACTATAAATTTAATGTGGGAATAGTCTTTACTACAAGCTTCAGTGTTCTCTGTATTTGGCACATTCACCTTGTTGAGTGTAAATCCTCAATGACTGGTGTGTGAATATGTGTGTGAGTGGTTGTGTGTGTGTGAGTGGTTGAGTGTGTGTGTGTGTGTGTGTGTGTGTGTGTGTGTGTGAGAGAGAGAGAGAGAGAGAGAGAGAGGGAGAGAGAGAGAGAGAGAGAGAATTTATTGGCAAGGCACTAAGAGTATATCTTTTAAAATTGACTGTGTTCTCTTTATCCTTTTCTCTTTTTCACCACTCCATAAAGAAAAAATAGCAAGTTGCACCTTAAATGAACACTGCTAGGTGAAAGAAACCAGTTTGAAAAGGCTACATACTATGATTCCAACTATATGTTACTCTGGAAGAGGCAAACTATAGAGGCAGTAAAAAGATCAGTGGTTGCCAGAGGATTGGTGGGGGGAGAGGGAAAGGGAATAGGTAGAGCATGGGATTTTTAGGGCAGTGAAACTATTTTTGTAATGTATAATGATGGATACATGACGTTATGCATTTATCAAAATCCATAGAATGGTACAACACCAAGAGTAAACCCTAATGTAAACTATGAACTTCAGTTAATAATAATCTATCAATATTGCCTCATCAACTCTAACAAATGCACCACACTAATGCAAGAGGATAAAAATTGAAGAAATGGGGTGAGTGGAATGGGTAAGGGAGCATATAGGAACTGTACATTTTGCCTAGTTCTTCTGTAAACCTAAAAAGGTCTTTAAAAAATAAAGTCTATTAATTTAAAAATTGCAAGTTTCAAATCTAGAAAAACTCAACTAGAGAAACAGAGAGCCTATCTATTATTGTGAGCTTTTCAAACACACCTGGCACAGACATTAATTAATTTATCTTCTAAGAAGCTGATCTAATTATTGTCAGAGTTTTTTGTTGTTGTTTTGATCAACTGTTTTTTTCTGCTTTTTAAGAGTTATAATAAATTTGGATATTTTTGGAAGGAGAAAACATACAGGGTGGGACAAAAGTAGGTTTACAGTTGTTCACATGGAAAATAATACAATAATTAATAAATAATAATACAAGAATAAACTCTGTGCTTTGCATACTCATAACTGTAAACCTACTTTTGTCTACTTCTGTATTTTATTTGGCTTTCAATGAGTGATTTTCAAGCCATCTTTAAAATAAACTCTCACAGATCTGCCAAGGTAAGTCCTACTGGAATTACCTAGTTTCCTTCTGCATTGTGTACCCTCCTGAGAGCTACAGAGCTACAGATTTTTCTGGACTGTTCTCAGTGGCCAACCCACTGAATCTGAGTTCAGGCTAGCAAACTCCTAACTTGTGCCTGCTCTTCCTTGAGCCTCCTAGTTCCCTAGCTGTGGAGTAGCAGCCATACTCCTGACCTGACTCCTGGGAAGGCACATAGTCTTATTAGCTTTCTGCGGCCACGAAAACACAGCTCAGGGAAGAAACTTGAGTCACTCTGACAAGGAGGTCATGTTTTATATCGGGGCCCTTGTTGGTCAGGACAGATGAGTCTCTCTGCATCTTTAGGACAGTGATCACCTATATCACATTGCATTGCAGTTGCTCTACAATCCTCAGCAAGATTCTTGTGCCTGTTATTAAGTGACTTGGAGAATGGCTTCTCTTATTCTGAGTGTAGCCATGTAGCCGTGCCCTGAAACTGTGTCCTTGTTGCCCAGCTGCCTCTATGTTCTGCTCTCTTAGTTCCTCTTGGCTTTGAAGGGTAGAGAGCAGCAGCCTGGATGTGGCTGGCTCTGCTGGGAAGTGTGGTTTTCCGGGTGGTTCCAATGTCTCTTGCAGTCTGTGATTCATGTTACAGAATGTGATTCATTTCCCTGGTAACCGTTTATGATGACAGCGGCATAACCTTTCCATGCCAATCATTTTATACATTTCATGAACATAAAGGAATATAATTTAGGTATTAATAATGACAGGCTTGTGGGCTGTTGTCAACATAATACATGCTAATTATTACCAAAAAGGAGCAAAATGTAGGACTGATACACACATTTGCAGCAACTAGGTGAAGTTTTATAACCAGAAGAGAATTTGATGAGAGAGTTTAGAATCTAATACTATTTATCAGTTTCCTTTTTCTGTAACGATGCCAAAAGTAGCCACACGGAAGTCATTCTGCAGAAAGTGTTGGCATGTTTCAGTCTTCACTGTACCATTATGCAGAACTGGAAATATGAAAGAGAGCTGCTAGAAATCCAGCTTGGAGACTATGGTAGTTAGCTAGGGTTGTCATAATAAAGTACCACGAATTGGGTGGCTTAATACATACCACTCTGTTGTATAAAAAGTTAAATATTCATGTGGGTTTTCTTCTATGGTAATTGTCCAATGAGTCAACTTAGCTATCCTTATACTGCATTAATTATTACAGTTTTATAACAAGTTCTTACATCTGAAGGGACAAGTCCTGCACCCCAACACTGTCTTCTCTCTCTTTCTTTTTTTAATAAATCCCCACCTGAGGATATTTTTCCATTGATTTTGTTAGAGAGAGGGGAGGGGTGGTAGAGACACAGAGAAAGAAACATCTACATGAGAGAGATGCATTAGTTGCCTCCCACACACAGCCTGACCAGGGCCAGGGATTGAGTCTGCAACCAAGGACTGGGCCCTTGACTGGAATCAAACCTGGCATCCTGCAGTCTGATGCTCTATCCACTGAGCCAGACCTTCCAGGGCCAACACTGTCTTCTTAGTGAGAAAGTTCTAGGGTATTCTCTCTCTTCTATGAAATCAACTCATGGACATCCATGAAGAACTCTGTCAATGCTTTGATTGGAACTACATTAAGTATATAGATTATTTTGGGGAAAATTACTGTCTTTCTACTATTAAATCTTCCTATCTAAGTACACAAGATCTGTTTCCATTTTATTTAATTACTAGAAGCCTGATGCACGAAATTCGTGCAAGGGGCTCGGCCCTTGCAGCTGTGGCGGCTGCCTGAGCCCTCGCAGCCCCAGCTTCATCCGGAAGGTCGTCCGGAAGGTTGTTCGGCTGTCCGGTCTAATTAACATATTATGCTTTTATTATTATAGAAGACTAGAGGACCGGTGCACAAATTCATGCATGGGTGGGGTCCGGCTGGTCTACCCCAGTCGGGGTGGAGGGGGCCAATCAGGGGCAGGGCCAACCAGGGGGAGGGGCCACAGGTGGTTGGCCAGCCGACCCCATTCCCTGGTCGAACTCCTGGTCAAACTCCGGTCAAGGGACAATTTGCATATTAGCCTTTTATTATATAGGATTATTTCACTAGAGGCCTGGTGCACGAAATTCGTGCATGGGTGTGGTCCCTAGGCCTGGCTGGCGATCACAGCACAAGCATTTGGCATGGAAAGACAGATCCCAGCTGACCTCTGGACCTTAAGCAGCACCTGGGCCCCCGAGCCCCCTTGCGCCCCCCTCCACCTGAGTTGTGGCACCTAAGTCCCCATGCAGAGATGCAGTGAGTGCGGCTGAACACCATGGACCTGGGCACAGTGTGGGCCTCTGGGCTGCCCAGTGGCACCTCATGGAAGCAGGGCGGGCAGCATGCTCTCTCCTGGCCAGCCTTGTAGACTGGCTCCTGAGCGAACCCACAGGGAGCCCGACCAGCCCCTGTGGCCCCGGCGGCTGCAGCCCGGCTCACTCGGAAGACAGAAGATGCTGCGCGAGTGTGGGGCAGGCTCCTCGCGGGCACCCAGCATGTGAGCCTTGGTGTCCCGGGGGAGGGTAGCAGGTGGAGTGAGAGCGAGCTTGGCAGACACCTCGCATTCTCACTGCACCTCTGTCCCCATCACCCCTGCCCCCAGGTAGCTGGCGAGAGATTGCAGCCCCCCACCTGGGTACTTCGGGAGGTTGGTCGCTGCCCCCTGGTGGTCAGTGCACGTCATAGCAAATGGTCGAACTCCCGGTCTCCTGGTCAAACGACTGCCCAAGGGGACAATTTGCATATTAAGCTTTTATTATATAGGATGTCCTAGAAAATTTCATAATTTTCTGCATATCATAATTTTATTTTTTAACATCTTTTTATTTTTTAATTTTATTTATTTATTTTTATTTTTAAACTAGAGGCCCGGTGCATGAAAATTCATGCACTGGAGGAGGGGGGTCCCTCAGCCCGGTCTTCCCCCTCTCACAGTCTGGGAGCCCTCAGGGGTGGGAGGCGACCTGGCGATCAGGGGAAGGCGATGGCCCATCACACCTCTGCTGCTGCCACTGCCAGCAGCACAAGCCTCAGCTGGCCCTGGTTACCTGAGTCTTGGGCAGCCCTGAGCGGCTGGGCAGCCGCCATCCGAGGCTTGCCTGCACCTCAGGCCAGCCCTGGGCTGCTGGGGGGCTGAGGGGACTGGGGGACTCCAGAGGCAGGTGAGTGGAGCTGAGGGGACTGGGCGCTTCCATCTTGTGGCTGTGGGTGCTGCCATCTTTGAGGGCGGGACAGTCAATTAGCATATTCCCTCCTTATTGGCTGTGGGCACCGCCATATTTTGTGGCAGCATGATGGTCAATTAGCATATTCCCTCTTTATTAGATAAGATATGTTTTTTTAATGATTTTAGAGAGAGGAAGGGTGAGATAGAAACATCAATGAGAGAGAAACATCAATTGGCTGCCTCCTACATGCCACCTACTGAGGATTGAGCCTGCAACCCAGGCATGTACTCTGACCAGGAATCAGACTGGTGACCTCCTGGTGCATGGGATGATGCTCAACCAACTGAGCCACACCATCCAGGCTGCATATTATAATTTTCTTGCATATCACAATTTAGTAAGCATAATGAGGTTCATCTCCCATTTTAATCTACATATATTTGTGAGAATTTTTAAAGCTCTTATAGATATTAAAATAAAAACTGAAATAAAATAAATTTAGAATCAGATATTTAAATATGCTATTAATAGAAAAGAATTAACTATAAACTAATATTTTTATTGAGAAAAAAGTTTTTATGCTATTTATAGAATAAAATAGCATTTATGTTATTCTTTTTTATTTCTATGGTGTATGTTAATAAGGAATGCTTTATAAGAAATACATGTCAATAAGATTTTTTGCTAAGAAAACATAGACTGGGAGAATGAAGAGCAGAGCTGCTGATGGCTTTCAGGAAATCAGGACTTGCAGGAAATGCAAGAAATGGCTGACTTTGATTTAGCTATCTGTTTACCACTGAAATGAAATAATTCACATGAGGATGCCCAGAAGCTTCTGGAAACATCTTACATCTAAAATACGCCAAAGAACATGATATGCCTTCCAGGGAGACAGGAACAATATTACGATTTCTGCTTCTCTCCCACCTTCCAAAGCTTGTGTTAGAATATAATGTAAAACCCTGTAGCAGGGATTCTGAGAATGTAGTTCCTAGTCTTCTAGCCCTTGTTAATAAGAGATCTTGGGTGGTAAAGAATGTTGGGCGAATCACAGATAATTTGCACAACAAAAAAATACACAGAAATACAAAAATAAAGTCAATATACTATATAGGTATATGCACTTGAAATGTTTTAATTCTAGTAGAGATCTATATATACAAAAGCGTAATATGCAAATAGACTGGACTGCGGAATGACCGGTTGCTATGACGCGCACTGACCACCAGGGGGCAGATGCTCAATGCAGGAGCTGCCACCAGCCCGCAGGCCCTGATTGAGCAATCAGGGCCTGCTGGCCAACCTTTCGGTTTCTCCCCCGAGCTGGCAGTCTCTGATTGCCTGATGGGGAATGGGAACTGGGGGTGGGTGGCAGTGGATGCAGGCAGTGCCAGGCCAAGGTGGGTGCGAGCTAGTGGGGCCCCAATCCCCCATTGGTCGCCCCACACACAGAGGTTGACTGGTGGTGGGGGGCAGGGCTGGTGAGCAGGCAGGAACAGCCAACCTCTTGGCCCCTCCCCCTGGCTGGCAGGCTCCAATCGTTCAATGGGGAATGGGGAACCGGGGGTGAGTGCCAGTGAACAAGGGTGGCATCAGGCCCAGGCAGGTGTGAGTGACTGGGGCCCCGATCACCCCACTGGTTGCCCCACACTCTCAGGGCAACTGGTGGCATGGTGAGGGGTGGGAATGGCTGCTGGCAGCCAGCAGCCGGGGGAGATCAGCCCTGATCGCAGGCCAGGCCTAGGGATCCTACCTGTGTACGAATTTTGTGCGCCGGGCCTCTAGTATGTAATAAAAATATTTTGGATTGTACTTTTCTAGAGCCCACTAAGTCTAGGGAGTCTCTCACTCTCTTATTCCCTACTCTCTAATTCGTAATCTTTCTCCCTAATGTTTTGATTTTTTATCACATTCTTCAAAAAGGTGACTCCAATAAATGTTTAGGACACAACAGACTTACAGAATGCATCAATTTCCTCCTCCTCCATCCTGTGCAGATCCTATGATGTATAGTCGATCTTTGGCTATAAATACTTTCTTCCTGAAAATTGACCAGAAATATAGACAGTAGAGGGTACAGTTGAGTGAGCAATGTTCAAATGCTCTAATAAGGGCTGGGGAGAGGGGAAGACTGTAAACCACTCTTCATTAGTATATTTGCTTCAGCACACAAAAACAGAAGTAATTATAGACAGTACAGCTTTCTGTATCTGAGGTAATTCTAGTCTAATCCAAAGCATTGATAGCATCCCACATGCATTTTGTATAACTTCTTTCTCCATGTTAGGGGCAGAAATAGAATATTAGGGACCAGCTACAATGATAAAAATTATTAATCATGCTCTGTTAATTATGATGGTTCTGTTCTGATTAGAGAAAGCACATTCTAGCCTGGCTGAGAGTTGTACGCCCTGGGACATGGGAGCTAACATTGGAATGCAGTCCATCCTCCTGTCCTGAGAACTGCCTATCATTATGGAAAGATTTACAACCTCGTGACTGAAACAATCTAGTCCTGGAGGCACCCACTCTTTACAACCCTCAGCCCCTATTGCCTATAATCTGGTCCCAGGGCACCTGGAGGCGCCAGCCCTCTGCAACCTCCCCGCTCCCAGCCTGCATGATTATCCTTTGCCTACTTTCCCATGTAATATTTAACCTCCTACCCAACAAAAGCTGCTGGCTTATGGGAAGAGGCAGAGCAGATTTTTGTGGATGACCTGCTGCTCTCCCACACTGCCGGTGTTATTGGAAAAAATGCTCATATATGATTCAATTCTATCTCTGCTTAATCGTCTGAAGTAGTGACAGGCAGCCTGGACCCTTTGGTTGTCCAGTTACATAATTTGGTGACTCTGGTGGGACACAAGTGGGGCGTCCTCTTGGGTGAGTACGGAGGATCCTGTTTGCTGCCTGGACTGGGGGTCTCCAGGGCTGAGGCCTGACCTTTTTTATTTGTAGCACTGCCAGGAATTTTCCCGTTTTGAGCCCCAGCCACAGCCTCAGCAGTCCCCATTGTCTCACTGAAATCCTAAATTGAATGGAGTGTTCTGAAACTATGGAACGGGGGAAGCCAGTTATCTGTTGCCCCCTGTTTGGGGTGAGTTTGATCAGCTCCTGGTTGCAAATAGCCTCTCAAGGTTCTTGCCTGGGTATTTTGTCTGGCTGTGCACAGTAAGGTCTGGCTGTGCAGTTAGCCACAAATGGTTGTCTGTCTGTTGTGTGCACTTGTAAATATTGTATATTAAGGTGTTTTTAGCCTGATGTAACTTTGCCTGGAATCTTGCTTAAATTGTTCAAGGATGGGTGCTGGTGGCTCGATCCCAGAAGATACTCCATTGGGACGGATCTTGGGATATTGGGCTAATGTTTATCCACCAATGAAAAAAGGAAAAGGGTGTTTTACTGCAATACTGCTTGGCCTCATTCTTAAATATCCTCTTAATTGGAGAGAAGAGATTAGTGTTTAGGAACGCATGGTGTGAAGCTCTTTTTTGTGGGTTGTGCATGCCAGCAATATTGTATATGAGTGTCTCTGTTGATTGTTTTGTGTCTCTTTGTTGTTTGGTTTAATTTTTTAAAGTTCTTTATTGTTTAAAGTATTACATATGTCTCCTTTTTCACCCATTGACCTCTCCCCGGTCGTTCCCACCTTGGTTTAACTTTTTGAAGATGGGGCATATGCCACTTTGCTGGGGGGCCCTAGCTGCTTGTGGCAGGCTGAACCCATGGCATGGATTGCAAGAACTTCCTAGCAGCTGCCGAGGGTTTTTAATCTTAGAGAACCTCCCTGTTCTCCTTCTCAAGGCATCAGCCACCCCAAATGCTTAACTAGGAAGGGTTTTGTCTGTCTGTAATGAACTTTGGATAAGGATGTTCTGTGCTCGCTTTCTTACCTTTTGGGGACTTGGTTTACTCTTCACCATTTTATGAACACAGGGAATCCTCTGTCTCTGCTATTTGGGCTTTGGGCCACTCAGAACCAAAGGTCATTTGCTATTTTGGATTCTCAGGCAAATGTCCCTGTCCCTCCTTTTGGGAGTACTCATTTATTTACTTTAGGAATTGTTTTTGTTTCTGTCTTGAAATAGGATACGATCTCTTCTTATATGCAAGATTTCTTGTTGTTACAGTCTAATCCAAAAGAAAATTTTAGGAAATAAACCCTCTGAAGCCCCCAAGTTTTTCTCCTAGAAAGGCCAGATCTGCAGAAGTGCCCTTGTGCAGGGGCCACTCCCACTTTGTAAAGAAAAAAAAAATAGTAAAGTCTTTGATAACTTAAAACTTTGGAGTTCTGCTGTTTAAATAGTAGAAATTATTAAATATCTAGGTATTTTGAAATAACAGGATACTGAGATATTAATTTATTTGAGTTTATCTACTTTTGACATTTTATTATAGAAAACTTAGAAAAGACTTGAGACTATTAGTGAATGTTTTTTATTAGAAATATGTCTCTCAAAAGTGTAAATGTATTTGCCAATCTAAAGAATGCTAACTGCTTACTTTTTAGTGATCACCTAAAAATTAAGATTTCTAAGAGTTAAGAATTCTAATCAAGTGAAAGAAATTGTATAGTTTTGGTAATAGAAAGCGTGAGGCATGGAGAAGCATTTTAAAGGAAAAAAAGTGAATTCTAAAGCTGGTTATTTCTGAATGGGTAAGAAGGTTTGTAAAAGTTGTTGAAAGGTTGTGAAGATAAATCTTTTTATTTTTTATTTTTTAATATATTTTATTGATTTTTTAAAATAAATCTTTATTGTTCAGATTATTACAGGTGTTCCTCTTTTTTTCCCCCGTAGCTCCCCTCCACCTGATTCCCCACCCCACCCCATGCCCTTACCCCCCGCCACTGTCTTCATCCATAGGTATAAGATTTTTGTCCAATCTCTTCCCGCACCCCTCACACCCCCTTCCCCCTGAGAATTGTCAGTCCACTCCCTTTCTATGTCCCTGATTCTATTATATTCGTTAGTCCATTCTGTTCATTAGATTTTTTATTCACTTGATTTTTAGATTCACTTGTTGGTAGGTATGTATTTGTTGTTCATAATTTTTATCTTTACCTTTTTCTTCTTTTTCCTCTTCTGAAAGAATACCCTTCAGCATTTCATATAATCCTGGTTTGGTGGTGATGAACTCCTTTATCTTTTTCTTGTCTGTGAAGCTCTTTATCTGACCTGAATGATAGCTTTGCTGGGTAGAGTAATCTTGGTTGTATGTTCTTGCTGTTCATCACTTTGAATATTTCTTGCCACTCCCTTCTGGCCTGCATAGTTTCTGTTGAGAAATCAGCTGACAGTCGTATGGGTACTTCCTTGTAGATAACTAACTGTTTTTCTTTTGCTGCTTTTAAGATTCTCTCTTTGTCTTTTGCCCTTGGCATTTTAATTATGATATGTCTTGGTGTGGTCCTCTTCGGAGTCCTCTTGTTTGGGGTTCTGTGCACTTCCTGGACTTGTAAGTCTATTTCTTTCACCAGGTAGGGAAAGTTTTCTGTCATTATTTCTTCTAATAGGTTTTCAATATTTTGCTCTCTCTCTTCTTCTGGCACCCCAATAATTCGGATGTTGGTACGCTTAAAGTTGTCCCAGAGGCTCCTTACACTATCTTCATATTTTTGGATTCTTTTTTCTTTTTGTTTTTCTGGTTGGGTGTTTTTTGTTTCCTCATGTTTCAGATCTTTGGTTTGATTCTTGGGGTCCTTTGATCTACAGTTGAATTTCTGTATATTCTTTATTTCAGACAGTGTATGCTTAATTTCTGACTGGTCCTTTTCCTTTTTTTTTGGCATTCTCATTAAGGTCCTTGAAGGTCTCACTAAGCTCCTTGGAGGTCTCATCAAGTTTCTCGGTGGTTTTTAGAAGATTCTTGAGTAACCTTATAAATGTGGTTTTGAACTCTATGTCCAGTAGTTTGCTTTCCTCCATTTCTTTCATTTGTGATATGTTTCTTTGTCTCTGCATTTTTCTGCTTCCCTGTGTTGATGGAGTGGTTTTCTGTGGTAGATGACCTAAGCCTATCACCTGAGGTGGACACTCTTGGTGCACCCCTTTGTGGGCTGAGTGCAAAGTCTTGGTGTAGTTAAGCCTTGATTACTGTTGATACACTGGGAGGAATTGACCTCCAGGCCAATTGGCTGTGAGGACCCGCTGTGTCTATAATGGAAGAACTGCTGTGCTGGAGACACACTTATGGGGTAGGACTTGTTTCAGTGGGGCTTTGGTGCTCACTGAGTCTGCCTCTTGAATGTGTCACTTATGGATGTGAGGAGTTGAAATCTGGTGTCTCACACTGACCACTAGGTACACTGGCTTCTGCATCTCCAGTGGGGTGCAGGTCAGCTACTGTCTGAGGCCACCCAGCAGGAGCTACAGCAAGAACTACAGTTTTCTCCTCTTTGCTTGGAGTTTGGAGGTTTTGGAGCTGTCTGACCAGAGCTGCAGTTTGTTAAGTTAAGCTGCGATAGGGCAGGCCATTTATGTGCAAAAGCCGCTGCATGGAGCTTGGGTGGGTTTGTAGATTGTGCGGGGCGGGGTCTCAGGGAGTCACTAGGCTAGGGCGTGGCAAAGAGTGAAGGCTGCCAGTCAGCCGTCTCTGCATCTCCGTGTTTCCAAGTCCCCACGTCCCGTGCCCCAGCACAGTAAACAATGATTGCTGCGCGCACCTGTGCAAGAAAGCCACCCTCACTTTCCGACCTGATGGCAGACAGTCCAGCTTCTCCCCGTAGGAGTCTGGGTCCCCAGCATCTCCCCAGAAACTGGAGTTCAGAGTAATCGGGAGCTGTCTCCCTTCAGGTTGAAAAAAGCAGCGCACCCAGTCGCCCGCCGCCTGCCCGATTCGCGCACCTCCGTACCTCAGCTTTTCAGCGCTTGTGCACGTCTCAATGCTCTTTTCTCTTTCCTTCTAGTTGTAGAACTTCCATTCAGCCAGCTTTCCCATGGTTCTGGGTGATAGACGTTTTGTCTTTTAGTTGTAGTTTTGAAATTGTTGTGCAAGGCAGCAGTTTAGGTGTTTACCTATGCCGCCATCTTGGTTCCTCGTGAAGATAAATCTTAAAAGGAAATTACAAGAAATCCAAATAATAAATTTAATTAGATAAATAAAACTAAAGTAAGCTAATGCAGAATTTGTTTAGTCTTTTCTAGTCTGTTAAAAAGGGGAAAGGTCTTTCCTGGTTTTGCCCAGGAAGCAAAGTTCTATAAATTATTAAAATGATTATATATTATGTTATATTAATCAGGTATTTGATTACTTTAAAAAGCTGTCTTCTTAATTGTGGAAACTGAAGTTTTGCTAGCCTATGTTTGTGTAAAAATACATATAAACTTTTTTGACCTAGAATTGGCTTTTGGTCATTTCAATAGGCTCTGGAATGTCTTAAGGATTTGTTTTCTCTCCTTATGAAGGAAGATTTTATACTTAAGGTACATGGGAAGCTTTGTCAAATAAAGAAATAATAACTATATTATATTTATATATGCATATTATTAAAATAGATGCAAAAACCTCCAAGAGTCTATAAATTTATCTGGATTTATAAAAGTAGTGGCGAGTCAAATCAGAGAAACAAAAATTGATTATGAACTGAATGAACTGAGAATAATTATATAGTTTTGTACTTTTGTTGAAGGTATGGCTGATTTTTAATTTTTGTTTTTCAGACATAAGGAAACATATCTTTTCTTAAAGCAATTCAGTAAATTATGTATTTTTCTCCCTACCCGATTCCCCCCAGAATTTGGCAATTCTTAATAAGTGTGTCATGGCAAGACATTTCTTTGTATGAATTCAATAAGATCAGTTTCCGATTGTGATTTTATTAACCAAGACTTTGAGTGAAATGTCATGTCTGAAAGAGATGTGCCTGGACTCTGAATGTTGCCAGAAAGTTTTAAAGAATGAAGACTGACTTTGAAGCCTGTAAGAGTACCTTGGAGAAATAGCCTGGTACCTTGCTTGGTCAGTGGTTCATGGCAGTCTTTCCAAGTAAGGACTGAAAGTTGCTTTCCTGAGAGATGGCAAGGAAGGAACCTCAAAAATATGAGGAATTCACCCAAGTCCACAGGTATTGCAGGAAAACCTGATGGCAACTAAGTGGCTCAGCTTCTTTGCCCTGAGGGGCTAATTAAAGCTCAATCATGAGATTCCAGCAAAGTAGATTTTTTTATAAAAGCCTATATGATCAATTGCTATTCTTATTGTGTTCATGCAAACTATCAGACCAAACTGAAACTAGACTTAAAACAGTAAATAAGTTGGTCTTAATTTGGCTTCTTAATAAAAATGAGCACCCTCATTTTAGGGAGGAAAAATGTATTTTATTAGACTCTATAATGTACAGAAATTAGGTTCAAAGCTTTATTTTTCATTTATGAATTGAAATGGATCCTGGAGTTATCTCTAGCTTTTACCCCAATAATACTAAAAGTTATAACACAGTTTGTCTCCACCAGGTTACAAGCCCTACTCGTACTCAGGGAATACCACCTCTAGACTCCTTCCATGCCCAGGCCTCATTGGCCCTTAGTATGTCCATTACTATAAGGATCTCTTGGCTCTAAAAGAAAACTTCATCCCTCCTCAATATGAAACAATTATGAAAGTGACCCTACACTCCTTTTCTCTGAAATAATTCAGTGCCAAGATCCTTGAGGGGCTGTGGTAGGCAATTAGACAGACATGAGCAGAGCAAGGATGATAGGCCAACTGGAGGAGAAATAGACAGGACTCTGAGACGTGCTTCTCACCACCCCACCTGCTCTGAAGCTGGCAATGGGAGGGACCTATGTAGAACAGACTTTTACGTCTTGCCAAGTAGGAGTTGGGGCACTTATTACTAATATATAGAATTATACTCATTCTATTCATTTTGGGAGGAAAGTCACATATGGAGACCTTTATGTGTTGGGACACACTGTCCAGGAAAAGGATGCAGGGATGTTTTCTCTAAAGGTTGCTGTAGTAGCTTCTGGTGGTGACTGTCTGACTTTTACTGAGTGTTCTAGTTATTGTCTTTAAGTATCTAATAACTACAATATAAACTCTTCTGATAATTTCACCATCCCTTATAGTAATAGACATACTAAGCTGCTGGCTGATTGGTTTCTGATATGTGGATTAACTGTTTATTCATATACTAGAGGCCCGGTGCATGAAATCCATGCATGGGGGGGGGGCTGTCCCTCAGCCCAGCCTGCACCCTCTCCAATCTGGGATCCCTCGAGGGATGTCCGACTGCCTGTTTAAGGCCGATCCCAGTGTGATCGGGCCTAAACGGGCAGTTGGACATCCCTATCACAATCCAGGACTGCTGGCTCCCAACTGCTCACCTGCCTGCCTTCCTGATTGCCCCTAACTGCTTCTGCCTGCCAGCCTGATCATCCCCTAACCACTCCCCTGCCAGCCTGATTGATGCCTAACTGCTCCCCTGCCAGCCTGTTTGCCCCTAACTGCCCTCCCCTGCAGGCCTGGTCACCCCTAACTGCCCTCCCTTTTAGGCCTGGTCACCCCCAACTGCTCTCCCCTGCAGGCCTGGGTCCTCCACTACTGCCCTCCCCTGCAGGCCTGGTCACCCCTAACTGCCCTCCACTGCAGGCCTGGTCCCCCCCAACTTCCCTCCTCTGCCAGCTTGGTCACCCCTAACTGCCCTCCCTTGCAGGCTTGATCGCCCTCAACTGCCCTCCCTTGCAGGCCTGATCCTCCCAACTGCCCTCCCCTGCTGGCTATCTTGTGGTGGCCATCTTGCGTCCACATGGGGGCAGGATCTTTGACCACATGGGGGCAGCCATCTTGTGTATTGGAGTGATGGTCAATCTACATATTACTCTTTTATTAGATAGGATAGAGGCCTGGTGCATGGGTGGGGGCCAGCTGGTTTGCCCTGAAGGGTGTCCCGGATCAGGGTGGGGGTTCCCTTGGGGCGTGAGGTGGCCTGGGCGAGGGGCCTGTGGCGGTTTGCAGGCTGGCCACGCCCCCTGGCGACCCAAGCGGAGGCCCTGGTACCTGGGGTTTATTTATCTTCTACAATTGAAACTTTGTTGCCTGGAGCAGAACCAAGCCTTCTCTGCTTGCTCCGTGGCGGCAGTCATTTTTTGGGGGAATTTATGTATCTTCTATAATTGAAACTTTGTAGCCTTAAGTGGAGGCCTGAGCCAGCCAGGGTGTGCAGAAAGCTTGGCTTCCTCCATCGCCGGGGGCAACCCTAGCCTCCTGCTCTTTCCAGCTCCGTGGCTGCTGCCATTTCTGTTTGGGTTTATGTATCTTCTGTCATTGAAACTTTGTAGCCTTGAGTGGAGGCCTAGGCCGGCAAGGGCAGGCGGAAAGCTTGGCTTCCTCCATCGCCGGGGAAACCCAAGCCTCCCTCCTGCTCTCTGTGGCCGTAGCCATCTTGATTGGGTTTATTTGCATATTCACTCCTGATTGGCTTGTGGGTGTGGCTTGTGGGCGTGGCTTGTGGGTGTGGCAGAGTGATGGTTAATTTGCATATTACTTTTTTATTAGATAGGATCCCTGCCAACTTCACCAGGGGGCCTCGTTCCCCAGAAACATCACGGATCTGAACCAAAAGAGACCTTCTCACTCTGACTGCAAAACAATCACCTGTGGAGCCCTACTGACTGCATTGCTTTAACCATTTATGTTATGCTGGTAATTGTAGGTTCCCTTAATGCAGAAGTGACTCGGCTGGCTTGTAGCATGGTGAAAGCCCTGAATGCCACTTCCAGGTGTGTACATGGGGTAAATCAAGAGCTGAGCCAGGTCAGGGAAGCAGTTCTAGAGAATCAGGCTTGATTTTTCCCGTTTATTTTTTTAGACTGATTGCTGCTTATTTAATGTCTTTTTGATTCTGCATTCCCTGTTTTCCATCCCCATGAACTGCTTTCAAGACAAAAGCAAAGGAAGTCCAGCAGGATGAGGCTTTTCATTTAAAACTAATCTCATAGATATGAGATGATAGAAATAGCAGTGGGAAATATTAGGGGCAGACATAGAATATTGGGGTCCAGCTACAATTATAAGAAATATAAATCGCCCTAACTGGTACGGCTCAGTGGATAGAGCGTCAGCCTGCAGACTGAAAGGTCCCAGGTTTGATTTTGGTCAAGGGCATGTACCTTGGTTGCGGGCACATCCCCAGTAGGAGGTGTGCAGGAGGCGGCTGATCGATGTTTCCCCCTCATCGATGTTTCTAACTCTCTCTCCCTCTCCCTTCCTCTCTGTAAAAAAATCAATAAAATATATTTTAAAAAAGAAAAAAGAAATATCAATCATGCTCTGTTAACCATAATGGTTCTGTTATGATTAGAAAGCACATTCTAACCTGGTTGGGAGTTGTACATCCTGGGACATGGGAGCTAACATTGGAATGCAGTCCATCCTCCTGTCCTGAGAACTGCCTATCATTATGGAAAGATTTACAACCTCGTGGCTGAAACAATCTAGTTCTGGAGGCACCTGCTCTTCACAACCCCCATCCCCTATTGGCTGTAAGCCGGTCCCGGGCCACCTTGAGGCGCCCGCCCTCTGCAAACCCCCTGTAATGATTATCCAGTGCCTACTTTCTCATACCTGTAATTCCTACTTTCCCACATAATATTTGTTCTTCTATCAAATATAAGCAGCTGGCTTATGGGGAGAGGCAGAGCAGATTTTTGTGTGTTGACCTGCTGCTCTCCCATACTGTCGGCGTTATTGGAATAAACACTCATATATGATTCACCTCTGTCTCTGCTTAATTGGCTGAAGTAGTGACAGGCAGCCTGAATTCCTTGGTTGTCCAGTTACATCCAGACATCCTTCTTGTCTTTTAGTTTGTTTTCTTGGTCTCCAGGAACTGGCTTATTGTTTCATTTACCCCCTACCTATGGGTAAGTCAGTCTTCCTTACTGAAAAAAATAACAACAACAAAAAACACTTCAGTGCTCCACCACCCAATGTTGGTATTCAAGAGGTTCATACTTAGGTCACCAGTGATTCACGGGACCATGACAATTGACTCCCATTGAAAAACAACAGGAGACTCAGCCCTTTGCTTAGAGTGACAACTCAGCTTACTTCTTCAGTCTCCCTGATTCCTCACTCAGCAGATTCCTCCCCTCCAATAGAGAAGGAGTTTTACCCATATGCAGGCCAACAGAGTACCTTCATGACCCAACATTGGATTGTGTCCAAAGTAAGCAGAACCACAACAAAACTATAAGGATAGTGACTGACTTCACGTTGGGTCTAATAGGAATCCTTGAGATAAAAAGGTTGGATTCCTCTCAAGCTTTTGGCATTTTCCATAATTGACGTGGCCTGTGGAAATAAGGGTATAGTTAAAGAGACATTATTATCTCCCTATACACATAGTGCCCTTTAGGACTGAAAATGGTCCCTGTGGAGGAGGGCCTGTTCTGGGCCTGAAGCCTATCATTCCCTGTGGGATGTTAGAGGTATTTGCATCATTCTTACTGGATTTCCATAGTGCACCCCGAATGTCAGGAGCTGTCTCTGGTGTTCCATGAAGGGAAGTAGATATGATATTTATGCAAAAGATCCTGTATTAGGATCTTGGTTCAGTACATTTGCCAGAGTAAGTTTTGTTTGGTTTTGAGTTTTGTTTCAATATTTTAAAGACCTCAGTAGGGAAGAAAAGCAAAACTACAGGTGCTTTAATGTGAATGTGGATTTCTGGATAAAGACAATTTAGTAGTACTTTCCTGTAGAGAGGCTGTAGATAATCCTTCGCCCCTGGCTGAGGAACTTGCTCTTTATGCCACACCTCGTGAGGAAGGCAGAGCTGCCAAATTCCTCTGTCTTTGCCTTTGCCAGTGTATTTGCTCAGGCCTTGTCAGATTTGGCTGTGCAGGGTGGGTCAGCCCACAGGGCAGGCTGCATACCTTCCCTGGGAGACCCAGGAAGCTGCCAGCCACTCACATGGCCGGGAAACTTCAGGTAGGACATTAGGGTTTGTTTACAGTGGTTAGGCCTTTGCCCAGAGGTATCTGAAGTGCTTCAGTGAGATCCTCTTGGTGGTAATTTTTTTTTAGTTATTTTAAAATAACTCTGTTTAACTTCAGTAAATGACTTCAACGACATAATTTTTAACATTTCTTGATTTGCCTCTGCTATCTTGACAAATTATATGGTTATGTGAAATATGTTGTCTTTCTTTCCTTCTAATCTTTGTAGTCAACTCAGGAAGTCCCTGAAAGAAACCCATCCCCACTGTTTCTCTCTGCCACCCACTCTGCTGGGTGAGTGAAAGGACAAGGAAGGCATTTAATACAGCTGTTCTGACGATATGACCCATTGCTTCACTATGCCAGTCTTGTCCTACTTTATTGGAGAGTCCTATGGGCTGCCTCACCTAATTTGACTCCACATCTTTTTCTCCGTTACTGTTGGAGAAATATGGATTTGGATGAAAGAGTAAAGGTCAACAGACGCTATGGAGTAGCTTTATTAGACCTTGCAGCAAGACAGAAGTTTGCTCCCATTTGAACCTATCTATTTTAGCAGAGGCAAATGGGCTTGATTGGGAAAGGAAAGGCAGAGAAGGAATATATGCTTCTAGGTTTCAGTAATCTGAGGATCATGCATTTTATATATGCCCTTTCCTACAGTCTAAGATGGAAATAAAAGTGGGCAGACCACATAACTTCTTAAGTAAATGGACAAGTAATGGTGGCGCACATTCATGTGTAGGATCCATGAAGATTAATACTGAATTCTGTGACATGAACACATCAATTTATAAAACTTTTTCTTTTTCAGCTCAGAGCTTGCCATCTGTGGGGGCTTTTTCTTTTAATGGTATGACACTTTCCAGACCTTCATGAGGAAATATATTTATTCAGATAAGAAGTGTGCACTGAATGTCTCTTTATTTCTTCCTACATTTTCTGTACCTACTTGTCCCACAGAGCTTATGAAGAAACAAAGTGGGTAAAGTGGGTGGATGCTGATGTAGTACAATGTTAGGGGTGCTGGAAAGGCCTGACTTTCTAAAAGAATCACACATTTTAGCTGTGAGACAAAAGGGAATTAGGGTCCAGTTTGTCTGGGGCCTTCCCTGGATGCCTGATGACTTAGACACTGGAGTGAGCCCCAGAGTTGCTCCAAGCAACTAACAGAGTAGGAGGAAGACTTAGGTGGGTCTTCTGGGATTGGTGTTGCATTAGCAAACATCAAACACTTCCATTCTCAGCCCTTCTACGTGGGGTTGGCCATGGGTGTGTGAAGTCAAGGTCCACTCCCTGTTTCTGTTGCAGAATTACAGTTAGACTGGATTGACAAGTCCGGTTATGCGAGTACTTCTGGGGGGAAAAATTCCTAACCATGACACCTTAGGTCAGATGCAACAGTGGGGAGTCTAATGTTGGCTTCCAAGGACAGAAAATACACAGACTAAAATGAGAAGGCTTTTCCTCGAGGGGATCATGGGGTGGTAGCAGTGGAGAGTGGAATGGCAGGCATGTTGCAACAGCAGCAGCAGGAGGAGCAGCAGCCAGTAGCAGAGGGTTAAAAACCCTGACTCTTTCCCTGCCATGTGCCTGCTGTGAAACTCTAAGCATGTTGCTTAACCTCTCTGAATCTCAGTTTCTTCATCTGTGAAATGAAGATGGCAGTGTTACTTTAGAAAGTTGTTAAGATGAAATCAGGTAAGGTGTAAGTGCTTCTAAGCTTACCAGGCATGGTACGTGGTCAAGAAGTGTTCCATAATTTTGAATGGGCTCTGTTCTCATTGCCACACAGATGAACTTGTTGGGTCTTTGGCAAGTCACCTGACCATTCAGAACCTCAGTATTTTTGTTTTGAAAGTGAGGTTTCAACTTTATGACCTTTTTAGCATTCCCTCTCCACAGGGAGAGGAGGAAAAATAAGAGGCATGTGTTTTTTTTTCCCATAGGGTTAGTTGCACAGACCAGAGACTGGTCCAGTACTGCCAGCTCCAGCCACTACAGACCATTCTTCCCAT
The DNA here is from genome assembly GCF_963455305.1 of Plecotus auritus. Lineage (NCBI taxonomy): Eukaryota > Metazoa > Chordata > Mammalia > Chiroptera > Vespertilionidae > Plecotus > Plecotus auritus. Next base: position 61,831,813 of record NC_137772.1, on the reverse strand, counting down.
GCCCATTCTTTGCCATATTGTCTATAGCTGCTTTATGCTACAACAGCAGAGTTGAGTTTTTGGACATTGCTCACAAAGCCTAAAATAAAATATTTACTATCTGGCCTTTTAAGAGAAGGATTGCTAACCTGTGGCCATCAGGAAAAAGAACAAAGAGGAGGGTCGATTCTGAGTTGTATCAGTAATGTTAATAAAAGCTTTATATTTTTTATAACATTTTTATTCCGTTTGATGCTACCATATCAATCTTTGTCTCTTTTTGTGCTCAGAGCCAAGGACTGTCATATTTTATTTGCTAATGTAGGGTTTGTGAACAAGGATCTTGATGGTTTCTCTAATTGGGAAGAAATGTTCTATAAGATGCATTTTTAAAAAGTAACTGTAATATTTTAAACAGCATTGACTTTGGAAGTATGGGTTGGTAGTGCCTTTTATGTATAAAAATGAATTTAGTCGAGTCTTTAGATTACTTTTTAGTATGCCTTAAGTAGTTGACTGGTTTGTTAGTTGAAAATTTCCTCACTTTGTTTATTCTTCTTTAGGCATTAGTGGTAGAACTGGTAAAGTCAAGATTTGTTTTTATGGTAGACATCTGAATGTATAAACATATATAATTTTTTTAAGGAGAGGACTGGAGTGTTGGCAGGGGGAATTGTTGTGAAATCAAAGTGATACTAATGCACATCAACTCCAAAGAATTTTAAAATCACTGTTTTTTAGGGACATCATTAATGTTATGAATTTTGTTGAAGTAAAGGCTAAACCATTAGTTTAAATAATGTTTGGAAATTAAACTTTTTCTAGAATCTCTGCTCTCTTCTGCAGGATTTCTACTTTGCTTATACAAAGTGAAAGAAATGGAAGACCATTTTGAGATGAATTGTGAGAAGGAATGTGAGAGGGGGAGGAAGTGGGTGGGAGGAATGGGTACAGGAAGTGAGTGGGAGAGGCTGAAGTTATGGTCAGTGGGGGCTCTTCAGACATTATGTGTGGAGAGACACAATTTGGGAGAGATTCAGTCAATCAGAATGTGTAAGAGGTAAATAGCAAGAGTCATAGGCATGAAGGAGTCTAGCAAAGGCTGAGATATTGAGAAGGCAGATGCAAGAGAAGATGATTTCATTTTCTTGTCAGGTGTCTTCCAGTCCGCGTTGCCATGTGCCACATGGTAATGTGAGTACGTTCCATTAAGAAACAATCACTGAGCCCTGGCCATTGTCGCTCAGATGGTTGAGAGTTTCCAGTGCACTGAAAGGTCATGGGTTTGATTCCTGGTCAGGGCACATGCCCAGGTTGCGGGTTTCATCCCTGGTTGAGGTGGGTAAGAGAGGCAACCAGTTGATTTTTCTCTCTCACATCAATGTTTCTCTCCCTTTCCCTTCCTCTATCTCTAAAATCAATAAAAAATAAATAAATGGAAAATTAAAAGCTCTGTTTTGTTAAAAAAAAGAGAGAAAAGAAATTATCACTGAGGACTGGCTAGATCAGGCCCAGTGTAGACACTTGGGCTCCTGCCCTAAAGACGTTTACATTTTTATTTTTTGTTAAACCTTACCTGAGGATTATTATTCCATTGATTTTTAGAGAGAGTGGAAAGCGGGGCGGCTTGGGTGGGGGGGACGGGGAGAGAGAGAGAGAGAGAGAGAGAGAGAGAGACAGAGAGAGAGAGAGAGAGAGAGAGAGAGAGAGAGAGAGAGAGAGAGAGAAACATCTATGTGAGAAAGGCACATTGAATGGTTGCTCCCTCACAAGCCCTGACTGGGGCCAAGATTGAACCTGCAAACCAAGTATGTGCCCTTTACCAAGAATTGAACCCATGACCCTTCCATGTGCAGGCTGACACTCTAACCACTGAGCAATGCTGGCTGGGAAAAGACATTTACATTCTAATAGGGGAGATAAGTACAGGTAGAGCTATTGATGGGTATATATAAATCTAATATACATGTGCTCTATGTGTGTAAATTTAATATATATGAGATACATGCATAAATATAATACATGTATTACATGTGTGAATATGAATATATGGAGGTATGCATATATATGAAGTTATGTATATGTGTTTGCTTATATGTACAGCTTATGTATGTTTTCCCTAAGATTTAGCTGGTAACCAATACTCAAGCAACCAGTGATATTTTGAAAACATGCCTATTAAGTTAATATTGTTTATCTTACTCATAATTGGAATGTAGAAAACAACTGTTTAAAATATTGCATGTGTTTCTAGCATTTTATGATTTTTAATATATCAAATTCTAGAAGAAATCCTAAAAAGTCACTTATTTTTAAGAGCATAGATTTTTTTTTTAATTCACTAAATCAAATAATTGCATACATTTTGAACTTTTGGTTACTTAACAAAATGTTTAGCTGTTTAAATTGTAAAAATATACAAAATTATAGAGAACACTGAGGAATAGTAACCATGCACCCCAGAGTTTCCGGATGGTTTGTCAGCATTGTTTAGGGACAGACCTCAGAAGGCCTGGTCACATAGCAGGAATGTGCCTATGTGACTAGCATGGTGTAAGGAATTCCAACTGAGATCCCTTTGGGTGTTCTCTTCACAAGTCAGTGTTCTTATTTTTATTTTTTCCCATGAAGTGAAAAACTTTAATTTGCTTGATTTGGGGGTTAGGTGCATGAGTGCATGATTCAGACATTTTTCTACCAATTGAAAGGTACAGAATATTATAGACTTTCTCCACAATTTCCTTTTGGTTCTTTCTTTCTCTCCTCCCACCCTTTCTTTCTTTCTTTCTTTCTTTCTTTCTTTCTTTCTTTCTTTCTTTCTTTCTTTCTTTCTTTCTTTCTTTCTTTCTTTCTTTCTTTCTTCTCCCTCCCCTCCCTCCCTCCCTCCCTCCCTCCCCCCTCCCTTCCTTTTATTGTGCTTTTTTTTTTTTTTATATGAATTCAGTGGTTCTTGGTCTGAACAAGTGGGTCCTATAAAGATGCTTCCAGGGAGAAGATAACTGGAGCTTGCAAGTGTCTCCTCTGACCCATTACTATGAGACAGCCTTAGCTGCGACGCTTATCATTAATGTGATTGCTACATTGCATCTCTTTCCTGTAATTAACTGCAGATTTCTAGGTATCATTTTGGGTGCTGTGGGTCTTCCCTGTTGAACGACCACTGTTAGTGGGTTCCTATCAACTGAGTTTTCTGGAGCTTATCTCTGATCTTTATAGCCTGAAGGAGGCTGACAAAGTAGAAGAAAGATTTGAACAGGGAAGAGCCCAATAAGCAGGTGATTAAAATAGTATTCCCTCGAGATGATTAGGTTGGAACCAAAGCAGGGGTGGTGAGAGTCAATGAGAAGGTGAGAGTTAGACTGAATTGGAAGATAGAATCAACAGTAATAGGCTAGTGACCATTTAATTGGATGTGGATGTGAAGAGAGTGAGGGAGCAGGTTCCAACCTTGGGCAATAAATTCAGCTATGGTAATTATTATTTGAGCAATCTCTATATAATCTAGAGAAATCTTCTATTGTTTTAAGAGAACAGTGTTACAAGTGAGTTGAAGAGCTAATTTTATAGTCTTTAAAATCAGATTTATACCAGTAAAACAGATAATCCAATTTTTGGAAAATGGTGGATACCCTTTGTGTATTCATACTTACTGTTTATAATCCTCACTCCTTTATTCAATGAACAATTACTGAGTGCTATTATAAGTCAAAAACTGTTCTATGTATTTAGAATAAAGACAAATTTGAAGGCCTGGTCTCTAATCTCAAGGGGCTTATGATATAATACTAAGAAATATTTAGCAATGAAGAGACTAGTGCAAAGTGGATGAATTGACTGCAAATTGAAAAAATCAGAAATGATGATCATGAAATTACAAAATAACAATCTAGATATAAAAGTAAGATTTTGATTATAAAATTAGATTTGTGATTCTAAGTTTTTCAACAGAAGAAAGAATGATACTTTCAATCTTTGTGAAATTGTTTATTTCAGCCTGTGGCCAGGAGGATTGCAGTATATTTGTAGTGTATCTCATGTTTCTCTACTGAAGACCATGAGACTAGGAAATTGTAAGCCCCCTGGGTATTGCTGGGCTGCAAAAATGCTGGATTTGGTGGGTAGGAATGAGTAGAAAAACTTTCAAGCAGGGTTTCTCAGTGTTGGCACTATTAAGGAGAGTTTGGCTGTGAGTCCTATTTACCCAATTATAGCTCTGCTCCTACTTCTCTCACTAATTGGAGATATTAATGAGTGCTCAGATTGCCAAACTATGAACTATATCCATAAGAAGAACAGAAATTTAGAAGACATTAAGAAGAAGATCTGGGAAGGCAGAGTGGATGAGTGACTCTTTTTCCTCTTGACCATCTATTTACTGCCCACTCAACCTTAAAAGTCAGTCAACATCACCTCCCAGGTCCAAGTAGACTTCTTCAGTCTCTCTGCTATAACATATACCAATTGAAAATTGCTCTGCATGACTTTATTCTGGGGTATTATAGCTATTTAATTAAATGTCTGTCTCTCCAAACATGGTGAATTCTTGGAGAGCAAGCACTGGGTCTCACTAATTTTTCTACCCCTTGGAACTGAAACAGTACTAGAAGCATATTGGGTGCCTAATATCTTAAATGAACAAATAATGGAAGAAGCTAAAGAGAATAAGAGGGATAAGTTGGTAAATCCATTAGAGAGGACAATTTGGTAACACTTATCTACCAAAGTTAAAATGTACTAATCCTTAGATCCAGCAACTACATCCCTAAAAATTAATCCTACAGTCATATACAAACATGTTCCAAAGATTTATGTACAGTGTTATTCACTTTAGCATTGTTTGTTAGCAAAAGCTTGGAAATGATGGAAATGCCCACTAATATTGATGAAATAGATTGTGGAATAATTCATACTGTGGAATGCCAAGCAGCTGTGAAAATTACAATGTAAAAAGGTCTTCAGGATATAATGTTAAAGGAAAAAAGCAAGATTCAAAACAGTGTAATATGTAAACAATAGTTTAAAAAACGGAGGAAATATCTATATCTTACATTTGCATAGATAGATATATGTATATATCTATATATAATATCTGAAAGGACCCAGATGAAACTAATAACTGCTTTTTATTTGGAGGGAGAGAAAAGATTTTCATTGTATTCCTTTTTATACTTTTAATTTCTGAAAAATATAAATAAATGACTGATTAAAAATATTGTATAAATAATATTTTTAAAATCTGCATATGCCCTGGCCAGTATGGTTCGGTGGTTAGAGTGTTTTCCCATACACCAAAGGGTTGCAGGTTTGATTCCTGACATATACCCAAGTTGTGGGTTCCATCCCCAAACCAGGCACATGTGTGAGGATTAAAAAAACAACAACGCAAAACTGCACTTGGATGATTAGAGAAACTTTATAAATATTGCCAAGACTTGGAAGCAGCCAAGTTGGCTTCGTTAAGTGAATGAATAAATAAACTGTGATATATCAAGACAATGTAGTATTATTCAGTGCTAAAAAAAAAAAAGTTACAAGCCATGAAAGACATGTAGGAAACTTAAATGCATATTATTAAGTGAAAGAAACCAATCTGAAAAGGCTGCATGCTGATGATTCCAACTATATGACATTTTGGAAAAGACAAAACTGTGTAGACCAGGGGTGGGCAAACTTTTTGACTCGAGGGCCACAATGGGTTCTTAAACTGGACCGGAGGGCCAGAACAAAAGCATGGATGGAGTGTTTGTGTGAACTAATATAAATTCAAAGTAAACATCATTACATAAAAGGGTACGATCTTTTTTTTTTTATTTCAATAGTTTTATTCATTTCAAACTTTTTAAAAAGAAGAATGTAAACACTAATTATTATAATTTGAAACTTCAAAAAATGGAGGAATCATAGCACAATAACATACCTTATATTGAGGATGGCAAAGGCAAAATAAAATTGCCTAACAAAGGAAAGGTACAAAAGCCTTTCAAATTAAACTTAAATATAATAAAATAATTTAAAACTAAAACAAATAGAAAAGAACAAAATGTGTAAACAGTAAATTAAACATTTTCTTTAGTGCAACTTCCAAATTATGCCTGGGACGTAGATGTAGATGGCAATGTAGATTGGGTTGAAAGGTTTTTGGTCTTTAAAACATCAACTTCAGTGGGAACAGTGTTGTTGGTCTCCTTTTTTAGCTAATGCATCAAAGTCTGGAGTTAGTTTTGTTGTGGCTATTCTCAGGATAGATCTGAGGTGTTCATCAGTTAAGCTGGATCTGTGAGGGGCTTTGTTGATGTTCATGATGCTAAATGTCTGCTCACAAACATAGGTTGACCCAAACAGCACCAGTATCTTCTGTGCCATCCTCTGGATGTTTGGAAAAGTGGCTTCATTAAGTGAAGCATAAAAGTCTCTTAGTTCAAGAGAGCTGAATTTCTCCTTTAGGACAAAGCCAGACTGAAGATCGATGAGTTCCAGTTGCACCTCTTCTGGTGCTGTTTCAGGGTTTTGTGACAAAGGACAGGCCACCAGTTGAAGTGACTGGTCAATTTTTTCAACATCAGAAAACCGACGACAGAATTCTGCATGCAGGTTATCCAGTGATTTGCTGTATTTCTTCACGTTTTGGATGGTCTCCTTCTGTGTGGCTAGTGTGGCAAAATGAGTGAAGACTTTGAAATTTGTCTGGAAAAGAAAATCAGCTTCGATTTAAAGGCTTTCACATTAGTGTACATGTCATGTACATACTGATCTTTTCCCTGTAGCTTCACATTTAGCTCATTCAAATGTGAAAATATATCTACAGCAAATGCAAAGTCACATAGCCAATTCTTGTCACTCAGCTCAGTAAATTTGTCAGACTTCCCCTTTAATTTCAAAAATGCACCAATCTCTTCTTTGAGCTCCCACACTCGTTGGAAAACTTTGCCCAAACTCAACCAGCGGACATGAGAGTGGTAAAGTAAGTCGTGGTGATCCGCATCAGTTTCCTCCAGAAACTTAATAAACTGACGGTGCTGAAGTCCCTGTGCTCGAATGAAATTAACAAGCTTTACGACTGCATTAACAACATGATTAAGTTGTAATATAGACTTGCACAATGATTCCTGGTGAATAATACAGTGAAGAAAAATAACATCTTGGTTAGGGTTCTCCTCTTTCACTTTATCCTGAATTCTTTTTAGCAGTCCAACATTTTTTCCAGTTAAATTTGGAGATCCATCTGTCATGACATTAGCAAGTTTACTCCATGGTAGCTTCATTTTCTCGATGACAGTAGACACCCGGTCATACAAGTCCTCTCCCCGTGTTTTTCCTTTCAGTGGCTCCATGGCTAAAAACTCCTCCGTAATTTCAAAATTGTCACTAATCCCTCAGATAAAAAGTAAGAGCTGAGCAATGTCCTTTACGTCATTACTTTCATCCAATGCTAGTGAATAAAACTTAAGAACTCTGCCTTACTATTTAACTTGCTGGCCAAGTCTTCATCAATCAGTTCCACTCGACGAGTCACTGTCCTGCGCGATAAGCTGAGTTTTTCAAACTTGCCTTTGCTCTCTGGACACAAGAGACCTGCTGTCTCTATCATACATTCTTTCAAAAACTCGCCTTCAGAGAGAGGTTTGCTAGCTTTTGCTAATTTGAATGATAGCATAAAACTTGCTTTGGTAGTTGTCTCTTGAATTGCAGTTTGTCTGTGAAAGACATTTTGCTGAGCCTGTAATTGAGCCATCAACCTCTGTGCAGTAGCCTCCCGTTCTTGAGGTGACTGCTTGCTAGCATAGTTGCCATGCTTTGTGGCAAAGTGACGGCTGAGATTGTACTCTTTGAAGACTGCAAGTGTTTCCTGGCATATCAGACATACCGGCATTGATCGGACTTCGGTGAAAAAATATTTTGTTGTCCACTTCCTCTTAAACACTCGGCATTCACTGTCCACTTTCCTTTTCTTTGGTCCACTCATTTTTAATATTGGGCTAAAACCAACAGTACCGTTCTCTTATTAAATTCTTTACTAAAATAAGACAGTAAAGTATAAAAACAAGTGATTAAATTTGCTCTATTATAACATTTTTGGTCTTCTAAAAATATATATATATATAACAAAATCATCTGAAAAAGTTCAGACATGGGACAGAGGCACACCCTGACTATAGAGAACAACCCCTTTCTTCCATAGGAAACCTGTGTATCTTTCACACAGGCCCTTTGTTTATGGAAACACACATAGCTGCACATTGCTGTGTCTTCCAGACACACTTGTATGGGAGGTGCTAGGGCAGTGCAAAACATGGGTAACCATTAGTTACCACTAGCACTTCCATTACTGGCAAAAAACAGCCGCAGTGCACATAGTGTGAAAGAGCCCATTATCAATGTCAGATTGCATCCACTAGACTCTATAAAAAACAACCAAGTGCCACTTTTAAATGCCCATTGCAACAGTTTTTCTTATTAAAAGCTGGAAATGGCAGGATATTTATATATATACCCCTACTGTGACAGCCTGGCAGAGCATTACAAAGGAGAAAACCCAGCATCTGGTGATGTCCATAAGTACAAGACTTCAGGCTGTCATTACCAGGAAAGGGTTTCATCCAAGTATTAGATATGAACATTTGATTTTCAGTTTTTCATTTGTCCAATTACTTCTGAAACCCTAAAATTAAGCGATTTTGTAATAAAATCTTTAGTTCATCACATTTCTATACAATCTTTTTGTTCAACCCACTGAATTAGGGTTTGTTCACACTAGCCGTGCTGCCGTTGCAGTGTGGTGCAGTACTGCAATGCAGCGCAGCTAGGGTTAATGCAGGGTACACAGGTTTCCATCATGTTTGCGTTGATGCTAATGTGCTGTGGTGCATGTTAACACAAATGCCTTGTAGCACGCATTTTTACAGGTGCAAGGGGGAGAAGCAAACGCAGCACAAAATGCATTTGTTTTGCCACTAACACATGCGGTTAGTGGCCACGGTAGTGTTACTGATACCGCATCCGTATCAGCAAAAAAATGCAGCCGCAGCATGGCTAGTGTGACATGTCCTCTGTGTGTCTTTTTCCCTGCTGTGCGCGTCCGCAGTGGGAAAAAAAAACTGCAGTGGATACAAGCCCTAAAAGCTGAAAGTCTTTGTTGTTTTATTAACAAGTCATTGTGATGTACAGAATGTGGGAGCAGGTAAAAATTGTGTTTGAGTAGAGCTCTTAATCTTACCTCAGAAAGGCTCTGATACTGTGCTCTCCAGGGGCGTGTCTCCCTACATCATTATGATAACGTGTCTATGCATTCCCAGGGTGATGTCAGGGGACGCGTCCGTGGGCATTACAAGGAGCCTCTGGAAGATTGAGAGGTTGTTCCTTCTACTGAATGGGCGGATATAAATCCGCCCACTCAGAAGAAGGATCTGCGGCCGTGTTTCCCGACGTTGCCATGTTAACACTGCTGCTGGTGAAGGAGCGGAGGGGAGAGCAAGAGAACCCTCCGCTCTTTCGGCTCCGCGGGCCAGATAGAACAGCCAAACGGGCCGGATCCGGCCCGCGGGCCGTAGTTTGCCCACAGCTGGTGTAGACAGTAAAAAGGTCAATAGTTGCCAGGGGCTCTGGGGTAGAGAGGGACGACTAGGCAGAGCGCAGAGGATTTTTAGGACTGTGGAACTATTCTGCGTGATAGTATAATGGCAGATACATGTCATTATACATTCATCAAAACCCATAAAATGTACAGCACCAAGAGTGATACCCTAATGCAAATTAGGGATGTTGGGTGATTATGATGTGTCAAAGTAGGTTCATCAGTTGTAACAAATGTACCACTCTGGCGGGAGATGTTGATAATAGACGAGGCTATGCATGAATAAGGGCAGGAGTATATGGAAACTCTCTGTACCTTCCTCCCTATTTTGCTGTGAACTTAAAACTGTTCTAAATGTAGTCTATTTAAAAAGGAAAAAATAAAAACTAGTAGTTAGATTTACACTATCATTCAAGGGCCCAAAATTCTGAAGTGATACCTGGTCATCCTGTGGTCTGATGTTGTGATTTAACGTATGTAGGCTGTGGTACACTATTTTTGGTGCTGTGAGTATATAGGTGCATACATCCATGCATATATACATACATTTCCTGCCAGAAGCCACTGCGCTTTTCTGTCACCCAGTAGTCGGGCTCAGGCCTGCTGTAAATTTAGCTCACCCTGCAGTCTGGCCACAGTCTCAGGGCCCAAGTGCCTGTGCTCTTTTCTGGCTCTTTGGAGAGACAGTAGAGCCTCATATCCAAGAATGTGGGCTCTAAGTCAGCCTGTCTAGTGTGGGATTTTAGACACATCTACTTCCTAGTTATGTGACCTTGGGCTTTTGTGTTTTTTGTTTTGTTGTTGTTTTGTTTTTTATCTCTACCATGGATATAACAGCAGTTCCTATATTGTAGGGCTTTTGTGAGGATCAAATGAAATAATACATGTAGAGCACTTAGTAGTGATTGGCACATACTAAAACTATTGTTGTGTTGTTATTGTTATCATCATCATCTGCCATGCCTAATCTCTGCTGGTTTCTTTGGGCAAGAGTAGTTGCTGGTTTGAAGCATGAAGAAGAGTCAGAAAGCCTCACTTAGGAACTCTGGCCTGTCTTCTTGGTTCCTCATTATGTCCTCTATTGGAGCACAGGCTCAGAGTCCTGGTTTAAAACACCTGACATCATCACTGTGATCTGTCCAGTTGATAAAGAGATTGACTCATCGGTCTTATGGCACCAAGGAAGACATGGGCATAAGGGCTAAGAGCTTTGCCATAGTGAACAGTGGATCTGCACAGAAAATGGGTGTCAGGCTCCTGAGGGCTCTCTGCTGTGCTCCGCACCTGCGTCACGGTGGTGCCGTTGAAGTGGATCAAGCAATGCACCAGCTCCTGTGGCACTGACCTCTCTCCACTCCCAGCCAAAGAGAAACTGGTTCTGTAATTATCACCATAATGATATGTCTCTTATCCCTTATACATGCACATAACATTTACTTTCTCCACCTGAGAGGAAGATTGGGAACCCTCTATCTTTCAACCCTTGAAAGTCCCAGCATAATAGATTAGAGATATCCTATATAATAAAGAGGTAATATGCAAATTGACCATCACTCCAACACACAAGATGGCCGCCCCCATGTAGTCAAAGATGGCCTCCCCCATGTGGACACAAGATGGTCACCACAAGATGGCTGGCAGGGCAGGGCAGTTGTGGGTGGTCAGGCCATCAGGGGAGGGCAGTTGGGAGGGACCAGGCCTGAAAGGGAGGGCAGTTGGGAGCTATCAGGCCTGCAGGGGAGGGCAGTTGGGGGCAACCAGGCCTACAGGGGAGGGCAGTTGGGGGGAACCAGGCCTGCAGGAGAGGGCAGTTGGGGGTGACCAGGCCTGCAGGGAAGGACAGTTAGGGGTGACCAGGCCTGCAGGGGAGGGCAGTTGGGGGCAATTGGGCCAGCAGGGGAGCAGTTTGGCATTGATCAGGCTGGCAGGGGAGTGGTTAGCAGGTGATTAGGCTGGCAGGCAGAAGTGGTTAGGGGCAATCAGGCAGGTAGGCAGGCAGACAGGCGAGCATTTGGGAGCCAGCAGTCTTGGATTGTGAGAGGGATGTCTGACTGCCCATTTAGGCCCGATCCTGGTGGACCTAAACGGGCAGTCGGACATCCCTCGAGGGGTCCCAGATTGGAGAGGATGCAGGATGGGCTGAGGGACACCCCCCCCCCCCCGGTGCACGAATTTCGTGCACTGGGCCTTTAGTATATATAATAAAAGGGTAATATGCTAATTAGACCAGACATCATTCTGGATGTCCTTCCTGATGAAGCCAGGCCAGAGCGAAGCCAGCCTGGGTCCCAGGTGCTTGCGAGTGGCCTGAGGGAAACCAGCCCAGGTCCCAGGTGCCGGAGGGAAGCCGGTGCCAGCAGCTGGGGGGAAGGAAGGCTTATTCTTGTATGAACTTTTGTGCATTAGCCCTCTAGTATATATATTGCATTTTTAGCACCACTTTTGGAATCTTTCAGGGGTGAGGAGGTATCTTAGTCCATTCAAGCAGCTATAATGGCATACCATAGACTGGGCAGCTTAAAAACAACAGAAATTTGATTCTCACATTCTAGAGGCAGCAGGTCTGATATCAGCATGCCAGCATGTGTGAGTGAGGGCCCTTTTCCTCATTCATAGCTGGGGCCTTCTTGCTGTGCCCTCACATGGTTGAGGGGGCCAGAGAGCTCTGTAGGGCTTTTTATTAATCCCAGCCATGAGGGATCTACCCTCTCGACCTAACCACCTCCCAAAGGTCTCAGTTCCCAGTACCATCATCTTTGGGGGTTAGGACTTCAACATATGAATTTGTCAGGGTGTGAGGGACCACAAACATTCAGACTATAGCAGGAGGAAACTATCATTTAATAACAATTATTAAATTAATGTACAAAAAGTGTTTAGAAAAATGCCTGGCACATTAAAAGTGCTACATACATTTTGCTATTTTTATTATTATGTAGTAATATAATTTTCATTATTATGTAGTGCTCATCTTGGCTGATTGTTTCTTTGGATATAACACATAGAAAAAGCACTGTCCTGTGTTGGGAGGTAGGGTCAGCAAACACTCCCCCATCTGAGGCCTGGGGCAGACATTGCTAATAAACCATGGCCCTCTCCTGGGTAAGTCCAAAGGTGTCTACAAACCTCATATCTCTCTAGGCAGCCAGCACCAAGCAGTTGGCTTTGGCACCTGAGAAAAACATTTGCCATCCCAGCCTATGACCTTATGCTCTAAACCAGGGGTGAGGAACTTTTTTTCTGCCAAGGGCCATTTGGGTATTTATAACACTAGAGGCCCAGTGCACGAAATTCATGCACTCGAGGGGGGCGGGTCCCTCAGCCTGGCCTGAACTCTCTCACAGTCTGGGAGCCCTTGGGGGATGTCTGACTGATGGCTTAGGCCCGCAGGGAGCTCCTGCCACTGTTGCTGTGCTCACCAGCCATGAGCCCAGCTTTTAGCTGAGCTTCGCTCCCCCTGTGGGAGCGCACTGACCACCAGGTGGCAGCTCCTGCGTTGAGCGTCTGCCCCCTAGTGGTCAGTGCACATCATAGTGACCGGTCATTCTGCCGTCGGGCCAAAACCGGCTTCAACATCCCCTGAGGGGTCCCAGATTGCGAGAGGGTGCAGGCCAGGCCGAGGGACCCCACTGGTACACAACTGGGGCCAGGGAGGGATGCAGGAGGTTGGCCAGCTGGGGAGGGACCACAGGAGGGCTCCAGGGCTTGTCCAGCCCATCTCTCTCAGTCCCAGTCTGACAGACCCCAGCAGCAAGCTAACCTACCAATCAGAGCGTCTGCCTCCTGGTGATCAGTGCAAGTCATAGCGAGCAGTTGAGCAGCCTTAGCATATTATGCTTTGATTGGTTGAACGGCCAACGGGATGACTGGATGCTTAGCATATTAGGCTTTTATTATATAGGATCATTTGTGGGCCATATGAAATTATCAATTAGCCTGCTATATTTGGTCGAACATTTCATTAACTCACCCCTAATGCCTTGGCGGGGCTAGACTGAATGATTTCATGGGCTTTACACAGCCCCCAGGCCGGATGTTCCCACCCCTGCAAACAGACCTCAGGTACTCTGACATTCACAGTGAAATAGGCGTGGTGAAGTCAAGTTATTCTAAGTATGCTCAAGACTTCCCCATTCAAGGCCAGAGTGAAACCAAGGCCAAACCTATTTGCCACCTCCACACCCAGGCACATTCTTGATTGACCTCTTCACACTGAGATTCTTAATTTTTGGCAGTTTTCTTGTTTGTTTGTTTGTTTGTTTCTGAATGTCTGCTCAGTGATAAGGAGGTCTGAATTTTTCCCAAGTGTTTAGAATTAGCTCTTTTTTTGAATCAAAGGTTTGGTTCTAAATGAAAAGACACTGGTGTGGTTTAGTGGTATGGGTTCCTGGTCCATAAAAGAAACCTTCAATTACATGCAGAAATAATTGCTTAAAAGCTCAAAAGCTTTAAATGTACTTTGAGCAGTGTATTTTACTTCATTACAAGGTAAAAAGTTTTTCTGGTTCTGTATTTTATGAAGAACAAAAACATACATTTAAACATTCTATAATGAAAGTTACTACTTGTCCCTAGAAGCCAGCTCTGAAAACTGTTTTAGCCTTTCATTTGGGCTTTCTAATTTATATTTTTAGTTCAGCCACATCATACTTGGGTTTTTTAACTTTCTCATCTGCAGTATTAATATCCAACCTCAATCTAACCAACATTTATGAGCATCAGAGAAATTTAAAATGTATTTCTGAAATATTTTACATATATAAAATTCCATAAAAGGGTTGAATAAACACACACACACATATACATGTATATGTATATATGTATAGACAGATATAATTTAAAAAATCATTTTCCATTTTAGATTTTCAAATTGCTTAGCCTAGAATAAAGGGCACATTAAGGAAGTCATGTCCCAGTTCATAGTGACTGCATATTGCAACTGCTTGTGACCTCCAGTCCGAATTTTTCTACCTCTTGTTACAGTCACTACTGTGACTATAGCCCAGCTGGCCTGTGGTTTCCAGGAGCTGTCTGGAAACTGGGAGGGTTGGTTAATTGTTGGTGTGACAGATGAATGAAGGTGAAACTCCCATGGCCCGGGTTCCCTCAGCATTGTTCCAGACGTGCTAAGCTTCTTTAAGGCCTCCCTGGCCATTGTGGAAGGTGCAGCTCAGAGCCCTACATTCGGAGCCCCTCCCAGCACAGCCCTCTCCAGTGCTCCTTCCTCGCCAGAGCAGGTGTTGACAGTGGAGTCTGCTGCTGCCCTCAGATGTGAAAACAATGTTAAGCATCCTTTTCACATTTGTGTTCATGGAAAAAAAATAATAAAAGGATCAGAACCCTTATATCTCAGAATGTATTTTCCTCTGATAGTTTTACAAAATATTCCATGTGTGCAACTTGGGTAACAGATTCCTTCCATATTTTCTGATCTCAGGGTGCCAAAGGACTTTTCTCTCCTAAGAGATCTTGGTTCCTATGGGCAGTGTACTTCCTTTGGGTGTATCTGTGCCACAGCCTTTGGCCACTGTGGGCAGATAGAGATTCCTCCTACGCTGTGTGCTTTGTTTTGGTTTTTAAAAGAGAATCCAAAATAGGTTGAGTTCTATGCCACCTTGCCAATGATATAGTCATGTGTGTTGCTGATATCAATTTTAAAAAGTGATAACAGCAGCACTTTTGGTTTTGGCCAAACAAGGCCATAAATTATAAGAAGAATTCACCAAACAAAGACAGTAGGTCCATGAGTGAGCCTGTTTTCATTGAATTGGTATTTGTACAAGGTGACACCCTCTTTCACACCACCCACCTCCTCCCTCAATGACTCACCCCCGGAGGGAGAAGCCTCTGAACTGCTCATTAACGCGGGCAGGTGAAGTGCAAGCGCCACTCAGCCCACTCCAGGTGCACAGGTGTTTCAGCTGGACGCGCCTTGGGAACCAGGCAGGCTTTCAGACAAAAAGTCCTGTTTTCAGTCAAGAGAGGTAAGTTGAATCATATTTGCGAACAAATATGTCTGCTTTACTTGCATAACTTCCTTTGTTTTCTAAGTAAATGATTAAAATTAGGACTTGGTATTAACTTTGTCTTTTTTCCAGTTAAATTTTGACAACTTCCAGTGGGCTGTCCCACATGTCCACAGCTCCTTATTCCTTGTTGTGATGTAGATCTCATTGGCAGGTTTACACATCTGCAGGCATCACAGTGATGAGAACCTTTTTGTGTTTCCGCGTGGGGAGCTGTCAGCTAGTGAATCCTCTCAGACACAGGATAGTAAATTCTTTAAGTCCAGGGGCTAGCACCCCCTGGTCTATTTTCTCAAGTGATGATAAAAAACATTTTTTTAAAAAGGCTCTCCTTGTTTTCACAGATAGATGATGCTTTTAGTGAAATGATAAACCCTATTGTTTTACGGATAATGTTATATTTGCGTTTGTTTTTTTACTGCTAAAAACATTACAAGTCACTGAGCTGTGAGAGAGGTGACAAAACCATTCCCCACCCATTCTATTTTCCCCATTAAGAAAATCACATATTTTGCATTAATGTACCAAGGAATGAATCAGGGTGGGATTAAATGGGGGAGGCGGGGGAGAGGTGTGGTTTCACAGGGATTCATGCACATTTGGCTCACTTCTCTATGCTGTACCCTGAGTTCTAACCTAAGAATTGACTAATGTGTATGGGGCAATTTTCAATTTCTATTCATATCCTAGTCCTGAAAAACCAGTTTTAAAAGCCCTTTGATAAGAATAGAAAGGTTATTTTAGTCAGGCTTTCCTTGATAAATTGACTTGCGGGACTTGTGTTTTTTTCTCCACTATTTCTATTTGTGATACAAAGCTGCAGAAATCAAATTCAGGGGCTCCTCAAAATTTGCAACTAGCAGCTCTACGTCCTTCAGAGGGGCATTTCCCACAGTGTCCCCAGGCTCTATTGAGTTCTAGAGTTTTCATTGCTTCTCTTGCTGACTAGGTCATGTGTATCTCAGGGCCGTTTAGAGCTCAATTCCTGAAGGTTTACGGAAGAATTTGATAACTTGGCTTTCCAACTTATAGTAACCAGAGAGCTAAAATTTAACATTTGTGGATTATACTTTTATTTTTCATGAACTATGATCAGATTTAAAACTGGCTTTCACTTCCACAGTTTACAATGCAGATATAGTTTTTTTGATATTTGCTTACTCCAGTGTTTAAAGTATTGGAGAAAACTGAGATATGACATCAGTAAAAATTTTAGTAAAACATTTGGTTGATTTTAAATGTCAGAATAGAGAGAGAATGTAGATAAACCTGCCAGGAATTTTATTACAATTTTAACTTCGTGTAAATCTTAGATCTAATTGACGTAATTTTCAATTGGAAAAAGCATAGGCTCATCCAGTATAACTCGTGGGTTTTCTAGATGAGGACAACAAAATATATAAATGTTAAGCAATTTGCCCAGACCAGAGTAATAGGACCTGCATGAGAAGTCAGATCATCAGCATTTGTGATACTAAATTTCTTCAATGATTTTTCAAGTTTCTTTCACATTAAATATGTACTAGCAATAACTGGGCATTCTTCTGGATCTATAAATGGACTACCACTGATATGGAAGTGAAGATTTTCTTACCCGGTTACACTTGAAAATTTATGACAGTATGTGTGGTATGATTATGACATAATGGGGTATATTTTTAATTTGTGGTTTATGAAGTCAATCTTGTTCTTTATTATATGAATGTGTTTTTAATCTCAGGAACTGTTAGCCCCTCTGTAGGAAGGTAATGAGTGTGTATAGGTTGTAGTATAGCCAATCAGGGACATACTCAACTCACCTATCATTCCATAGGTGCAGCTTACCTACCTGGCTGTCTTCTCTAACATTGGAATGTTTTTAAATTTATCTTTTGACCCTTCACCCATTTCTTTCACCCACCACCTTCACATCTGGCAAACACTTTTCTCTGTATCTATGAGCTAATGTGCTCAAGGTCCATCCATGTTGTTAAAAATGACATAATATCCCCCTTTCTTATGGCTTAATAATACACACTTTACAGCTGATAGCTCAATTGATGTTTTTTTTTTTTCTTTTCAGACTTAACCCATTGGAATTAATAATTATTCAAAGAGTGTATACATTTTTGGGGGACATCATATATATATATATATATATATATATATATATATATATATCTATGTCTATGTCTATGTCTATCTATATCTATCTATATCACATTGTTTTTAATCCATTAATTCATTCATGGGCATTTAGGTTTTTCCATATCTTGGCTATTATGATATTATTAGTGTTATAATAAATATGGGAGTGCATATATCTCTTAATAATCCTATTTTCATTTCTTTTTGGTACATACCCAAAAGTGGAATTGCTGGATTCTACGGTAGATCTATTTTTAATTTTTTGAGGAATCTCCATATTGTTTTCCATACCGATTGAACCAGTTTATATCCCCACCAATAGTGCAAAAGGGTTTTCTTTTCATCACATTCTTGCCAGTACCTATTGTCTCTTACCTTCTTGATGATAGCCATTCTAACAGATATAAGGTAATATCTCATTATGGATTTGATTTGCATTTCCTTGATGATTAGGCATATTAAATACCTCTTTCCATATGTGTTGGCCATCTGTATGTCTTTGGAAAACATGTTTATTCAGATCTCCTGCTCATTTTTAAATCAAATACTTTGCTATTAATTTTTATGAGTACTCTACACATTTTGGATGTTATCCACATATCAGGTATATGATTTGCAAATATCTTCTCTCATTTAGTAGGTTGCCTTTTTATCTTGTTGATGGTTTCCTTTGCAATGAAAAAATTTGACCAGTGATCTCACATCTAGAAATATATCCCAAGAAACTAGAAACACCAATCAGAAAGGATATATGCACCCCTATGTTCATAGCAGCACAATTTACAATAGCTAAGATTTGGAAATAGCCTAAATGCCCATCAGCAGATGAGTGGATTAGAAAACTATGGTACATCTACACAATGGAATACTATGCTGCTATAAAAAAGAAGGAATTCTTAGCATTTGCAGCAACATGGATGGACCTGGAGAGCATTATGCTAAGCAAAATAAGTCAGTTGGAGAAAGATAAATATCACATTATCTCACTCACTTGTGGAATATAATGAACAACATAAACTGATGAACAAAACCAGATCCAGAGACAGAGAAGCATCTATCAGATCATCAAACCTCAGAGGGAATGCAGGGGAGGGTGCGGGTAAAGTGGAGAGATCAACCAAAGGACTTGTATGCATGCATATACTAGTAAGCATAACCAATGAACACAGACACTAGGGGGGTGAGGGCAGGAATAGGGAGGTGAGGGAAGGAAAATGGGGGGATAAGGTCACATATATAATACCTTAATAAATAAAAACAAAACAAAACCCAAAAAATGAAGTAACATTTTAGTTTAATGTAGTCCCACTTGTGGCTTGTTGTTGTTTTTGTTATGTTTGTTTTTTGCTTTTAATATCAGATTCAAACAATCATCACTAAGACCTAAGTCAAGGAGCTTACCACCTATGTTTTCTTCTAGAGTTTTATGATTTCAGGTCTTACATTCAAAAATTTAATACATTTGAGTTAATTTTTGTGAATGGTATAAGGAAGTGGTCCAGTTTCATTCTTTTGCATGTGACTGTTCAGTTTTCCCAACCCCATTTATTGAAGCGACTATACTTCCTTATTGTTTATCTTGACCCTTTTGTCATAAATTAGTGGATAATTTATGCATGAGTTTATTTCTGGGCTCTCTGTTCTGTTCCAGTGATCTGTGTGTCTGTTTCTATGCCAATATCATACTGTTTTAATAACTATAGCTTTGTAATATAGTTTAAAATCAAGGCGTGTGATTCCTCCAGCTTTCTTCTTATTTCTCAAGATTATTTTGACTATTTGAGGTTTGTTGTAATAACATATAAATTTTAGGATTTTGGGTTCTATTTCTTTGAAAAATGTCATTGGAATATAGATAGAGATTGCATTGAATCTATAGATTGCTTTGGGTAGTATGGACATTTTAACAATATTGATTCTTCCAACTCATGAGCTCAAATATCTTTCCATTTATTTGTATCTTTTTCAATCTCTTTTGTTAATGTCTTATAGTTTTCATACAGGGTTTTCACCTCCTTGCTTACATTTATCCCTAGATATTTTATTCTTTTTGATGTAATTATAAACCAGATTATTTTCTTTATTTCTCTTTCTGATAGTGCATTATTAGTATATAGACACATAACAAATTTTTGTGTATTGATTTTGTATCCTGCAACTTTACTGAATTTATTAGTTCTAACAGGTGTTTTTTTTTTTTAATGGAGTCTTTGGATTTTCTATATATAATATCATGTCCTATACAAATAGTGACAGTTTTACTTCTTTCTTTCCAATTTGGATGCCTTTACTTTCTTTTTATTGACTAATTGCTGTTTTTAGGACTTCTAATACTATAGAGAATAAAAATGGTGAGAGTGTCTAATTCCTGATTGTAGAGGAAATAAGTATGATGTAAGCTATCAGCTTGTCATATATATCCTTTATTATGTTAAGGTACACTCCTTCTGTACCCACTTTGTTGAGAGTTTTTATCATGTGTGGGTGTTGAATTTTATCAAATGCTTTTTCTGCATCTATTGAGATAGTTGTCTGATTTTTATCCTTCATTTTGTTAATATGGTGTATCACATTGACTGATTTGCAAATGTTGAGCCATCCTTGCATACCTAGAATAAATGTCATTTCATCATGGTATATGATCTTTTTAGTGTATTGTTAATTTTGGTTTGCTAATATTTTGTTGAGGAATTTTGCATTTATGTCTTCAGGGACAGGGTTATTTCTCTGTAATTTTATTTTCTTGTGGTGTCCTTGTCTGGTTTTGGTATCTGGGTAATGCTAGCCTTATAAAATGAGTTTGAAAGTGTTCCTTCCTCTTTTGTTTTTTGAAAGAGTTTGAGAAGGGTTGTTACTAATTCTTATTTGAATGTTTGGTAGAATTTTCCAGTGAAGCCATGTGGTCCTGGACTTTTGTTTGTTGGGAGGTTTTTGATTAACCACAGGAATTTTGATGGAAATACCTGAGAGATCTATTTTTCTGGTAACTTTGTAAACAAAACAAAGAGGATATGTTTTGAATGACTGAACTCATACTGTGGAATGAACTGCATATAATCATATAATTCACCAAGCACTTAACTTAAGCAAACATGATTTAACTGATAATGTCGCATATGATTTTGCCATTAACTTGAAGTATTCTTTAAGGAGGAAGTTCAAGGGAAATCTTTGTTGGTTTCACACGACTTATCTGTTGACATTATTCTGTTTATATATCATCTGTTGATTTCTTTTCCCTTGCTGAGAATGTTGAAATAAGGGCTGCATGTATTAATTGCTGTGTACCTGTCTACAATTGCTCAACTTCACTTATTTATCAAAAGTCTTTATCAAATGTATTTAAGTGTTTTTAGCTTACTGTTGTAAAAATCTATGTGATTTTGGAATTTAGGAAAGAACTTTTCTCAAATGGGTGCTTTGTCAAATGACAACCACATTCATTAGGTTTGCATTTTATGTTGCTAAATTTTTTAGCGATATAAATCATCCTTTTATTGTGATCATTAATTGGAAGAGTGCACTTTATAGCTGTCCATTAAAGACAACTGGCTTACTTCTAGACATGAGAACTAATAGTCCTAAGTACACATTGTAATTGTATACTTGAGAGCGCTAAGCATCTAAATAATTTATTCCGTGTTTCTAGACCCAGTTTCTCTGGCCTAAAAAGTTATTAAGTTTCCTTTATATAGAACCTTTTGGGGCAAAGTAGTGAACTATAAACCACATTTTTTAAACTGGGATACACACATCCTGAGAGACTATGACAGTATTCTAGAAAATGCACAGAAGCCACAAGATTAGTTAAAAGCTTTTGCAGTAAACTGCTCATCTAAAATCCTGCCTTCTTCCTTACTCTTTCCCAGCGTACTCTCTTGTATCATTAGTTAAAAGCTTGAAAGAAATTTATATAAAAAGAAGTGCGGGAGGCTGGAATCCTGACAGACGTGGATTTAATTATGACCCCACTTTAGTTAAGGGTAACTTGTATGATTGTGCTTATCTCACAGTACCAACAGATAAAAAGAAAATTTAGGCCCTAACCTGTTTGGCTCAATAGATAGAGCATAGGCCTGGGGACTGAAGAGTCCCAGGTTCGATTCCAGTCAAGGACACATGCCTGGGTTGCAAGTTTGATCCCCAGTGTGGGGCATGCAGGAAGCAACCGATCAATGATTCTCTCTCATCATTGATGTTTCTCTCTCTCCCTCTCCCTTCCTCTCTGAAATCAATAAAAAATATTTTTTAAAAAAGAATATGTAGGGTTCTTAGTGAATTTTAGATAGAGAGATATAGCTAGGTAGATATAAAAATACATATACTATATGATATAATATGACATTATATATTACTATGTCTTTCATAATAGCACAAAGAAGTGTAAAACATCAAGAAAAAAATCTCTAAAAAAAAATATGGTACTCAGAGGAAGAAAATAAAAGTATTTACTATAAGACATCTAGACTTTCTTGAGTAAAAGCTTCTTTGAGTACTGTTCCTGGATGGACAGATTAAATATCACAAATGTCAGCACTTCCCAAACCATTACATAGGACTCATGCAATCCTAATAAAAAAATTCCAATAGAATATTTATTTTGGTACCAGACAAAATGCTTTTAAAGTTTATCTGAAAGAAATGAATGAGTAAAAAGAGCTGATAGAATTTCTACAAAAGAAATTAATCACTAGATATTGAAATGTATTAAGAAAAGAATAATTAACAGATTTCTTGATTAGAACAGACAACTATAAAGAACATTCTAAACTATATTAGAATTTAATATGTGACAAAGAATCATATATCAATGAGCAAGGGATTCATTCCACCATTACTGAAGTAAACCCATATGCATTAGAATTTCCATGTAATAATAAAATATTTTTGAACAATTATGTAAATATTTAATTAATCTGATTTGTCCAACAAATATTCTTCTACTAGAGGCCCAATGCATGAAATTCGTGCAAGCGTAGGCCTTCGCAGCCCTGGCTGCCGGGGCCCTTGCAGCCCTGCGGCCCCGCCCCCCGCCCGCACTGGCCTTGGCCTGGTACTGCCTGTGTCCACCGCCACCCACCCCCTAGGCCTCCCTCTGCGGGGCGATCATGGGGCAATGGCCAGGCCCCTCATCAGTCGCATTGCATCCACCTTGGCTGGCCTGGCGCCAGTGGATGTCATAACATGGTCATCCGGACAGTTGTTCCACTGTTCGACAGTTCAGTCAATTTGCATATTACACTTTTATTATTATAGATAACTGATTATGCACCAGATGCTGTAATAAGCTTTAGAAATACAGCTGTGGGGAAAATGATCTTGGTTATGATGTCAAGAGTTACAGTGTGTGGGGGTGGGGGTTGGAGAAGAATATTCAACCACACAAACAGGCAGTCTGTATAGTAATGTTATAGAGAAGTATCCTTTGCTCTTTGAGTACTCAGCCTGGGGAAGTAGGAGTGGGGCAGGTTGGGATGGTGTCACTGAATGTTTCCGGGAGGATATTTAATGCATGACTTCAAATAGAAGTCTTTCCCGGAAAGAAATTAAGTAGTGAAGAAAATTCAGAAATAAGAATGTTTTAAGCACAAGGCATAGAGTGAGCACAATAGCTTAAAGGTGATAAAAAGGATGAAGACCTTAGGGAACTGGAATGACTCACTGTGGCTGAATGAAGTCAGAATTTGAGTGAGGGAAGGGGACTGGGAAGAAATGAGGCTGGAGAGTAAGGACTGGTGAGCCTTATTAACAACTTGGATTTTACCCTGACTGAAATAGAGCACCATTGGTATCTTGAAATAAAAAGAAATGCAATCAAGAGATATGTAGAAGTAGAGTTGTAGACTTGGTGATTGCTTGGATTTTGAGGTCAGAGAGAAGGATCATGGATGGGCTATAGGGATTTTTAATGAGTGGAAGAGTTAATAGGGGAAAGATATAGAATAAAAAACAAAAGCTGCTGATAAAAAATCACAATTAGAAGCTTAGTGAAAACTGGGAAAACATGGATATTTCTGATAAATAAAGAAAATAAGAAAGCAATAAGAAATCTATAATAATAACCAATGGATAATTTACAAAATAAGAAGTAACCCATAAAATTAGAAAATGTGCAACTGAAGCAAAATGATAACACTTTCATCTTTTAAATTATTAAAGAGATTAATAAATGATCATTCTAAATGCTGGCAACTGTATGGACTCTCATATGTTGCTAATGGATTATAAATTATTTTAAGGTTTATGGAAAGAAATTTGACAATAGGAATGAAGAACATTTTAAAAGTTATACCCCTTGGCAAATAATTACACATTTAAGGATCCATTCAAAGAAAATAATTAGAGGTGTGTTCAATGACTTTTGTATGATTTTGTTGCAAAAAATAAAGGAATTACATTATCCTGATAAATAGACACATAAGATGAAATATTCTGTAGTCACAGAAGAAATAATTATTTAATTATTTTTTAAGTGGCACTGAAAAATGTGTACCTGTAGGATCTAATAGGCAAAAAAATAACAATGACTGATGAAAGGTGCCTGGTTTTTTTCTTTGTGTTTTCTTGCATTTTCCATATTCTCTGTAATAAGCATATATTACTAATATACTGAGAAAGATTATATCTGAAGTTGGGATAAAGAATGACCACATGACAGAGCTGTTGTGAATATGAAATATGATAAAGTATTTAAGGCAACTAACAGGGTTTTGGCCTTAGTTTGTGGTCAAAATTTGGATTTGCATTCATTCAACAAATATTTTCAATTAGAACTGACAATAACCTATGAGGTGATAGGTCATTTTTATTAGCTAGCATTCTTATTAATAAATATTAACCCAGCGTTTTTGTAAAATGAAACAGCTGTCCCAGAGAGTAGGACACTTTATGCTAATACTTGATGTTATCATCTGCAGAAAAGATAGGTGGCGGAAACAAGGGTGGGTGGGAGTCTTACATTAAAAATAAAAACCAACAGTCAGAAAATTTTATGGTTGGTGGTTATCAGACTCTGAAAATTGGTAGCATATAGATCTCTGACTAGCTAAAAGATTTTATCTGTGCTACATTCTGAACTGTTTCGCCATCAGTAAGCAAGTTTCCCAATGTTAAAATCAGACTATGAGGCCCTGTCTGAGAAATAGCCAATTTACAACCATTGCAGCAGGCTAAATCAGTCCCCCGGCCTGGTAAGATTGGTTTCCTTCTACACTGCATATTTAGAATAAACAGCCCATTAATTTAAATGGGCTTGTTGACATTTATGCTTCATGAAGCTCTGTTTTCTCCTTACAGAATATTTCATGTTCTTTTAGGTGATAATTAGTTGTTTGATGGTTTTATTTGCCTTCTAGAAAACAATGCTTTTGTTTATTGGTTTGTAATTATTGGGCCCCACTTACTCTTTTATTGAAACTGGTTTAATAAAATTTGTGCTTTTCAAGTTCCCAGGGAGTTTTCCCTATTACCAGTGATTTCTGAGATTTAAATACTAGTGGGTATAAAACCATTATTGGGTTATAAAACCCTCAAGACTTTTTCATACACAAAGGTAAATACCACCAGGGTGGGTACATATGCCATTTTCTGGACATTTTAGCTGTATTTCTTTCCTTATTCTATGTTAGCTTTGGTCTTTTCCATAGAGATATCAACTTACATAAGTATATTAGAAGCTTGATAAATTGATTTGAAATGTTTGGAGCAGTTAACATACTCAGTTATCACTCTGTGCTGAACTCATGAGACTTTGGTAAAATGATCAAAAGTCTACTCCAAGTCTCAGTCTTGCTGGGGGTCCACCACGGATGTCTGCAATAAAGGAAATGTCGTTCTTCTCACCCTTTTAGTCTGGTAACTTTGTGCCTGTTGGCCCCTTTTTGCTCCCTGGGCTTTTGGAACAGGAACTTTGGTGTTAGGCTGATTTGGGTTGGAATCCTAATGGTGCACAAGCTATGTAACCTTAGGCAAACTACTCATCCTAAAACCTCTTTCCAGAAAGAACTAGTTTCACCCACTTCCAATTCCTTCCCTAGCCTTCTTCAAAAAGACTCTGACTTCATTAAAATTATTGGTCATAAAGTTTCACATAAGTGTACAATGAGGGTAATAATAGTGGCACCCTTAAAGCACTGTGTGAGTCTTAAGCGAAATAATACATATAAAATTTAGCTGAAAAAGCTAAAACTATCACATGATCCAAAATATCAGCCATCAGAATGGAATTCTTTTCTTATGCTTTCTGTTGTCTTGTTTTTTGGTCTTCTCTTAATCTCTATTTTGTTCACTTATTTTTGTTCCACAGTTTTTCCTTTTCTGTCTTACTTTTCCTATTCTCTTTTCTTTTTGCCCCACCCAATTCCAGTTTCTTTGCCCATATAATCTTTCTTAAAAGAGAAAGTTAGCAGGGAATGGTGAAGTTATTATTATAAGGCAAGTCAGGAGGCATTTTGTTCTTGGGTAAGAAGGGAAGAGTGAAATCTACAAAGTCTTTATGTCAAGAGGACCCAAAAGATGAAGAATAAGATTGTAACTTAGTTGGGAGATGGCCCGTGGAATTCTTGGAGTTGGGACAGGAGGAGATGAGGCTGGGGTCAGGCTATGGGAATAGCAGATTAATGGTTCTAATATCCTAATTAACTGTGACATCATGATTTCATATAAGAGTTTCCAGCTTGTGTATTCAATGCTTTAAACTCAGGAAAAGGTTTTTGTAGTTCTCAGCATAATAGACACACAGCTTTTACACATTTTTGCCCATAATATTCCACATTTAAAATACAGTTGCTGGTGTCTGCCATTGTTAGTCATATGTACTGGTAACAGCTTTTAGAGGAGCCAAGATTGGAGTTTCATCTTTCTTAAGAAAGTGAGAAGTTAAAAACTTAATTAGAATGAATGATGGCACTTAAATATGAGCACAGTTGGCTGAATTGAGGCTAAAAGAGGGTTGAGTAGATTTGAAACTCAGGATAACCTCAGTCCCTACATAAATAATTCCTTTAAAGACAGTATGCAATTAACATTGTGTTGCATATATTTTTTATACTATCAATTTGAGAGGGTTGTAATCTCTAATGCACACTATAAAAGGTTATTTTAACAAGGGCATTATTCACAGAGACATATTTTAATAACAAGAAATGTTCATGTATAAAAATATTGCTTTGTATTCTGGACAAGATGAAAGGAGTTCCCTCGCAGTAAAATTTCTGTGCAATTAGAAGGTGATGAAATAGAGGCTTGTACTTTAGCCATTTTAGATTAGAGTCTCTAAAACCTACCCAGTGGGTTGATATGAGATGGTCAGGGTGAAATGGCCAATGGGTTTTAAGGGGGAAAAAGAAGCAGAGCAGGTGGGGCTGAGGGAGGTCATGCAGGAGATGTAGGAGAAATACACATAGACCTGATGAGAAACATTTTATTTCCTCACAATATTGGTCATTTGCATTAAAATTACTGCATACTTATTAAACTATTATAATCTTAAAAATAGAATACATTAGTTTCCTTTCTCATTTACCTTCTGTAAATGAATAGCATGGGCCTAGGAAAGAGTTTAAAATGTTATCCAGCCATCTAACGGGGAGATAGATCCAGGGAAGGATTAGGGCCAGGCTACTCATGGCCTCAGTGTGGCCATGGGAGGGGTAAGGCTTGAGACTGAGCCTGTCCAGGGATGATGGAGCAGTCATTCATTACTGCTGTTCCTTCCAGCTACTCTCCCATTATCTTTCTTTTGTTTAAATTTTCTTTATTGATTAAGGTATTACATATGTGTCCTTACCCCCCTACCCCCCTCAAACCCCCCTGCTCATGCCCTCACCCCCCTGGTGTCTGTGTCCATTGGTTATGCTTATATGCATGCATGCAAGTCCTTTGGTTGATCTCTCCCCCTTACCCCCACCCTCCCCTACCTTCCCTCTGAGGTTTGACGGTCTGATTGATGCTTCTCTGTCTCTGGATCTGTTTTTGTTCATTGGTTTATGTTGTTCATTATCTTCCACAAATGAGTGAGATCATGTGATATTTATCTTTCTCCAACTGACTTATTTTGCTTAGCGTAATGCTCTCCAGATCCATCCATGCTGTTGCAAATGGTAGGAGTTCCTTTCCTTTTACAGCAGCGTAGTATTCCATTGTGTAGATATACCACAGTTTTTTAATCCACTCATCTGCTGATGGGCACTTAGGGTGTTTCCAAATCTTAGCTATGGTGAATTGTGCTGCTATGAACATAGGGGTGCATATGTCCTTTCTGATTGGTGTTTCTAGTTTCTTGGGATGTATTCCTAGATCTCCCATTATCTTTCCTCTTTTGGAGCTTCAAGACATTTCCCTGAGTGTTTGGTATTGAGCATATCACATGATACTTTGAGCGACATATAATGTGTCCTGTAAAGAGCCCATGGAGCTACAGTCACAGTTCCTGGTTCTGCCACTTACTGTATGACCTTGGCAGGTTATTTAACTTTTCTGAGTTTTGGCTCCTATAATGAAATATAATAATGCTCATCTGGAATAATTAAATATATAATGTGCATAAAGCATGTAGATACTCAACAAGTAAACCTTGCTGGGAACATCAAACAAATAAACATATTGCTAGGGATAATACTTTACTAATAAAAGGTCACTAATATCTTATGTTTTGTAGATCACCATGGGCTTTTAGACCTTCTGTTTGCTCCACAATGGCCTCATAACAGGCAGAAAGAACATTACTAGGCTTAAGTAACTGAAATATAGAAATACAATCTCCTGAACAGCTTTATTTTTCTCTTGCAAGAAGAAGTTCAGAGAGGGAGATAATCCAGGGCTATTGTGGCAGCTCTAAGATACTATCAAGGAACCAGACTCCTTCTAATTTCCCGCTCTGCCATTGTTAGTGTGTGACTTTAGTCCTGGTGGTTAGTCCATGGTCCCAAGGAGGTTACTCCTACCTTTTGCAGGGCATCCTAGATCCTGAGAAGGGAAGGGTTAAGGCAAGACGCCAAGGCACTTTCATGGAAGAGGCAACAAGATAAAACTGGGAAAGCAAGTGGGTTTGTTGGAAACTCTTTCTAGAAAATACATCATGGACTTGGGTGGAGTTAGTGAGGTGTTTATAGGATACCCAAGGCTAGTAATTGGCAGGGAGAAGGAGGTTAAGAGCCATGATATTGTTGAAAGTCTTATCTCATTTGATTCCTTTAAGCTAGGACTTCTGGAGAATGCCTAGCTACCAAAGGCAGGGAAATAGCAGACCCTCTTGTAGGATGTTGGATCTGACTAGAGCAGGCCCTAAATGTAAATAGGAGGTATCTGCTTTTCTCTAGACAACTCTCTGCAGGAAGTGCTGACAATCTGGAGTCCCTGGCATAGAGGAAAGATGAGGAGCCTCGAGCTACAGAACTTTAGGTTGAGTCCCAGCTTGGCCAGTCATCAGCTACTCAAGCTTCTGTATCTGCAAAATAGGGATTATGTCACTCTTAAAACACTGTTGTGGAAACTCAATGAGATAAAATGTAAATAACTATAAAGTCAGCAAAAGTATTAGTATTGTCTGAACTCTCCTCCCTGCCTAGCAGAGCCTAAAGGGAGAATTGAGATGGGATATCAAGGAAAATCTAAAAACAACATCCATATAGAATCATACAGTTGTCATGGTTTATGCCTGGCTTCTGTCATCACTTAACATGTTTCAAGCTTCTTCCATATTGTAACATGTATCAGTACTTCCTTCCTCTTTGTTTCCGAGTAATAGTCCATTGCATGGATATACCACATGTTATGTATCCATTCATTCCTTGATGAGCATTTGGGCTGTTTTCAGTTTTGGGCTATTTTAAATGATGCTGCTATGCCCATTTGTGTACAAGTGTTTGCGTGGACATATGCCAAGGGAATATCAGGGAGGACACCGAGAAGGCTGTTCTTTGAGGGTTTGTCTGCTGCTGTGATTCCTTGAGAGGCTGCCCTGGGTCTCGTGCTGCTGGGCACTGGAGGCAGAAGTCCTGGGTCTTCCACAGAGAGAGATGCCAAGAGTCAGGCAGGCCCCTGCTGTCTACCTTCCTTCTCTCACTCTAATGCCAGAGCACCTGCCTGGACTTGCAAAGATTCCTGATGAGCATTATTTCTGGTTGCTGAAGAAGGACTTGGCTTTGGTTTAGAAACTAGATTCTGCTTCTTATCACCTTTGGCATGTTGGATACTCTCCCTGAGCTTCGGTTGTCTTATCTGGGAGATGAAGGCAACAATAACTATGTTGCAGACTTTATTTGAGGCTGAAAGACAGTGCCTATGAGGTAACCTGTTCATAGTAGGTGTTTAACTAATAGGTATTCACATTATTAGCAATTGCCCTGTGCAGTAGGACATTGAAGACACGAGGGCTCAGGTCAGAGATAGTGTGGTCCAAAGCTCTTGGAATGACTTAGTATTGAGAAATGTTTTAATCACTTTTCCCAGAAGAACTTTATTAGTTTGCTGGGGCTGCCACAACAAAATACCACAGACCGGGGAACTTAAACCACAGAAATTTGTAGTCTCACAGTTTTAGAGACTAGAAGTCCAAGATCAAGGTGTTGTCAGGTTTTGTTTCTTGTGAGGCCTTTTTCCTTTGTTTACAGATGGTCACCATTTCTCTATGTCCTTGTATGGCCCTTTCTTTGTGCACACACATCTCTGGTATCTCTTTGTGTGTCCAAATTTTCTCCTCTTATAAGGATACCAACCAGATTGGATTAGGGCCTATCCTCATGGCCCCATTTAATGTAATCACATCTTTAAAGACACTATGTCCAAATACATTCACATCCTGAGGTATGAGAGTTAGGGCTTCAACATATGGATCTTCGGGAGACACATCTTGGCCCACAACAGCACCTAGAGAGCACCTGCTCTGGGAATATAAAAAGATGGGCGCTTTCAGACACCCCAAGTTATACCTATAAACGGCTGTCTGATAATAGTAACAATAGCATTTATTGTTTAACAAAGTGCTTTTTGTGTACATTACTCATTGGCTCATCAAACCACCTCATGTAGTTGATGGCAGGTGTCATTAGCCCATCTTCCAGCGAGATTAAGTGGCTCAGTTACAGAACTTGGATGTGATAAAGATGGGCCTGGGGTGTACTTCTGCCGTGAGAGCTGATGCCCCTCCAGCATTGCATTCCCTTCCCAGTTGGATGAACTTTGCAAAAAGCAGAACACGGCACCCGGGGACAGCAGACATCTCTGACTGCCCAAGAATTTTCCAATTTTAAAACAGAAAGTCTCACATTAGCAGAAACCTAGAGCGGACTTATTCATACAGAAAAGGCAGTGCCTCGGGTCCATGATTTTTTTAGGGGCCTGCAAAAAGGTTCTAATTTTTATTTCTTTTATCAACAGAAGAAAAAGTAAATAAATATAATCCTAAATAATAAAAGCCTAATATGCTAAGTGTCCAGTCATCCGTTCAACCAATCAAAATGTAATATGTTAATGATATGCTAAGGCCATTCAACTGCTTGCTATGACATGCACTGACCACCAGGAGGCAGACAGTTGACTGGTCGACCAATTGCTATGACATGCACTGACCACCAGGGGCAGACACTTCGACCCGTAGGTTAGCTTGCTGCTGGGGTCTGGCTGATCAGGACTGAGCGAGACGGGCCAGACACGCCCTGGAGCCCTCCCGCAGTCCCTTCCCAGCTGGCCAACCTCCCGTCTCCCTCCCTGGCCCTGATTGTGCACCAGTGGGGTCCCTCGGCCTGGCCTGCGCCCTCTCGCAATCCGGGACCCCTGGGGGATTTTCGAGAGCCGGTTTTGGCTCGATTCCACAGGCCAGGCCAAGGGACCCCACTGATGCATGAATTCGTGCACCAGGCCTCTAGTAATAATAATAATAATAATAATAATAATAATAATAATAATAATGAATATATAATAGTGAAGCCAGCATGAATTATTCATCTTTATACTAAACAGTCATAAATATAAATTTAAGTGTATGTGTGTATGTATGTATGTGTATGTGTGTAAAGGAAATTTCTAAAAACCTGGTATGTCCTGTATGTTGAAATTTAAAAATGTATGTTACAGAAAAATAAATTTTTTTTTAAAAAAAAGGAAGAGGCCCACACACACAAAAAAATGCCTAATACAAGCCTGGAAACCCAATCAATTCCAGGCAAACTGGGACTGTGGTTTGCCTTAACCCCTTAACAGCTTTGAAGTGGAGGTTGGTCATAGCTAAGAAACGTGGGGCTTCCCCAGGCAGTGGTTACCTAAAATGTTCAGAGTGCCCCAGCTCTGTGATTGCCATGCCTCTGGCTGCCTCCTTCCTCATCACACTTCAGTTGACTGGGCTTACCTTGGCTCCCTCAGAGGAGCCATTCGCCCTCCTTCGGGTACTCTGCATAACGTGCTGTCAGTTCCACGTCTCATTTTATTGGTCTGGCTAGACACTTACCTAACTCATCTTTTGTCCCCAACTACTGGCTCAGTGCCTGACATATCATAGGCATTGAGTGCACATTTATGTATTTTTAATTTTTTCCTTATCATTCATATATATTATTATTGACAGTATTACAAATGTCCCTCATCCTTCTCCCATCCAACACACATTTACTGATTGAATAAATGGACTAACTGGTGGCCTACTTCAGCCACTTGCTTGTTCTATAACATTGGGGACACTAAACACTCTGGGTCTCAGTTTCTTCATCTGTAAAATGAACACAGTGAAATAGATGAACTCTCAGGCCCTTAGGGGGCACTTTATGTCATATATTCATTATATCAGACCCTGTGACTTTGTCAGTGCGAATGAAAAATGTGTCTAGACCCCGGCAGGCATGGCTCAGTGGTTGAGCATAGACCTATGAACTGGGAGGTCACGGTTGGATTCCCAGTCAAAGCACATGCCCAGGTTGCAGCTTCAGTCCCCAGTAGGGGGCGTGCAGGAGTCAGCCAATCTATTATTCTCTCTCATCGTTGAAGTTTCTCTCTCTCTCTCCCTCTCCCTTCCTCTCTGAAATCAATAAAAAAAAATATTTAAAAAAAAGAAAAGAAAAATGTCTTGTTAGCAATGGAGAGTCCCTTGTAGATTCTTAGAGTCATTGTTGTGTTTTCCCCACCCCCATTTTTCTTTTAGATCTGTACTGGAAGGCAGCATGTCCAATGTTTCCTTAAGAAAAACATCTCCCACAGGAAATGGTATGTAGATGATTTTTCCCTTCCTCAGAAAACTGAAAAATCTGGGGAAAACAACTCACAGGTCCTAATGATTTTATATATATATTGAATGCTCAGAAGCAACCATCTGACTTAATTAGCATTGCTAAAGTTAGGCTGAAGAAAAAAGTTGGAATGCAACAGCTTTTACTCATGTAATTGCAATCCAAAGATTTTAAAAAATAAAATCAGTAAAAATGTCCTGTTTTATGTATGGCCTTCTATGTTTCTGGCTCCCATTAGAACAAAGAATTAAGTTATTAATAATCAAAAGCTTTTAAAATAGCCCTATACATACTTTGGAAGCATATTTCTTTCTTGATAAAAGGCCACCCACGAAGCCCTAGTCTTGTTTATCCCAGGCCCGTGGTTCCACGTTCCCGGGTGCCAGGCCGGGCCTCATGCGCTGCATGGGCAGTTTCAGTTGGCACCTGAGCAGTTACATGTTATCTTTGATGATGGGGTGTGGGATTTGTTTTTTCTTGCTAGTACATCCTACTTTGAAACAGTACTGGACTTGCCAGCCTAGAAGGTTGATGTTGGCCAATCAGATGGGACTTTCAAAATATCTAGGTTAACAAACCCGCACTCAAGTCCATTCTTTCATTTTTCTGTTGATAGCTATGAAGAGTTCTACTCAGGGAACAACACAGAGACAACAGGGTTTTCTCGAGGTGAACAAAAGAAGGACTTTCTTACAGGATAACAGCTGGATCAAGAACCGTCCTGAAGAAGCAAGGTAAGAGGATGTGGAGTGGGTGGACGAGGAGAGAGAGAGCCATTCTCTGTTTGGGAAGCGAATGGCCATCTGAAAAGGGAATACTTTCATTTTAAAACATTTTGCTACATGGCTTAATTTTTGGTAAGATTTATGAAGCATAAATTGGTAGCAAAATATTTTCAGGAACATCACTACCATTTCTACTGTCCACATACCGAAGAGGCTGTGCCTCTAGCGAGAGAAAGCAGGGTTTCATTGTTATAACCAAATAGGTGCTTGTGGCAGGGAGATTTCTGGTGCATGTGGACCATGTCAGTTGAAACAAACACAGAATAGTATGATTGCACATTTACAAATTTAATAACAATTTGAAATAAAATTTATTTATGCACAAGTGAAGTCAATAAATTTGTAACTAATTTTAGTCCCAACTAACTATCTCCCTCCAGCTGGTGGTAAATATGGTATTACTTTGAAAGGGAAAAGACTTATCATTCAGAAAGCTTTGTCTGCTTTGAGCATTGTTTCAACGATGATTTTTAAGCTATGACCATATTGTCTTCCTGCCAACATAGATTTCCAATAGACATTTGTCCAGCCCAGATATATCTTTATTATAAATTATGTATATAGATGTGCACACTTTTTTAATTCCCTTTTATGCATCAGGCTTGATACTAGGTACTTTACGTATGAAGCATTAGTAAATCTTACAACAATCACACCAAGTGGGTATAATGTCCTCATTACACAGATGGGAAATCTGATGCTCAGAAAGGTTAGGTAACTTGTCCAATGGCACACTACTATTAAGTGGTGGACTCAAGATTTTAATGTGACCATTATCTTTCCAGTATACCAATGGTTTTCAATCCAATCAGGGTAATTTTACCCTCAGGGGATGTTTGGCAAGACATTTTTAGTTGTCAAAAGGGGAGGAGTACACCTGACATCAAGAGGGTCAAGGACAGTGATGCTTCACAGGACACTTCCCAGAACAAAAAATGATCAAATCCATAATGTCAATAGCGCTGAAGTTCAGAAACCCTGCATTACAGAATACTTACTCTGAATTTACTGTCTGTGGGTGGTTACTTGAGGAGTATACTTGTAACTGTTAAATAAAAAATGTCTAGTGATTTCTGTGATTAAATATTATTTTAAGGGACTATAAGGGTATTTGGAGATTCACACTAACTTTTAGAGTTAACACTCTTGGACAACAACTACTTCCTTCTGTGAAGCAACATTATGACTTCTGTCAGAGCCTAATATGGCATTTCTGTTTTTTTCATAGTGGTAGAGTGATGTCAAATGTAGAGCATAAATTTTGGGTTGCAAATATTTGCACAGATGGGTAAAGACAGAGATGTCTAAGACAAATTACACTTGGCAAGGATGATGGTTTTTATGCCAAGCATGCATCCTTAAAAAGTCCCAGGGAAGCCAGCCTGGGTGGTATGACAGCTGCTAAATGAGGGGAAATTGGCTCTGCTGTTTCCCCTACTCCCACTGGCCCAGTTCTGGGCTATGTGTTATAATTTTCTTCAGGTGAAAACATGTCTGGTGTCTGCTACTCTCTTCTAAGTTTAGGGAAGGATACCAAGGAATATAAAAAGTTATCTTGGGATATTTGAGGGTATATATTTGCTGGAGCCGTTTCACTGTTCTTCTTTGCTTCTAATTGTCTACTATTATATTTTTATAGCTTTATTATACATGGTTTCAGAGTGTTGAGTAACATTAGTGGAGCAGAACCAGGAGCAATGTGGTATTTCAGGTTTGATTGGGTTGACATGAAAATGTACTTACTCTCTGCCTTGGCTCAAGACCAAAGGCTCTACTACATGTTTTGACATTCCCTAAAATTGCCTGTACTTTCAGGTCTGCTGTGCAAACTAAGAAGGACATGGTTTTGGGATTTTCTGTCTGATGGTCTTTTGCAGGGTTGACCAATAGGAAAAGCAAAAGTTTGGAGTAAAATGGTCTGAGTCCTAGACCCATCTCTGTCACTTGCTAACCTTTTGGCCTTAGGAAAGGCACAAAATCCCTGATCAATTTCCTAATCTGTGAATTGGATAGGAGGGTGTCCTCCCTACCTAATTCACAGGGTTAAAGACCAGAGCAGACTGTGTATTCTCATGGATCAAAAATGGGCTATATTTCCTGTGAATAATTACCAAATAATATTAGTAATTATTTTCCTACATTTGTCAAGGAAAACTATCAAGTCCATAAAATGAAGATGTCCGGACATAATGGGCTTAATTAATTTTAGAACGTTTTTATGGAAACTTTTGCCTTCCTGTAAAAAATGACTCTCCTAATACATACAAAGTAGGCGGCCTCGTGGTCCCACACTCTGATGGGAAATCAGAACAAAACAACAAGCACCACTCCATTGTTGAATCACATGGGAATCTCATGGAATAAATTAGAATAACGATCATTTGTACGGACAAACTTGTTTCTTCCCACCGTGCTCTTTCAAGTGGGGGCTGGTTAAAATGAACACAT
The DNA here is from genome assembly GCF_963455305.1 of Plecotus auritus. Lineage (NCBI taxonomy): Eukaryota > Metazoa > Chordata > Mammalia > Chiroptera > Vespertilionidae > Plecotus > Plecotus auritus. Next base: position 61,795,662 of record NC_137772.1, on the reverse strand, counting down.
AGTTGTGTTTTTATGCCTGAAGTAAAATGAATTAACCTTGCCAAAAATTGTGAGCTGTTTGATGTCTCCCTTATTTAGCAATTGCTAAATACTGTGGTAACTGTTCACGTGACTTCATTTTGTTCTTTCTCTGCAGAGATGAAAATTATGGTAGGGTGGTGCTGAACCGACATAACTCCCATGATGACTTGGAGAGGTGAGCGTTTCAGACAAACTACATCATTAGCAGAAACACAAAGGCGGTCGTTTTTGAGAAGACTTGTTCAAGACAGGCTGCATATTTGCGGTTGCCTTGGGCTTTCCTTGATGCCTGGGCACGTGAAGGATGCTCTGTGATATCACCAGGGGTTTGTACAGGGCAGCCTCTGTGCTTCTCCAGCGCTATGCTTCCCTACATGCAGCTTGAATAGTAGAATAACCAATCCTCTGCTTCTGATGGGAAAGGGAAAGAAAAAGGGCTCCCACAGAGACTTGACCAGATAAGGTGTCTCTGAACCTCAGAGAAAGGAACTCTAACATGAAGGCCTAACAGCTCCAGAGTTCATGTGCTTTCTGGGATAGTGCACTCCTTTTTAGAAATTTCTAGGCTTGTAGAAAACCAGCAAATAATACTCAGTGGCAAATGGACTGACAAAAACAAATTAGTAGGGAAATTCAGACAAAACTAGTAATCATAATGATTTAAATAATCTAAGATTGATCAAATAAATAGATAATATTCTTATTAAGACACATTTACACTCGCACACATACAACCACACCCATCAAAAGAACCCAATTATTTATCAGACACAAGTTTTATCTGGTCCAGTGGCCTGCATGTCACCAAGACATACAGAAGAAAGGAGTGCAATTGTCTTTCATGGTGTGATCTTTAAAAAGTCTGTCTATTTTAGAAACTTTTATTTGTGGACTTTTCTAAACTCTTTTAAACCAGGTCATAATTTTGACCTGTTGTAAGCTACTGAGCTTACAGCCCTCTGCACAAAGTGTCTGGTTTCCAGCCTCAGTTCATCTGCTTGAGTGACTGCTCTGTGATTCAGCAGCCTCTCCCTGTGCCTTCTCCTAGTTCTTCATGATTTTGAAAATCACAGCTTTGTTCTGAGTGGGCCCCGTATCACCAAACAAAGGGAGCCTGATCACTGAGTCCAGCCTCCAGTGGAATTGCTCCCTCCACTTCATTGGCCCCTCTGTGGGACTATTAAATAACGTGAACAGAAAAACCAAGCTTCATATTCTCCGTGTGTTTTAGGATAACAGGATCTTAAGGCCTTCTGTGCTTATTTTATATGCGAAATTATTTTGGTTTCCTGAAACCTTCTTGTTCATGGGCAGCATTTTGGCTTAAGCAGCACACTTTTATCTTCAATAACAAAAAACCTTTAAGCCCAAGACATTTCCCCTTCGATCTATATCTAGTGTCTCAAACTACATTTTCTGAAAGGTTAGTATAGATGATTTTTTCCTTGCACTTGCTCAAACTGACGTCCACTTGACACTTGTTTGCCCCTTTTCCGAGGCTATATCCCCTTTGGTGTTTACTCAACACCACTTTGGAGCACCTACTATGTGTTGACATTGTGCCGGGTGCTGGGAATACAAAGATGCATCAGACACCATCCTTAAGGAGCTCTCACATTCATGAAAAATAGATGGATCCATAAACTAAAATACTAAATAAAATTTCCTGTGGACAGTGCTCTTGTGGAAGTGTGTGGGAATGCTTTGGGGAGAGAGAGGAGAGAGACTAACTCTGCTTAAGTAGAGGTCGTGGTCATCCGGGTGAGTGCTGCTGCCTGAAGGATGAAGAGGAAAGTTCCCAAGTCGGAAAGGGTAGCTTGTGGACATGGGGCCTGGAAAGAAGCCCTCCCCGCACAAGTGACAATGTGTGCAAAGCGCTCCTCGTGATCGGAGACTGAAAATAAAGAAAAAGAAAATAATAAGTTCTCATCACCCTAGATAAAAAGCTTCATCTTATCACAAACTAGAGAATTTTATGGTGTGTTTCTCTGTCAGACCATTCAAACATGTCAAATAAGCATAAAGGATACTGGCACAGATGCCTACTGTGAGCCAGGTGCTACTGTAAGGTCTGGGAACACAACGAAACCCCTGCTGTCATAGAACTTGCAGACCAGTTGAAGGTGGAGGAGGGAGAGACGAAAAAGAAATAAATACAATATAGTATGTTCTGTTGTGGTAAGGGCCAGGAAGACTAACGCCAGCTAATGGGCACACAGTGACAGTGTCTGAGAAGGGGCAGCGTTACGGAGGGTTGGATGGCCCTGCAGCACCTACTGCATTCGAGCATTGCATGCAATGAGGAGCCATACCCTGGTTTGACTCTGAGTTTCTAAAAACTTGGGGAATTGTGTGAGGCGTTTTCCTTTACTTTGTTCTTGCCTTAACTGACACTCTTCTCTCTACTCTGTTTCAGTGTGTTCACATTTATGTATCCTCCAAGGTCCCGCTCAAACTGCACCCCACCCATAAAGCCTTCTCTGATTCCTACCTCTGGAAATAAGCTTTCTCAGCTTGGAACCTCCTTATGCTTTACCTGAGCCTCCTTTACGACACTGACCACTTTCTACCTGTGCGTGTCGGAAGGTATCTAATTTGTCCCTCTAGCTCTGCATGTGTCAGGTCCACAGTTGTTTCTTAATTTCCTCAGCAGCACTGTGCCTTGTATACTGTGTGCCTCCAAATATTTGCTTAATAAAAATATGCAACATCAAGTTGAAAATTAAATCTTAAAAATATACTGTTTCAAGACTTTTTACCAATTTCATACCTTTGATCTGGTAGCTTCAAAGGATGCTTTTATATGCAAACACAGTAAATCATGGCATAATTCCCCAATGAACTTGCTTTCCCTGTCCCACAGGGTTATGCAAGACTTTAAAAAAGCTTTATATTTTTTGCTGATTTTGATCATGCTGATAAAGGCATTTCCATGATTGATGATCATAATTCATACTGTTGAGACAGTTCTATCCTCTCTTCCCTGATTTCCTTGTCTTCTTCCCTCTCCTTTTCTTTTGTCTTTCCCAACTCTCTGTCTTCTGTTTCTCCTCTCCCTCCCTCTCCCTATGTCTCTTCTCTTCTCTCCTTCCAACCTCCATCTGTGCTCTCTTCTCTCACTTTCTTTTTTTTTTCATTTCCTTCTAATTTTTCCTGTTTCTCTTTTCCTTCTTTCCTCTCCTTCCCTTTCTTCTGCCATATGTTCTCATCTTTCAACCCTGTCCGCGGTGCTGAATTTTAAATAAAGCAGTTTGTAATAGGCCTGTTGGGCTGCCTTATGTGCTGGAAAAACTCTGCAAACAAAATATAGCTGATTGTAGTAGACTGACTTCCTGTGATGTAAAAATCAACAACATTGACAAGAGTACATACTAATCATTTTGCATGTTGTTGTGTTGTTTCCTCAATCTTACATTCTAGTTAGAAATAAGTGGACTTAGAGAAGCATTCCTTTATTAGCAAGAGATTTGGGTTTTCCATAATTTATTTTTTCCAAGTAAAAATATTGTATACTTACGGTCTATCTTTTCTTGATAACATATATCATCTCCTACTGACTAGGCCAAGATTTTACCAAATGCATGGTAGGTTTTATAAACTGTTTTATTATTATTATTTATTTGATTTTTCTTTATTTTTGCTATAGGAAAATAAATGAGATAAATGAGCTAAAAGCCACAATTAGCCGGTACAGATCTGATGACAGTTTGGACAGGTAAGGCATTCTGAACTGTGTAAACAAATGCATGGCATATATTAAATCCCATTTCCTATAAAGCATGGGGTATTTAAATGTTTACCAAGATAAGCTTTGAACCATTATATTTTATATGCAGGCACAGAAGGGCAATAAGAATTGAATTTTCTTCTTCAAAACTCAAAATCTTGACTCAATAACACTATTTTCCTAAAACCCTGCTAATAGTAAATTGATAGAAAAAATTGAAGAAACTGGTTTGAGTATAGGTAGGATGGGCATTGTGTGGAATTGGTTCAATTTAAAATGAAGGATATAGTTATTTTTGTGAATATGAGTTGTCATTTCTTATTCCAATTTTTTTGTCTTTCCATCCCAATGGTGGAGAAACAATAGTTTCTATATCACTACTTTATGGAGAGAGTGTAAATTTTAATAACACAATAGTTTTGATCCACTATAGGATAACGACATTAACTCCTTACTTTAGAAAGGGAAATAATTCTTTCAGCCCTGGCGTCATCATATGACTTACAGAATGAGTACATTATTGTTGTGCCTGTTCTTAGGAAAAGGCTCATCTCTATAGAGAAAGTTCAGAAATGTATACTCAGATTAAACTGTAAATGCTACGAATCACATTTAAATTTTATATTGGGTAGAGATGCATAGTAAGCATAAGTAAAGAACATAGTTAACATCTTTAATTGGAGTCTAGACACAATGGACACCTGCAGCCATTGATAACTGAGGTCACTCCCTTTGGCTCAAGATGTGCTATTATTGTAGACAAAAATGCTGTCTGCTGCATTTAAAGCAGTTATGCTGAAACTTATAGTATCACATTTGTTCAACATTCAGGCTATGCCAGTGTTAATTGACACAGCAAATGTATATACTTTACTCACAGATTTTCAAAATCAGTTACCTAAAAGAGGACTGTCAGCACTGGTATCCCTAACGAGCTGACACCTCTCTTGTAATTAACAGCCTTAACAAAGATGAGTTTATAGAAGTATATGTGCTAGATCTCATCTCCACAGCACTGAGTGGAGAGAGGAGTCAAAATGCCTCTGTCCATTCACCCTGGCCTTGCTGGTGTCCTATTGCATTGTTAAATTAGAAGAAGAAAATGCAATTTCTAGGAATGAATTTGAAAGTAAGATAATTATGCCTCAAGAAAGGTAACTATGTAGGAAAACTAAGCCTTTGTAGGCTCTGTGTCTGAAAGTTTATCAGGCCAGTCAGTATAGAGCCTGAAGCATTAGCCAGACCAGACCAGACCAGACCAGACCACACAGGCAAACTAACTGAGCCACCGTCAGCTCAGCTGCATGTTAGAATTACTGAGAGAGCTTTTAACTGTCACTGTTAACTTGTTCCCACCACCTCTCATCCCAAAATTTTGGATTTAATTAGTCTGAAGTAGGACCCAGGCATTTTTTTAAAAAGTTTACAAAGTGATTCTAATGTGCAGCCAAAATTCAGAACCACCAATATAGCCCCAAACCTTAATTTTATACAGTAAAATATGAAGCCAGAGATCATCTGCTTTATTTATGCAGAACTTTAGTAGCATGTTTGGGAGAAATATACTGGGCAACCCATTTCCCAGGCAGTCATGTCTCCCAACAGTAATCTATATCTCTCAGAGTGTGAAAATAAATGTTTGGGAGAGGACACAGGGGTCAGTATAGAAAAGCAAGTGCTGTTAGAAGGAGTTTGGTCCCATAATGTAGGCCACTCCTAATGCAAGATATGGAATAATTTTAGTAGGAAGATGATAAAATATATATGGTGTATGGGTATATGTGCATTTCAATAAAAATGAATTTAGTTTAAATGAAATGATAAAAGTACTGAGTTTACATTTGAAAAGTTCCCTTTAAAATATACATATTTAGTTTTAAAATATGAGATATTATAAAGAAACATAAATAAATAATAGTGTATGTAGCATGTTATCTGACACAAATCCTGACTGGTTTAATGATGAAGTTGGAAAATCTAGGTTAGGGCGACCTCTAGTGTTTTATTGTGGAAATGTACCCCCCAAGTAATATTGTTAATAGCATTGGGTATTTTCTTTCTCCAATACCGATTCTTATTAAATAACCTATTTCATATCACAAGTTTGCAAAAACTTAATTTCCCAGAGAAGCACAAAGTAATCTCTGTAAGTAATAAAACATTGGCATATATATTGGAATGGTGGTTTAGAGTTCTCCCCGTAATTATTCATAGACTGGAAGAGATAGTGGAGGTGAAGAATAATAACTGAAGGAAGATATGAGGTTTGGAACAATCCACAACAGAATCAGATGTGTGATGACCTGGGGCCCTACTGGACAGAGTTTGGAGATAGAGAATTGTTGTGTGGCCAAGAGAATGTCACCCACCTTCTCTGAGATTCCATTTCTTCATCTATAAAATGAAAATTATTACACCTATATTATAGGGATGTTATGAAGAGTAAAGGAAAATGTATAAATGAGCAGTAAAGATAAATAGGTAACCATTTGTATTATTACATGCTGTATTGCCTTCTTAGACTTACACTGTAGAATTTTTATTAAATTCATTTAATGTCAGAACTTACCTTTACTTAAACCTCAAGAACGTTTGGTATTGAGGTTCTGTTTGCTTTAGACTGATTGTTGCTTTCAGTGTTCCACAGTAGCAATTTCCCAAGATGATTTTTACTTTTTATGAAGCTATCATAAGCAGCTATAAAGTCTGAGTAGAATTTCCCAGGGGCATTTAGGATTTAGGATTATCTGACATCTTACATATGGTATTCACAGTGGTTTACTGCAGTCCTTTACATAGAAACATCTTGGAGGCTCAGCAGCAGTTAGTGATCATAGTCTTTGCCTGATGGTCCCCTTAGGTAGGAGATTTTTATACATGGACTCTAGGATTCTGTATAAGTTAATGGCTGTATTGTGAACAATCTGTTGAGAATATGGAGCTCTAGAGGATTCCAACCTTCCTTTCCATTTACATTTAAGAGTTACCAGTTTGTGGCATCCTATGTAATAAAAGCCTAATATGCTAAGTGTCCGGTCGTCTGTTCAACCAATCAAAGCATAATATACTAATATACTAATAATATGCTAAGGCCGCTCAACCACTTGCTATGACGTGCACTGACCACCAGGGGGCAGATGCTCCAACCTGTAGATTAGCTTGCTGCTGGGGTCTGGCCAATTGGGACTGAGCGAGATGTGCCAGACACACCCTGGAGCTGCAGTCCCTCCCCAGCTGGCCAACTTCCCACATCCCTCCTTGGCCCCAATCGTGCACTGGTAGGGTCCCTTGGCCTGGCCTGTGCTCTATCGCAATCCAGGATCCCCCGGGGGATGTCAGAGAGCTGTTTTAGCCTGATCCTGCAGGCTAGGCAGAGGGACCCCGCTGGTGCACGAATTCGTGCACTGGGCCTCTAGTTATTTACCATAAACAGAAACTGTGTTTGGGGCTGACTCACAAAATTTTGATGTATTTATCCAATATTTTAGTTACACATGTCAAAATGACATCTAGGAATTTAAATTATTTTAAATGAATGACAATTGAGTAATATTTTTTCTCACATAAATTTTTTTAAGAGTGAGGCATCATGTCCATCTTCCCAGAAATGGTTTATATAAAGCCCTGTACTAAAAACTGTTGGTAAAAGTGAAAGTTTAGAGACAGTCATAGTAGACCTATAGTGTGGGGTCAGCAGAAGAGTTTCACTGGCCTTCTGTTTTCCTGAGCCTAACTTTGTTCCATCCTAGTTTTGTGCAAGTCTGCAGAATGTTCCAGAAGACAGCCCACATCTCAGGAAGAGCCTGGTGTGAGGGAAGGAAGGGATGAAACAGGGGCTACAATCATGAGATCCCACCATGGGCATGGAGACTCCAGGGTTTCTAATTTGTCTTTTTTGACCCAAGGGACAGACAAACACACCCTATCTAGACCCATCCTCCTTGAGGAGAGCTGAGAGTAGAGGGATTAAACCCTCTGATGGCTAGTAGGCCCTATTAATGAAAAGTCAAAGTAAATTAATTCACGAGGGTAATGTAACTCTTTTAACAAGTTCCTTTTCTCACCCTCAAATCTCTGTGGGTTAGCACAATAGATTACTGCTTGCTTTCATCAAAGTCCAATGTGATTGGCTGGAAGAATAGGGGACTCTGCCCATGAAGTCACTCAGGGACCCATGTTCTTTCCATGATTTAATGCTGCCACCTTCAATCCATGGGCACCAAAGCCATAATGGATGGAGAATAAGGAGCATGGGTATCATGCAAGAGGTTTTAGGATGTGTCTGGAAGTGGCAAACAAGATTTTTGCCACATTCTCCAGTCCAGAACTCAATCACGTGGTCCCAACTTAATGAAGACTGAGAAATGTGGTCTTCCTGTGTGCTCAGAAGAAAATAAAATGAGATTGTCTGTGCCACAAAACATTTAAAAAATACTTGTCTTCCTTTGGTGTACTTTACCAATATAGAAAGTACTGTTATTGTCTATGTATATTATTAAACAATAATTAATATAAAATAGTTAATGAGTTAAATGTTCAATGAATCAGAAAGGCTAATTGCAAAGCATGAACTTTAAAAATTCCAAACTCTATTAAAATTGCCTCATAAATAGATTTTTGCCACAAGTAGCTTCTTAATTGTAAAAATTTTCTAAATGTAACACCTTTCTCTTTTTACTAGAGTTTTTTTGTCATGAGTTATTCTAGCATAAAATAAGTCTAAAAGGAGTTTAATAATGTAATGTTCATCCAATCTTTTGTCTTGTTTCTTCATAAAGGATCTCAGACAGACATGATGCTGCTAAAACATATAAGGCCAAAACCTTGGATAATCAACTAACCAATAGGTACCAGTATCTACTAACTTTGGGAAAGGCTCAAGTTCAATATATTTCTAAGCATGACTTATTTACTTACAATTCTTCAACCCTACTTAATATCTTTCTGTAAATTCATATCCTCTATGTTTTTTAACACAGAAAGTCTGGAGTAAAAACCTTTATTTCTTTAGAGAAATGTAAAATCTTGTTTCCTGGCTTAAAGTTCAAGAGAGATCATTGCTTCAGGCCATCGTTCTTATCACATTTATGCTTCTGTTTAAGTTATCCTGATGGATAGATTAGGAAATACATGTAAATGTCAACTTTTAAATTCTTATTGCTAAACAAAATTACTGAAAAATTATTTTCCTGAAAGAAAAAATTTCCTCTGAAATCTTATACTAGATTAGTAAAAGATTATAAAATCTTAGTGAAAGATTATAAAATCACATTACCAAATTTACTCAAATTCTGATGCTTTCCTTTTCTTTCTCTCAGATAATCTCTAACCCTTAACAATCATAATTTAAAATTCATGGACAATGTCAAATAGATGCAAGTATATATTAATTCTTCGTTGCTGCTCAAACTTTTGCCTTCTTTTTCCTTACTAGAAATATGTCTGCATTTAGATCACCAGAAGCAACAAAATTGTAAGTACTTTTCTAATTGAAGTTACGTTTTCAGAATAAAGTGTATTTCTTTATATGTGTTAAAAACAAACAAACAAAACAAAACAAAACAGGATATACTGCCATCAGGCCAAAGTTTAATTGTAATACAATTGCTTAGGCAGAGGGAAACTGTAGAAAGACTGAGATGGTCTGCAAAGCTTCAAATATTTACTATGTGGACTTTAACGAAAAGGTTTGCTGAGCTCTGCTCTTAACCAAACACCAAAGCTTAACTATTTTTTTTCTTTCCTTTTTTAAATCTAGATTTTTTGTTTATTTTGTCCTCATAGAACCATTTTATTTTTTCTTACTCCCATGCAATTAAATCATTCTTTCTCTACATTCAAGTGCCTCTCCAAACACCCATCATATCTACAACTCAACTGAGTCATGCAACCATGGGTTTGTTAACAATCTATTCAGATGAAATATATTTTCCCTGAATGTACTATTGGCATTTGTAAATTACCCAAACTAGGTAGATTTAAAATTTTTTTCTTTAATCCTCACCTGATAGTATGTTCATGGATTTTAGAGAGAGGAAGGAAGATATAATTTTTAGTCACAATATAATTATAAGATTAAAACATATATATATATAAAATGCATATATATATTTTTATATAGAATATATATATATATATATATATATATATATATATATATATATATTCATAGCACACCCGAATTGATTGGTCTGGATTTCAGACACACAATGTCATGTAATGAATTATTTCCTCATTCAGTTCCCTCGGTTTTAGTTACTAAGATGAGAACCTGTCAATTTATAAAATAGACAAACTGAAGAAGAACTTTTTGTTTTTGTCCCTCCGTCTTCAAGTTAAACATTTTGTGGTAGATGGCAAGTGGGTGGGAGTATGAATAGGTTATAAGACCTTTAATGGTGGGATAGAATGAAAAACTTCAGGAACTTGCATATTTGTTCTTGTGATTCAACAGGCGACCTGGAGGTTTTGTCAGTCTGAACACCACCAGCACCCTCCCTTCCACCTCTGCTACAACCCCTGTAAAGAAAAAGAGGTACGGTGGGCTCCTTGTGTCAGCCTCTTGCTGATATTCTCTCAAGGATTCTTCTTTAATAACTAGAGGCCCGGTGCACGAATTTGTGCAAGGGTGGGGTCCCTCCCGGCCGATCAAGGCCATCTGGCCCAGTCCCGATAGGGCCGATTGGGGCCAGCCGGCTGGGGAAGGGTGGCTGTGGGAGTGCACTGACTGCTAGGGGCAGCTCCTGTGTTGAACATCTGTCCCCTGGTGGTCAGTGTGTGTCATAGCTATCAGCTGGTTGCTTAGGCTTTTATATATATATAGGTTACTGAACTGAATCACCTACCAAGGCCCCAGGCAGCATTCAGAAGTTTCTCTGCCCTTCCTCCTCGCCCATCCCCTTCCCAGGGATCCGATGCCTGGTGAATTCTGTTGTCCACAAACTTCAGTCCACCCCCGACCCCCCAATCTCCTTTTCAAACATGCGATCTTTTCTCCAGTTCCCTTAGTGCCTTGAATATCTAGGTGTTGTTTTTGACAATAGAGCCCAGATATTCAGGTAACACATTTTAATAAAATCCTATACAGGGAATGTCTTACCCTGAAATAATGACCGGTGTGGCCATAGGGGGCCATGCTCCTGAGACCAGCTTGCTTGGTGGTGCCTCCTCTGCTCTGTGGATCGGGCTGACCCTTCTTCCAAGCAGAGAGTCAAAGACCGTGTCTCCAGACATTGATCTGTGCCTGTGTGATTGTCGCCTCCTCCTCCAACTTCTCCAGCATGGCCTCCCACACTCTGTGCTTGTTCCGTTTATTTAACAGGCACCAAGAAGTAACTAGGCCTGTGGCAGCAGAATAGTCTCCACCATGCGATGGTGGAAGGCACTTTGCATGTTGGAGAGAACACAGTCCTAGTGAGTCATGCCGCTAATGGAAAACTAGCATTTGTGAACCTCAATGCTTTTGGCAATTTCTTCTTTTTGTTTTCTTTGCCTTTGCGTAGGATTGTGCCTGGTATAGGGCAGGCGCAGCGTGTTTGTTGATGGAGTAATTGACTGCCCTGGTGCTGCCATGGTCCTCCTGGAGGGAAATGGCTGATTCTATTTTTCCTGCAGTTGGGATTCTGTTTGTATCTGCAGAATCTCAGAGAATGTGATCATCCTTCTCTTGGACCCGAATTTCACATCGCCTTGATCCTTTGTTTGTTAGAAAAAGATTCTTAAGGTCAGTTAGTTCAACCTCGCACCCAGCGCAAGAATGCTTCCTCTAACAATCTAGGCCTAACTCAGGACCCTGGGTGACAGCGATACGCCTCTCATTTCTATGATACACCTTTGACTAGCTATGGTGGGTAGCATCTACTACTTACATTGAGGTGAAACCTTCTTGATTTACTCCTATCTCATCTTAGTTCCCTCCTGCGGGGTGCCTCAGAGAATACACATGCTTCAAGAATTGTGTTTTGTTTTGTTTTGTTTTAGAACTTCCTTTTTAATGACACAAGAAATGCTTATACTAGTAGAACAGGCTTTCTCTTAGGCACGGGACTGCTCTGCTTCCAGACCAAGGTACTTTGTAAAGGCACTGGATGTAAGGGGTTACCAAGAAAGAGCAGGGGGATCCAGCAGTCCTGAAATTTCTGAAGGCCCAGCTTTCAGCACTGGCTGCAACCCTGGGCGTCATTCACTGCTCCCTTTTCACATGCTACATGCTTTTCAAGTTCCCACTTGCTTCTTAGAGAGGACAAAATGCGGCCCGAGTTCAGGTTGCTAAGGACAAGCTAAGCTGATCTCACCGTGCATTCCATTTCTAAAAGACAGGCCGGCTGTTGTTCTTTCCACTGCAAATACCAGAAAATCTCAACCCTCTCCACTCTAAACAAGTATTTGTGCTACAACTTTGAAGTTACCTTTTGACCATAGTGGAAAATCAATTATTTTATCCAATCGCCTTTGCTGCCTAAATCAGAAGTCTTAACAATATGGAACATTATTCTCCATTGCAGCACATCTTATCAGACACTTTGGCTTCGTTTTTCTCTTAACAAAGATGATGGGTATTTAAAATGCTCCTGACTGGGATAAGAAAAGAAAGCTCTCATTGTTATAAGTCTTTCTTTTACTTTCTTTTCTCTCTCTTGGTTTTTGTTTTGTTTTGTTTTAATTTTGACCTCATGTCATAGATCTCTACTTAAGGGTGTTTTGGAGAGGGCGGTGAAGGAGGGCATTGAGAGGAAAAACAGACATCTGATTGGTTGTTTCTTGCAGACCCTTTAGTGACCCTGCACTGAAAACCTTCAATGTCCATGTGTGATACTGGAGCCTCCCCTGTGATTTTTTTATACCTTCATCTTGTTTTTGCAGCAGAATTTGTGTATTTATTATAGTTGACATGCAATATTATATTAATTTTGGGTGTATAGTATAGTGTTTTGATATTTATATACCTTACGAAGTGATCACCACAGTAAGTCTAGTACCCACCCTACATGTTATTACAGTAGTGTTGACTGTATTCCCTGTGCTGTACGCCCACATGATTAGTTTTACAACTGGCAGTTTGAACTTCTGAATCTCCTTCACTTTTCGCTCATACTCCCCGCCCCCTTCCCACCTGACAAGCATCAGTTTGCACTCTGTATCTATGAGTTTGTTTTTGTGTTGTTTTGTTTGATCGTTTATTTTGCTTTTTAAAAGACTCCACACATAAGTGAAATCATATGGTACTTGTCTTTCTCTGCCTGACTTATCTCAACTTAGCATAATACCCTCTGGGTCTACCCATATTGTTGCAAATGGAAAAATTTCATTCTTTTTATGGCTGAGTAAGATTCCATTATACATATGTACCACATCTTTATCCATTCATCTACAATGGACAGCTAGCTTGCTTCCATATGTTGGCTATTGCAAATAATGGTGCAATGAATATAGGGGTGCGTATATATTTTTGAGCTAGTGTTTTCAGCTGCTTCCTATAAATACTCAGAAGTGAGTTTGGTGGGTCATAGGATAGCGATATTTTTAATATTTTGAGGGCTCTCCATATTGTTTTCAATGGTGTCTGTACCGTTTTACATTTCCACCAACAGTGCACAAGGGAGCACCTTGGGAGGGGCCCTGGTGCGGGCAGAGGCCAGCCACCCTTTGTGTGGGTTTTGGGGCTGCTTGGTAGGAGCTTTGGTGCAGGCTGAGGGCAGCTGTCACTTGTGTGGAGCTTGAGGGTGTATGGAGGAGACTGCGGTGTGAGCAGAGGCGGGCTGCTGCTTGTGTAGAGGGTCTGAAGCCTCGGGAAGAGGCTCTGGCTGGGTGAGCCAGCTGGCCAGGTCGGGATCCCAGGGAGTTATTAGAGTTGGGAAATTAGTGTTAGCCAGGTCAATGGAGAGTGCAGATTTTACACCCACCTGTGCAGGGACAGCTAGGTAGGAGTAGAGCTCAGCAAAGAAACAATGGAACCTGCCAACCCTTCTGTCCCAAGAGAGAGTTTACAACAATCCTTGCCCTTGCCCTAAAGTTATTCAATTGAACTCTTCCTCTGTATGATCCAGGCAATTCTGGAACTGCTGCCTCTGTGCTAGAGCTTAGAGCTAGTGAGTTTGTGTGCATACCCTTTAAGGCCAGTATCTCAGTCTCCCACAGACCTTTTCCTCTCTCAGATGTAGTCCTTGCCAGATGTTACGGAAACTTCATTTCCCAGCACAGGTGCCCCCAGCTGAAAAGCCCGGTGTGGGGCTCAGACTCATTGCTCCTTCAAAGCCGAGATGTCCCTCTGGTTTATTAATTGTGTGTGTGGGAACCGCCGGGACCTTGTCTCTGCCCCTCTTATCTGTCTTGATGTGGCTTCTTCTTTATATCCTTTATTATAGGATCCTGTTAGGTAGTCTTCAGGTGGTTCTCAGTGAAGGTTGTTCTATAATTTAATTGCAATTTTGATGTGTTTGTGGGAGGAGGCGAACTCAGAGTTTACCCACTCTGCCACCCTGACTCTGCCTCGTGTTTCAGGAATTTAAAGCCAACTCTGTGTCCTCCTACCGAAGCCCTCTCTGCTCTAGGCTCTGTCACTCTTCTCTGAATATCTTCATCTTTGGTTTACATCTTAATCTTTCTGACAGAGCCCTTAGCTATCTCTACCAACTAAAATTATGCCCTAGTGATGGGAAAACATCTTTCTAATTGGGTACATACGTATTTGTATATAAGCATGTACAGGGCATCCCCAAAATGTATACACACTTTGAATAATTATAAAGGCAGTGTTTATTAAAATACATTTCATTTTCAAAATATAATAGAATTTACAGACATTGCGTGTATACATTTTTGGGAGGACACCTTCTATATGTATGTATGTGCATATATATATATATATATATATATATATATATACACACATATATATATATATATGTATGTATATACATATATATAATTGAGGTTAGCATTATTGTGGTGTTCATTTATGTTTTCAGCATTCTTACTTGTCAGAATTTTCTATCACGGTTTTTTTAAAGCCATATTTTGAGTAGAGCATAATGCAGAAAATAGAGAGAAAATGAGGTATTCTTATGGATCTACTATAAAAAGATTTTTTAAATGTTATTATTTTTCAGATTTCCTTCAGCTCTCTTTTTAAAGAAATTTCCACATTGTTTAGTGTTAAAAGACAAGGGAGAGGAATTTATGTAGGGAAGCAGATAGCCTTGTGTAGAGGATGGTTAGTTTCTTCGTTGCTTTATTTTTTTAAATTGTTGACAGTATTACAGATATCCCCCATTTCCCCATTCCCCCCTGCCTTGCCCCCTTCACTGAACCCCTACCCCATCCCAGGCCTCCACTGCGCTAGTGTCTGTGCCATGGGCTATGCATATGTGTATGTATGCTCCTTGGTTAATCTCTCTCCCACTCCCACCCCTGTCCCCCTCCCCCCCTCACTGAGATCTAGGACAGTTACTTTCTACTGCATTTATGAAATGAAATAGCCTTTATTTTATTTCTGGGGCCTTGTAAAAAAGTCATCTTGTTGCCTTCGTTTAGTCTAATTATTTTCAGCTTTTCCTGTAGACATGTGTGTATGTGTGTATGTGTGGGTGGGGGGTATCAGGCCTTTCAAGCACAGTGCTGATAACCGATGTCATTTCTTAACAGACAGTCCTGGTTTCCACCGCCCCCTCCAGGATATAATGCCACTCCAAGCACAGGAGCAAGCAGAAGGTAAGGGAGAGGTGCCAAATGTAGTCGCTATGTAATTTGATGGGAAAAAGTGTTAGATATTGACAATGTATAATTGTGGATGTGACAATTTTGTGAACTCTGAGTGCTGAACAAGACAATGCCCCTTGGAATGCAGCCCTGGTAGGAAATCTGAGAAACTGTAAGGAGTACAATAAGTAGCTGTATTAGTTTGCTAAGGGCTGCCGTAACAATGTACTACAAATGGGGTGGCTTAACAAAAATGTATTGTTTCATAGTTCTGGAGAATAGAAGTCCGAGGTCAAAGTGTCAGCAGGGTTGGTTCCTTCTAAGGGCTGTGAAGAGGATGTGTTCCATGCCCTTCTCTAGCTTCTGGTGGTTTTCTGACAACCTTTGCCATTTGCTAATTTGTATAACCATCACACACACACACACACACACACACACACACACACACACACACACACACACACTGAGTGGCCAGATTATTATGCATTCAGAGATCATAATAATCTGGCCACTCAGTGTGTGTGTGTGTGTGTGTGTGTGTGTGTGTGTGTGTGTGATGGTTATACAAATGATTATTATGCATTCAGAGATCATAATAATCTGGCCACTCAGTGTATTTTCCCCCTTCAACAATTAGAAAAAAGAGTTATTAAATCATGAACTTGTTTAATATTGGATTATTTTATTTCTTAAAATTTTCATCTGCTGTGCAGGCTTTTAATCTCTCTTTTATTTCCAAATAATAGAAATATTTGAAAAGAAGTGTCTTTTGTTGTAATTCAGGTTAGATCTGTATGGACATAACCATTAGTCCATGAGTAGACACAAAGAGCTCAAGGTGCTTTTCTCACGCCTGTCGTTGCATCTCTCTCTCTTCTCATGTGTGTATATCCTATTATTTATATCTATTATACAGAGGCCTGGTGCACAAAATTCGTGTCCCTCAGCCCGGCCTGCACCCTCTCCAATCCGGGGCCCCTCAGTCGGACATCCCTCTCACAATCCGGGACCGCTGGCTCCTAACCTCTTACCTGCCTGCCTGGTAACTGCTCTGCCTGCCAGCCTGATCACCCCCTAACCGCTCCCCTGGCGACCTGATTGACACCTAACCACTCCCCTGCCAGCCTGATCACCCCCCCAACTGCCCTCCCCTGCCAGCCTGATCGCCTACAACTGCCCGCCCCTGCTGGCCTGCGTCGGGGAGGGGGCAGCAAAAAATAGAAGACATCCCTCCCTATTGCACACAGACCTTATATACAGGCCCACCCAGCCCAGGCCAGCGGGATGCTTGGCACATTCTCAGATCCCTGCTCAGGGGTGGGAGGGGTGACTGGTGGCAGCACACGTGAGAGGGGACCTCTGGGTGGACACGCTGGTCCTGGCTACTGGTCCTGGCACTTCCTGGTCCTCAGTTCCTTCCTGGTCCTGCCTGCAGCCCTGGTCCCCCTACCTGGCTCAGCCTCCCCTTTCCATCTGGCCTCAGATGGCCCCCTTGGCTCCTGGGGGCTCTGTCCTCCCCTCCCAGCCTGAAGGTCCCAAAGGGAGGTTATAGCTTCTCAGAGACTCCCCGGCAGCCCTGTCACTCGTGTTCACTCAGGGGAAGGGGTGCGTGTGGCAGAAGCAGCTGTATAAATGCAGATGCAGGGGCAAGTCCTCTGGGGTCACTTGGACAGTTTGCTGATGACGCAGATCAGGGCTGTGTTCTCGTCCTTGAGGCATTTGTCGTCAGCCCGGAGGTGGGATAGGCCCTTCAGCTCCTCTTCCAGCTCAGTGGCCTTGCGCTCCAGGACCCTGTGCTCAAATCTCTCCAGCTCCAGGAGGCCCGGCCTCTCTGCAAAGCCCTCCTGCCTCTGCATGATGTGCTCCAGCTCCACCTTGAGCTGCGCCAGCCAGCAGTGTGGTCTTGGTCAGGGCCACACGAAGTCTCTCATTCTCAGTGCACAGCTCTTCATAGAGCTTCCTGAAGCCTCCCTCGGGCTATTCTAATTCAGGCTGGGGTTCTGGGTTGAGGGCCCGCTGCCTCCGGGGGGAAGGGCTGGATTCTGGGCTGATGTTCGCTGGCTTTGCCTCCTCCCCCTTCGCAGGCCCTCTCCTCTCCTTGCCGACTCTGTGGTGCTCCCTGGAGGCCTGTGGTCCCTGTCCCTGCCCATCAGGCACCTCTACTCTATGGGCAGGGCCATCAGAATTCTCAACCCCAGGGACTTGGGGCTGCCAGGAAAGGTCCACGCTCTGTGTGCCTGCTCTTGATTGGGATGGGAAAGTCTGATCAGGGGCAGGCGGGAGGGAGGAGGGGCCGAGAGGTTGGCCGGGCCCCACCCCCTGATCGAGCTGGTTCGCTGGCTACAGTGGGCAGTGGTGGTTTGCTGGAGGCGGGTGGGAGCCGCTGGTGCCCGCAGGAGGCGGGAGCGAGAGGTAGGAGTAAGCCACTGCCCGTGGGATCCAGGGGGAGGGACTGAGAGGTCAGCAGTTCAGCCCACTCGCCAGTCAATGCCACCTGATGGCGATCGGTTGTTTGGTCGTTTCGGTCATCACGGACCCTGACTTTTTATATATATGGATATAACATTAGCAAACATGCTGAATAATCACAACTTGGAATTATATCCACCTTCTGTTAAAATGTTTTTTAAAAAAGCCTACTCATTAGTAGGTGACTTCCAATTATATGAACTGTCAAGTATGGATTATATTTCTAGTTTAAAACCTTCTTTCCCCTCCAGCTGTGTTTAGATATTTCTCTATGAGTGATACTTGGCTACCTAAGTGGGAAAAGTTTTAACTAGGAGTTTTACTAGCTGCTGTTACTTCCCAAGTATTATAAAATCCATCAACTTTTGTCTTGATAGAGAATAACTGGCACTTAGAAATATATATATTACTTATTTCCAAAATAACTTAGTACATTTGTCTTCTATTTAGTATTCCAATATTAATGTAAATTATTATTATAATAAGCAACTGGTTATATAACTGTGCAAAAATGTGGAAGGATTATTCATGAGTTAACATCTCATGTTCTCAATGCGCACTGAGCTGTGGATCTATGCACAGAACTGACAGATCTTGGCTATGTGCCCTTACAAAGAATGCTTGCTGAATGTGATATACATGGAAGATAAAGTGCTCCTATTTCTGATTCCTGGCTCAGGTCCACAGCACCAGAACTAAGGAAAAGAGAAGATTATTGGACTAGGTTGATCAGTTTAGATATTCATTCCTTTTATAGAGCACAGATTATTAATATAATGGCTAAACTGAAAGACTGCTCTGTGAGGATCAGAGCTAATGCCATGCCAAGCTTTCGGGGGGGAAGAAGAGAGTAATAACAACATAGCAATGTCTTTTATTTCTAAAGTGCTTTTCTTTGGAAGAGCTCAAAGTAAAGCTTCTGTTTCTCACCTTTAATGCCAGGGCATTCCCAGGGCTGAGAAATAGTCTTTTTAGTAAAAGCTGAAAAATAGAAGCAATTATTAAATGATGAAAGAAAGCAAAAGCTTCAAAAAGAGACCTTTGTCCTCAGAAGAGCCCAAAGAAAATTAAAATAGGTCAAATACAGATTAAAAATATGTTTTTTTCTAAATTCTCACCTGAGGATAAGTTTGTGTTTGGTTTTTTTTAACTGATTTTAGAGAGAGAGGGAGAGAAAGGGAGAGGGAGAGGGAGAGGGAGAGGGAGAGGGAGAGGGAGAGGGAGAGGGAGAGGGAGAGGGAAGAGGAGAGGAGAGGGAGAGGGAGAGGGAGAGGGAAGAAGAGAGGAGAGGAGAGGAGAGGAGAGGAGAGGAGAGGAGAGAGAGAGAGAGAGAAACATTGTTTGGTTGCCTCCCATACATGCCATGACTAAGGATCAAACCCACAACCTAGGTATGTGCTCTGACTGGGATTCAAACCCAAAACCTTTTAGTGTATAGAATGCTCCAACCAACTGAGCCACCTGGCCAGAGAAAAAATGTGATTTTTAATATTAGCTAATAGCTCAATGTTAACCTTATTTTCTTTCATCCTTCACTTATATACTGGTTTCTTTCTCCCTTTTCTCTCCCCTCCCATCTTCTGCAAAGGAATTTTCCCTTAATACTGACACTCACTGTCTTTTCTGTTCTTCATTTTGTGAACCTTCTTTTTTTTTTCATCACATGATCTTTATCAGAGATTTCATTTCTCCCACACGTCCCTGTTTGTGTAGCACATGTGAAAAAAGACCACCATACTCTGCAATCATTATAGGAATTAGCATTTTTACTGAACTTTTCGTTGTTTTTTGTTCTCAACCAAGGATATTTATTTTTCATTGATTCTTAGAGAGTGTGGAAGGGAGGGAGGGGGCAGAGAGAGAAAGAGAAACATCAAAGTGAGAGAGACACATGGATTGGTTGCTTCCTGCACATGCTCACCAGAGTAGGGGATGGAGCCTCCAACCCAAGTATGTGCCCTTGACCAGGAATGGAACCCTGAAGCCTTTCGTACACAGGCCAACGCTCTGACCACTGAGCACACTGGCCAGGGCACTGAACTTTTTAACCCTTGACCTTTCTGTGGCCTTTGAAACCAAGGTCCACTCCATCCCTCCTTTGTTCCTTTCTTGACTTATATAATGTGGAACAATCAAATTTAGTTGTGTTTGGATTCAAACTTCTGTTGGCATTGTGTTTGGATAAAAATCTGTCACAGGCATGATGTAAACTGCACCTAAAAGGTCTCAAGCCTTTTTTTTTTTTAATCAACAGAAGAAAATATAAATAATATTTATATTTATATGTTTACCTATACCTATGACTACATAAGTTTGTGTTTATATTTATATTTATTTTTACATCTACATCTATATCTACATATAATTCTATATATTCAATTAATATAAGGCTAGTGAAGTCAACTAGAGCTTAAATGATAAAATTTAATTTTCTAAGATAACCATAAATTTTAGCCAAAGAAAAAAGCGATTTTCTAAAATAAGTATCATTTTATGTATGATATCCATTAGTTTTTCAATGAAAGGGTCAAGAGCTGTGTGATCAAATAAAATTCTGGAGTTAAGAATTGAATACCTGTGAAAGCTTCTTGCCCCCTTTTTGATAAAACAAGATTAAAGAGATAAGTTGTAATTCATGTCGGTGAGACATAGCATGTAAAGTTTGGAACTTAAATGAAACCTCTATTAGCTGATTTCTAAGGTAGCTCCTTGGTAATCAGGAGATAAATGTTCTCTGACCCCCTTTTCCTTCTCTTGCTAAGAAGGGAAACAATCAGCATAGTGTTTCAAATGACCAACCTATGTCAACACTATTATTTTCTCTGAAATCTATCCAAGGCCATGAGAACCTGTAATTTTTTTCATTTTAATAAAGGCTGAAACAAGATCTTAGCTGTTCTTCATTACATTCATCTGTCTCTCTTCCTACCTCTCTGATCAAACCCCTGCTTCACTGTTTTTCTCCCCTTTCCATGTTCAAATCCCTTTCATCTTACAATAGTGTTTCCTAAAATTTAATAGCCCAATCTTCCAAAAAAAAAGTAAAAACCTACAAAGTTCTCAGAATTGTGAATAATACTTTCCATCTCCATTTTCTGGTTCCTGTCATGATTAGTTCATGGAAATAGCTCACCCAGGTCACTAGTGATCTTGCTGATAAATTCTTTTTGACCTCTAGTCCCTACGATTCCTTGACCTTTAAAAGGTGCCACTGGCCATTCCTGCTTTTATGAAGTCTCTCTCCTTGTTTTTTTGAGAAATACCCCCCTCCCCACCACCACCACGGACTCTCCTGGGTTTTATTTCTCTAGCCATTCTTTTTCAGGCTCCTTTACTACCCCATCATCCTCTGCCAAGCATGACATGTTCATGTTCCTAAAGGCTCCAAGTTGTTCTTCTCTTCTGAGTCTGTGCCCTGTCCTTCTACAGCATCTTCCATGCCCAGCGCTCTAATGGCCACTTGTTTGCTCTCAACTCCATCATTTATGTCCTTTCCATACCTACCTGAGTTACCTTGGGTGACCAACTGCCTACTCGACACCTTCACTTCAATATCTGAAAATCACTGCAAACTCAACATGTTCAGAATGAAATTCACAATTCTCCATGCCAACCTGGTTCTCTATGTCAGCCAAGCAACGCCACTGAAAATTTGAAGTTATTTTTTACACCCTTCCACTCTTAACCACCAATATTCAGTCCACCAGTAAGTCCTGTCAATTGACTTCTGAATGCCTCTTGAATCTATATACCTCTTTCCATTTCTTTCATCATGTCTCTCCTGGATCACAGTTGCAGCTACCTAAGTATTCTCCCTTCTTCACACGATACACACTTTCCTAATCTCTTTGTTACACAGTTGCCAGAGTGATATTTATTTTTTTTAAAATTGGAACATATCACGCTCCTAAATAAAAATTGTGACCTTTATCATTCTTAGAATAAGGATACAAATCCTTAGCATTGACTGCCAGCTCAGACCCCCATAACTCCTCTGTACTCTCTGTTCCAATCTTCCATAGACCCTTCACACATAAGGTTTCCTCTGCCTGGAATGCAAGAGGGGAAGTTGAGCTCTTGTGGCTGTGTTTTAATCTGATTCCAGAATGTCACTTCGGACTTATCTCTGTAGTGTTCTCTCTGCTCCGCACTAACTCTGGCATAGGTGATAGCAGCTTCTTTTCCTTGGTTTGTCCAAATACCACTTGCATAAGATTTTAATAAGGATGTGGGATGGTGGGAGTGGTAGTAATGCATTGTAGAAGCCCAGACCAAACTATGTAAAATGTTACATTACAAATTCCTATTTGTAAGTTCTTTGGCCACCTCTGCTATTGGTCCTTTCTCATTGGCTGGCATTTCTCTGTAGGCATGACCCTGTTGCTAGTCTCCTCAGCAGCCTCTCACTTCTTCTTTCTTCCATCTCCCTTTTCCTCATTTTCCTCCTCCTCTCTTCTTCTCCCTCCCCCTCACCTAATTCCTACAAATTACTTTTGCCAGGTAGTTTAGGTCTCTGTATGCTGTGCCAGGCTATCCTCACAGAACCTTATCCTCATAACTAAACATAATGTTATACTCACTCTTTGGGAGGCACTCTATGCTGCCTTTAAAAATAAAATTATTTTTCATGTCACAATAATATGAACATCCAGTCACACACACTTAAAGTGTCAAAACTGTCATTGACCTCTCTGTCTCCCTTACTACCTTTATTCAGTCATTGTAGTTCCAGGGATGTGCTGATCAAGGAAAAAGATGTGACCACTTGGTGGCAGTAGCACACTACTGACTTCATTCAGATGGTGCTTTGACAGGTTGTCATGGGGAGGAAGTGACTGACAGCATGAGACTTTGCGGGGGGGGGGGGGGGGGGGGGGGTTGGTCAGAGATGAGGCTTACATGTCTAGGTAACCCCATTCAGCAGCATAGTGGGAGTTCCATAGGGTAAGTGGCTTGGGGCCTTTTATAACTCCAAAATTTGGATAATATATGGTTGCACAAGTAACCATAACACAAGATCAACTGTGGGATCATGAGAAAAGCATCAACATTTTCTGGGAACTCTGATGTGGTAAGGAGAGCTTCTAACAAGGAATTCAGGAAAAGGTCCTGAAAGAAGTGGGGGTGAGGAGAGGCAGGAGAGAAATTACACAATGCTACGCTTTCAATCCCAGGGTGGTTTTAAACATAGTGGTGTCACCAGTCAGTGTAGGAAGAGATAGGAGCATAATGAGAAGTACACAGTTGGTCTTATGAAGCTGCATGTGCATTGAGTTTAGCAGGTAGAGCCTGGGATACTGGAAGGATATATTTGTGGAGGTAATTTCCAAGCAGTGAGAAATGGGAGAGATGCTCAGACAAGAGGTTGGCCAGAGATTTGATTTGGGAATGAGCCCCACATTTTAAATATGGTATCTTCAGAGTGAAGTTGCCTATGGATAAAATATTAAAGCGGAAGAGAATGAAATTTGAACGTACATGGGGTGGTAGAGGAGGAACCAGAAAATGAGACCTTAACTAGTACAAGTATTTGATAAAGGTGCAATGCAATGAGAGGCAGCCAAAACCAGCCCATTCTTCACATTTTTACTTCCTCCACACAGCTTTCTCAGTCCAAGGGGTGGTCTTTGTAATCTGAACTCAGAAAGCTTATGGTCTGCAATCTTCACTTGGCAATTCATTGTGAATGACCTTTAAACATTACTTACTGTCGGGGCATACTCATCGACTAGATAGCATCATCTTATAATCCTTTGACTCATCAATAAATTTGTCCATAGTAATCTGTTAATAATTACATAGTAATTAACTACTTCTAATATTTCTTAGTATATACAAGATAAGGAATTTCCCTCAACCCATTATCAGAGTTGTCTCGTTGTAGTTAGGTTTGATTCTATGTGCTTAAGTTATGATGACTGTTTAAACATAGCTCTCACCCTGATCAGTTTGGCTCCATGGTTAGAGCGTTGGCCTGCAGACCAAAGGGTGGAAGGGTTCAATTCCCAGTCAAGGGCATGTACCTCGGTTGCAGGTTCGATCCCACTCAGTCAGGGAGTGAGTGGGAGGCAACCACTCAATGTGTATCTCTCACATTGATGTATCTCTCTCTCTCTCTCTCTCTCTCTCTCTCTCTCTCTCTCTCTCTCTCTCTCCTCGCTCCTCCTCCTCCTCCTCCTCCTCCTCCTCCTCCTCCTCCTCCTCCTCCTCCTCCTCCTTCTCCCTACCTTCCACTCTGTCTAAAAATCAATGGGAAAAATATCCTCAGGTGAGGATTAAAAAAGATAATAATAAAATAAACATAGCTCTCTTGTTCTCTCTATCCCACTGTGTGTCTGTCTCTCTTTCTTCCCCCAAACACTTTTTGAGCTCTGACTGTGTGCTAGGAAAGACCTTTGCTAGAATTCAGGAATGCAGAGATGTGTAAACCCAGTCCCTATTTCAAGAAATTCAAAGTCCATGGGGAAGTCAGTTTGAGCCAGGAGTGCTAAACATGAAGCCTGTCCCCAGCTGAGTGGCTGTTTGGGGGTATGATAAGCACAAAGGCTGAGACAGCCACAAAATATGTGGCAGCACAGGGAGGAAGGCAACGGAGGGTGTGTTTGAGGTGCAGGAGGGTCCAAAGAGGAGATGTCTGAGGTAAACCTTAAAGAATGGATAGGAGTAAGCCAGGTGCAGAGGTGAGGAGAGGACAGAGCTATTCCAAGCAGCAAGGAGAGAAGGAGCAAAGATTCCAATGTCAGAATGACTGCTGTGATGTGTGTGTGTGCGTGCATGCATGTGTCTATTTGTGTGTGCAGAACCATGGAATTTCTGTCCAGGACACCTTCTCTGCATTCATCCTCTATCCGTTGTATTTAGTAGCAGCAGGAAATCCAGTAATACCAAACATGATGTCATGTGGAACAATGTTATTTAGTATAAGAAATTATGGGGACATACTCATTTATAATTTGTGATAAGGTCTGGTACCTTTTCAGAATATCATTTATGTTTTAAGAATTAATGCTTTGCTATTATGTAATTTCAGCTCTGATTATGCACTAGAGATTGTGAAATATATATAAAAGAAAGCACAAATATAATCATTGTGCAAAATTATTAGAAGGTCAGAGCCAGTGAGAGTTTTTCCTTTCCCACTTCTTTCATTTGAAGATTTATTAAAAGGCCAGACACCAAAACTGTTTGTCACTAATCATTAGTATATGTCCTAACTTTCAAGTTCTTAAACCTTTTCTCACCTTCCAGTCCTTCAGGAGTGATAACATTTGCCAGGCTTGATCCAGATAGAGTGGATACTAGGTGCCTTTTGTGAGAAATGCTTAGTTGTATCACAATGATTTCTGGAAAGTTGATGTTGAAGTTGCTTCTGATTTCAGAACCTACCTTTCAATATTAGTATTCTGTTTATAGCAAATCCAGTGCTTCTTACTATGCACTTAGGTGACTTAGAGACTCAGTGGTTAAATGCCACAGGAAGCTCTTGGAAGTTAAGTTAAGGTAGCTGCTCACCAGGCAGCATGAATGTTTATGATTGTTACCCAATGTTTAATGATTCAGCATTAACACAAAAGCCGTCACCACCAGTAACAACAAAACAAAAATGTGGTGTTTTTTTTTCCTGAAATCATTTTCAAAGACAGAGAACAAAATATGTAATATTTGATAAAACAAATCATGGAGAAACACCTAGGAAAATGACCATATAGTTAAATGCTTGCTTGCTATGTTCTTTCATAATTTTTCATCCATATTTGTTTCAACCTCTTTTCCTTCAGTGGTTTTCACTTTCTGTTGGCTGATTGGTAGATTTTGGAAAAAAAAAATCCTGATTGAGAAGTGTGTTGCCATGGCAACCTTGCACTACAGTTATATTTTTTTGTCTGTTACTATAAATGGTAAAATGTAACCTATCTAATTATGCTACAATGTTTTTAACTCTTTGGGTACCAAACCCTCTACAAAGTTTGCTGTCATGCTAAATAGAAACAATATATTTTACTTTTACCTCAAAAAAATGTGTATATTAACTAGAATCTGCTTTGTAAAAATTAAGATTCTAATGCACTCAGTAAAATGTCTAAGTGCAGTGATTTTAAAATCTTATTTGAATGCCTAAAATGCCCATTCAAAACATTAAAAGAAAACACAACTTCATCCTGAGTTAAGGGGTATTATTGTTAAACTAGAGGCCCAGTGCACGAAATTCGTGCATGGGGGGGTGTCCCTCAGCCCAGCCTGCACCCTCTTCAATCTGGGATCCCTCTCACAATCCAGGACTACTGGCTCCCAACCACTCACCTGCCTCTGCCTGATTGCCCCTAACCACTTCTGCCTGCCAGCCTGATCACTCCTAACTACTCCCCTGCCAGCCTGATCAACGCCTAACTGCTCCCCAGCCAGCCTGATTGCCCCTAACTGCCCTCCCCTGCTGGCCTGGTTACCCCTAACTACCCTCCCCTGCAGGCCTGTTCCCCCCCAACTGCCCTCCCCTGCAGGCTTGGGTCCCCCCAACTGCCCTTCCCTGCAGACCCAGTCGCCCCTAACTGTCCTCCCCTGCTGGCCTGGTCCCCCCCCAACTGCCCTCCCCTGCAGGCCTGGTCCCCGCAACTGCTCTCCCCTGCAGGCCTGCCCCCCCCCCAACTGCTCTCCCCTGCTGACCTGGTCCCCCACAACTGCCCTCCCCTGCAGGCCTGGTCCCCACAACTGCTCTCCCCTGCAGGCCTGCCCCCCCCCCAACTGCCCTCCCCTGCTGACCTGGTCCCCCCCAACTGCCCTCCCCTGCCAGCCTGGTCACCCCTAACTGCCCTCCCTGCTTGCCTGTTCACCCACAACTGCCCTCCCCTGCAGGCCTGGGTCCCCCCCCAACTGCCCTCCCTTGCTGGCCTGGTCTCCCCCAACTGCCCTCCTCTGCCGGCCTGGTCACCTCTAAATGCCGTCCCCTGCAGGCCATCTTGTGGTGGCCATCTTGTGTCCACATGGGGGCAGCCATCTTTGACCACATGGAGACAGCCATCTTGTGTCTTGGAGTGATGGTCAATTTGCATATTACCCTTTTATTAGATAGGAAGTGTTGTTCAAATAAAATGAGGAGGAAGCAGATTTACAATGTGGAATGAAGGTCTGAATCTTTAGCAATCAGCTGCTTTTTCCTCAGTCCTATGGGATCAACATAGACAGTCTCTGACCTCCTGACACTACTTTTAATTTACTCATACATTCAAACAACAACAAACAGAAAATATCCCTGTTTCCCCTCAACCCATGTTCCCACTGCCCCTCCCTCCCATAGAGCCCAGGCTGTCTCTACCTTGGCAGGGAGCCCCTTGAAGTATGACGAAGGAGGGAGCCTTCAGGTTCAGAAGCAGGGGCAAAGAAGAAGCTGTGAGAATCACGATTCCTTGGGGCAAGCCCAAAACATCACCTTCCAAACTACAACTCCCTCTGCCCCAGCCATAAAGCCAAACTCTTCCATTAAGAAGAATTATTTCATCATTTAAAACTGCCTAAAGGTTATCAGCTATAGGTTGTAAGTCTCACCTCAGTTAATAGCATGAATACCTGACAGGCTAAGGGGCTGTCTATGGTCATTCAAATCTTAGTGTCAATAACATAAATCAGAGGTTTTTCCTGCTAAAACTGGGAAGAATTGGAGCACATTGAGGGACTGGTGGTTTTGATTTTGTGGAGAGCAGATGGCTTTGGAGCAAGTAGCCCCTGGAGGTAGGGAAGCCTGGAGGTGGGTGGCAGGAGCATACTGTGACATAGGGACAGTACTTCCATGAGCCTTGGGGGAGGACAGTGGTAATACCAGGTTTGGGGGGGGGGCAGATGCAAGGACCAATGTTTTACTCAGGACTATCCTCATACTTGGCAAATGGAGGGCTCTTCTCCCTCTTGGGCATGTGCAGAATGCCATGTAAGTGGAATCACACAGTATATAGAACCTTTTGAATCTGCCTTTTTTCACATAGCATAATACATGTGAGATTCATCCATGCTGTTGCATGTATTAATAGTTCAGTCCTTTTCATTGCTAAATAGTATTCCACTGTACGGAGATACAAAGTTCATTTATTTACTCACCAGTTGAAAGACATATATATTTTCCCCCCAAAAGATGCTTTAAATATTTACATACAGGTCTTCATATGACCATATGTATTCATTTCTCTTGAATAAATGTCTACAGGTGGGATTGCTAGGTCATATAGTGAGTATGTATTTAACTTTATGAGAAACTGCCAAACACTTTTTAAAGTGGCTGCACCATTTTGCATTCCCACAGCAATGTATGAGAGTTCATGTTTTCCACTTTCTAAACGTCACTTAATATTGTCAACTTAAAAAACATAGCCATTCAAAAAGGTGTGCAGTGTATCTCAGTGGTTTAAATTTGCATTTTCCTAGAGACTAGTGATGTTGAGCATCTTCATGTGCTTATTTGTCATGTATACATCTTCTTTGGTGAACTATTTGTTCAAATTATTTATCTAATTTTTGATTGGTGGTTAGTTTACTTTTGAGATTTTTTTGAAAAGGCATTCTGTTTACAAGTTCTCTGTCAGGTATGTGATTAAAAAAATTTTTTCCCCAGTGTGTGGCATGTATTTTCATCCTCTTAATGTCTTTTGAAAACTTTTTAGTTTAATGAAGTCCAATTTATCAAGTTTTTTTTTTTTAAGTGGATTGTACTTTTGGTGCTGTATCTAAGAACTCTTTGCCTACCCTATGGTCACAAATATTTTTCTTCTAAAAGTGGTATAGTTGTATGTTTTATGTGTAAGTCTATGACTCATTTCTAATAGACTCATTTTGAATGCTGAAAATGCTTATAATTTCACCTGATAATCGTTGAACTGTTCTTACTATGTCTTTGAGAAAAATGTTTAAGGACCAAAAGATGCTATGACTTCACCAAAAGATGCTATGACTTCACTTAAAAATTTGTCTCTTTGTATCTACTGACCAGCTAAAAGGGCTATTAATGTTCTTATAGATCCAACATAAATTATACTAATTAAGATTTTATGAACCACAACAGCATCCATATACATTAAGAAAGTGCAGTAGACAATGTGCAAGGTGCTTGGTCTACATCAAGTACTTGGGGCACCGTGGAACTGTGGACTCCTTATAATAACTCTGCCTACCCATAGTTGTTTAATGGTTTGAAGCCATAGGTCTGGGCTAATCTTTTCCTTTTATGCATAAACTAGAGGCCTGGTGCATGAAAATTCATGCACTGGAGGGGGGCGTCCCTCAGCCCGGCCCTCTCACAGTCCGGGAGCCCTCAGAGGCGGGGGGTGACCTGGCGATCAGGGGAAGGTGACGCCCCCATCACACCTCTGCTGCTGCCACTGCCAGCAGTGCAAGCCTTGGCCAGCCCTGGTTACCTGAGCCTCAGGCAGCCCTGGGCTGCTGGGCAGCCCACAGCAGAGGCTTGCCTGTGCAGGAGGCAGGCCCTGGGTGGCTGGGGGGCTGAAGGGACTGGGTGCCACCATCTTGTGGCTGTGGGCACCGCCATCTTTGAGGGCATGGCAGTCAATTAGCATATTCCCTCCTTATTGGCTGTGAGCACCACCATCTTTGAGGGCATGGCAGTCAATTAGCATATTCCCTCCTTATTGGCTGTGGGTACTGCCATCTTTGAGGGTGGGCAGTCAATTAGCATATTCCCTCTTTATTAGATAGGATAAGCAGAGGTTTAGAGAGAATCAGTGCTCTTTCCAGGTCCAAATTGAAGTTAGTGGCAGAGTGAGTCTAGAACCTAGACCTCCGAATTCCAGCCCACTGCATGCCCCGTGGTACTGTTATGACTTATTGAAATGGCCACTGGCTGCCACCAAGTGCGACATCAGCAGCAATCATTCTTCTGAACATGTATCTTGCAATCTATAAGCTCATTGACAGCATGGGCCACACTTTTCTTTGAATCATCAATTTTGCTTCATACACTGCTGTGTGTCCTAACAGTATAACTGGGGCAACTGTGGAATAAGTACTTGCTGAGCTAATGATTTCTTCCTTGGGCAAGGAAATTATGCAAGACAATTTGTTGTTATTAGATTTTCATTGGAAATACCTGAAGAATTTTCATTGGCTACAGTATGACATAAAGAAAAAAAGCATGGGATGTGACCTCAGAAAGAATAGAATGAAACCACTGACTAGCCATGTGATCCAGGGCATATTACTCAACTTTTTGAGACTCAGTGAGTAATAATAATGATAATAATAATAATACACACTCCACAGGATGGATGGGTGGATTCAATAAAATAAAGTATACAAGAGCCTGGCAAATTGGCATGTTGCTGGAACTCATTAAATGTGAGTTCCATCTCCTTTGTCATCGTTGGAATAAGAAATAAAATTTGTGGGATACAAAAGCCGGGCATAATGGAAAGTGAAAATGAAACTCATAATTAAATATTAGGGTCCATTGTTCTAGTTTCAACCTAGACCTGAGCTGCAATAATAGAAATATTCTTCACAAAGTCAGTTTTGAGCAGAAGTCACAGAGCTAAGCTTATTATTAAAAACAAACAAACAACACTATGAGAAGACGTGATCTTTGCAGTAGCACATGAAAAGGAAGTAATAGGAACAGCTTTACAATGTTATTTCTATTAGCTCTCATCCTTGCACTACTATCTGCAAGTTTTTACATGCTTCTTGTGAATGCTGCCATTTCATCCCTGAAAGTTATTCATTACAGTTGTAGCCTCTAATGTGTTGGCATTGGTCCTGCAAAGGTCTTGTGGGACTGAGGGAAAGACAGAGAGGAGAGCCAGGGTCAATTAATCCAAGCTTAAACATATGTCTCAAAGTGGTATTCAAATAGGATCATTCTACATGAATGTCTCTTGTTTCCTTCTCTTCAAAACATTCCAGGTCCTAGCTTCCTGCTTTGCTCTTGTATTTTAATCCCCCTGCTTGGCATCATCTCGAGCTCCTGGCATGACTTGAATGATTTCTCTCATTTTCCCAGAGGGTTGGGATTCTATCACCTGGGACTGTCATTGCAGAGATGCAAATGAAACCTTCTTTGAGATGAATTGAAGTCAATGTGGCATTGCCTAGCCAGCCTTGGGCAAACTACGGCCCGCGGGCCAGATCCGGCTGTTCTATCTGGTTCTCTTGCTCTCCCCTCCGCTCCTTTACTTTGAATTTATATTAGTTCACACAAACACTCCATCCATGCTTTTGTTCCGGCCCTCCGGTCCAGTTTAAGAACCCATTGTGGCCCTCGAGTCAAAAAGTTTGCCCACCCCTGGCCCCTGCCCAGCAGGGGTGTAAATGGCATTACCCCCGGAAATAAATATGCTCCCCAACTTTTCTTGGCTTTGACAACTCTACGCCCACCTTTTCTTTCCTTTCCTGGGTGTGCTCCAAACCATCTCCACACATGTCTGCCTCCCAGACACACCAAATCAGTATTTACCTGCCTCTTTGGGGCCTTAGCCATTCCAAACTGGAAGAAACTTGGCTTTTCATCAATGAGTTCTGGCATAAGCACCGTTTGGCATCATCCTTTTTTAACCCTCATTTTCATGTTGTCGCCCTCTCCTGCCTGTTCTCAGATATCCAGTGCTCTGTGCAGATCCATGATTACCCAGGACTGACCACCTTCTTACCCCTATCCTTTACCCCTGGGAGAAAAGCATATAATTAGCTAATCCACACAGGTACAATAAAGACACATGATCATGTGAGTGATATCAAATTATCCCCAAACAGGGATATTTTTTGAGAAGATGATGGCAACCCTAGTAAATTACTATCTAATTGTAAACTCTAACTCTGAGCTACAACAGGAGATCATTTTTATGTAAACAGTTTTTCCCAGCATATCATGTAACACAGAAACTCAGCTGAACACCTGGCACCTACTAGGTACTCAGGAGTGGAATCAACAATGGACTTCTTCTGTGGTGCAGCTGAACTTGAAAATTTTGGAAGTTTCAGACCCCGCTTCAAGTACCCATTTCCTTCTTCACCAAATAGAAACTCATCTAATCACTCCTTTCACTCATTTCACACATTTTTATTGGACACCCATGTCATACTCAATTCTAGTACTTGAGCTATAACTATCCTTTTAGGAGCTTACAGTCCAGTGTGGAGACAGAAAATTATGTGTAATCCAAAACATCCTGATATGTTCTGTAAAGAGGATGTGCTGTGAGAAACACAGGGATGTTCCCAACACAGCGTTGGGTACCTCTAGAGACAGTAACACACAAGCCAAAGTCTGAAGGGCAAGGAGGAGGTATCCAGGTGAAAGGGAGAAGGCAATACTCCAGAGAGGAGCCAGAATATGGTGGTGTGTGTGTAGGGGTAAGGGGGATAGGAAATGCAAGTAATTGGCACAGGTTCAGTTTTGGGTTACTGTGGGGTAAAAACAAAGATCATAGCACTAGGCATTTCTTGAGCACTTCCAGTCAGACAGTGCTCTAATGCGTTCATGCCTTCTCCTGGCTTCAGTGCCACCATCAACATGAGAGTCAGGAAACCCATCATGCTCCACTCTCTGTTGCTTCACTGCCCATCACCCAGTCTCATGACCACACTCTGGGAGAAATCTCTGGGACTAATTCAACTATGTCTACCAACCAACCTTATTAACATCATCCTGGTCTCCCAAGCCCTTCCACAGTGCCTCATGGATGTGCCATCCAGTATCATCAAAACTTGCTGCTCTTTAACCTAGTCTCTGACTGAATGATTTCTCACTCCTCTGGGAGAACCCTGTTCCCACAGCCTTCCTCTCAGGGAGGACTGTTTTTCTCCTAACCCCAGATGTCACAGGGCTGTTTGCTCCTCATTGCTACTTCCTATAAATTTTAACTCCCTCCTCCTTTGCATGCCTCATCTTCTTTGAGCCATGCCATTATGCACTTCTCTTCCTCACTGGAATTATCTGAAGATCTCTGGATCACTCTTTTCACTCCTTGAAGATTTTAGCATCAGGCTCATTGTCTCTCATAATGATGCCTCCTGTCAGAATGCTTGGTGATTTCCAAATCTATGAAGAGGATCTTTTTCCACCCTGGCCTTTCATTTTCTTGACCCCTCCGATGATCTTGTCCTTGAGCATACCTGAGCCACCCATAGGTATTGCCCTTGTAGGTAACCACACACAATATAAAATTTCGATTTCAAAGCTTTCTCTCTCTGGCTTCCACTTTTTGTCTGTCTAGCTCCCACCCTTCCAGTTTTCTGATTCCAGAAATTTCTCACCCCTACCACAACCACCAATCCATTGATTTTATTATCCTTTCACAGTTGCTCCCCCTCCCTCCATATCTATATTTCCCTCCATGTCCATCTCATGGTCCCTCATTGTAATCACTTCTATGTGAACCTCTCTCCTCCCTTGCCACTATTCTTTGGTTGTACTTACTTGGATGAATCCTAAACTTAGTTGAATCCAACTCTCTGTGTATTCTACGAAAGTAACTTAATATGGCAAGATAAAACAATGTTAACTAGCCTTATTTTAATTCTATGAGTACTAACCTCAACTGAGCCATTGGTGCTGCCCAAGGAGCCATTAAGAGGCAGTATGGGTTGGGGAGGGCTCATGGAGCCAGATTTCCTGGTTCAGAGTCCTCATTTTTTGCACCATCAACTGTAGCCTCTTCATTGGATCATTCCCATCATCATATCTACCTACTCTAGTAACCTTCCTTGACCTTCATGTAGCTATGCATCTCTTCTCTCTTCACTGCGAAACAGCTCAATGTCACTACTTCCCATTTTCTCTTAAATCCATTCCTATAATGTTTTTTCACCACTGCTCCATCAAAACTGCTCTTATCAGAGTTACCAATAACCATTATATTGCCAAAACCATGCTAACCATCAGTCCTTGTTTTGTTTGATTTATCAATGGCATTTGGCATGGCCAGTTATTCCTTGAAACACTTTTACTCCTTGATACTACACCCTCACATTTCTCCCCACACTCTTTTGCTGTTTTCTTTTCATATTCTTGACATCTAAAAATATTGCAGGGCCCAGGGTTCAACACTTGCCCACTTTTCATTTCTACTTACACTGACAACCTTGGTGATTTCATCCAGTTTCAAGTATTAAACATTACCTGTAATTTGATCATGCCCATATTTATATGCTCTTCCATGGATGTTCTCGTGGCTCATTTATCACTTCCTTCAGGTCTTGGCTCTAATTTTACTTCACAGAGAGGCCTTCCCAGGCCATTCTATATAAAATACTATTCCTACCCCTTATTCTGTTTTATTTTTCTTCAAGCACTTTTTCCATCTATCATATATTTATTTGTGTACTGAAAGCCTTTTGAGAACAGGGAAATTGTCCACTCTGTAGAGTGCCTTATACATAGAAAGCTACCAATAAGTGTTTGTTAAATAAAAGCATGATTCCATTCAGTTCTGACAACACCCCAGCAGTCCTAGTAGAAGGGTTATTACAGATGAAGAAACTGGATCTGGTGAACTCATTGTCACACAGCTGACAGTTCAGGCAGCCTGGGTCTAGAGCCCACATGCTCACCTAGTATGCTGCAGGGACCAGAGAGGTACATGGAGTCTAGATCACAAGGCTACTTTCAGTAGGTATGGAATTTATCTTGAGAATGATATGGACAATTGGGGTGTTTGTGGTGGTGAGGGGAGTGACATGCTCTGGGTAGGATGTTGACTCGATTCAAAATAGCACATCATTTCCTGACTCCAGTTCCTAGGTCATCCAGTCAGGCACTGTTGCAAAGTTTAGGCTGGCAGTATGTATATGCTTTCTAGCATCAAACTGGCCTGCACTAACAATATTTAAGGGGGATTTAGAAGAGAGTTTCAAATCAACTTTACCTTGAGGTCTGTGGAATTGAAAACCTTCCTTGCTGTTTCTGTAGCTGCCTGATAGTTGACATAATTCCTAAAGGAGCTTATGTGTTAATACCCAAGAATCATTTACTATGCTCAGGTGCTGCTGACCCAAAATGCCATGACTTGAGCTAAACAGCCTAGCAAAATATTAAGCTGTTTAAAACACACACACACACACGTTTCAAACTATAGTTAAAGAAGATAAGACTTCCAAAAATTTGATTACATATTTAAAGTATCTATAGTTTAAATATTTGATTTCTTTAAAGTTTAGTGCTTTTTA
Organism: Plecotus auritus; assembly: GCF_963455305.1. Classification (NCBI taxonomy): domain Eukaryota; kingdom Metazoa; phylum Chordata; class Mammalia; order Chiroptera; family Vespertilionidae; genus Plecotus; species Plecotus auritus. Next base: position 61,760,591 of record NC_137772.1, on the reverse strand, counting down.
GATTTGACCTTTTATTTATCTCACGTATGGGGGGGTCGTAAGATGCATAAGATATTTTCATGTAGGTAATAAGTGCATTCGATTAATGAACTGCTGTGTTCTGTTTTAAAGGGAACCAGCTGTTCACCCTCCAATACCACCAAAGCCCAGTTCTCCTGTTTTATCTCCTAACCAGCTGAGACGGGATAATCGGTAAGACCTAGCACTCCAAAATTTCTGAAATAAAGAAGTTCAAGGGAAATTAAAGCAGTTGAACTGTGACCTGTTTTGTGTAAAGTATGGGTGTGTTTTATGTATACATTTATTGAAGAAACACTTGTAAAACTTTCCTACTTCTGTTTGTCAACACAAGTGTATGTTTATGTTTGCCTCTGAATACTTATGACCATTAATTGTCTTTGGAAATACAATTTCTAGATAGAAACTGAACAATGTCAATGTCCATGAAATGTTCATGCTCAGATGCCCTTTAATTTATGTAGTAGGAACCGATATGCAAGGAACCTCTCTCTCTCTCTTTCATAAATATACATGCCCACATATATATGGTTTATATTACATGAAAAGATATATATATATATATATATATATATATATATATATATATACACACACACACACACACACACATATATATATACACATTTGACATATATATGGTTTATATTCAGTTATAGTTAGGTTTCCCATTAAGAACTACAATTTCTGATCAAAGATGTTTTTGAAATTTTTTGTTACTGCTCAAACCCACCCTCGGTAAGAAATTCTGCTGGGCAGTTTTTTAGTCTTATTTCAGCTAAGGAATTTGTAATTTACTTCAAAACTATCACAAATTTTGAAAAATGTTCTAATTAACTTGTCTCCAAATTAGGAATAAAAGATAGACTGCTTTTCCACTTTGAATCTCTGACACTCTATAATTAGTACTGAGAAACAAATTCAGAGACCTGAACATCTTCCCATGTGTTTCTATTAAACTGTTTAATAAGCTCAAATCATTTTTCAAGATGTACATTGCACATTTCCATTATTATTGTGAAACTTAAAAATGGTGTCTCAATTAAGACAATACATCAAATCCACTTCATTGCCTGCCTTTGATTCTTTTGTATTTTTGCTTTTTAATGGTGATTTTTTTTTACAATATGTAAGACAATTCTGGAACTATTCTTTAGTAAGAGGGTAGCTGCAGCTAGAAAATGCTAATTAGGCGATGGAGCTATGTAGCATTAAGTGTTCGGCCCATTGAGTTAAAAACCCAGGTCTGAATTTCTATCCAGTGAAACTTCATAGGGCCTTTGAAATGTTCTTAGAATAAGAGGATACATTTAAAAATATATATATTTTATTGATTTTTTTCCACAAAGGAAGGGAGAGGGATAGAGAGTTAGAAACATCGATGAGAGAGAAACGTTGATCAGCTGCCTCCTGCACACCTCCTACTGGGGATGTGCCCGCAACCAAGGTACATGCCCTTGACTGGAATCGAACCTGGGACCCTTCAGTCCACAGGCCGATGTTCTATCCACTGAGCCAAAGCAGTTAGGGCAAGGATACATTTTTTTAATGTGTCAAGAGAATACATCTTCATTGAATTAATGAATAATATAAGCCATATTTATAACTTTTTATTTGTACAATGGTTATAATTATACTCTTAAAAATAACTTCTCAAGCTTTTTATCTTACATTATATTTTCTTTTATAACATTGAGCAATTAAATCTTTATTTAAATAGCATTTTTAGGGGGCTAACATAAATTGGATTTAGTACTCCTAAATTCTAATCTAAAATCAGCAACTCTAGAGTAGTGAACTTATGTAGATTCAAAAGAAGATACATTTCATGGGAATTGGTCTAATCCATTTTAAGTAGTCTAATTTATTTCTTCCACCAATGATCTTAAAAATAAAATTAGGACAACTTACATGCTTTAAGTTCTGATTACTTTAATCACAGCAAGATGATTTTAATGAAAGAATATGAAAGGGAAGTGTTTCCTATGTAATTAACACATGTCCTCAGGAGTACAAAAAAAAGTTGAATACAATTTCTTGAGAACAAGCAAGAATGTGTAAGTAGGTCAATAAGATACTGGGAAAAAGAGCAGAGAAAAACTTATATCATAAATTGTGACAGAACCTATCCTCATAAAATTTAATTCTGTCAATTCAATGTGAATATTCTGGATATAGTGGGTATACTGGATATTTAAAAATATTTCCCATCATATTTGAGCAGTTATATTTCTTGATAGTATTCAAGTGGAATATCTTTAAGAAAAAATTATCCCTCTGATGTCTAATATAAAAAAATTATCTACACTAATAAAAGAGAAACATGCAAATTGACCGTTACTCCACTACGCCCACCCACCAATCAGGAGGAAATATGCAAATTAGGACAAAGATGGCAGCCGCCCAGTTGCTCTAGGCATGGAGTGGGGGGGGGGGGGGCAGGATGCCTGCTATGAGAGGGAGGGCGGGAGGGGGGCGGGGGCGAAGGGATCTACTGGAGCGGCACTCCGGCTACAGCGAAGATGAAGACTGCAGACTCCAGAGTCTGCAGTGAAAACAAAGATAGCAGACTCTGGCCAGAGCGAAGGCCTGGGTTCTGGGTGCCGGAGGAAAACTGGTGCTGGAAGCCAAGGGAAGGAAGGCCTATTGCACGAATCTCTTCGTGCAACGGGCCTCTAGTTATTAATATTTTAAAATGTTATATCATTATCTAAAAAAGATAAGTATGAAAATGCTTTATTGATGACTGAAAACTAAAATAAAACAAACATAAATGAACATATTTAGAATAGATATTGCTATATATACTCAGTGGTTAAAAATACATTAAGTGAGATAGATTAAATTGCAAAGTTACTATATTAGACTCTATAATTTCAAATGGAATCTGCGGTTGAGTTCTAGAGTAGTTTGTTATCTCAAATAGTGTTCTAATACACTTTGATTTTTTGGACATAAATGTTTTACTAACAATTTAAATTTTACAGAGAAGTGTTTTCTTACCTAACAAATATTATTTTAACTTTTAAAATACAGGCAGATTTGTCCACCTAAAGCAAGTGTATATACAGAAACCAACAGATCTGCTGAAAGAAATATAAGGTAAAATGAACTATTTCTATGTCTATGCATTTGTAGAAATGATAAAATATGCTTTATTAGAACACTTAAAAATACTAAGTAATCCTATATAATAAAACCTAATATACTAAGTGTCTGGTCGAACAGTCAGCCATTCAACCAATCAAAGCGTAATATGCTAATGATATGCTAATGTCCTCAACCACTTGCTATGACATGCACTGACCACCAGAGGGCAGACAGTTGACTGGTGGACCAGTCACTCTGATGTGCACTGACCACCAGGGGGCAGATGCTCCGACTGGTAGGTTAGCTTGCTGCTGGGGTCTGGCTGATGGGGACTGAGCGAGATGGACCGGACATGTCCTGGAGCCCTCCTGCGGTCCCTCCCTGGCTGGCCAATGGGTGATGTTATAGAGCCAGTTTCTGCCCGATCCCGCAGAGGGAGCGCTGCTCAGCCAGAAGCCGGGCTCACGGCTGGTGAGCGCAGCAGTGGTGGCGGGAGCCTCTCCTACCTTTGACAGCACTAAGGATGTCCAACTGCTGTGGGCCTGAGCCGTCAGTTGGACATCCCCCGAGGGCTCCTGGACTGCGAGAGGGTGCAGGCCAGGCTGAGGGACCCCCTCGTGCACTGGGTCTCTAGTTAATAATAAAGTAGTTTTCCAGCTGATTTCAATATAGTTGGAAATAAGTATTCTTATATGTACCTAAGAATTCTATTTATTTAATTTCTATTCTAAGATTTACATAAAGAAAGCAACCAAAATTGTCTGAACATGACAACAGAATAAGATTAAACCTCTTAGACAGGAAACCACCTCTTCATGTCCCAAGGTTGGTGTTGTATAAATGAATAGGTGGAAATCTAGTCATTCGATTGAACTTGCTCTACAAAAGTTTTGCCAATGGCTGTATAAATAAGGTCACATCCAGCTCTACCTGCATCATCAAGAAGAGGCCCACAAACTATACTGACAACTTTGGGAAAGGTTTCCCCAGCACAGTCCTGATTTACGCCTGTTGTCTTGCACACCTCTTCTAGTTTAGTATTTGTTTTGGATATATCTTTTATGACTTATTTTTTAGAAAAAACACTGTTTGAAATTAGCTTTTGAGCCAGTGCTATTTTATAGACCTATCAATATGATAAGCCAATTTTTATTATTATAAGTTTACCATTTTAATCATTGTGGTAAACCAATTTTCCAGTCAAAACTTCTTTTTGAAACATACATCACACAGATAACTTACCTATGGGAAACATCATATTTCTCTAGTATCTAGTAACTTAAGGTGCAGCTCTACTTCAACATTTCCCAGACTGTGTCCCATGTGCCACCAGAGGCTAATGCACATCCTGCAAAGGAAGGGTTCACTGGCCCAACACATTGAAGAAATACAAACAGAGTTCTCTGACATAAGACTTCTCAAAGCCTTCAGTATGCATGTGTATCTTCTGAATCTCCAAAAGTTGGTTATACTTCTCAAATTTACTAGACAACAAAATTTTTTCTTTATCAAACATTGTTTGTGAAACACAGGTCTTAATTACAGGGAAACCTATAAGTATTTTCCCAATTATTCCTTTTCATGATGTAGAGGGACCCACATCGATTTAAGCTGTCTGGGTATCATGTCCCATGTTTACAATGTACTTCCTTTCCCTTTGGAAGCCTAAGAAGACAGTGCCTCTTCACCTCATGTGAGGGATGAATCCATCATCTGAATAGGCTGCTTAATACTGCTTGGTTCCGGTAGAAAAAGTTCTGAACACACTTCTGTGTTTACTTGTGCAGTTAACTGTATTTTCTTTTCCACATCCTTCTTTTTAGGTATAGAACTTCAGCCAATTACATCTTAGGAGAAACTGTAGTTGTTTCAATGAGCACTAGATGGCAGAACCAATGCCCAGGTGGAATGACAGTGTAGGGTGTGCGTGTGTGTGTGTGTGTGTGTGTGTGTGTGTGTGTGTGTGTGTGTGTCTACCATGAGTTGAAATTATAGAACTATTTTGTTATTCAGTTAGACTCAATAATCTCTAAATATCACATGAACTATGGCTTTTTTTCCTCACTGAGAACAGTGAGAAATGTTAGCTGCTTCAAGGGTAGCTCTACTGTCATTGACTTGTATTTACTTTTCATTGTTTGAAGTCGTCAGGATCTGGAGAACATCGTCAAAGTGGCTACTTCACTTCAGAGAACTGACAAGGGGTGAGATCTCAGAGCTTTAAGCTTGTTTTTTTCTTCTCTTTATGTTTTAAAATGCTTTACCAGTACCTTAAAGTTCCCAGTATAAGCAACATTCTGATGTTTGTAATATAATACAGAATTTAAAAGAAGAAAGAATCAGTGTCTGTGGATGTGTCCCTGAAAAATTTGCTGATATTTATGGATACTTTTCTTCCTCTGCTTTTTTTTCTGGTGACAGTACTCAGCCTAGTGACCTCAGCTTCCATAGTCTTGACCTCATTCCAAACCACCAGTCCTGTAATTATGTTGCTTGTCCGATCTCTATTTATCTCTCTCCCAGAACTCCCATTTAGCATATCCTAGGCCATATTCAACTTCCTTCCTAAAGAGGCTACTTCCCGACTTCTCCTCTGTTCTAATATTCATTTTTCTGGAATCATTCTTGATCTGTCCAGGTCTTTTTCTCTCTATGTAACCAGACATATATGGATTAAATGTCTAAAGTAGGCCTCATGCCCTCATGGCCTCACCCCTGTTCAAACTTTCATTGACTCCAGCGCAGGTTATTAGAGTAGCTTGTCCAGATTTACTTACACTCCTCCAGTCTCTGCTCCCACTGAACCATGACTACCCATCATCCCCACCAAAGTTCTTCTCCTATCTTTCTGCTTGAACCATACTCCACTGGCCCCCCATTGCCCACTCAATCACATAAAACCTCATACAAGGCCCTTGCTGAGCTGGCCCCAACCTAACATTCTAGAGTTATTTCTGATTTTACCCTTGCAGTTACCCTATATCAATAGCAAGTTAAATTACTTCCTTTCTATAGGTTCCAGATACTCTGCCTTTGCTTATGCCATTCTATCCATTTCCAGCCTCAAGGTCACCATTTCCATCCATCCAAGTCCTACCTATTTTTCAAGATCCAGGTCAAATATCACCTCCTCTGGGAAGTCTTCCCTGAGTGATCTAGTGAAATGTGACTTCTGCTTCTCTAAGCAATTAGAGCTCCACAATTTATATTTTATAACAACTAATCATATTTGGTTGTATTTCGTGTTATTTATGCAAATGTTTCATCATCTCTATCATCTCTAAGTCTGTCAGAGCAGATAGTTTTTCTTATTCATCGTATGTCATTTATTGAGTCTGACCTGATGCTTTGTACAAAGTAGGTGTTTATAGAGTATGGCAAAATAATGATGCACAGTGAGGAAACCTTGAATATAAAGATTTCATATTTTAAATCCCATGCCTACAATTTTTTTTTCTTCATGGAATTTAGCAATGCTTAGTGTTATTAGGGATTGCAGCCTCGGTTGAAAGAGCTGCAGAGAAGAAACAGAAGTGGCACTTAGCTCTGTGCAAATTAACAAACAGAAGAGGAGCTCTGAATCTGGAAGGGAACTCGAGAGAGTATCAGGAATGTTTCATTTCCATTTCTCCTCTCATCAAATTAGAGCTCTAATTTAATTATTCATTTTGGTTCGAGGTAATATTTTGTTTTTAATAGGGTTTAAAAATAGTTTTTGGTAGGTGAAAGGGAACTTTAAGAGAGAGAGAGATAGGGGAGTGATACTGAAGAGAAATTATGGTTTCTCATAAATCAAACAAAGACAAAGAGAGCTTCAGTCAGTTGAACTTTCCTGTCCACTCTCCCCAGCCACGATGCACAGATTCCAAAGCCAAATACATTCTTCTCAGAGAGAAGTTGCTGCTTTGACTGGGGGTCAGGGAAAATGTCTGTTGCATCCGTAGCTGAGTATTGTTCCTGTGGGATGTTCATAGGGACTAGAATAGCTTTATTTATCCCAGCTGCTCTTTGTGAAGTTCCTTTGTGAAATTCTTATCTGATTAAAAGCATTTAATTTATTGCAAATGCAATGGTGAAACTTAATATCCAAAGCTTTCATCAATTTAAGGTCATTTTAAAAGCTGAACTTCTTCATTCAGGATGTAATCTTTATTTTATTTAATTTACTACAGAGTGTCTCCTCATGATTTATGCTAATTTTCTTGTGATAAACATGAGCAAACCCTAATCCTGATCATCTCATTATTGTGACTTATACCAGTCAGAAAGGTCTGTGGCTAAAATTTACAGGATTGTTAGGTTTGCTCTTTCCCTTGGGGACATGGACAGATTCACAGCCTCAGAGTTGGAAGGTAGAATTTCAAGCAAGAAAAGACAATGGGGCATTGTGTCAGGGGCCTGGGTAATGTTTGTCCCACATTAGGAGAGAACATTCATTTTTTTTTCACAGTCAGTGACTTTTGCATTTCAGTATTTATTCTCAGCCTTCAATCCTATCATAGAATACATAATATTACCTGAACACGTTGTGATGGTTGTTGATCTAACGTGTTCTTAAGGGTCTCTAAGAGGACTGTTGTTGCTGTGTCAGGCCTCTTCAAAGCACATACATGACTCAGCAACTATACCTTTCTAAGGCTAAGCCAATGTCTTGGCATCTTTAAATGCAGTTCAAAAGTAAAAAATGAAAATTTTATTATTGACTGGGAACTGTTTAATATAATGGCCAAGATTAATTTATGGCTTGCCAGACATCATAATAAGCACTTTATCCTCATGAGTTTATTGATTCTGTGAGGTGGGAACAATTCGTATTCCTATTGTACAGATGGAGAAGTCAAGGCAGAGATTAGGTAGCTCACCCAGAGTCACCAACTCCTACATGGTGAATCCTGCACTAGATTCCAGGTATCCACGTATTCCTCACTTGGGAGCCTGAATGTGTAACTATCAAGTTACTGGGCCTCACAGCCTCCTGGTTAACACCAGTAATGAATCAAGAAAAAAGAGAGACATTGAGAAAGTATGAAAAACATGTGGTTCTAGATCAGGAAGCAGAGAGAACCACAATTTTTTAATTGAAAAAATGAATGAGAAACACCAGAGAAATGATGGTGAAGAGGGTGGACCTACGAGGAAAGGACACACCTGAGGAAGGAAGAGGACCATGAAACCCACTGAGGCGGCCTTCTCGGGGGAGAGCTGAGCTCGTGTTTCTAAGGGATATTCTGGAACCCAGGGGATTCGCTTAGACAGGTTGCTCTTGAAGAAGCAGCCAGTGAAGAGTTTACAGTTCTCAAATACAAAATTAGGCTACCACATTTAGTTGGCCTGGGATGAGGTTAACAAAAATTCAAGAAAGCAGTCAGACTTAACGATGAACAAGTATTATTGAATAGCTGCTTTACGCAAACACATTGTGCAAGAGTAGGATCTATAATTAGCCAATGTGCCTATATTTGTTGATTCAGTTAAAAATCGGTATTAAGCATCTACTGGATGAAAGATTGACCTGTAGTAGTGTATGTATGTGGGTGTGTAATTCAAGTCTTTTTACTATATTAAAGACTGAGGAAGATCTGAGGTAAAACACAGTTCTAAATTCTAAGTGGGATATGTCTGTGTGCACACTTGTATGTGCAGGAGCAGGGACAATCATATGGGACAACTTGCAGTTGCCATGTTAAGTGCAGTCATATAAGTGCCCTAGAGGAGGAGCAAATAAACAAAATGCTGCTGGGATTGCAAAAATGAAGGGACTCTGTTCAGTTGGAAGACAGGAAAGAAGTTCTTCAAGAAAGAGGTGTTTGAGGACAGCTTTGAAGGGTAGACAACATCTTCATAGATGATAGAGATGGGATACGTGTTGTATTTCAGAGAACTCAGAAATAGCTATTTTAAGGTGAATCTGCTCTTTGATTCTGGTCAGGCTTTGACTGATGTGAGATGTTTTTTTTCTTCCAAAAGTGAAGAATTGGATAATATCATCAAAATGAACAAAAGCTTGAATAGGTAAGATTTCAATACATTTACTTTTTGCTTTATTACTGAATTACATAGCATGACTTCTTATGTCTTTTCAATATTGGAGCATGAGGACCCACATTCTGGGCTAGTCAAAAGTATCCTACAAAATTTGAATTAAAAGCTTGCGGAAATCATCATTGCATCATTATTATGAATGGTTGTTACAATGCAAAGATTCTAGTATTAAAATGACTTTGATTTTCACATTCCATTTAATAAAGCAGTTAAATAAATCACATTTCTCTTCCCGAAATATTACCTTCATATATAGACAGAGTTTGGTTTGATCACTAACTGCTGTTAGTTTAACCATTACATAAACCACTTATTATCTTAGGTTACATTATCTCTGTATTTTGAATCATTTATAACTGCATACTTTAAAAAAATTATTAAAAAACGAGGTTTGTGCTCTTCCGGGGACGGTGACTTCAGTTTAGGTATTCACCAAGGTCCAGCGTTTGACATACCGTCGGAGGCTGTCCTACAATACAGCCTCTAACAAAACTAGACTGTCCCGTAACCCTGGTAATAGAATTGTTTACCTTTACACCAAGAAGGTTGGGAAAGCACCAAAATCTGCATGTGGTGTATGCCCAGGCCAACTTCGCGGAGTTCGTGCTGTGAGGCCTAAAGTTCTAATGAGGTTGTCTAAAACAAAAAAACACATCAGCAGGGCCTAAGGTGGAACCATGTGTGCTAAATGTGTCTGTGACAGGATCAAGCGTCAGAAAATTTCCTTATTGAGGAGCAGAAAATCGTTATGAAAGTGTTGAAGACACAGGCACAGAGTCAGAAAGCTAAATATATTTAAAAATGAAGCTTTTTTGAGTAATAAAAACAGAAGTCTCAAAAAAACCCCACAAAAAATGAGGTTTGTGTTAGAGATGTGGGGAGTTTTAACTATCTCTCTGTCACTTTGCATTCTAACATACTGAAGAGACAGTGACCAAAGAAGAGGAGAAAAAGCAAATGTCAAATGAGTTCATTGATCAGGAAATGCATTTTTCATACCCTGTTCTGACAATAATGATCCACATGAGAAGGAGGTATGAGGTCATGAATCACAGACTCAATGGCCTGTGGAGGCCAGGCCGGTGTAAATGACTGTATAACATTTAGGGGAATGTCCTTTCCAAAGAGCACAGCTGCTTCCCAGCTCCAGCTGAGTGTTGCTATGTGAGAAGTTGAGCCCAGCGTTGCAGGACATTTACAGGAGGTCCTGAAAATTCGGGTTTCTATAGGTCATGCCGTCTTGTAAATATCGGCTCACATTAAAATAAAAAGCACTCCATGGCCCAGCTGGTGTTGTTCAGTGGTTGAGTGTTGATTGAGGCACCAAGAGGTCGCTGGTTTGGTTCCCAGTCAGGGCACATGCCCAGGTTGCAGGCTTCATTCCCAGTAGGGGCTGTGTGGGAGGCAGCAGATCTCTCATCAATGTTTCTACCTCGCTTTCCCTCTCTATCAAGAAATCAATAAAAACATATTTAAAAACTACAAAAACAAATAAGAAAAAAACCACTCCATGAACCCAAAAAATACACCTGTGTAACTGTTATGGGTTATATATCCCCAGTTTGTAACTTTTCTTTAAGTTCCACTGCAATTTAAATGTTGAGTCTATCAAAGTATCTGTTTGGAATAAAGCAATTTCAAGAATGTGGCTCATCTTTCCCAACAAGCTTCTATTTCATGTCTTGGATGTAAACTGGTCTGTGTTTCTATAGAGTCTATGTTTCTATTATTACCACTGACAAGGTTTTTTATTTAATACATTTGAAGAAATCAAGGTCTTGATGGCATCTTCAGAACAACTCCTAAGGCAGAGCAAATAGAGAAAAGGTAAGTGCATCTGTCTCTGACCTGAAGATGTGATCTCCCAGATTGCTTGTTTTATTTTGTCAGACACTAACTGGGAGGGAGTTGTATCCTCTGGCATGAAAATGTACCAGCAGATGGGGTGGTGCCCTCAGCATTGTACATTTAGTTCAGACATAATTGCTCAGAAGGAGTTCTGCTCTTTTGTTCACTAAGAGTAAATGAGCAATTCATGAAGAATGTTTATTGTAGCTGACCTTTCAAGATACCACATAATTTTATTGCGATATGCAATTTTTTTTATTTGAATTTCTTTCTGTTTTACAGAGCCCAAAGCCTCGACAGTCTCCTCTTTCTGAATAGCCGGCCAAACAAAGATGGCAAAGGGTAAGGCCTGATTAAGACTCTAACAGGCCTCTTTGGTTGAGTCCTAGACTATATTTGCTGAGGGAGACCATCGGCTCAGAACAGGGATCAGGAAGGCTGGTGGAACAGGCCGCCCAGTCAGGGTCAGGAGATGGGTGGATATCTTAGGGCACCAACATCAATCTGGGTGACCCAGAGCGTGTCACTTAACCTCGGGGGACCTCTGTTTCCTTATCCCATGAAATGAAGGGTATGACCTAAATGATATCCAAGTTTCCTTTTAAATCTAAAAATGGAAGAAATCTGGCTACTCCAAGTAGTGGACAAAAGGCTGGTTTATGAACTAAATATATTTATTATAAGACTTAATGCTAGGAGCACAGCCCTTTATCACTGATGTACTTATTATACACTAAAGCCATTTTCATTTGAAATCTTAGTTGAGTCATTTCATAGGTATATTTCAAATATATTTGTAAATATCTCAAAGTCAAGAGCTATGCTTTTGTTTATTTTGTCTCTTTAAAAGGGTTGATGAATGATCAGTAACTGAACTGATAGCATTTAAGGGATTAAGTTATAGTTCTAGACTTTCACTGATGTATTAGAAAATTGACTTGTGTTACTGGTATTATTTTTTCATGTTGAAAGAAACCAAACTCTTGACAGTTTCATTAAAGAAAACCCCAGAACAGTCAAGAATGACAAAGGGTAAGGATTTATGAGAGCTCTGTTTTTACTTCAGATTGGCTGTTTACTTTGTATTTGGTTAGTCACTGAGTTTGCCTTCCTAATGTGATAATTATTTCTTTTGTCTCGGTTATCTTTTAAAATTCTTTATCTCTGCCAGTCTGTGCACAGAATGGTATTCTAGCTTTCCATGCCACTCTTGGCAGATGCATTCTCAACTTTCTCTAATGTAGAACAGTGAAAGTGTATTTGACAAAAGTGTTAGCGATAATAATCCCACAGACATGGAGTGCTTGTTAGTAATATAGTATATTATTATAATGTAAATATGCAAGTATTATTACAGGTTAATTTTTAAAGTGGAGAACAGATGAAGTGGGAAACTGGTCAATTCTCTGTAAGAGATTATATAAACCTTGCAGGAAAAGGTGGGATTTCAGATATTTAAAAAATGAAGTTTAGAAAGGTCCACAAAAGTAATAGAAAATAGGAAGAGTAGGGTGAGCATCACAAGTAATCATTTCGTGGGCTAGAAAGGAGGACAAAAGTGATTTGTAATCTGGAATAACTTAATAGCAACTGGGCTTTGATGCAGGAATGACTGATCTTGTTTGTGTAGTAGGGGGAGTTCATAGTTCCTGTTTATTCTTCCTTCTCTCCCTCCCTTCCTTCTTTCTTATTTCAAAAAAATTAAAATATCAATAGTCTTATCACAGTGAAATCAGAGACGGATGAAAATAGAAAAGGGGAATGCTTGGATAATTGGGTACTTGAAAGGGATAAGTTCTGATATTTCCTAATAGTTTTATGCTATTGGCATGTGAAAATTTTATTGGTTATGGTCAATTTATATAACATGCTAGAACCATCATAGTGTCATTTCCACTTTTCCAAGATTACTCAGAACTTAGGACTTTTTATTTAAAAATGACGTCTCCAACTGTTCAACTTAAAGAAGATTTAAAATGTTAATTATCTGACTTCTCCCCTGTTGTGAATGATGTTCATGTTTAAAGAAGACAGTGTGTGAACAGATATATTAAAGTTACTTCCTACCAATCCATCCATAAAGGACAAAGAAAGAAAAAGCTGAGAGCTGGAGGAACTTATTCTTTTAAAATATATATATATTTTTATTGATTTCAGAGCGGAAGGGAGAGGGAGAGAGACAGAGATAGAAACATCAATGATGGCAGAGAATCATTGATCGGCTGCCTCCTGCATGCCCCCTACTGGGGATTGAGCCCGAAACCCAGGCATGTGTCCTTGACTGGAATCGAACCTGGGACCTTTCAGTCTGCAGGCCGTAACTCTATCCACTGAGCCAAACCAGCTAGGGCGGAACTTACACTTTTAAGCAGATTTAATCATAACTGAGGATGGTTAGGTCCTTGCTATTAAATAGTTACTATATCTCATCAGCATATTGCAGGAGTAGAGCCACTTAAACTCAATATTTCTAAGGACTTCCGATGCTTTGATGCTTTAGGTACTGATAACATCTTAACTCCTGTAACTGAACTGATAGCATTTAAGGGATTAAGTTATAGTTCTAGACTTTCACTGATGAAAGAAACCAAACTTTCACCAGTGAGAAACTGCTATTGTCGTAAGAGATTGAATTGTTTTCTCTTTCTCTGTCTCTGTTGCTCTGCTCACCCACCTCTGCCCCAATGTGATCAAGAAACCAAGGCGTTGGAAGTTTTATCGAAGTTAATCAAAGGATTGACCAGTATGAGAAAGGGTAAGAAGAACTCCTGCTTGATGGGGCTCCCTTTTTTTAGGTCAGCTTTTCACATCTCATTAGAAATAGGAGTGTTATGCTTTCCTCTGTCGCAGATGAAGCTGCAGTTTTAGGCCTATTAGAGACAGCAGGCAAAGGAATAGGACAAATGTTGTTTCCATAGGACCACATGTTTGAGTTACATTCAAATCAGGAAAACCTGCGACATGATCTCTTATTCTGTATCGTCCTAAACAATTTAAAAATGGGCCAAATGTTATATTTAAATGAAGAAATATAAAGGACAAAATTACAAAGTGAGAGGTATGTGAGCAAGTTTTTCTAAACTGATTTATAGCAAGTATTACTATAGGAATTAATAAAGATAAGCTAAGGATAATTACATCAAAAGTTTTTCTGGTCATCTGGCCCTGGAAACATCTGACACCCTTTCAGGGGCATTCTTATTTGTATGGGTAAAGCTCAGATAAAGCTCAGATGTGACTTAACTGGCATGAATTTTTCATGGTTTTCCAAAGAAGTCAAGATCTAGAGACAATTATCAAAGCAAAAACCATGGCAGATAAAACTAACAGAGAATGAGAACTCTTTTGATGTTTCTGAATCTTGGTTATTTTCACCCAGATTAATTGTGTGATCTTGAAGGGGTCGCATCTTTAAATTTGTCTTCTCTCTTCTGTGTCTGACCCCTACTGCCCTGATCTTCACTTTGGAGACTCTATAGTACATTTTGTATGAATTTACATTTACATATAGGCCAACTAAACCCCAAAGATTAATTTAACTATATTGTTTATAGGCAATTTTATAATAAAAATGAATTTAATATCAGTATAATAATTTTCTTTAAAATCTTGAATTAACCATTAATAATATGGAATATATATACATGTGTGTTTGTGTATAACACACAATAATGTTTGAAACTGATTTAAACTTTTAAAAAAATGGTGAAGAGCTTGACAATGTTAACAAAATTAATCCCAGAGGAAGTAAAAATACCACTGGCTAAGACTTATTAGTGCCTTAAATCTGATTTCTGTAAGTGATAATTAATAAGAAAAATGATTTAGCATTTTGACTTTACAGACATATTTTGTTAGCATGAAATTGGAAAATAGCAATGGCCGCATGACCTTCCCTCTTTGCTCTAAAAAAATCACTTATTTTTTAAGAAATGTCCCAATGTTGCCCTTTCTCCCAGATTTTAGACTTGGATTGTTTTTAAGGATGAGTTACTGAATTGAATTTCTTTGTCCAATGAAAGCACAATCTAGATAATATTTTCAAAGTGGATCTACAAAGTGACAAAGATAGCCAAGAGTGGCGTTTGACTAAAACTCTTGAAAATTAACGTTTCTAAGGATGGTGGTCTCAGAAGGCAGCCAGTGGAGGGCTGGGCAAGTGAGCACAGTGGGAGGAAGGACATCCTCCCACTTCTCTTCCCGCTATGTGGACATGGCAGCAGTAGTCAGTCACCTACTATTGCCATCCTCTACTGTCCCTTTGGGTTCAGATTCTGGTCCTTTTGGTATTACTCAGTGCATTTTAATGGGGGGAACAGATGTCCTCTGACAAGTGAGTCATTAATTTTTCTACCATCTCTAAGGTGTTTTTTTTGGCCTTTGTAACTCACCATAACTCGATTATTTTTAGAAGGTTTGAGTTGTGGGAATGGTTGAGTTTATATGAAAGGACATATTTTTATTATTTCAAAATATTTATTATTAATATGTATTAGTTTTAATATTTTAAAGTTATAATTAACATTATTATTCTTATTTAAAAAACAGAATAGGCATTTATATATGATTTATGGAGTAGAAATTTATATTCTGATTGGATCCAGCATAGAACTTTAACTTCAATGCTGACCATCTGGGGTATTCTTACAAGATGTATCTGAGGGCAAAGATGATTTTGTTAAATAACAAGTTTCACATTTACTTATGCATTTTGAGAATAGAAAAGAAAACATGTTTCTTGTTAACAAAAAAAGGAAACTTAAATGGTCTCCAGCTCAAGATGTAAGAGAATTTTTATTTGTACTTAGAGCTTGAACAATTACAATGACAGAGAACTTGTATATTTACCACTCAATTTGTCCAATCATTGTTCACTTAATTAGTGTTTTATTTTAACAACATTCAGTAAAATTTATTTTCTTTCTCAAAGAAAACAAGACCTCAGTGGGCGCATTAAAGTGAGTCCTGAAACAAATAAAAATATCAAGAGGTAAGACATTTAAAGCTTTTCCCTCCCTTTGTCTGGCATTTGTAAGCATATTAGCATCCTGAGTGCTTGTATTCAGGAGAATAAATTGAAAATCAAGCCAAAACAGAACTCTCTTTTCCTGAAGCATTATATTAAGCAATTGTACTTTGGATACACAGAAATGATCTCTTGCATTTTATTCTTGGTTAAAGTTTGCTGCCAGGTAGATTTTGAGATATTAAATGAGAATTTTGACTGAGCTCTTCTGAGTGATTTCTATGTATGTATATATGTATGTATGTGTGTGTGTGTGTATAAGTAGTACATGTATAACAGGGTGGGACAAAAGTAGATTTACAGTTTTTCATATGGAAATAATATAATAATCCTATATAATAAAGAGCTAATATGCAAGTGGTCCCCAGGCCCTCACACCGTCATGCAGTAAAAGCTCAGACACTCAACACTGGGGAGAGAGGAATGGGGACCAGTCAGGCACAAATGAGCTCACGAGACAGGAATGGGGACCAGCCAGGCTGTGGCCCGGGAGAGGGACAAGCTGCCCACCCCGTGGTCCCGGGTGCCTGCAGCTGCAGCCCAGGCAAAGCCACCCACCCACAGACCCCTGCGGCGGTGGCCAGCCCAGGTGAAGCTGGCCCGGGTCCTGGGTGCCTGCGACCAGCCAGAGGGAGGGAAGCCTGGGTCCCAGGTGCTTGCAATGAACCAGAGGAGGGAATCCTGGGTCCTGGGTGTGGGGCGAGGCAGAGGTGGTTAGGGGCAGTCAGGCCAGCAGGGGGAGCAGTTAGGAGTGGTCAGGCTGGTAGGGGAGCCATTAGGGGCGATCAGGCAGGCAGGCAGGCAGGCAGAGGTGGTTAGGGGCGATCAGACAGGCAGAGGTGGTTAGGGGCGATCAGGCAGGCAGGCGAGCAGTTAGGAGCCAGTGGTCCTGGATTATGAGAGGCATTTGGACATCCCCCGAGGGATCACGGATTGGAGAGGGTGCAGGCCTGGCTGAGGGACACCCCCCCGCCCCAGTGCACAAATTTTGTGCACCGGGCCTCTAGTTAATAAATAATAATATAAGAATAAACTCTGTTTCACATACTCACAACTATAAACCTACTTTTGTCCTTCCCTGTACACACACACACACACACACATATATATATATGTGTGTGTGTGTGTGTGTCTATAAGTGTATGTATTAATTAGGGTTCTTCAATGAAGCTGAATAGGAGATAGATAGACATATAGATAGATATAGATAGACAGATAGGTGGGGAGAGAGAAAGAGAGAGCTTTATTAGAAGGAATTGGTTCATGCTGAGAAGTCTCAAGCTCTGTATTTATGTAGCTCCTAGTCCAAGTCTAAAGGCCTGAGAACCAGGAGAGCTCATGGTGTAAGCTCTTGTCCAAGGGCAGGAGAAGAACAATGCCGCAGATTAAGCAATCGGGCAGGAGAAGTCCCCTTTTTCTTAGACACTTTGTTCTGTTCAGGGCTTCAACTGATTGGATGGGGCCTACTCATGTTAGGGAAGGCTATCTGCTTTACTCAGTCTAAGCATTCAAATATTAATTTCATCCAAAACCTCGAAGACACACCCAGAATAATGTTTGACCAAATACCTGGTCACCCTGTGGTCCAGTCAAGTTGAAACATGAAATTAACCATCACAATGTGTGTGAATAGAAGTATATGTGTGTATGTATATATAAGTAGTGTGTGTGCGTAGTGTGTATGTGTATGTATGTGGGTGTGTAAGTAGTATATATGTATATATGTGAACTGTCTTCACGTGTGTAGTGTATTTGTGTGTACTATATGTTATGTGGGTGAAGTATGGTGTGTGTTTAAGATGAAAAGCTTAACCAAGTGTACTTCATTAAGAGGTCTCCCACCCATGAATTGTCAAGTAAATCTGGAAAGCTTATGTCCTCTTGCTTTTTATTTTTTTAAAAAGCAGATGAGAATAGATTTGAAACAGCTTGTGGGCATGTTGCTGAAAACAGTGTACCAAATAGTTCCACGTGGTTTTAGTAGAACTCGTTTCTAATCAGTTAACTCAGGACATGATATTATTAGATTCTAAATGTGTCACTGATGCCTGTAGGCCCAGGGAGCAGGGCCAGGGCTGGGGCAGCGGCAAAGCTGGGGCACTCACTGCCAGCCCGTCCTGCTCTCTGCACCCTGGCTTGGTCAGAGGCCCACAGACTTGTACAACTTGGCAACCAACAGATGGAAAAGAAAGCATTGATTTCCTTGGCTACTTGGTGGTTCAGGGAGGTATCTTGAGGTAGTAAATGTGAACAAGGAGTCCAAAATACTGGGACTCAAATTCTGACTCTGTTACTGGCTAGCTGTGTCTCTGCTCCTCAATTTACTCATCAACGAAATAGGAATCATGATACTACCATGTCCAGCACATAGTAGATACAAGTATCTGTGAGCAGTAATAAAGATCAGGTGAATTATGCTTTCTTAATGATTTATTTACTGTTCAAATATTTAATTTACTTTGACTCTCTAAGAAATATCTGTTTTCCTTTCTAATTTTTGTTAGACTATTTCAAATCATCACCTGTTGTTTTTCATATGTTGTTATGTATGTGTGTACTGCATGCCAATGTGTGATATGTGTACACATACATGCAAAAGTTTGTAGGGATTCATGTGTGTATGGTTATGTGTGTAGTATTCTGTAGATTTTTTTAAAGTAAAATAAGATTATGTTGCCTTCCTTATTAAAAACTCTCAGGATTACCACATTTCAGATAGAATAAAATCCTAACTCTTAATGATGGTCTTTTATTTGTTCAATAAGTCCAGCCAATACACTAATATGTACTTTATTTAATATGTTTAAAGAGACCAAAGTCTTGGCAATATAATGAAAGCAAACCTTACAACCAACACCAATATTACAAGGGAGGAGTTACAATGCTTACTGTTGTGTTATTTATTTATTTATTTATTTATTTACTTTTTTTTTTTTTTTTTTTTGAGTTCTCAAATGTGGGCATAGCATCCTAGGAATTTTTATTTTCAGTCACTGGCATTTAAATCTCACATACTTGGTTTAAGCAAAAACCAACAAAGTGTTTGAAAAATCAACAAGGAGTTTTCTGGAGTAGAATAGCTATTTCTGTTGGGTTAATTGTTTCATTATTTGTATGGAAAAGGTTCAAATATTTTAGCTGCTTTTAGCCTGGGTATACACATTCTCAGACATTTGGATACAAGTAAAAACTTGAGTCAACATCTGGTTGCTTCCAAATATCTGTATCTTTGATGTATAGATGCAATCACAGAGACTTTATGATATGATCTTAGTAGGGCCACAGGGCATGGAGAAATGGTAAGAAAAGCAAAATTCCATTAAGATCAGATGCAGGTACTCTAAAGGGTAACGATGAAGTCCTGACGTGTTTTCAGGGACTATGTGGAGTTTTATATTACAGTAAATATATTTTACATTTCAGAACTCCATGGATTTTAATCTTTATATTGTTTGTTGCCAACACAGAACTAATAAAAAGGTGTAGTTTTAACACACAGTTATAAGTACTAGAGGCAGATACCAGGCTGTATATCATGAACATTAACAAACTGGTATATTAATCTTAATCCATTATTGTGAATAGCAAACTTGCTAAAGAGTGTCATTTACAAAATACATATTCTCCAAAGTTAATTTGAAAGTTCCTCAGCATATTAAAGTATGATATTAAGAGGGTGCTTCTGGAATGTGCCATGAGACATATATAGGGACTACTATAAAACGTCTAGTGCACCTGGCAAAGGTCAAGGGTATAGCATTAGATAAATCATGATAGAAACAGAGTCCTCGTATGGCATTTGCTACTGGCATAATGGCTCCAAGATTAAAATCTCTCGCTGAGTCTCCATGAGTTTTAGAGAGGTATAACTTCCTACATTCTTCTGCATAGTCACCTTTACCATACTTCAACTCTTTGACATGATCTCACCAAGTGTTGATACTGTTTCTGAATTTTAATAAATAATTTGACCACTTGTTATTCAGCTCTTATTAACCTCATCATATATATGTATTTTTTTATGTTTTAAAGGGGCCAGAGTCTTGACAATCTCAGCAGAGTGACCCCTGAAGTGAGCAGAAGTAACTCGGGGTGAGGATTATGTCTGATCTTTCTTCCTTCCCCAGCCGCATCAATTTGTGGCACCTTCAGAGAAGCTATGTTGAAAAGTCTTTGAATTTGAATCAGGAAGTCTGGGCTCCATTATTTGCCACATGGATGCCTTGAAGACGCTGGCTTAGGCTTCTATAGTTATAAAATGTTTCTCTCACCTTTGTCACTTGATTATTAAAAGAATGGATATAAAAATAATGGGTATAAAATCCCTTTAAAGCAAAAATGCACTACAAATGTAAATCATTAACAAAAAAAGAGTATAGCTGTAGCATCAGAGGGGCCAGGTGAAAGTTTTTGGCAAATAATTAAATAATTCCTGAATTTTTTTTTAAAGCTCAATCTTGCCTACTTTTATGGTTTTATTTTTAGGGTAAATGTCAAACTGGCCAGTGTGCCAATGATTTGTATAGAGGTTTTTTTTTTTTTTTTTTTCTCTTTTAAATGAAAGGCATAAACTGGTATTAATTCAAATATTAAAACTTAATAGTATAATTCATCTTGAGTACATATATTCTTTAAATTAATATACTTAGTTAATTTAATTCCATTTTTACTTACCATGTGTTTGCTTTTTGATTTAAAGTTCCAAAGACCTTGATAACCTCATCAAAGTGAATCCAAGAACAGACAAAAGTGTGCAAGGGTGAGATTTAATAAGCTCTTCTTTTCCATTTCATGCTAACCCAATGCTTAAAATAGAATTAAATCATCATTCCAGCTGACTGGCACTTGAGAGTTCAGGAAAAGCCATGTAACCTCCACAACCTTATATCTGAAATGTTAACAATTTTGACCAATTAGGTGAATAGTTGTTTTTCCAGGATGGACAGGACACTTTTATTCATTGATTTGTTTATTTTTTTTGAGCAGAGGGATGGCATGGGAAAGGGGAAAGAGAACTGGACTGGAACCTGCATATGTGGGTCCAGGCCTGGCTCTGCCCTCACTAACTGTGTGAACGCGATTGGTTCCTCCCCGTTTGGGCTTCAGTTTTCCCATCCTCAAAGCGAGGAAGCTGGACCAACTGCTCTCTAGTAACTTCCAATGCTAATTCCATTACTATGTCTCAGTAAGATGGTTGGAGTAATGGAAAATGCATGCACTCTGGAGTTAGATTACTTAGCTTGAAATTTCAGCCCTTGCCACCCTTAGCCATGTAGGAAAATCTTAATCTTTCTGTGTCTCAGTTTTTCCCTTCGTGAAATTGGGATGATAGTTCTTCTGTCATAGATTTGAGGTGAGGTTTAAATCACATTAATTATGTAAATCACTTAGAACAGTGCCTGGACCATCACAGATTTTCCAAAAGCTTTACTTATTATTTATTATTTCTATGCAGTTATAATTAGGGCCACAATAAATATATTCACAGTCAGCATGGAAAAACTCTAACCCTATGAGATACCTCTGTTATAATAAATACTTAATAATAAAATGTTTTTATAATAAAATGTCCCTAAGTTATAATAAATATTTGCAACTGCGTGATATAAATTGACCATTAATCTGATTATTTCTATAATGTTTTAAAGGAGCCAAAGTGTTGACAGCCTCATCAAAGTGACTCCTGAAACAAACAGAACTAACCAAAGGTGAGTTTCATGGAACTCTCCTATCTCTTATGCCCCTTTTTTCTATTCAACTTAAAAACATGATAAAATTGATTGTCCCATCATGGAGACAGCCAGTGATGGGACTCAAAATCAATAACTCTGTGTCAGCAATCTGGCATTTACGTCCTTTGCTCAGGGCTCCCTGGCTGTGAGCTTTATTGGCGGAGAGAGAATTCTTTAAAGTATCTCTTATCAGTATAGGATTTGTGTTCCATGCTTGGGGTCCCCTCAAAATGAATCAGAATTGCCCAGGAGATGAAACATCAGCCTAAAACAATTTCCTAGAGATAAGTACTCTAAATAAGGTTGTTTTTTATTTTATTTATTTTTTTTATTTTTAAAAATCTTTATTGTTGAAAGTTTTACACATGTCCCCCTTTTTCCTGTTGACACCTTCTAGCCTACTCTGCCAAGCCCAAAGGAAATTTCTCCTTCCTTCTTCCTCCCTTGTTTATTCCCTTCTACTCTTGCTGTCTGCCACTAAAAAAAACCCCTAAAATTGGAAGGTCATTTAAAAAATTATTCTTTGTTCATTGAAATAATAGGGAATATAAAAAATGACATTTGTCTGCCTAGCCGGTGTTGCTCAGTGGTTGAGCATCGACTCATGAATCAGGGGTCATGGTTAGATTCCCAGCCAGGGCACTTGCCTGGGTTGCAGGCTCCATCCCCCACAGGGGATATGCAGGAGGCAGCCTATAGATGATTCCTTCTCTTCATTGATGTTTCTAACTCTCTCTCTCTCCCTCTCCCTTCTTCTCTAAAACCAATAAATGTCATATTTTTAAAAAATGACATTTGTCTTTTATATAGAGGGAATTTTCTCTAAGACACATCATGTTAAGTAAGCAAAAAGATGACAAAACCATTAAGCTATAAACATATTGTTATGGTAGTTTGAACATGAGTTAAATACAAAAGGTACTAAGGAATATATATTTTTTCTGGTATATTTCCTATCTTTGCACATAGGAATGCTCTTCCTTTACACTATGTAGCTATCATAAAAAGATTCTTAGGCCCTGACCAGTTTGGCTCAGTGGATAGAGCCTCGGCCTGCGGACTGAAGGGTCCCGGGTTCGATTCCAGTCAAGGGCATGTACCTTGGTTGCGGGCACTCCTGCAGCTGATCGGTGTTTCTCTGTCATCGATCCTTCTAACTCTCTCTCCCTTCCTCTCTGTAAAAAATCAATAAAAAATATTTAAAAAAAAAAAAGATTCTTAGGATAGATCAAGAGTCAGCAACTTTTGCTTGAAGGTTCTAGACAGTAAATATTTAAGGTCTAGGGGGTCCAAAACAGTTCTGTTTTAACTAGTCAACTGGCAGCCATACATAATACATTATAAACAAATGGGTGTGGCTGTGTTCCAATAAAACTTTATTTACAAAACCAGACTGCAAGCTGGACTAGATAGTATTTTATGTGGGTGTGAAAGATGAATTCTGAATATAGTTGGAGTAACTTCCCAAACACAGCCTACTGCCCACCCATCCTCACCCTTTGCATATATTTCATCACTCTTTCATCTGAATATTTAGTGCTAAATTGTCCTTAGTTTTTTTTTTTTTTTCACCAAATAAGAATATAACATTTTTGTCTTTGGGAGTCAGACACTGAGTTTAAAGGCTATATAATACTTTACTTTGCAGATTAAGATTCAGTGAAAGATAGGTCTCCCTTGTTCCTCTTCCAAAAAGACTTAGTTTCTACAGCTGTACACTCTTGGACAATTGGCTTAATCTCCTTTAAGCCTGAGCTTCTTTACCTGTAAAGTGAGTTCCTACAAAAATTAGGTAAGATCGAACTTGTAACGCACTCAGCGCTCAAGTACTTATTAGCCATTATCTATTAGTGTCATTGTTACTGTTACTATTTTTTCTCCATTGTTGGGTCCTTGTAGCACTACTCAATGCTTAAGTCAAAGAAGATAGCAGCCCGGCCAATGTGGCTCAGTTGGTTGAGCATAGTCCCATGCATTAGGAGGTTGCCAGTTCAATTCCTACTCAGGGCACATGCCCAGGTTGCAGGGTCAATCCCCAGTAAGGGATGTGCAGGAGGCAACCGATCAATGTTTCTACCTCCTTCTCCCTCTCCCTTTCTCTAAAATCAATTTAAAAATCATTAAAAAAAGAAGATAGCAAAGAAATTATCCTATTATGTTGAAACTTACAAAATGATTGATATTCAACCATTTTTGACCCACCAAATGATAATTTCATATAGTTCAACACAGTGCACATGGAAAGATATGTACATAAAATGAGTTTATCACATAAAATTACTTAAGTGATATAAGCCTTTCCGATCTTTGTTTCTCCTCAGGATCTATAACATTTTCCCCACAATAAAGTACATCAAATTAGGCTTCTTATTCAGGCTCTTTGGTATTAGGGTTTGTATGAAAGCCCAGTGTAATAGCAGAAATCTCCCTTTAAAGTTATGATTACCTATTTGAATGTTTAGAATAAAAACAAGTTTTATAATCTGAAGTCTTACTAGTTCTGATTTAGCATTGCATAAAGTGTGATTCTGAAGTGATTTGATTTATATTTTGAAGTAACCTCAATATTACATATTCATGTTATATATATTATTATATGCCTTAGAATCAGAAAATAACTTTTTTTTTGAAAGTCTCAGTTTTTATGTTTGTTTAGTTGGTTGGGTTTTTTTGGAGGAGAGGGAGAGAAATATAGAGAACATGAAAATGATGAGCAATTTTATATTTTCCTCTTATCCATTAAATCCTCCAAAATATTCTAAATGCTAATTCTACTATAAAAATATAATATGGATAATAAGGAATTTGTAAGTAATTTAAATTTGAGGTTGCCTTTAAAGAAATGAAATAAAATGAAAATGAATTTTCATAAGTACAAAATTATGCAAGAAATGGATAGTAGCAATCTGGTTTTTCCTAGGGCTAAAAAGAGAATTTAAGTAATGATGAAGTTTTAAATTAGCATCAATCAGCCCTGGCTAGGTAGCTCAGTTGCTTAGAGTGTCGTCCCGATCTGCCAAGGTTGTGGGTTTGATCCCCAGTCAGGGCACATAAAAGAATCAACCAATGAATGCATAAATAAGTAGAATAACAAATCTGTATTCTTCTCTCTCCCTTCCTCTCTCTTTGTCCCTAAAATCAATCAATAAAAAATTAAATTAGCAACAATCATTTAATTAAATATTAAGGTTGAAAAAATATGCATATTATTGATTTTAGTTGATTTTACCAGCTATTGAAACTTACAACATTGTTTTAGGAGCCAAGACCTGAACAATCTTATCAAAGTGACCCCCTCAGCAAACAAGAGGTAAGGTTATTAAGATTATTCAAGACTCCAATTTATGCCAAAAAATAAAGTTAGTTATTTGGCTAAGGATATTTTGCAAGGGGACATGAGAAATAATGAAAACAAATTGATTTGTTTTTTTTTGTTTGTTTGTTTTATTTTGTTTTTAATCCTCACCAGAGGATATTTTCCCATTGACTTCTAGAGAGAGTGGAAGAGAGAGGAAAGACAGAGAGAAATATCAATATGAGAGAAACACATTGATTGGTTGCCTCCTGCATGCACCCTGACCAGGGCCAGGGCTGGGAGGAGCCTGCAACCAACGTACATGCCCTTGACCGGAATGGAACCTGGGACCCTTTGGTGCACAGGTAGATGCTCTGTCCACTGATCCAAGCTGTCTAGGGCAAATTGATTGGTTGGTGTATAATAATGCTATAAAGATTTTTCTTTTAATATTGCTTTCATTTACTTCATTAGAATATAGTTTAAAATAATAATAATATTGAAGCTAATTCTGTATAACTAGAGGCCCGGTGCACAGATTCGTGCACCGGTGGGGTCCCTCGGCCTGGTCTGCGGGGATCAGTGGACCTCCATCCCTCTGCAGCCCGGCCTTATCTGCCAGCTTGTGGGGGAGGGGCGTGCAGGGGGAATGCCCACAGGAGAGGCTTGTGCCACGGCAGCGGTGCTCGCCAGCCCCGGAGCCCGGCGTCTGGTGCCTGTTGGTCAGTGGGGCTGGGCTCCCTCTGTGGAAGCACACTGACCACCAGGGGGCAGTTCCTGCATTGAGTGTCTGACCCTTGGGGTTAGTGTGCATCATAGCTACCGGCTGGTCATCTGGTTGCTTAGGGTTTTACGTATATAGATTACTACTTGAGAAATTCATTTTGACACAAAATACCAAAAATAGTTTATTACTGTAAATTTACAGTAAATAAATATTAAGTTTATAAAACTGAATAAATTAAAGAATATTGGCTTTCTACTCCTTCACAAACCCAAGGATTATTTTTTTAAATGACTTCTAAGAAAATCAGCAACATAACGTTCTTATATTTAAGATATTTTTTGTGACATTGAATTTGTTTTTGTCTTCTTGAGAAGTTAAGACCCATTATACAATGGAACAGAAGTTAAGAAAAGCATGGTAGAGCAACTAACTCCAAGCTACCTTTCATTCTTGTGAAGATAATGTCAGTGAAAAGCCCTGTGCAGATGTAAAGAATCATGAACAGAGAGGGAGGAAGGGTGATAGCAGAAAGGAGCATGGGGTGTGGGATCCAGTTGCCATGGTTTCAATCTTCAATGCTGGGGTAACAACATCACAGTTTTTCAATCCTGGTTCACCCTCAATCACTTCTTAGGTACCTGGCCCCAGGAGTGTCTTAACTTCTCTGAGTTTCTTTATTTATAAAGGAGGGGGTAGTAAACATCTTATTATGTTGTTTTGAGGATTTAAAGAAGATAATTAATGTACAGTTATATAAAGTAGAAACAGTAAATTTATTGCTTTTTATATAGATTCCATTGAATGATTCAAGTGTCAAAAGAAAAAAATGCCAGTCATAAAATTTGCTGATTGGTTTTTTATTTTATTTTATTTTAGCAGTGAACAAGTTCTTAATACATCTAGTAATCTAAGCCCCAAAGCTGTCAAAAACATGGCTGGGTAAGAGAAGGATGTTTCTTCTTTTTGTTGTTTTGTAATGTTTTGTTTCTCTTTAACTAAACACAATAAGAATATAAATGACTTATAATCATTCTATTTACAAATTGAATATGTCTTTTAAAAGCATCATACATTTTAAAATTAATTAATAGTTAACCCTCACCCAAGGATATGTTTTCCCTTGATTTTTAGAGAGAGTGTAAGGGAGGGAGAGGGAGAGAGAAAGAAACTGAGAGAGAGAGAGACAGAGAAACACTGATGTGAGAAAGACATTGATTGGTTGCCTCCCCCACATCCCCAACTGTGGCTGGGATCACACCTGCAACCCATGTACTTGCCCCAAGACCTGGAATCAAACCCACGATCATTCAGTTCACAGGCTAGTGCTCTAACCACTGAGAACACTGGCTGGGGCAAAAGCATCACAGTTTTTAAATGTCCCTAGAAATTTAGATTACCTATTTGTTAATAGCAAGAAAGAAAAGCAGCTGGGAAAAAAAAATGTGGTGGCTTCACTTTTTTCAGCTTCAAGTAAAGCAATTGAAGAGCGTGATTGTGGTAGGAACATAACTAGTCTATGTGCTATTTGTTTTGTAGAATTGATATTAATACCTTTATCTCTTTAATTGATTAAAAAAAATACTCAGACACTTCCTTAGACTCATGACCAGCAAATAACATTCACCCTTGTTTTAGAAGAGTATTTTTTTGATAGTTTGTGGAAATTTTATGGTGTTTACTGTTTCTTAGATGGTTTGCTGCTCCCAGCAAAGTCATGGCCCTAAATTTTGATAATTCTTTAAGTAGTACACATGCATAAGATGATAAAATCCACTTTTTGTCTCTGGTTATATGATTAGCTTTATATCATTATACATTACTATTATATATATTATACTAGAGGCCCGGTGCACAAAATTCGTGCATGGGGGGCGGGGTCCCCTCAGCCCAGCCTACACCCTCTCTAATTTGGGACCCCTTGGGGGGATGTCTGACTGCCAGTTTAGGCCTGATCCCATCCCTCTCACAATCCTGGACTGTTGGCTCCTAATCACTCACCTGCCTGCCTGCCTGTCACCCCTAACTGCCCCCCACTGCCATCCTGGTCACCCCCAACCTTCCCCCCCCCCCACCAGCCTGGATGCCCTACGCAGCCTGTTTGTTCAGTAGTTTGGTCGTCCCTCACTAACCCCCCTGCCAGCCTGGTTGTAGGCAACCATCTTGTAAGGGCGTGAGGGTTAATTTGCATATTACCTCTTTATTGCATAGGATATATCTTGACAATATTTTCATGATTTTTCTTCTTGAGTTTAGTTGGTACATATGAAAATTGCAAAATCTTAGAGGTGAAATGAAGGACTTCAAGGAACTCATAGCCCAGTTAGTTTGAACAATTTCGAAAACCACTGTTTCAGTTTAACCTAATCAATTTACAGAAGAGGAATTTAAGATTCAGAAAGGGTAGGTGATTTAACCAGGGTCATAGAGAAAACTGGTGGGAGACTGATAGTAGTTCTGTGCTCTAAGTAATTATTGAGCACCAACTGGTTTGAAACTTACAGCTAGGTGTCATGAGTAGCACACGGCCTATAATTATAGGCCATGAACGCCAAAAAGAGAATTCAGTAGACATACTGAATCCTATTAACAGCAGGCAATTATCATAGATTAAAGTTAATTATATACCAGAGATGTTATTCCGAGACAATAATAGGTTGTCAATTTAATATATTACATTTTAGAATACTCATGTACTGCTTGCTGGATATAGAATGCATTCTTAGTGTGTTACATTTAAAAAGAAAAAAAGGCATTGAGTAGCTAACTTAATAAACATGAAAGTGGTAAATTTCAGATTCATAGATTCCTAGGAGTAGAAGATGTTAGAGATGGGCAGAGCCTTAGAGATGACCCAATCAATCTCCCCATTTTACAGATGAGATTACTGAGGCCAGGGGCAAAAATCTGTCTTCTGTGAGTTCTTCTAATTTCTAGCCTAACTCCCAGCCTGACTATCATTCTTTAAACCACAGCACACAGACTTTGATCTTAAAATAAATGAAAGTTAATTGAGAACCTCGGGAGATAAAGGAGGGATTATTGCTTTTGCCATGGGACAGCCAGGAGGTGTCTTTACTGCTTTAAAGGGTCATTTGAATGATTACTTCATAGAATGATTACTGCCAAGTACTTTACAGCTTTTAGAGTACATGGAAGTAATAATAGGTTTTAATATTCCAATGTGTCCCTTTACTACATCCTTAAGGCAAAATAAATGAAATTAGTAACTTCAGTAGAAAAAATGTTATGTTTTTCCTGTATAAAATGTAGATATAAGATTCCTGTGGTTGCAGGTACCCAGGGCCTGAAAAAAAAACTATAAATTTGTTGTTTTCAATTCATTGAGATAAATTGCGTGTGCTGTCCATCAAGGCAATTCAGGACTGTTACTGAGATCCTTGTTTTATTAACACACAGTATTGTCCTTTTAGGACTAGGAATAGAATATAGTGTACATTTATGTTTTCTAAGTTAATATTTCTCAAACTGTGGGTTGCAACCCATTAAAGGGTTTTGTAATTAATTTAGTGAATGGCAATCAGAAATTTTTCTCAATTAAGTAAAATGAATTAAATAGAGTAGAAAATGAGAGTTTTTATGTAGTGAGGTTATTAGTTTGTGACATTTATGTTTCATTGTGTGTGTGTCTGTCTGAATAAAGAGTGTTGGGCTTTGATGTAAAATATATTTTCTAATGGGCTTTACAAAACAGTAGCTTAACTATCACAGTTCTAGGTAGTTGGATGAATCAAATTTTCTATGTTCAGCAGAACAGTTAAAATGGAAGTTCTCATGTTTATGGTTAATTTATACATTGAAAGATGCTTGCTTTTGAGCATATTATCTCCTCTACAAAGTTTTATTCTTTGTATTTTTTCTCCTAATATGTCACATTAACATAATTTTAAAAATTGTTATCTTTCAGGCATGGTTTTGCCTTATGACAGATTGATAGGTTTTTTTTGCAATGGATATTTTTAATATGTTAATCATTCTTTCAATAGTAATTGTAGATACCAGTTGATTATTTTTGAGAATAATATTATTGAAGACTAAAGGCCCAGTGCACAAATTCATGCACCAGTGGGGTCCCTCAGCCTGGCCTGTGGGATTGGGCCAAAACCAGCTCTCAGACATCCCCCCCAGGGGTCCCTGATTGCGAGAGGGCACACACCAGGCTGAGGGACCCCACCGGTGCATGATCAGGGCCAGGGAGGAACATGGGAGGTTGGCCAGCCAGGGAGGGACCGCGGGAGGGCTCCAGGGCATGTTCGGTATGTCTTGCTCAGTCCCAATTGGCTGGACTCCAGCAGCAAGCTAACTTACCGGTTGGAGCGTCTGGCCCCTGGTGGTCAGTGCATATCATAGTGAAAGGTTGAGCAGCCTTAGCATATCATTAGCATATTACGCTTTGATTGGTTGAATGGCTGACCAGCCGACTGGACACTTAGCATATTAGGCTTTTATTATATAGGATAATTCAAAAGAGTGAAAATTCAATGAGTGGCTTTCCACCTACCACAGAGATCTAAGAAAGGTGATGAGGAGATCAAACTGAGTGAATCCATGGGCTGGTGCAAAGCACATCCTATGGAGAGGCCTAGGCTGGGGACCTTTCTCAGACCTTTTGATGATTAACCTCTAAGAGGCTCCCCTTCTCTTGCATCAATGTTTTTCATGAGTAAAATATATTTTATTTTTATATGATTAAGAAGGGTTGTTGGAGGGAAGGTGGTACAGGCAGGTTGCTGTCCAAGATGGTGCTGGGAGCAGATGTCAGTCCTGTGACTTCTTGACATGGCGGGCTATTGTATTTCTTTGAATAGATATTAAAAAGGAGTTTAGAGGAACACTTTGAAAAGTCACAACTTTCCAGCTTTTAAAACAAGGCATTATACACAATGAGGCAGTGAATGCTAGCAAACCATGTGAAAGCAAATATTGTTCTGTGACTGGGAAACGAAACTGGTAGGACTTCAAATAGGAATCAGACATTTTCAGAGGATGTTATTCATTTGACCATGAACAACGGAGTTTAATTTGGTTTTTCAGTCATCATAGAGGGAAGAAAACTCAGTTTTGATGGATTGCTGAAACTCACTTTTGCCAAATCTTATGTTAAGTGTAATCCTGATTTTAGAGCTTATATTTAAATATATACATATATGTGTGTGTGTGTGTGTGTATATAACTTTATGAAGATACAAACTGATTCTAATGACCTTGCTATTTTAAAAATCATATTCACCATATATACATATATGTGTGTGTGTGTATTTAACTTTATGAAGATACAAACTGATTCTAATGACCTTGCTATTTTAAAAATCATATTCACCAACTAAATATATATGTATTTAGTTGGTGAATATGATTTTTAAAATAGCAAGGTCATTAGAATCAGTTTGTATCTTCATAAAGTTAAAACATTTCAGAGTGGCTCTAGCTGTTTTGGCTCAGTAGATAGAGCGTTGGCCTGTGGACTGAAGGGTTCCGAGTTCGATTCCAGTCAAGGGCACATGCCCGGGTTGCAGGCTTGACCCCCAGTAGGGTGCGTGCAGGAGGCAGCCAATCAGTGGTTCTCATCATTGATGTTTCTATTTCTCTCTCCCTATCTGAAATCAATAAAAAGTATTTAAATTAAAAAAACACACAAACATTTCAGAGTGAGAAGTTCTGAATCACCAGATGTCCGCTGTGAACACTTCGTCAGTGTGTGCCCAGGCTCTGGCAAGGAAGCATGTGAAATCAGAGTAACTTGCCTTCTTACCCAGCATCATTCATCCTCCCCTGGACTGGTTAAAACAAACTCATTTCAAGGCTGTTCTGGGCCAAATCAGTCTCAAACTAAATGATAACAAATCCTTTCTTCCTATTTCCAACCAACTTAAACCCTTATTACCACTAACCGAGCTGTTTTCATTTTTTCCACTTAAAGAAATCAAGATCTCGACAAGCTCATAAAAGTGAATCCTGAAACTCTCACCAACAATCGTAGGTAATAGAACTGTACTAATTTTTATGCTTTATTCGGGAAGACTATTTTGTTTTATCAGTACTCTAAGCAGATTTGTAACCTTCATGATCTTATCAAAAGAACCTTCTCATCAACCAGCAATCTTTTTATTTTTCTCTAAAGAAACCAGGATCTCGATACCCTCATCAGAGTGAACCCCGAAGCGGTCCAAAGCAGGCAGAGGTGATCACATAAAATCCGTCACATCATGTTTTCATGAGTCTGTTGTCCCAGGGTGCAGTGGGTTTGTTGAACTAGTACCACCTAAGACCTATCGCTAACTTGAACTTATATTTTTTCTCTTTTGAATAGCCAAGACTTGGACAATCTTATTAAAGTGAAACCGTCTGCTCTCAGGAACACAGCGCGGTTAGTGACTTTGCCTGACTATCATGACATGTTCTTAAGGTTCTGGGTTAGGTATTTTCTTTCTTTTCTTTTATTGTCTTGACTTTCTTTCTTGAAGGCTTTTATTTTTCTTTAGTGTCAAACAGGAACACATCTATAACCCAGGTGTCTCCTGTTCAGCAAGGAAACATGTTGTACCCTTTTGGAATCAATGTAGTGTTTTAGACTCGGTTTTGTACTTTTTATTTGCACCAAGACAATGTGGTGTTTGTATTTAGGAAATATACTGTCAGAACTGAAATGAAAAATGAGCGAAATTAAGTAAGAAAAAGTGTTTTGGGGAAGCTGAGCCAAACTTATGGTTCACATAGATACCTTCTGAGATCCGAAAGGCTATTCAGGGTCTTTGAAACTACAGATCCACAGCTCACAATATGACAGCAGATTTTAGCCTTGAACTTCCATTTGAGTTCTGCAAACATCTTATTGTTCATCCACTTTATATCATTCACCTAAAGGGCTTTATTAATAGTTAATAGATAATGCACCAGAGTGCATTAGAATTCCAGACTGTTCTACTGACATGAAATTTTATCAGAATAAATATATAGGTGGGAATCATAGTCTCAATCTTCTGTGGGGAAGAAAGCAATTAGGACACGGAAAAGTGCTTTAATCCAACGGGAGAAAGAGGACAGACAGGGCCATATTCTCATTGATTTAGATCTTATGTCTCCTAGTTTGTTTTCGACAGTAATGCTTTTTTCCACCTTTTCTGTCTGTATGTTTTTATCTGTTGTGGGGGCTTCTGAAGCAGGCAGTTGCTACTTAGAGAGTAGCATTTATTAGGCACCTGTCGTGTAACTGGCAATTTATACACATTTAATCCTCACAACAACCCCATGAGAAATATATTCATTCACCCTACATTATAAAAGAGGAAGCTATAGCTCAAAGATGTGAAAACACATTCTTGACCTAAACTCAGGTCCTTGTGATATCACTATCGGCAAGAAAAACAAAAGTTCTGTGGCTAAAACAGCTCAGAGTCTCCTTCTCTTTTAATTCTTTACACTCTGTACAGTCCTTTCCCTTCTGTTCCCTTCCTACCTCTGCAATTAAAAAACTACAACCAGAAACATTTATTCTAGAAAGTTATTGTCAAAATGAGAGGGAGGAGAGAAAGTACTGTCTCACAGAGTTTTTCTAACAGCTAAAATACCAGCAGACTTTTGGTGTTGCTTCTGCCACTGAAAATCATATGAAAATATCTTTATTAAGTAGAACCATTTCTTCATAGTGTACTGGTTGGGGCATATTTTCTTTTTATTAGTAACAGTTTTAGGAGTGATTAGGTTTAATAACCACATGTGGCTACTATAGCAAACTCTTCCCTCAGTGGGCCATTCCATAAAATGTTCTCTTTCTCTCTTTCTCTCTTTCCCTCTTTCCCTCCCTCCCTCCTTTTTCCTCCCTCCCTCCATGTCGGGGGGTCTTAATCTAGCATCTAGAAGGGTTCAGGAATCTGGAGAAGGCACTGTGCGTAAATTAATAAAGAGTCCAGAGATGAAACGTAATTTTGGAAGGCATTTTGGGGACCCAGAGAAGACTTAGCTAAAGGAACCAAGTCCTGCTGTCTCTCTGGACCCCTTGCTTTTTATTAACACAAATTGTCCTAAAGCAAGGTATATATACATATCAAAAGGCAAGGTTTAGTATACAGAATCCATTGTCAGATTGGGGGAACTGCCTCCAGCTGTTCCAGGTGTTTGGCCAGTAGGGGGCAATAGCATGTAGATTGAAATGCCCTCAGCTGTCTGGCCGCAAGCAATCATTTATGCATCCTTTTCAGGTTTGGGGAAATGCCCTCAGTCATCCTAGATGATTCAGCCCTAATGACATGCTGGAATTAGCTTCTAGCACCTCCATCCCTCCCTCACCTCCTCCTCCTAACTTTCTTCTCCTTCCCTCCCTCCCTCTAGCAAATGTGCTATGTTGGCAGACCATGGTAACTTTCTCATAAGAGTTTTGCCTTTTATTAGAAGAGGCTAATTTTATAAAAATATGGTTTCTATCAGCAACTCCTGATAAAAATATCTATAAATAGAATACATTATTCTTACACAGGTAGGATTTCTATAATTTTTAAAAAATATGGGCCTTCATGTTTACAAATGGCAGCTTGATCCACAAATATAACCTAACTAATATCTGATGATTCTTTAGTATTTACACCAGATTTGACGATAATCAGCTTGGATGTTCAAGAATTTTCTCAAAACAGCTGAGCAAGGATGACTAAGCTGCCTATTTGAAAAAAGTGACTTCATTCAGTTGGTTCAGCCACCTGTATCTAGAATGTATTTATGCTGGCTGCTTGATTTTAGTGGGTAAAGGGAGAGGGGTCATTTTAAAGTGTTCCCTAGTGGGAATAACAGCCACAAGGCATCCAATGCAATGTGACGTAAACACTGATTATTTAATAGTGTAACTGCAGTGAATCAGAGTTCTCTTTATGGGACTTTGCTGACATTTCCAACAGCTGTATATTTAATTCGCAGTTAGGGGCAGAATAAACTTCAGCCGTTGATCAGAATGTAAGCAGGTGTCCCTGAGCTCCTTCTAGGAACACAGCAACCGGAACAAATGCAGATGTGCACAGAATTTTCATTGATTCAGGGAGAAACTGCAGGCTCTTAGCAGTGACAGTTTCATATCTTCATGAAATAAGAGATACTAAAGGTAGATATTCAATTATTTGTAGCCTGTAAACTGCTGCTCCCAAATGAAGGTTGAAAAGCATTTCGTGACATTTAGGCTTTTACAGTTAGAAAAAGCATCCTTCATCTGAAGTAGAAAAAATACTCTGAACTATTGGAAGTATTATCCTTCCATCGTTTTAAGGGCTTCCCTTTTGCTGAGACATACCTCCAAGTTTTCAGTATTCTAACAAGAGCTCCTTCCTATTTTACATTTCCCATATTTCTGCTCAAGTCAGAAAGCTAGAGGGTGGGGGAGAGGGTGACACTGACTCTTTCCATTGCTTCATTCCCTGTAATCAACAGGTCCCTTTGGATGCTTCTAATTATCTCAGGAACTGAGATATTTCAGCATCCCCTTGACTACTATAGTCTAGATTACTAGACAGTCTCCTAACTAATTCCTCAGCCGCCTATTGTACTTTCTACCCTGCAGTCCATTGGCCACATTATGGAGTGATTTTTCTAAAACACCAATCTGTTCACCTCATTCTTCTGATTAAATGGCTTCCCATTGCTATTGCCATTGGATAATGTCCATACTTCTTAACCTGCTTTCCAAAGCCCACCCCATCCTGCCTCCTCAGGCCTTCTCACCACATCCTCTATTATGTTCCACCCACATACCCTCACTTACCCACACTCCTCAGTCCTCCTTCATGGCTGTTGTGTGGTTAACTTCTGTTTATCCTTCAGGTCTCAGCTTAGGCGTCAATCTCTCGGGCTCCAGAAGGCCCCACCCCCTGCCATCACATCGGTATCAGGTCCTTCTAGATGTTCTCAAACTCTCTATCCTTTCTGTCCCATAGCATTTGTCTCTTAGAGGGAATGGTTACTTAATCATCTCTCTTCAACTAAAGGATTTTTAATGGTAATATTGAGTATCTTGTTCACTTCTTTACCTATAGTGCATTGTACAATGCATAGCTCATATTAGGTGCGTAATAAACTGTCGATTAGAGGTTAAGTCTCAAACTAATCAAGTCCCTATAATCCTCCTCCTAGATAAAGTCTATTGCTTTCCAGCTCTAACATTCTGAGCCCCAGGAGTGAAACCAGAATGAAGAAATCTGGTGTCTTTTAAGTGATCTCCTTTAGCCAGTGATCATCTCCTGGTCATGGCATAATCCCAGTGAACCATGGTGAATTAGAGCCATTAACATTCTTGGTCACATCTTATATTTAAAATATCTAAAATTTCCGATTCTTTATGGAACTGTCAATTTCTTTAATATATAATCTTTATGACTCCATCATTGAAAAGAGTTATAAAAATACATAAAGCTGGGCCCATTTGGGGGGTGTCAGCAGAGTTGAATAATTATATGTTTATCTCACTGTATTCTGTACTCCTTTCAGAGAGACAAATTTTCCTTTTGCACTAAAGTTAAAGCCTAAGATTTAGTTCTTGGCATGAAAGAAGTACCATAGTAAAACTTTTATATGGAGACTCTTAATTTTGCAAATGTCTTTGATACTCTATGAAAGCAATTTAAGTAAGCTGAAGAGAGAGAAACATATTGAGTCTTTTAATAACTACCTCTCCCATCTCATGGGAGAGGAAGAGCAGTTGGGAGTGAGCTGATAACTTTCTCTCATACAATGCTTATCCTAGAAAAAATTATCTAGCAAGAGACCATAATTAAAGGGGATCAAATATACGGTGATGGAAGGAGTCTAGACTTTGGGTGGTGAGCACACAATGCAATATACAGATGATGAATTAGAGAATTTATACTTGAAAATTGTATTGCTATTAAATAATATTATGCCAATAAATTTAATTTATAAAATGAGACAATAATACCGTGATCCCCCAAATCTCTATTTTCCCCTTAATCTGCTCTGTAAAGTACAGTGGAAAATAAATTACATAATGACAACACAGATAAATGCTTATATATGAAATTCATGCTATGGCTCTACATAACAGACAACTAATACTTTCTCCCAAACATTTTGAAATCTACATAAAGAAAAGCATTATTAGTTGCTATGGTTAACAAAATTTCTTTTTTAGCATTTCTCACTGTATCCACAGAGAAGTGATAGTTTTTCTTTGAGTTAATTCCAGCTGCTCATAAACTATACAATTATAAGGTGCAACTGACACAGGAAGGGTTTGGAATTAAGCCTTTGCTCAACCCTGAAGCACTTGGCTAGGCTTCTATAAAAATCTTTTTTTCACACTTTGATTCACAGCTTTTCATCTTCTACCACAGTGTAAAAGACACGATGCAATAGATGTGGTCTTAATTAAAGAATGAAATTTATTTTTATATCCTTCAGCTTGAGAAGTTTATGGGCAATCTGAACTTCTTTTACTGGATCTTCAAATCTAGCTAATGACATCAATCAGGGTGAACAACCAAAGCAGATACACATTTTATACTTTCATAATCTAGAACTTTTTATTTTGCTTTAAATATTAGTATAGATATTCAGAATTAAATCTTATACTCCACCCTACCAAATTGATATGTGACACTGTTTATTGAAAACTCCACTAATAATATGGTTTATTCAATGATTCACTCTGAGGTCACTTTGGGAATGTTCTTCTTTGAAGGCATGCATAGGTAACAATTTTGAATTATCTATCTATAATTATTGCATTTCTAAGATTCTTTTCTTTTCTTTTCCTTTCTTTCCTCAGGTTCAAATCCATTCCCATTCTCCGTCACAATAGCTAGGGTCCAAAAAGACTTGGGGGCAGGGAATGGGAAAAGTGTAGGAGGGGGTGGAGGAAGTGGCGGTGGGAAGTGGGGGTGGAGAAGAAAACACAGTACCTGCAACAGGCAGGAGTAAAAAATGCTGGAGGAAGTGAGGATACCCACCATCGGGCTGAGAAACTAAACCTAATCATGTTGTGAGGGCAGAAGCAGACCTGTATTAGTTTGCTAGGGCTGCTGTAACCAGAACCACAGACTAGATAGCTTAAAACAGAAATTTATTTTCTCACAGTTTTGGAGGCTGGAAGTCCAAGATCAAGGTGTCAGTAGGGTTGGTTCCTTCTGAAGGCCATGAGGGAAGGATCTGTTCTAGGTCCCTCTCCTTGGCTTATAGAAGGCTGTCTTCACCCTGTGTCTTCAAAGTGTCTTCCATCTGTGTGTGTCTGAGTCTAAATTTCCCCTTCTTATAAGGATACCAGTCATACTGAATTAGGACCCATCCTGTTACCTCATTTGAACTTGATTATCTTTGTAAAGACCCTATCTCCAAATAAAGTCACATTCTAACATAATGTCACTAGGACTTCAACATATGAATGGGTGGGGGTGGGGGGGACATTATCCAATTTATAACAACATCCCAAAATAAGGAATAAGGTCATGGCCATGTGTCTCTACTCTCAAGTTGCAATAAGAAAGGTTCTCAGTTCATCCACGGTTAGCAGAGAATCACTTTCTGGGACAAAATTCTAATTTCTCAAGATTCACATTTCCTGGTGATCTCTCACTACTTACTATGGTGTTCCCTAGTTTGGCATTTGTAGGAAGCTGGATTATGGAATACCATGATACTCCACTTTTTTATTACATTATCCCTAAGTATTTAGTGAAGTGTTATTTAAAAACGTTAAGGGGAGAATCACTTCATGCCTAGGCTATTAAGATAGTACAGTGGCCCCAGAGGCCAATAAGGTGGCACTAGGAAGTAGTGAGGGGCCATCAAGGGTTAGGCAAATGCAAAGCCTTCGGTCTCCATTGCTGAATTTGAAGGATGTAACCTAGGAAGTTTCCTTATACAGTTCTAGCAGTTATGTCGAGGAAGTCATTTTTTGAATTTTACATATTCAAGCTGCAGAGTCAAATGACTTTGATACTTCTGAGAGATTTCTGTTGAAATCCTATACATTTTACATATATTAATTGGCATATTTCCTACTAAAAGTGTGCAGCTAGTATTTTAAATGTGAGGGGTAAGTGTAGCTAAGGAATGTTGACTAACTTGCAGATTTATCAATTATCAATGGTTGGGTGTTATAAAAAAGAATATTAAATCTTATTTTATATATAAGATAATTTTGAATATTATTTTTCACCCATATAAATATTAATTTTGTGAGTGAGAGTCCTTATACTGATTCCATGTAAAATAACCTTATTTAAGTCTACTATTCAGGATCAGAAGGGAGATTTACAAAAACTGAAATTCTAAAGATGTGAAAATTTAAAAGAAAGAGAAAAATGAAGCAGTAGTCCCTCAAAATTTTGGAATCAATCATGCCTACTATCAGTATTATAGCACAGATATACTGTAAATAACTACAGTTCTCTTAACTATCATTTATCTATGCTTATTCCATTCACCTACAATTGTAGTCATTGTGCCCACAAATTTTATTTACATTAACTCGTTTGTTCTCACTGCAACCCTATAAGATTAGATTTTATTATCCTCATTTACAAAAGGAAGCTTAGATAGGTTGTCAAACTTGCCCAAGAAAATAGGGGAATAGATGGCCTCACTTTTACTCTTTTTTAAAATATATACATATTTCTTACTAAGTTCTGAGAGGAAGGGAGAGGGAGAGATAGAAACATCAATGATAAGAGAGAATCATTGATTGGCTGACTCCTGAACACCCCACATTGGGATCAAGCCCACAACCCAGGCATATGACCTGACCGGGAATCTGACCATGACTTTTTGCTTCGTAGGTCGATGCTCAGAACCACGCTGGCCAGGACACTCAAACTCTTAAACTATGTTCCTAACCAACAAAGTTCATGGCAAAGGCTTTTCCAAACTCATGAGGGGGGAAAAATTCAAGAACTATCAGTGTTAAAGCAAAGATATACTATAAATAACTAATATGTAAATAACATACCACAGGATATTTATTGTATCTTATGAAAGTGTGTCAAATCATAAATGTAGCCCAAGATTTAAGAGTCTAATTGTCCCATTTATCCTGCACATTATGAATTATTGATTCAAATTTTATGTTGATTTTTCATGTTTCTGTAATCCAAAAAGTTGGAATGAAGTCTCTAATTAAATAGCCAAGAATTGATTTCAGAAGGACAGGTGGCTCAGCCTCAAATCCTGACTCTCTTACAAATTAGTTAATTGACCTTGGAAAATTCACTTAGCCTTTCTGAGCCCCAGATGCCGTCCTGCAAGATTTCGTGAGATCTGAATGAGATAATACATATGGAAATACGCAATTAGTACTTTGTGACACAAAGTGGTACTCATTGAATATTCACTGAATGTGAATATCAATCAGTTGTTTCTTTTCAGACCAGATTTCTCAAACCTTCCAAAGATTAGTTCTTTGTCTCATAATATCATGCTCTCATCCTTGAGTTGTATAGATTAACAGCTCAATGTCAGATTTTCAATGTCCCATAGCTTTATACCACAATATCTATGTCTAAGATTGTGTACTGATTTTTAAAGTTTTTATTCTGATTTTTTATTTCCTAAAATTATATTGTAACTATATATATATAATTTATTATTTTCTATAGAGATCGGGACCTGGAAAATTTAATTGAAGTAAATTCTAATGTGCCCAAAAATAAGAATCGAAGGTAAGGCTTAATTTAATTTACTTTTATTTTATGAATTCTATCTGAGCCTGCATTAATTATGTAAACTTGAAATGTTTTCTAAGGAATTGCACTATAGTATGCTATTTAAGTATAAATACTATCTCAACACAGGACAATGTACAAGGTGAAAATAAGCTGATATAGGGAAAAATTATTAAAATTCAAATTCTGTTAAAATTTCTGACTAAAAGCCTGCTGTTCTATTGCTTAGTATAAAAGGCATCATGAAAATTCAAATTTCTGCACTTGGCCTGTGAAGGCTTATTTTTACTTACTGTTGCTTGGTAGATTTTTCAGTGGTGCAGAAAACACACTGAGAATATTTTCCTTGGATGCCTGGTGCTAAAAGAATACACAAATTCATCACAACCACAAAACAGGACCTAATTTTGAAATTTCTTTATACCACACAGTATAATGGCTTTAAAACTATTGTACCTTGGTTGCTTTTATAGGAAGGTTTGGGTAGAAACTATACTTTATTGTTGTTACATACTATTTAAATTAGGAAAGAATAAAAGACTATTCCATGGTAGCAATTCTTTTCCCCATATATATAGAGGGAACCCTAAAAACAATAGAGTCCTATTTTATATCTTCCTAAGGTGCAGCTGCCTTCTCTGTTTAAAAGTTTTTTAATCTAAAGAAGTGATATTGTTGGTATTTTGTGCAAGAGAATATAAAATCAGGAAAAGAGGCAGGTTACTTATTTCTCCCCCCCACCCCCCTCCACCCCCCCCCTCCCCACTCAATTGTATAGAAGGCTCTTGCATCTAACAGGTAGTTTTTCTGTTCTCTTAGCTCCCCAAATCACCTTCCTTCCCTCTCTCCCTTCCTCCCTCCCTCCCTCCTTCCTTCCTTCCTTCCTTTATTGGTATTAAGAAAACCTTTGATAAAATGAAAGAGTAAATTTTCAATTGCATCGCCTGGCCAGCGTGGCTCTGTGGTTGAGCATCGACCTATGAACCAGGAGGTCGCAGTTGGATTCCTGTTCAGGGCACATGCCCAGGTTGCAGGCTCAACCCCCAGTGTGGGGTGTGCAGGAGGCAGCTAAACTTTCCTTTTGGTTTTCATGTCATGTCTATATTGAAGTTTACTAACATGGAGGAGAATAAGCATCTAAACCTTTCACTATTTTTGCATTAGAATTTTTCTCTGTTTCATAGGAAAAAGCAAATATGCCTATACTTTGTTAAGCATAGTGGCATTTTGAGTTTAGCAGAAATCTAAGTCAAAGTTCTTCTACAATCTTCAAAGTATTGCTTTCCATTAAAAATAAAATGAAAACTGGAATTTCTCCAAGCAACCTCTGGATAATTTTCATTAAATTGATAAACTCTCAGATATAATATACATTAAAAGCTTTCTAAAATGGCACTGCTGCTGTGAAAATGTTACCAGTACCAACTTCAGGTGGTCCCTGCCCTTAATAAAAAGTATTCCATACTAGTGCTGGATAATGTGTCATATGCCTAAAGATTATTCTTAAAGGGGGTTTCTGTGAATAAGTAAAATAGGACATGTATTCTGCTTCTGTACCTGTACAGAAACCCAGCAAACATAAACAGGTTCCTGTTACTTGAACAGAATTTTAATAAAATTTTAAAAAATTAAGATAAGAAAAATTGTAAGTGGCTTTGATTTTTAAGTGGCAAATATTTGTTTGCTTTCTCAGGCTAGAAGGCCAAGGCAATGGATTGACTGATGCTTCCAACAACCGGTCTACCAGAACGACTACCCATTCTTACGGAGCTCGGAAGGATTTCAGGTGGTATCATGGTCAATTATAAAACAAATGACAGGACTGTTCTGTTCTTCTTCTGTTTTGAACAAACATCACATATGCAACCGGACCCTTCTTTTCAAATGCAGAAATTTCTCATTTTATTAGTGGCTAAACAGGCTTACACAAAGGTGTTGAGTTAGCAACTTGGTCCTTGGTAAATTGTTACATCTGGATAGGAAGGTGTAAAATGTAGTTTTTCCCTAAAAAGTCTACAGTGTGGTATGTTTTGTTGTTGTTGTTATTTAAAGCATGATTGTGACATTGGTGTTGACATACTTTAGCTAGATTTAAAAGTTTCATTAAAGTCAGATGTTATGTTTAGTTAAGGTCCATTTTTGTTTGCGATTTGGGGGACAAGTATGGTTTGGAAAGATGAATGGAACATCAGGGAAACGAAATGTCCCATTAAAGACACTAAAACATAGTGTACAAATACTCAAAATAATCTTCATGCTCTACAACAGATTTAGTGAGTGACCAATTTTCATATTAGTATTCTAAAAGTAGGCCAAGCCAGTGGAAGGCAGGAATGAAATAGGAGACAGGAAATTTTGTAGAAATAAATTAATACTACTTTAATGTTTATATTTCAAAGGTAATAGTTTAGAAGTAATATAGTATTTTTTGCATTGGATTGAATAATAGCCTTGTTATTTTTTATTATTCTTGTACATAAACTTTAAATATAAAGTTAATATTTTTCTCCAGTCCCAATGCTGACACCGGGCCTGCAGGACCAAAGGATACCGTTGTATACACGAGAACATATGTGGAGAACAGGTGCTGGAAGTTTATTTTTAAAGTATTTTTCTATACTTACAATTTTGAAATGATCTATGTTTAAGAAGAAATGGTATTCGCAGGGGTCCTCAAACATTTTAAACAGGGGGCCAGTTCACTGTCCCTCAGACCATTGGAGGGCCGGACTATAGTTTAAAAAAAAAACTATGAACAAATTCCTATGCACACTGTGGGCCCGGGATGAGTCGGCTGCTAAGCAGGACAGGCAGTGGCACCCAGCGGGCCAGATAAATCTCCTCGGCGGGCCGCATGTGGCCCGCAGGCCGTAGTTTGAGGACCCCTGTTTTAGAGTGTACTTATATATCTTTTTTCAAATAGACCATTTAAGAGTACATTGGATTCTAGGTATATAATTCTTCATAATGTTTCTAATATTAAGTAGTTATCAAATAATCATAAAAAGTCATTTGTAGACTAATAATTTAATATAGCACATGTATACATAACAGGATAGCCATTTGAAAGTTTTCATATATGTTTATGTGAGAATATGACTATTTATTTATAATTAGCTTTATAAAATCACACAAGAATTTCTATGCTAATTTGGACTTGAACTTTAATTAAATGGTAGTATCCACTGTTGTTTGCCATTTATCTGAAATAAGGGGTATACCTTTTGGTAGATATACTCTGGCCCAAATTCCATGGAATTGTTGTCCCACAAAATCTGCTGGGGGACAAAAGACCAAGGCCAGGGACGTGTGCATTAGATTTTCAAGGAGAATAAAAACAAGAATTAGTCTAATTGTGGGGTAATGTAATGGCGGGGCATGCAAATGCAGATATAGGTGACATGTGTTAATCAGAGCCCATTTCAAAGAAACCAAAGAGCAGAGCATCTGGGAGGGCTTTTGGGGGAAGGAGACTCAAGGAAATTCAGTCCATTCAGTGTCAGAAGGTGAACAACCATCCAAAAAAGTTTCTAAACCCCACACATAATTTATCTTATAAAATGCAGCCCCCAAATTTGATTTTTCTGCTGAATCCAATTTTCCCTAAAGTCTACAATGATGGTGCAGTGCAGTGCCGAGGCCCTGGAATTAGACTTGGGATTGAATCTTTGTCATTTACAGACCATGTGCCTTGGCAAAGCTGCTTAACCACTTCAAGTCTCAGTTTCCCCATCATTAAAATGGGAGTAATGATATACGTGTCATGCAAAATATGTGCAAACTCTTATTTAGCATTGTGGGTTATGTGTTCCATAATATAGATTCTATTTCTGACAGCAGTCTGCCTATGGGCAATTGGGAGGGAAAGAGAGTTTTCTCATTAAAAAATCCCAAGTGAGGGCAGTGGAGTATTGCTCACACAAGGAGCATATTGCTTCCATTCCTAATATATGCACAGGTAACGTATATACCTGGGAAGCAATTATGAGCAGCCAGTTGGTCAGTGCATTACAGATTTCATTTGTCTTGAGGAAAGAGTGACGTTTAAAAAACTGGAGCCACCTAAGAAATGAAACATGGAGGACTTTTAAAAATTATGCTTTTTTTTTTTTTTTTTTTTTTGCTTTCACACTAAACTAATCTTTCTTGGATGTATTCAAGTAAAAATAAAATCTTCTATAGCTTGTGTAAAAGTTGAAGCGTCTCTAGTTCTCCATGTAAGCGATGTACATGTACCTGTGCTTGCACTGGCTCTCACTTTATGCATTTCCTTTATGTTAGACTACATGTACCTTTCTTACGGTAAATAAATGAGAAAGGTGCAAGCATAAATTTTATGAAAAATGACATATTTTGCTGTGCACTCTTGCCTCATTCTCTATGTGAACTTGGAGATGGCTGTGTATCAATATTAATCCAGATAGAAAAAAAGGTATTGTTATATTATCCTGGCTTGTACATCACAAAAAATATAATAATAAGGCTGCCTGAGGAGGTGTGTGTGCTTTCTCACCTGT
The DNA here is from genome assembly GCF_963455305.1 of Plecotus auritus. Classification (NCBI taxonomy): domain Eukaryota; kingdom Metazoa; phylum Chordata; class Mammalia; order Chiroptera; family Vespertilionidae; genus Plecotus; species Plecotus auritus. Next base: position 61,715,627 of record NC_137772.1, on the reverse strand, counting down.
CTACAGGTATATACATTAACACTAGGGAAATAGCCCAGTTCTCACATGTCCATATGTGTTTGTAGTAAATCACCAAAGGATGGCTACCAGGAGAACATTTCTGGAAAATACATACAAACTGTTTATTCAACTTCAGATAGGTGAGTATGTCTATATTTCCATACATAAAATTCTATGCACACACATCTGTGTACATTCTATACACATACATTCTTGTTGTCTGTTGTACTTGGAGATGGTGCTCCTGATGGTGATTGTTATACACAGGGTGGGGCCAAAGTAGGTTACAGTTTTGAGTATGTGAAACAGAATTTATTCTTATATTATTACTTACTAATTTTTGTATTATTTCCCATAAGAACATCTGTACATCTACTTTTGCCCCAGCCTGTGTGTGAAGTACTACAACCTCTGCACCCAGGAATTGGTTCCTTGGCTTCTGGGCTGTTGCTAATGCATTTTATTCCAATAGAGCTTCTGTGCCTTATAGCTGTCCCCCGCCCCTGAGGCCAGCCCCTCTGCTTTGCTGATTCCCAGGAGCCCCAGTACCACCACATATGAGAGTCTAGGTCTCATTGCATCACTAGACTGTGCCCTCAGCCCTCCCTCGTCGTGGTTTCTATAGCCATCTCACCTTACAAACAGCTGTGTGGATACTGCCATGACCCACTCTGGGCCCACACTCAGTTCCCAGGAGGGGTTACAATGAGTATCAATTTTGTGCTGGTAAACCGACCCCAGACTTTTGCTGTTAGTGATCATCTTTTAACATTTAATGCTCAATGGAGCACATAGATGACCCTCATGAGAGTGTGGCCAGCAGATTGCCAGTGGAAGAAATGAAAATAAATAATTAGCATTATATCCCAACCACTAGAAACCAGCTGTAATGCAAATGTCTGATGCTCTACTGATGGTGTTTCTCTATAGGAGAGCCTGGAAATAAGGCTCATTGTGGGTAAAGACATATCTAATTTTTATGCACAACCTCGATTTATAATGAGGTGCTTGTCACTGACCAGTTACTCAATAAATGTTTTCTGTTTTGTTTTGTTAATCCTCACTCGGGGATATTTTTCCATTGATGTTTAGAGAGAGTGGAAGACAGAGAGGAAAACAGAGAAACATCAATGTGAGAGAAACACATCTATTGGCTGCCTCTTGCATGAGCCCTGACTGAGGCCGGGGAGGAGCCTGCAACCAAGGTACATGCCCTTGACCACAATTGAACCTGGGACCTTTCGTTCCGCAGGCCAGCGTTCTATCCACTGAGCCAAACCGGCAAGGGCAATAAATGTTTTCTGAAAAACATGAACCTATGTTCTGTTTGCTAAGGGAAATATGGATGGACCAGGAATCAAAATTGTATCTCCTGCCCTAGCCAGTTTTGTTTAGTAGGTAGAGCATTGTTGGCCTGTGGACCTAACGGTCCTGAGTTCGGTTCCAGTCAGGGGCACGGACCTCAGTTGCAGTCTCAGGACCTCAGTTGCAGGCTCAATCCTCAACCCTGGTTGGGAAGCATGTGGGAGGCAACCAATTGATGTATCTCTCTCACATTGATGTTTCTCTCTCTGTCTCTCCCCCTCCCTTCCACTCTCTCTAAAAATCAATGGAAAAATATCCTTGGGTGAGGATTAACAACAAAACAAATATTATGTCCCCTCTGTCGCTTTTATAACATTTTGCCCATTAGTAATGCTCTCTCAGTGTCTTAACTTTAAGTCATTGCTCTTTGAGGGGTGAAATCTACCCAAGCGTGAGATATAGATACTGTCTAGGTGACCGAATACCAGAGCTGGATCCCTCACTTACTTAGAAAACACCTTTGACTAACAGTGTGATTTTAATAAGGACAATACCAACATTGGAGCTTTCTCTGGGCTCATAGCTTTAGTGTTCACTTAAGGAAGGAAAATATTCTTCATAGAAGTATTGCTCTTAATATAAAGAATTTCAGTCCTAGTCTTCAAGTGGTCCTTGAAATTTTTCTTAGTCATGAAAGCAGAAGTCAATTTTCTATTAAGACCAGTCAGTCCAGCAACTTTTTATGTTGATTATTGTGTGACATGAGCCATGTCCCCACAGTTCTTATCAAAGCACACTAATCCCACTTAAAGTGGCTTCCCACTTCACAGGATTAAGGCAAACTCCTCTGCACATTATTTATGGCCTTCAGAACCTGCTCCTGCATATTGACTACTGTTTAATCACTCCAGACACCCTCACTGAGTAGCACTTTGGTACAATCTGGTTACTCTGCTGGGAATCCCCTATCATGCACCCCCCCACCTCACTGAGCTCACCTAGCAGGCTCCTTCTTCCTCAAGCTGTAAGTCACATGACACTTTTCCACAAGCCTTTCCTGCCTTCACCTGGGATTAGTTGCCCTTGTCTGTTCTCTCCTAACTCTTTCCACATGTCTGTAATATGCTGCGATCATCTAGTCACACACCTGGCTACCCCAGTGGATAGGAAGCTTCTCGTTGGAGGAGACTTTCTCACTCTTCTTTATATTCCCAGCTCCTAGCTCAGTGCCTCTGGAATGGATGAATGATAGAGCATGCCTGTCTTCTACTATTGAAGTGCTTGCATGGGACATTAAGTGTGTGTACATATGTGTAGAGTCCATAGGAAAATATTTGCCAGGATTATATAAGCAAGTAGCTATAGAGTGAGATGGAAGAGGAAGTTTTTATTTCTATACATAAGGTTTAGGAAGAGGTTACTTGACTGGCTGAACGCGTAAAGCCAGACAAGGTTATCTACTCCAATCCCTTTCCTCTCCACCTCCTCCTCCCTTTCATTTCCCTCCTCTCTGCTTCTAGTCCTGGGCTAGATGACAGGATTATCCTGACTCTTGGGTATGACTCATTCATTTCAACAATGTGAGCCCAGCAGTCCTCATGGGCAGGCCTAAAGGTAGCCCAGGGACCCTGGGGCCACGCGGCCTTGCTCAAACCCTACCTCTGCTACTCACTCACTGTCTGGCAGGCACCCTTCTGTGCCTCAGTTTACTCTTCTGTAAAATGATGATAAAAAGAATAGCATCTGCTTCTCAGAGATGTGAAGAATAACTGAGTTTAAATAAGCAAAGTGCATGGAAAATATACTGTACATAAGCATTTTAGCACCATATAAATATTGGCTGTTTTTATCTCACCACTCCATTATTTACCAGCTCTGGAAATTTCAGTCCTGCATGCCAACAACCCTGAAACTAGTAAAGTCCTCAAGGTGCTATTTAAGACAGGCCTAAGACCCTCCAAAAGGAAAAGCATCACACAGTTATTGGCTTTTCTTAAGGCTCTGCTGTGACCCAAGGTCTTTTTGAACTTGCTGATTAAATATGTACAGTTCATTTATTATTAAACATTATTTTTCCAAAGTAAATAATAAAACTATTTTTTCTTCATCAAATTTGTGTGTGCAGGGGTGTTGTATCATATTAGAGAATATAAATTTTGTCATAAAATGTAGCCCAGTATTCTGTCTTTTAATGATACCAAGAGTAGTGTCATAGGAGAGCATTTTGATGACTAGACCCTAGACCCTAGGGTCCTAGGGATCCATCATTTATTAATTTATTACCAACACATTCTTGAATGAAATTCTATTTTGTCCTATTGAATGTTTTGAGAGTTAAAATTTTATATTAATCTATAGTATAATTTTTCTATGATATATATATATATATATATATATAAATTAATAATTCAAAATCCTCTTTGAGCTTCAACGGGTACTTATGAATTAGTTCAGTTAGAAAACTGTAATTATCTTTGCCCTGCCCAGATGCACTTTTGATTGCTAATGAATAATAATTTGAGACCTTCCCTTGTGTTAATTCTTTGATGCTATTTTGAGGGAACTAGAAGAATCAATTCTATCACTAAAATAAGTAAAATCTAAAACTTTCCTCAATTTTTACAGTTCCTAAAATATCAACAAAATTAACATCATTTCCACACGACTTTATGGGGAATACATCTGTCTTTTGTAGAATGACAAATTTATTTTTAATTGCTAATATCTCTCTAGGTCTGTCATTGAAAGAGATATGTGCACCTACTGCCGAAAGCCCTTGGGCACAAAAACCAAAATGATTTTAGATGAACTACAAATCTGCTGCCATTCCACTTGCTTCAAGGTAAGGATATGTTTATTGTATTTAACTAAATATAAAATTGCATAATGACTGGAATAAAAATAATTACTTAGTGAAATACATGAGATGAAGTTAAAGCTTTCAGAAACACTCTCATCCACATTAATAATGCACTGCTTAAGTATTTCTCAGAGTTCTTCAGCCTAACCTCAAAGGTTTTTAATTACTGTCTTGGTGTTAGGCGTAGAGTTGATTACTGAAACATTTATTCCTTTTACTCTAGAGATTTAAACCTATGAAAAGATAAACACTTGTTTTTTTTATAAAAGTTTTTGCAACATTTTAATAAATCATGCATTGCATAAAATATGTAATGAAGTGCAGAAAGGAAAGAAATTTGTTGAGAAGAAAGCTAGCAGCTCCTTATGAGTCCTATCAGTTAGGACTGATAAGGGTAACAGCAATTGAAACTCAGTCTGCTTTTGAGAGCACGATTAATGATAGTTAATTGTGGCTCAGTATAATAGCGATGAAGCTTACATGGTAGAATGCTTTAGTTTGTATTTTCATATTTCATTGCTTTTATTTCTCAAAATAACATTGAGTAGGTCAACAGCTTAGTTTTTGGTGTAACTGGATGAACACTGAACTGAAATCTAAAGATCTGAGTTCAAGTTTTTCTAACTCTGTCACTAACTATGGCTGTGTGACTTCTGGACAATCACTTAACTTGGCCTCAGTTTTCTCATCTGTAAAAATTAAGAAGCTGACTAGACTAATGACTGTACATTAAAATCATCTGGGAGGTTAGAAGAAAAATAGAATGCTTGGGACCAGCACTAATTAAATCAAGACCCTCAGATGATTTCTGGGCATTGGGAGATCTAATGGGCAGCCAGTTTGAGAACTATTTGCCTGACTCTATGGGTTCTTTTTGTGTTGACATTCTATGGGTTGATGGAAATTATCTAATTCAGTCAAGTAGCTGTAATACTTTGACAAATAATTGTTTCTCCTCCAAGTAGCTTCAGTGATACATAGCAATCAGAAATAAGATGCTTAGTTATGAACAAAAAAAATCTAAATTTAGGCCATACTATACAGAATACTATATAAAATATATTCTGAAAATTTTATAATTGTTTAATGATGAGAAAATGGAATTTTCTTTTAGTTATTAAAATTTACTCAGTAAAAAAAAAGATTATAGTTCTTTATTTAAAATTAGAATGCAGAAAAAAAATTTAAAACAAGGAAATTCTCCTGGTTGTTGGTTTGGGTAAATACAAATAATTTCCATTTATTGTATTTTGGATTATTTATTTTCATTTTCAACTTAATTATAAAATTCTACTAAGAATAAAAATGTCCCCACACTCCTAGAAAAAGATGTACTTTTCTATAGCCATGGTAATAGAGAACCATGTAGACTGGTGTAAACAAGATGAATTAATCAATGACAATTTGCTTCAATGAACTGGCCTCGGAGAGCCAACCAATCAATGACAGCTTCATGCTTGAAAGTCAGCCAGTGGACAGTGGTCTTGCTCCATGAAAATAGGTCTAAAGCAAGCTAACCAACACAACTCAAAACAAGCTTTTCCCTATACCCTCTTAAAGGTATAGGGGAACAAACAGAAATTTGTTTTGCTTAATGTTTGCTTAATGTCCTGTGTGTATTCCTAAACTCTGATTGCTTAGGTCTCCTTAATAAGCAAACAAAAAATATGCTTTGTGTTTCTGTTTGACATATCAACTGGTGATCTTGTCCTTAGCATAACCAATTTTTTAAAATTTGTATCTACTCTATAGTGAGTTAAGTAGAAACTTTAATGATAGATATGCCCTGAAATGCACAGTTCTGCGTGTGGATTATAGACAAGTACACTCTCACTTTCTCTGTGGATTCTCATGAGGCTGCACCTGAGTGCTAATATGGAGAACTGTACTGACTGAATTGAAAGGGCTTTTTATCCTGTTACACTAAGAATCTAGACTTTATTTGTAATGTAAACTTTATATATTGCTTTTTCCTTTAGTGTGAAATATGCAAACAGCCTTTGGAAAACCTGAAAGCGGGAGACAGTATTTGGATTTATCAGCGGACAATACACTGTGAACCTTGCTACTCCAAAGTTGTGGGTAAGTGTTAATATAGAATTTAATATTTAATTACATTCTCTGTAAGAAATGGTTACTTTTGCTAATATTAATGAGAATTTAATATTGTTGAAAATGAAGGATTTCAATAAAGCAAAAAACATTTTATTAATTATATTTAGTTAGGAATTCAGTTGCAGATAGTATGGTAGTATTTTGTTTTATGGTATAAAATCAGTCAACATTTATATTGTCTTCTAATATCAGACCTGGCATAGGTACAACTTAAAAAAGAAATTATTTATTATAGAACATTTTCCATTTTTTCTAAACAAAAATAAATCTTCTCTGCTCAAATAATTGGAATTGAAGTCCATATCTGTGAATTACCTTTTACATTTGCACTGAAATACACTTTTCTACCTAATTTGGTTATTATGCTAAATGCCTTGTAATGTTTTTCATGGGAAATTTAAAGTTAATTATATGTAATTAAATATTAAATTCTATATTAAATATAGCATGTAAGTATTTTTATCAGTTTAAGATCAACATTAATATAATTTGGGCTTTTCATTAGCACAAATGATGTGAGAAGCAAACATTAATGACCTGCATTTTTAGCTCACATTTCCTGTAAATTTATCATGAAAGCTTTAAAAGTTTATTTAAAAGACATGCACAGTGCCCAGTAAGTTAGGAAACTAAAGTCCTATAAAACTTGATTCATTTTTTTAAAGGCCAGTATCAACATTTTATTTTTAATTCATAGTAAATAGATACAATAACCAAGATAATATTGGGGAGCTGGTCAAAGCACTGCATGGCCAGCCGGGTTCCTGATGTTCCAGTGGTGAATGAAAGGGGAACATTTGTGATTCTTACCTGGGATCCAAAATATGGAATTTGGTGACAAATGTGGAAAATGCTCTGAAAAATATTAAGAAACCCCCTTTTCATCAGGCTGCAGAATCAGTAACAAGAACAAAACTAATTATATTCATACTTTGCCTTTTATTTTCTGCTCTCCCCAGCCAGTTCTCATATTCCACTTTCTTCCTAATTTAGCAGCCTTTTCATAATCCAGTACTATATCAAGAGCCTTGATGGTATGGTAATAGCTCTAAAACTTCCAGCCTCCCAGAAATCCATGACATGGCTTAGGAGGTGTGGCCACCAAAAGACTCAGAAGTCATTGTGCCTTCCACCCTGTCTATGTGTACTCCATAGGCATTGCATTTTTAAAAGTCCTCTCCTGAGGATATGTTTTTACTGATTTTAGAGCGAGAGCATGGGAGAGAGAGAGAAAGAGAAACATCGATATGAGAGAGAAACATTGATTGGTTGCTTCCCATACACGCCCCCTCCACCCCCTCCCCCCCCCCCCCCCCCCCCCGGCCCCACTTCCAACTGGGACCTAACCTAGAACCTAGTATATGCCCTGACCAGGAATCGGACCTGCAACCTTTTGGACAAGGCTCTAACCAACTGAGCCATACCAGCCAGGGCAGCATTGCATTTTTATAGTAAATTTAAGTTGTCAAAACATAACTCTCAGACATCTCCTAAATATGAGTACCAGGCAACAGTCCTTCATATTTATGGTGTGACCCAAAGCCATAGTGATGAATGAAGCAGAAGGAAAATGTAAAATGCTGAATCTACCATGACCCCCTTGATGAATGATTATTTAAAAAATGTTAGTTATAGAATTATTTTTGTACTGAATTTGCATATCTAACTGTTATTTTCTTTAAAAATTTCAGCAAAGTGGATTCAATAATTCTGGCACATGGAAATCAAGATGAAAGCATTCATTAAGGAATTAAAAAATTTATTTTAAAAATATGTAATTTAGAAAAGCTTTTACTCTGAAGATTGACTTTTGTACACAATGAACAATTCTGCTATTGCATAAATAACCTAATTGCCTTCAAAAAGGTCATATACATAAAGGGAACCATCTGTTATCTGGCTAGATTCAGTCATCAAAAATTCAAGTGGTTTCAGTTACCAATGTCAAAGGAATGATGCTCCTGATGGCTGTGAGCATCGTCACCCCAAGCAGGTCCACCCCTGCTCCATCAAGCTGTGCATCGTGATTTCTATTATAAACAAATTTCTCATTGTCTCACCTTTGTTTCCCTAAGAATTTGGATTTGCAGACATTATTGACAAACTGTCAAGAAAGCAAGATATGTTTCCTTCGTGTGCAAAAGAAATGTTGATAGAAATTTTCTTATAAAGTTTGGCCAATAATAACATAAAGTCATATGGACCTCAGAAAGTCATTTGAACTTTCTGGTCTCTCTTTTTTATCTATAATATGAGGGACATTGAAAACTGTCCCAAAGGTCCCTTTCTGCTCCTCAAATTATTCTAAAGCAAGTTTTTGTTTGCTCTTTAGAAATATATCTGAATATGTATTTGTTAATCATTGTGAACTAGAGAGGACATCTGAACAGCTTAACTTCAGTGTCATTATTCATTTTATTGCAGATATAATTTAAAAAACAGGAAGACATTGGCTTATGGGTAATGGGTAAAATTATAAGACATTTATTTTACATATTATAATTTGTTAATTTTTTGCATGTGTTTCAAAATCTGGTTATATAAATAATCTATGAGAAAATAATGGTTATGGACTACAAAAGACATGTTCTTTAGCATGTTACATCTATTCATATTACATAACACTTTATGTTTACAGATGGCTTATGCAAATAAAATGAACTATCAGTGATACCGAATCATTTTGTGGCCTGTCTATAAATATCATTCATTGGCATTGATTTTGTCAATTACAGTGATCACAATTTATTATATTCTATACCACACTGGTTAACTTAATTATTTAGCTTCTAAAGCTATAGCTTTTATTTTCAAAAAAATTAAGGAATTGAAAATCCAGTAATCATATGTGAGGAACTTAGACTATTGTTAAGATTGAGAAATTGAACTTATAAACTTTTTTATGTGTACATAGCAACTGCTTCTTGAAGGAAGGCATATGGAACAATGAGGAGAGGGTGTCATTTGGGGAAAGTTTAAAGCAGTTGTAATCAACTGTCATAAATTAGGGAGATTAAAAAAGATAATCATGTATTTTTCAAATGTTGATAAATTTGAAGAATTAGTCTTCTGGATGTTGATTTCAAGCATCTGCTCCTCTTAGAGACTAGTCCGTGCTTTTAAACACAAAATGCTTATCAAAATTCAGCAATGTATAACTGTTGTCCTGTAAAAAGGAGCCAAGAAAAAACAATTAATAATAATTTAATATTCATTAATTCATGCTTGATGAGAAGCAGTGGTAATTGAGCCATATGTTTTATTGTTCCTTAATTACATGCTATCAGAGTGGATCAAAAGAAATCATTTTCTTAGAGTTGGAATTTGTGGCAGAAAAAGATGGATGGAATAGTATCTCTGCCTTTTATGTAAAGTGTATTAACATCTCAATGCATTTGTAGTAATTAAAAATCATTTGAATGCCATTTTTAAAGTAGTCTACTTTATAATGCTTCATTAAAAAAAAAAAAAAACACCTAAAAGGAACATATTTCTCACTTTTCTGAAGCTGTTTAATGGACCCTTTCTTCCACTATAATGTATTCAATTAAGCCAAAAGCTGTTGTAAAAATGGAATAAATATCGAGTGGAGAGAGAAGGACTTCTGATTCACCTAGTCAGCTTCATCATGTCTGGGCTTATTCACACCGTAGGAATGACAGATTCTTAAAACAATTTGGAAGGTCTCTATATTGCAGCCAATTAAGAGATGTATCTGAAAGAGAATGAATTGCTTCATAGGACAATATCCTTCTAAGAAGCAAAATGGCAGAAATATAATAATCTCAGAAATAGAATTTGTTAAAATAGTATCCTTTCTTTTAATAAGGCCAAGAAATAAAAATGTATCCAAGAAGTAATCTGTACATCCTAGCTGTTTGATTGCAATCACTTTTACAACTAGGTCTGAGTGAGGAATGGCCAGCTCTCACTGTGGTTCACTCACCGAGTTGTTTCCTACAACAGAAAATCCTGAAGGTTTGGCACATTTTCCTGATTCAGAGCTCTACCAAAACAAGGGACTGTTTGGTCTACAACATGGCAAACTGACAATGAAAAGTTTTTGGTACTACTGAATTTACTGGTTATTTTGGTACAATGTAAATAAATGGCTTTTAGAGTTTCACCTATTCCATATTACTCAATAATTCCCAGAGGCACCTATAAATATCTGCATTAATTTGGGCAGGCCATTTCCCTAATGGGCCAATTCCCTGCTATTTCCAATGCAAGGCTTAGATTATTGGCTTTCTAATGTACCCCATGCTTAGATGGTCTCTCTTGCTAGGTGCCTAAGAGCTGTCTGGTGTTTTGTATGTCATTTAGAATTGCATGTTAACTTTATCACAACGCAAAATTGGACACCATTCTGAATTTTATTTACTGTGTCTTTGTCCTGCCATTTGAGAGGTATGGTTTCTGAAAGATATTCTGAAATGTTCAAGTGCATGAATTAGGTAATGGTTTTAGTTTTGTACTATGAGAGGAAACTCAACATCATCATCTATATATACCAGGGGTCCTCAAACTTTTTAAACAGGGGGCCAGTTCACTGTCCCTCAGACCATTGGAGGGCCGGACTATAGTTTAAAAAAAAAACTATGAACAAATTCCTATGCGCACTGCTGGCCCGGGACGAGTCGGCTGCTAAGCAGGACAGGCAGCAGCCCCTAGCGGGCCGGATAAATGTCCTCGGCGGGCCGCATGTGGCCCGCAGGCTGTAGTTTGAAAACCCCTGATCTATACTAATAAAAGGGTAATATGCTAATTAGACCAGACGTCTTCTGGATGTCTTCCGGACGTCCTTCCAGACAAAGCCACAGTGGCGGGGGCTGAGGCAGAGGCAGTTAGGGGTGATCAGGCTGGCAGGGGACGGCAGTTAGGGGTGATCAGGCTGGTAGGGGAGGGCAGTTAGGGGTGATCAAGCTCTTAGGGGAGGGCAGTTAGGGGTGATCAGGCTGGCAGGGGAGCGGTTAGGGGCTTCAGGCAGGCAGGCAGAGTCATTAGGGGTGATCAGGCAGACAGGCAGGCAGGGGAGCGGTTAGGAGCCAGTGGTGCTCGATTGCAAGAGAAATGTCTAACTGCTGGTTTAGGCCCGATCCCGTACCAGCAGTTGGACATCTCCCGAGGGGTCCTGGATTGGAGAGGGTGCAGGCTGGGCTGAGGGATCCCCCACCTCCACCCCATGCATGAATTTCATGCACCGGGCCTCTAGTTGTGTTATAAATGCCATCTGGGAAAGATGTTTTACTTCTTTGCTTCTGTATTCTCTTTGATACATTCTTCTCATTAATACATTGAAATGCCAAATTGTGCTAGGCCCTGTACTTTAAAAAGCCTGGTTTATAATCTACCATCATTCATTCATTCATCCATTCTATTATTCAATAACTTAAAAATCTTCATTTAGAACCTATGTTCCAGATCTTAGTGCAGATCAATACCAAGGCTCCTGCCCTCATGGAATTTACATTCTAAAGAGAGAGTGGAGGAGGAGTTTGAAAGAAAGAAAACCAACACAACAATTTCTGAAAGTACGAAGACCCATGAAAAAAATAAAATACAGTGGTTAGGTGAAGGGGGAGTTTAAAAATAATGTGGTAAACAATAATGGTCAAAACCAGACCATTTTCTGGGCTAACCTGGTCCTTACTTCTTTAAAAGAAAAATGAGATGGAAGTTCAAAGATGCCAGGAGACAGAGACCAGTGAAAGAATTTTCTCTATTCTTCATGGAAGACAATATTCAGATATCACTTAGATAGCTTTCAACTCTCTGCCCTGGGGTGAGTTACACCAAATGGCTGCTTCCTCCTGGACCTCAGACTAAAGTCACCCACTTGGCTATAGGAGCCCCCAGGCATGCTCTGCTGACTGCCTCAAGGCTGGGTCTGAACCAACCCCAATCTGGAGTGGAATCAGTGGGCGGGTATGGTTTCCTCACCTCTTTTAAGGCATTAAGAATTAAGTCCCTTTCTATTTTCCAAATAGAAACATTAGAAGATTAGGCAACATCATTTCAGATTGAGGAGAAACTTCTCCCAGTAATTTTATAAACATTACATTGTTCTCTTGTTGCAATATGAATAATGTATCTGGTGGAAAGGAACATTCAGATCTTGGAATAACTTTTTTGATAGTTACAATTTGTTAATTTTACGTTTTTTCCCAAGAGAAAAGCAAAGTTCATGTGTTTCAAGAGCCCTACTGGCCCACAAAGGCAAATTGGATTGAAAGTCTCCCACTGGTAAGTGTTTAGGCCCTAAGGCAACTGCGACTTTGGTGTGGTTTAGGAACAGAAAGACTGCCAGGGGGCTGGAATTGGTGAACATGCAGAGATGAGGTTGAAAAAGCAGGCAAGAGACAGGTCATGGCATTTTCTTTCATAATGGATCATTAAAAATCTACATCATCAAGTGAATGTTGGCATTTAGTAGAATTTATACCTTTTATATTTGTGTCATTAAAATGTCATTGAATATTTTTAATTTCATGAACAGTTTACATTATGTTGAGACAAATATAGTCTACTGATTATGAGAAGCACAAAGGCAATTCAATGGAGAAAATATAGCCTTCAACATATGCAAAAATTGTGCTAGAACAATTTGACACCCATATGCAAAAGAAAACACAAACCCCTCCCCCCAAAAAAAGAAGAAAGAAAAGAAAAGAAGGAAAAGAAAGTAGACACAGACCTTATATCCATCTTTAAAAAAATTAACAATTACCTCAAGATGGATTGTAGATTTAAATGTATAATATACAACTATAAATTTCTAGAAGAAAACATAAAAGAAAATCAATATGGCCTTGAGCTTGGTAAATAATTTTTAGATACAACACAAAAAGCACAATCTATAAAAGAAAAAAAGGAAAAGTTCAACTTTATTAAAATTTTAAAAAATGTGCTCTGTGAAAGACAATGTTAAGATAATGAAAAGGTAGCCACATACTGTGAGAAAATATTTCCAAAACAAATATCTGATAAAGAACTTGTCCCCCATATATGAATAACTTAACACTAAACAATAAGAAAACAAAAATAATTAAAAATGGGCAAAATATCTTAAAGATACATAACCAAAGATCTATACATGGCAAATAAGCATATGAAAGATGCTCAACATCATTTGTAAATAACAATGAGATAACTACATTATGTTTATTAAAATGACTGAAAACTAAAAACTGAGACTATCAATTGCTGGCCGGGATTCAGAGAAAGGAACTCTCCTGCATTGCTAATGGGAATGCAAGAGGGTACAGCCACTTTGGAAGACAGTTTGACAGTTTCTAACAAACCTAAACATAGTCTTACCATAGGATTCAGCCATTTTGCTCCTAGGTATTTACCCAATGAATTTGAAAACATGTCCATACGAAAAGCTGAATGTTTATATCAGTTTTATTTATAATCATGAAAACTATAAGAAACCAAGATATCCTTCAATAAACAAATGTCTCAACAAACAGTAGTACATTCGTGTAATGGAGTAATATCCAGCAATGAAAAAGAATGACCTATCAAATCTGCAGAAACATGGATACTTCTTAAATGTATATTGTTAAATGAACAAAGCCAATCTGAAAAGGGGCTCTATATGTATTATTCCACTTATATGACATGCTGGAAAGGCAAAACCTACACATTCAAGCGGACAAGTGATTGATGAGGGCTCAGAGAGATGGAGAGTTAAGCATAGGGAATTTTTTTTTTAGCACAATTGAACTATTCTGTATGGTACCATAATGGTGAGTAGATAACACTTTGCATTTGTCAAAACGCATCAAACTTTACAGTACAAAGAGGGAACCTTGATATATGCAAATTTTAAGAATCTCATTTAGATGGTCAGGGGCAGGGGACCCAAGGATGGAATGCAGAATGTAACAGATAAAGTCAACTGTATTACAAATGCTTGAAACAGTCTTACTAAAGGCTTCCGGTCTATTTGCTTCTAGTTTGTTCTTTGTGAAAGTGACCTTAGCAAAGGCCTTGGGTGGTCATACTTCTGTCTGCTGATTCTCTTATTTACTGGCTTCTATGCTTGGCTTGTTCCTCTCTCCTTCAATTAAATCAGGGATGAGGAACTTCGGGCCTGCGGGCCACATAAGGCCTGCAGAATCATTTGGTCTGGCCCTGCCAAGGCAATAGGGGTGAGTTAATTAAATGTTTGAACAAATATAGCAGGCTAATTTTTAAGTTGATAATTTTGTATGGCCCTCGAGTGATGTTATAAATATCCAAATGGCCTTTGGCCGAAAAAAAGGTTTCCCACCCCTGAATTAAATGATCTTTGCAATTGTCTTGATTCCTATTTTCTGAGGAAGAACATTTAATGGAAGACCCTGTTACAATTTCTGAGAGAATGCTATCTCTTGCTCTTTGCCATAAAGTTACAATTGGTTTTTCTGGCTTGGTTAAGCCCTCTATCACTAGCCTCTCAGTCCATTTAGATTACAGGTCCTGACAGAGCAGAACTACAATGTTTAAACATTTATGTTTGCTAACTGGCTAATTTAGGCCTTTCATCTCTCTCAAGGTATCTTGTTAAATAAAGTAAGAAGCAGCTAACATATAACTAATATTCTGAATGATGGGCTCCATAGCTAAGGTAAGAGAACTTTGCCAAATATTTTGCCATGGCATAACAAGGGTCATCAGATTTCCAGCCTTCAGAATTTATTTCCTTACTAGAGGCCCAGTGGGCAAAATCATGCATGGTAGCCCACTGCTGCTTGTAGCCCTGCACACCCACCCACCCACCCGCTGCCCCTCCCACCTGCCGCCCGCCATGCTGCCATTGGAGCCTGTGGCTTGCAGGGGAGGGACCAAGAGGTGCTCAATGCTCCTCATGGTGACTAGTCGTTTGGTCATCCTGGTCGTCATGGACACTGGCTTTTTATATATATATAGATAGATTCCATATTCACAAGCAATTAGCCAATACCATGTATTTTCAGCTTTTGTATGATAGCACACTAGTTCTAGCACCAGTTTCCAAAAAAGCTAGGGCACAACCAAGTGGCTAGGACAGAGAACCACTAAAATACAGTGGCTCAAACAGACACTATTTTTCTCTTTGTCATAGCAAAACAGAAATAGTCTCTCTGCTCATGAAGTTGTGCTGCCACCTCCTAGTATCTCATGATCAAAGCCGGCCCACCAGCTCCATAGCTGTGCCCCCGCCGGAGGGAAAGGAGAAAGAAAGGATGCGACGAAGCTGCCCCCGCTCCTGATACACATATCCCAGTGGCCACACCTAACTGGAAGGGAGGTTGTGAAATGTTGATCCTAATCCTGTGTCTGCTCACACATGTGGAGGTTTCTATTTCTAAAGGAAAATGAAGAAGTGGATTGTGGGAGCAGGTTGAAGTCTCAGGGTTCCTGACCCATCCCCGGTGATAGTTTATCAGTGGATGGTAGCTCAGGGTCTCCTGTAAAACGTCTCTTTGTTTATACAAAGACATTGTGATGAGACCCTCCATTCATTGCTAATATGTCTTTCCTGATGAACAAAGGATTTGAAATCTGTGTGGCCATTTGAGAATGATGCCGGCCTGATGCCCTCAACTTACAGGATCTGTGGATAAAGAGAATCGGGGACCTGGGTCCTTGAACAGTTCTGCAATATAGCCAGTTTATCAGAGTCAACACTAGGGCTGGAAACCAGCACACTAGAGTCTCTTTCACTAACTATGGGGTTTTTAAATGAGTACAATAAATGGCAAAATGATCTTACCAGAACAGAACACAGCAACAGACTTAGCCTCACATGCCATTCTCTTATTTAGATAATTCAGGATTTCATTAACTTTTAAAATTTCTGTGACACACTGCTAACTCCTACTTAACTTGTGGTTTTTATGATTCTGGATTAATTTTTAAAAAATTTTATTGAGTGTTTTTGGGTGACATTGGTTCACAAAACCATACAGATCTCAACAAAACATCGTCTGCACACTGCATCGTGTGCCCATTGCCCAAAGCAAAGTCTCCTTCTGTCCCCATTTCCCCCCTTTGCTCACCTCCACCTAGCCCCACCCCCTTTTCCCTCTGGCTGCCACCACATTGTTGTCTGTGTCTCTGTATTATATATATATATATATATATATATATATATATTTTTTTTTTTTCTTAATCCTTTCACCCAGTCCCCCCACGCCCTTCCCCTCTAGCAGTCTGTTCCATGTATCCATGCCTCTGTTTCTACTTTGTTTGTCCGTTTATTGTGTTCATTAGAGTCCACATGTAACTGAGATCATATAGTATTTGTCTTTCTCTGACTGGCTTATTTCACTTAACATAATAACCTCCAGAGCTATCCTTTCTGTCACAGAAGGTAAGGTTTCCTTCATTTTCATGGCTGAGTAGTATTCCATTGTGTAAATGTACCATTTGCAAAATAAGCTCTGTTTTAGCTTGCATTCCTATAAATTTCTTCTTTCACCAGTTACTTTTTGTACTCTGTATGTATCAATTGAATTTGTTGAATTTACAGTCCCTTTGAATCCCATTTAACATGAGATGCTTTATAAAGTCAAACCCTGATACTAAATAAAATTTTTTGCTAAAGTTAATATGTATTCTATGCATCATATGCTGCCCCCTCCCCTAATTTACTATATTTGCCACTGTTGTAAAAAAGTTAGATTGTGATTTACTCCAATGGGGAAATGAGGTAAATCAAACCATATACCAATATTACTCATTTTTTTTTTTTTTTTGCACAGTAATAACTTCCACTCACCAACTGTTTTTCAGGCACTTTAAACACATGTGTTTCTGTGTCTCACCTTTTCAGAAATTGTCACAACCTAGGAAAATTTTCAATAGTTAAGTGCTTGCAAAATTATTCAATAAATACTATAGCAATTCAAGAGATACCCCAAACCACTGTTAGATTCATTACACTCTCTTTAGTGGAGAAAAATGAACTAGAGAAAAACTTTTTCTATTATATATGTGCTTTAATGGTATCATCAATTCATTTGCTCATATACATGTTTCAGGATGAATTAAAACCATATTTGAAATGTGATTTGTAACTTATTCTACTGGCAAAAGTAAGTAACAAATCTTTCTTTTCCACCTTCCCTTTTTCATTCCTACCCTACTCCCACTTACCTCTAGAGATTGGTTCAATGGTAGTTAATACAGCATGCTTGCTGTATTACACTTACTATGCTTACATTTAAAAAAACACAGCACAATATCATCAATGTATCTCTTTAATCAGCTATAATTCTTTAATCTCCTCAAATATCCAGGCATTGCTCACACTTCCCAAATTATGCTATCAATGTTCTCTCTATATTTAAGTCTGTTTAAACCGTGATTCAAAAAGCTCTGTACATTGCATTTGATTAATATGCTCTTGTCTTTTATAATATACTAGAGGCCTGGTGCACGAATTCGTGCATGAGTGGGGTCCCTCAGCCTGGTCTGCGGGATCAGGCCAAAACTGGCTGTCTGACATCCCCCAAGGGGGTCCCTGATTGTGAGAGGGTGCAGGCCAGGCCAAGGGACCCCCACCAGTGCATGACCTGGGCTGGGGAGGGATGCGGGAAGTTGGCCAGCCGGGGAGGGACCATGGGAGGACTGCAGGGTGTGTCTGGCCCATCTCGCTCAGTCCCGATCGGCTGGACCCCAGCAGCAAGCTAACCTACCGGTTGGAGCATCTGCCCCCTGGTGGTCTGTGCACGTCATAACGACTGGTCAACCGGTTGAATGTCTGCCCCCTGTTGGTCAGTGCACGTCATAGCGAATGGTTGAGCGGCCTTAGCATATCATTAGCATATTACGCTTTTATTGGTTGAACGGCCGACGGGCGAACCAGACACTTAGTACATTAGGCTTTTAATATAGGATAGATACTTTCTCTACCGCCCTCCCTCCTTTGCAATTATGTTGTTGTAGAAGAAGAAGAAGAGATCAGGAAGGAAGGGGGAAAGAGAAGCTGAGTCATTTGTCTCATAGTTTCCTGCAGTTTGCATTTTGTTTTGTTTTATACGTTTTTCTTGGCCCTTGTATTTCTATATCGTGAGACTCAATCAGATTCAGTTGGGTGGTGATGGTGTGGTGGTGTGTGTGTGTAAGTGTGTGTGTGCAAAGTCTGTAAATGATCATGGGTGCTTTTATTGGAAGCACATAATGCCTTTCATTTTGTGCTTAGCAATTTATTTAAGTATTTAAATCTATTTTGAACTAATATTTTTCAACATATTTTATGTGTTTCAATCCATGGGAGTTATTGTTCTTCTTGACACTTAAAAAGTCTAATGTTTGGACAGTGGGAACTTACTTCCCATTGGTTCCTAAGTCCTTTTGACACACTCCTTCCAGCTTTGATAAAAAGTGCCAGGCTTGCCTTGCTCAACCATTTCCTTCCTGCCTTAGACCTGCAATCAGCACCTTTTTTTTTTTCAAGACCCCTGGACTCTTTTTATGAAAAATGGTATTTAAAAACCAAAATCTAGTCACTAGGGTAAATCGTTGCTATTGTGCTGGTCAATATCTCTAGGCCATTCCAATGTATATGAAAGAATTATTTTTTCTTACTAAAAGTGTAAATGAGTTTGCACTGATATTCCAGTCAATTCAAGTCAGGATTGTAATAAGGTTAAACTCATTAACCTAGTGGATATCTTTTTTTCTTCCATTCCATTACTACCATTTCTCCGTGAAGCAAACCTCTTATTTGCTTTATGCCACAGTGTACACATCACAGTCTCAAAATAACCTTTGAGCATCAGTATCAACAGTATATTTTTAGTAATTTTTTCAATTCAAAAGTTCTCTAGGAAAAGACCAATCTCTAAAACTGGCAGTATGGATCATTCTTTTTTAAGCAAATACGAAAGGTATGGCTGAAACATATTTACTTGGTGTTTTTTAAGATCTGTTTGAAAGTGCTGAAGTTCTATATGTGTGGAAGTCCATCTGAGGAGGATGGTACAATTTTCTGCTCAGATTTAGCACCTGGTAATTCAAATGAGTCACAAGAATGTCTATAGCTACTTCTCATTTCTGCTGTGCATTAACCATAGGGCTAACTTATTTGCAGAGAAACTCTCTAGTGATGTGACAAGACTCACAATGAGTTGGTCTCCCTCCATGAGAAAGGCACAGGAGGGGTCGAGCCATACCCGATTATACCATGCTTCTGTCTGGTATCCCTGCACGCTTACCACAACCACTTTGAAGCCCTGCAGTAACAGATGGTAAATTTAAAAGGACAGCTTTTAAAATTTAAAACAAATCCAAATGTAAACCTTCCTCCTCCATTCCACTCTTTGCCAAAAAAAAAGGGGGAGAAAAACATCTCAAGTGTGATTCTGAGATGTTTATTTTAAGAGTATCATTTATCGTAGATTTCAAAATCCATTACAACTCATATTAAACAGTGTTGTGTGTGTTTGGTAAGCCAATGCCTCATTTTTTGTCAGCTGATGACCAGTATGTGGGAACAAGAGTTGCTGAGGCCACACATTCTAGGTGGTGGTGCTGAGAGGTGAGCTGCTGCCACGCCCAGTGGACTCCTTCAGACTAGTACCAGACGTCATATCACTGCACCTGGACGAAAGTGACACTTCATTTCGATGAGAAAATGTTTTATGTAATGTGCCTTTTAGTTTTCATCTACGGGAGTTTAAAACCATGTAGAACTTTCTTTCATTCTCTGACAGGGCTGGGCTTGCAGATGAATGGTGCAGCCAGTAGGGTGCACTAGGAGCTGCTGGAACTGGAGCTGTCACCTGCAGAGACAGGTAGCACACCGTCAGCCATCTCCTGTGGAGTGAGGGTATGATGTCCTGTTGAGTTTGGGGTTTTTTAAAGGTAGATAATAAAAAAGTGTAGACTTCTTACCAAAATGGCATTCAAAGTTCACACTTTGAGTCACCACAGACTCCACATCCAACCATATAACAATGGAAGAAAAACTCCGTTTAATGGGGACAAAATGCGAGATGGAAGCCACAGGACTGCCATTCTCGTACCCGTGTGGCAGAGACAGGGGGATTCAGTTACCCCAGGCCACAGAGAAGTGGAATGGGGTGGCAGGTCACTCCCCGCCATCTACCTTCCTCTCCTCGATCCTGGGAACAGCGGCAGGAAAAGGTGCTGCCCTGGAGCTACAGCTTGTAAGAATCCAAGAGCCAAGGTGGATGCCAGGACACTCAGCCTTCATGACCAAGTCTAATGGACTTACCATTTGACTTTAAACCAACCCTAATATGGTGGTGGAATAAGAACACTGAGCATCAAGAAAAGAATGGTTTTGGACTATGGGTCTTTGAGTCTGGACTGAGGCAACCACAAAATTTCTAAATAGAGGGGAGGAAGAGGGAGAGAAAGAAAAGTCGTACCAACTCAAGTGATCTACAAACCGAAATTCCAAAACATACAAACAAAGTTAACACTAAGAAAGACAGCAAGTAATATAAAATATTGAGAAATGAAATCAATCTAGACAAAATGAAAATAAATGTGCCAACTTAAAAAATCTTTAAGATTAGTATGTATAGAGTTATCAAGGTGATACAAAAAGGAATAGTATCGTTCCAAAGAAATGGAAAGTTATGCAAAAAAGATAATTTCTAAAACTCAGTAAACTGAATAAACTCTAAACTTGGATAATCAAAATTTGAATAACATAAATAAGCAACATGATTTCAATCATGTATATTTTCATAAATATTATAAGTTTAGATAAATGTTATGTATTTCTATGTATATAATTTATATGTGTGCATGTATCCTACACCTAACACATAGAATAGATACATAATATTCATGCACACATGCAACATTTTCAAATATTGACTGTGTACTAAGGCACAAAGGATGTCTCATCAAATATGAATGAATTAGATTTATGTAGTAAAAGATGAAAATATATACAAGCAAGTAAAATTGTATTTTCTAAATTATAAATAAGCCAACAATAAAATAACAATAAAATTACAGCCAAACAACTACAAGAGCATTTCAGAGAGGAAGGGAGAGAGAGAGAGAGATGGAAACATCAATGATGAGAATCATTGATTGGCTGCCTTCTGCACGCCCCCTACAGGGGATCAAGCCCAAAACCTGGGCATGTGCCCTTGATGGCAATGGAACCTGGGACCCTTCCGTCGGCAGGCCAAAGCTCTATCCCCTGAGCAAAACTCTCTATCCACTGAGCCAAACCAGCTAAGGCTCAGCCAAAATCTTTAAGGTAAATCTTACCCTTTATATAGTAGCAGAAATAATTCACATAGAAGTATATTTAGTAGGCAGTGCCTACACTAAATATTTCTTATTCTTCTGGTCATATGTTGCCTGGAAGTTATGTGTAGTCAATGAAATGAGTAGAAGGATTTTGTGCCAGTTTTAGGCAGGGGCTTTATAAGCTAGTACAGAGTTGGCCAGACCCTTTGTTCTTACCCTGGCGATTAGGGAAGCAGGGAGATGGAGCCGCCCTGAGCCTAGGAACCTGAGAAAGGATGACCGGCTCCCAAGCCCGCTCTGTCTTCCTGTTTGTCCACCTGAGCACTGCACCTTCGTGGTGATGGAATGCCACCGTCTCATTTCCCAGTTAGGTTTCCACAGTTATTATCTGGATTTATGTCTTCTACAAGATACATTATTTTAGATTTTTTATTTTTGGAGATGCACCTGCAATCTCTTGGACTAATCATCTAATGAGCCTGAACTTTTAAAATCATGTTTTATTGTTTTTGTTTTTTTCTGTCTCCAGTTTATTAGTAGCATCTGGGAGCTTTCAGACACTGTTTTCCACAGACTAATAAAAAATGCTTACAAATACAATCAGATAAAGCTCCGAGCCTGAAAACAGCCTTTAAGCTGGTTAGAAAACTGGAAAACTATCCCAGTGGTTAATCCTCCATCCTACCCATTTGACACTTCCTTACTTACCAGAGTTCATTCATCTTAGAAGTTTTTTGCATTCTGTTTTGGTGAAAGCAACCATATCTTTAATAAAAGTATTTTCTGCTAGTTGACACATATCTTCCTTAAAGAAAACAAACAAGAAAAATATCCCCAAAGATAAGAAATAAGAACCTATCTGTAATCATTATGACAAATCCTTTGGTGACACAATTATAATCATTGTTTCTGCGAAGGATCAAGAACAAGATATTACAGTTGAAAACATAGATCACTCCTTTACTATATAATTATCATTCTTTTCTGAAAATTAATTATGTGCACAGACTGTGATGAGGTATTCACTGACGATTTGTTTTGAATAAACTTGCAGCGACTTCTTTGAGGCTGGCTTACAACTTCTAGATATGATGACTTGCCCATGAGAATGCTTCACTATTCTCTGTATGCTGCCTTCCATTGCCATTAACTGAGATTCCAGCAGTCACAGCCTCGCAGCTGCGCTGGTCCTGTGAAGGAGAACTGAAGGATCCATTGTCATAGGAAGGCTCCTTGCACTGTCCTGTCACACAGACTTTCAAATGACTTCTGACTTTGGTTTGTAAACACTCCAGGGTAATTGCAATTTTTTTTGCAAGGAAGTTTTACAAAAGCTCTGGAAATGATCAAAGAAAATTCTTTGAATTGAAGAAAGAAAACTCTACCACATTGGCACTTATGATAAAACATTTGGGGAAAACAAGAAAATAGATTGTTCTAAATCCAAATACTTTCAAAAGATCTAGAGTAGACCCTAAGTGTGATGGCAGTTTAAGTTACCAATTTTTGCTGGCAAGACTCAAGTCATACCAGATTCACTTTTCTCTTTAAAAAAATTTAAAAAAAAAAGATATTTTTAAGTATGAGGTTATTCTTCCAGGTTTAAGTAATCTTACATGCTTGTTCAAAAATGTCTCTGTTTTGGGTAAAAAATGTTTCAGGTTTTGAAAACGTTTCTGAATTTATTTATTACATTTTAAAATTTTAAAATACCTCCAAAACCAATTTGGAATCTGTTCAGGCCCGACATAGCTGTGAGAGAGGTTACTGGCATTTAAAGAATTCAAATGGCTAGAAATGCAAAACAAAGAAGTAATGTAATGGTTTATGCTCTTTTGTCATCTGAGCAGAAATAAGTATTGAATGAATAGCCATTGTAATGTTGTTCCAGCCCTGGCAACTTTGTTGATCTTGGAAACCTACTGTTTTCTAATCTATGCTTGGTGACTTTTAAAGTTTCAATAATATTTGCTTGCTAATGAATCAGACTTTGTTCCCGGCATTCCTGACTATTGATTTTGCATTAGTTAATAGCTTTTATTGATAAGTCACTAAGACCAGAGCAGGGCATTTTGCTGGGTGCTGCCTAAGACCAGAAAAGAGATATTGCAGTTTATGAGCTTGAACTCTGAGTCCAGGCTGCCTACCTTCAAATCCTGGCTCTGACATTTACTGGCTGGGTAACTTTGGGCAGATTGTTTGACCTCTCTCTGCCTCAATTTCTTCATTTATAAAATAAGGATAACAATAGAAACCACCTCAAAGGGTTGTTTGATGATTACATGAGTTAATACAAGTAATAGGCTTAGAATAGTTGCTGGCATTTACTAAGCACCAATAGCTACTATAAAGATAAATTGTAAAAGTTTTGTTTTAATGGGAGTAGCGGTAGATAAAAACAAAGCAATTTGACCACAGAGGAAATAATACTAGCTAGGAATTAGAACTGGGTGCTGTATCCTAGTTCTATCCTTGCTTTAATATATTCTGTAGCTTATCTAATGGTGACTACCACACTTGCCCCAAAGGCTCACAGCAGGATAAAGAGATCCGGATGAAATAACGTATGCTTTCTACATGAAGTCTTCCCCAAATTAATTGTTCCTTCTTGGGCATTCCTGATGCCATTGACTTATATTTTCTTTTTTAATTATCTTTTTCAAACATTGAATTTATTAGGGTGACGTAGGTTAATAAAACCATACAGGTTTCAAGCGTACAATTCTATAACACTTCATCTATATACTTCATCATGCACTCACCACTCAAAGTCAAGTCTCTTTCCGCCACTATTTATATCCTCTTTGGCTTCGTCCCCCTCTGGCAATCACCATACTGCTGTATGCAGGGGTTTTCCCCAACTGCCCATCGTGATACTTATCACCCTAAGTCTTGTACTATAGTTTCTCATATGCTTTTTCTACAACCAGATAAGGTCTTGGTGGCAGAGACACTGTTTTACTCACTCTTAAAATACCATCTAGCATTGTGACTTGAGTGTAATAGACATGTAATAACCGTTTATTATAAAAGGGCTCCAACAAGTATAGCTTGCCAAATAAACAGAATTGTTATTATTACTATTATTGTTATTATAACTACTACTGCATGTGACTTTACAGGATATAATTACATGGGTAGTAGAGTAGTAGAGTTGGGTGGGGTCAGAACAGAGGAGGACTAGAGCCTTACCCCAGAGATATCGATTGCGCGTTCAGTTCCAGGCCACAACAATGAAGAGAAACGTAACCTTGCTTTCAATTAAAAAAATAAAAAAAGCAAAGCAACATCTGTGGAGTGTAATAAAGCAAAGCCCATAAAATGAGGAATGCCTGTATTTACACAAATTCTGGCGTCATGTTTTCTTTTGTTTTCTCTCTGCATTATCCCCTTACATGAAAATGCACTCATTAGACGCATGTGTTTTTCTACCTTATAACTGGGTGAGATGAGAAATAATTAATTATTATGGGGTCTGTAAAAAGCCTTTTGATCTTCCTGTGTTGTTACCATTTGGTAAATGAGTTTTATGGAAATAATTAGGTTCTTGTCTAAATTTCAACTAGAACTTGGAGAGTAATTTATGTACTCATCTATTCTTTAAAAACCTATTTCAGTGTTTCTTTGCTATGTGCTATGCACTGTGCTAGGCACTGCACAATGGCAGTGGGATGTCATAGTAGTCAAGTCTATTATGTGTGGATAAACAGGAATGTCCATTAAGATGCCAAAAAAAAAAAAAAAAAAAAAAAGCAAACACTGTAGTCTGGGCTGAATCCACATGAAAACACAGTCAGGGACCTTTGATCTCAGTTTAACACATTTGGTGACTTTCTCTTGCAGTAATTGGATCTATCAACTTGAATGAATGTGATGCTCATATTAAGGTATGTCCACTGCACTGATTGAAAATGTACATTTCAAACATGGCACTTACTCTGAGAGGAACTGTACTCTAAGACAATGAATGGTATAAGGAAAGAAGTGGTTGGACCACTAGAAGCTGCTGAGAATTGTCATTTTCATGATTTGACTTGGGCAAGTAACCTAACCTTGTTAGGTCATCTATAAAACTGGGATAATAATCAGCTGTTCCTAGGTTTCCTTGGAGAATTCAATTTACAAATTCAAGAAGAAACTATGCTATTTTGCAATTCTGTGGCTGCATCAATTGGATGTCCATAGATGATTAGAGATGTATGTGAAAACTACAAATCAAAATAAGTTTACTTTCTCTCTTAAAAGAACGAGTGGTATATGGATGTTTCTCATCAGCTTATGGTGTTTCAAACACATCTGTAAAGCATGACATTTTCAATGAGACATGTAGATATTTTTCATATCTTCTTTGAAAACCTTTCAATCAGTGCAGTGGACATACCTTAATATGAGCATCAAATCACCTTGTTATTTCATTTAAAATGAAAAAAATTAAAATCGAGCAGCTATGTGTGAAATTTCTCTCAAAACACAAAGCCTACAAATTTGCATCAAAATAAAAAAACAAAGTCTGCTTAATTAAAACCTTGACACCATCAACCTCTTTTAATTACGTACGTGTTAAAGAGACTGGTATCCTGGGGATACCAACTTAAAACCAGTATGCATTTTTCGTGTCTCTGGTGTGTATACATGTGTAATTCACAGAAGGGGTAAAAAGAGGAAGGAAAGAAAAGATTTAAAATTTCTCTATAGACACAAATCTTTTCACACTTTTAAAACAGGAAAAGGGCACATTTCTATTTACAGAATAGAAATTTAGGCCAGAATGTTTTATCTCTCTTTCAGGTCTAAATTTCAATGAATGCGTTCTTTTTAAGAAACAAAGACTTTTATAATAAGTGTTACTTATAAAACACAGTTCTAAAGCTTGACTACTGGTTGCTTGGATGTATTCTATAGACCATATGGGGTAAATGGGGGAGGAACCGGCTGTTTATTCCTCTCCTCTAGAGTGTCTACATTTTGCACTACAGCGACTGCTTTTCTTTACATGTTAATTCTTGTTGTCTTCCCTAGCCTGTGCCTATTCCCAATTTCTTTTCTAATGTGGAACTCAGCAGCTCTTTGTTCTCATTGTGTCTATCGTCTCCCTTTCTTTGTGTTGCAGGGATACTGCTACCCGCATCTGCCACTGAGCATGCGGAAAAAATCCTTCAATAGATTCTTTAGTTAGGACTTTTCAGTAGTCTTATTCCACTTCTCCAGGTTTTAGTAAGAACCAGAATATCCAGAAGATAAACCGAAACTTGGAAAGGTGATGGGTGATACAGGTGGTTTGGTGGTGGTCTAGCCAGCTGGAAGGAAGGTTCCGGGTAATTATACACACATGCTTATCTAATTTATTGAAGCTCTCACCAAGCAAGTTAAGTACAGAACACCCACTTCACACAGAAGCTAGAGATATAGTTTGACAACGGAGAAGACACAAGTGTTTCTGAGCAGGTAGGCACAGAGCCACATCTAAGACCAACTGATACAATGTGTTTGTGTTCCAGAGCCATGTGGTTCATTGTCACAAAGATTGGTGTGTAAAGTCCCTGAGTCAGCCCTTCACAAGATATCAGAGGATGAGAACCAATTGTGTGGACTTTTCTCAGAATAAAATCTATGACTTCTGTTTGATTGTATTAGACATTTAAAATGCTAAGTCAATAGTAATTGAAGAAAACTGGATTCGATTCTTCTGCTTTAAAACCTTTCCTTCCTCGTCTTAAAGCAGGTTTGCTGATGTTTTCCACAAGATGTAAGAAACAGGTGAGGTAGGGGTAGAGTTATGAGGTTTTCTGTTTTTCTTTTGTCCCCCAGCAAGTCTGACCTTAATAGCTTGTAAATTATTTAACAGGTGGAGCGCTACGCAATTTTACTCATGTGTCTGGCATAATGACTTTCATCTGTTTTATTCACTGCTTGCATGCCCAAGTCTTACAAAGGTGTCAGGCGCAGAGTGGGTGCTGTTTTTTGTTTAATGAACATATGAATATATATGGTATGGAAAAAGAATCGTTTTATCGGGGCAAACATTGGTGGTAATAGTTCAAATTAGACTATTTTTGGATAAACTGAAGCGAACATTTGCCTCTTTAGCAGTTGGCCACTCTCCCTCTCTTAGTGAGGGGGATTTCTTCTTTCTCCTCGGCCTCCCCTCTCACACCATTTTGCTTCTGTATCACCAATTAGTCAATTGACAGCATCGTTTCAAAGCCTTTCTGTTCCCTGTATTTACTTTTCGGTTCTTAGGGTAACACTCCCTTGCCTTTTGATTTTCTATGGGTTTCATTAGCTAGTGACTAGCAGATAATGTCGCTAAGCCTAACTGTTTTTGGAAGGTAAACCAGAGGGCGCGAGGTGCAGGCCTCTAAGGGCTCGCACCTGCAGCAGCGGATTTTTTGGGACCCCTTGGGACTCCGCCCCCGGCTCGGGGATGCTCGCACTGCGCACTCCTCCCAGGGGCGGGAGGATGTGCCTCTGGCGGGAAAGTTCCGTCAAGGTCCAATCAAGCACCTGGGATTAGGTAGCCTGGGCGGAGCAGAGGCCCCGCCCCTTTGAAGCCTCGCACCCCAGGCGGGTCCTCCACCCAGGCCCCGCCCACCGGTGCCCGCGCCCCACCCCACCCTGGGGCCGCGACTAAAACCCGGAGCCGCGCTGGCGCCCAGGGGACTGGAGAGACCCTCTGAGCATGTGCAGAGCAGCTCGGCGGAGGCTGCCTCGGCCCGAGGCTGGGGCCCGGTGCTGATGCGAGCATCCGACTCAGCCTCAACCTCAGCCCCAGCGCGGTCGGCCCTGCCGGCCGCGGAGGCAGGGAGGGAGCCGTAGCCTCCCCGCGGTCGGAGGAGCCGGCACGACGGTGCGCAACCCCCAGCAGCCGGGGAGCCCACGATGATGGCGGAGCAGGTGAAATGCGCCTCGGCGGGGGGCGGCTCCGGAGCGGGCTCCGGGCCGGTGGTGAACGCGGAGCTGGAGGTGAAGAAACTGCAGGAGCTGGTGCGCAAGCTGGAGAAGCAGAACGAGCAGCTGCGGAGCCGGGCGGCCAGTGCGGCCGCCGCCCCGCATCTGCTGCTGCTGCCGCCGCCGCAGCCCGCCGCGCCGCCTCCCGCCGGGGCCTGCAGCCCGTTGGGTCCCCGGAGCCCCCCGGCCACCGCCGCCGCCGCCTCGGGGGGCCTGGGGCTCGGGCTGGCACTGGGCGCCGGTAGTGGCGGCGGCAGTGGGAGCGGTGGCACCAGCCCCGCTTTCCCGGGGACCTACTGTCTTCCCAGCCCCGCGCCCTCCCTGCTCTGCAGCCTGGCGCAGCCCCCCGAGGCGTCCTTCGTCTACTTCAAGCCGGCCGCGGGCTTCTTCGGCGCGGGCGGCAGCGGGCCGGAGCCGGGGGGCGCGGGGACCCCTCCGGGGGTACCCCCTGCGCCGCCCTCACCGCCCCCCACGCTGCTGGACGAGGTGGAGCCGCTGGACCTGGAGAGCCTGGCCGCCTGGCGGACCGAGGACGACTACACCTGGTATTGCCGAGCTCCGCTCCCTGCCCCAGGACCCTGGCCTCCGAGGCCCCGGAAGGCAGGGAGGGCGTGGGCTGGAAGAGGGGGGCGGGCGGGCTCGCCAGGGCCCCCGGACGTGGTTGCCTGGCAGGTGCTAAGTTGGGCGCTGAAAGGAGGCTTAACTTGAGGGCGGAAACCTGCTTCCAGTAGCTCCCGCCATGCAGAAGGGGATGAACTGGTCCCTCCATCTCCTTGTATTCTGCTCTCTGCTGATTTTTGGGTCCCAAGCTCCCCGTTTACGTTAATTGAAAAACCCATGCTATTTTGTCCTTTTGTTACTCGGTATTGCTCCTTTTCCCAGTCTTTTTTTGGTAGTGACGGGGGATGGGTAGGGGTTGGCCTCAAGCCTGTGACTGTTTCTGTCCTTTCTTCCCACACGAAGGCTGGATGGGGTTCGCGTGTGGTCCCTCCTCCCGTGGCATACCAGGCTGCTTAGCGATGGAGCTCTCCTTAGAGAGTGTTCCTGCACTCTTGAGTTGTGCCGCCCTACGTCCATTCCCTGCATTTTCATTGATAGCTTCTCATTTCAGAGACTGACTGTTTTTTTTTAAAGGTGGCTTTCCTATCAATAATGTAAAAAATGGGGGCTTTTTAGGGAATGGAGTGGGCAGCTTGAGGACACTTTATTGCCTAGCAACCAAGGAACTTCCTTTAATTTTTAAAATTAAACTGTTGATTGAAGAAAAGTGAGATTAGAGGAACTTATTTTTTACTTGTCAGAAACTTGAAGTTATCAAAAAATGTGAGGCTGGCAGAATTTATTTTTCATTTGAAATCTGGTTATCTCTTTCTGCTTTCCATCAGTGAGCCACTTTGGAGGGGTTCTAATTCTTTTATTGTTTATTTTTCATGCAACTTGCTCATGGAGTAATAATAATATACTTTCTTCAGTCACTAGAGGTGGTGGGATATGGTCAGGTGAGTAGAAGCTTCAGATAGGGTGGAACTTAGGTTCATGCCAGGGAAAATGAACAGCACTCTCCTCCACACAGCAGTGACATGAAGAAGAGCTGCAATCCCTCTTTTTTTTTTTTTTCCTCTTTAATCGTGGTTTTTAAAATTTAAGACCCTTCCTACTTTTGCAAGCTGGGCTTTCCTTGCTTTCTTTGTTTTCCTATTGCATGATTGCACAGGAGGGGCTTGGAAATGGAAAACCTTACTGGTTTCCTTTTGGGAATGGTGCTGTTCCTTTTCCCTTACTCTTCCGTGAGAGCTCTGTAAAGTGCATTCACTAATTGGTTTGCCTCTGAGAACCAGAATGCATGGCATTTGTAAGGCATTCATCCTCCTTGTCAGTACTTTACTCTTTGGTGATAGCTCAAGTTGTAAAAATCAAGACAACTTACTACTTTCTGGAACTTTAAGCTATTCTTTTTAGAAGCTGCACCTTTATTTTTGTGGAACCCAAGTGTATTATAAGCTCAGTTTCAGCATGAATATGGTACTGGAAAATGCTCTGTTGGTGGTTCTTAGGTTATCACTAACTATAAGACCTTATGCCACTCTCATATTATTTTGGGCTGATTTAGTCCCCATTTGACTTTTTCTGAAGATATGTACATAAGTCATGGAAAGGAACTTGTTTGCATTTTTTGATGGGGATTAATTATGTGCCTTAAAATATTAGCATTTAAAAATTATGATGATGCTATTACTATTTTATAAGTATATTAGATTGGTGATAGTATATACATAGCTAATATGCTTTTAATATTTTCTCTTTTGAATGGATTTCTACCATAATTAGTTATCATCCAACTATTGCTAGTATTTGATATCTAGACTTTCCTTTTGTAGTTTATTTTTAATCAAAATACCATTGAAATAACTTTAAAAAATAATCAGGCTAATCCAACTAAGTAGGTATCAGCACTTTAGATGGTTTGAAGCGAATTTAAATTGTAGTAGGTTCTACTAATTTACTCCTCAAGTATATAGGTGAATAGGTAAATCTTGCCTTGACACTTCAAATGTTTTTACAGACAAATGGCAGAGTACTCTATAAATACTATATCTTCCTCAAAACAAACCTAGGAATAGAATCCCAGGTGGAAAAACAGGGAGGGATCATTAATCTTATTGGGATGGATGTAAACATTTTTAAGGTCACCTGATTTACAGGAAACTTTCTATCATAGCATTTTATGCATTGAGATATTTTATATTGCAATATTTGGGCCTTTTGATGAATAAATAATCACCAGGGTTTAACCCATTTGTTAATGCTTCCAAAGCTCTCTAAAGTTCCATCATCACTGCAAACTGTATGTCCCTGTTTTGTGGTGTCTTAGGTCTTTTTTCCAAACAGTTATTTAACCTATATGTATTTTCTATCTATAACAAAACAACACAAAATTTTAATGTAAGAAGAATGATGTGTTTTCCTTTTCATTTTGATGAAAAGTTTTGAAACAAAACAGTTGGCTTATTTCTTCAAATACTTATCTCAATCGAATTTAAAATATTTAATTTTGCCATAATAT
Organism: Plecotus auritus; assembly: GCF_963455305.1. Lineage (NCBI taxonomy): Eukaryota > Metazoa > Chordata > Mammalia > Chiroptera > Vespertilionidae > Plecotus > Plecotus auritus. The sequence continues at coordinate 61,684,119 of NC_137772.1, read as the reverse complement.
CACCTAGTTATCTTAGCACAGTGCTGCTAGAATGAAATGTCTCAGAAAATTAAAGTTGACTGTGGTTCCAGAACCTTAATTCTTAAGTCCAGTTATTATAGTCCCATGCCATAGTGTGACAGCTCCCTTATTTCACTGTTAAGGAACTGAAGTTCTTAAATGACTTATGTAAGCTCCTCCAGTTATGTACCGAAAGAATTAAGACCAAAATCCAGATTGTTTTCACAGATTCAGAAGTGTGTATACCATTGAGAATTTCCCTCAGCTTTGATGTGACCCATTAGTGGGCTATAAAGTCAGTTTAGTGGATTGTCAGCATTTTTTTTTAAATGAAGTGCAGTAGAATATAAAATCAGAGTGTATTATATCTTAAGTACAAACTTGTCTTGGGTAAACTGATTTTAGTTTTACATATGTGTGACCTGGGTTGAAATAGTAAATGTATTTGTGCATTGTGGTCAGAGTTAGAAAAACTCCCAATTTAAACTGTTTGAAAGCAAAATGAACTTGGAGAAAACAGGTGGGAAAGCATAGCTCTCTCAATATAGAGTAGCACTGGGGAAAGTCAGTTCTTGTACATCTCAACCAGGAAGATACGTCTGCATTCAGAAAATGCCAAGATAAAAACATGCCAGCTAATACATACAAGGTAGTCATAAAACGAGGCCGTTACTTTAGTGGAGTGGTAATTAGCAGAATATTGAGACTTGTGTAAAGGGATGTGGCAGGGATTTTAACCTTGTCCAACTGGAAAGGACAGGAGGAAAGTTCATAATTCTAGAAGGAAAAAAATGTTATGTGTACAAAGTAAAGAAAATGTAATGAATGAATATTCATCGTCCATGTGTAACACCAAGACCTCAGACAGCTGGCTAAAATCCTTGCCAATTTTCCATCAAAGCTGTTGAACACCTTGTACTATACATATGGCACAGCTAAATTAGACCACCTAAACTATTTTTTCCCCTCATAATTGATTTTCAGTGAAAAGACCAGAGGGTGCTTCACTTTCTGACAATGCTAATTGAAAACAGCAGTGTTTTCTAGGAGCCAAAAGGAGTTGACTGAAGTATGTGCTGATGTGCCTTTAAAATGAATAACTTCGAAATACTTCAGGAAGACACTGAAATAGAAGTTTAGACTTAACTGTGGATGGAGAGGAGAGCGTCTGCTATAGGACAGTTCAGTAACTAAAATTTAGATGTCATACATCCTTTTATAGCTTATGTGGTAGTACCTTTCTTTTGCAATGGCTGATCAGTTTGACCCTAGCCAGGTGCTTGTTCATTAAACACTGTTTAATTTGACTAGGAATTGATTGATTTTGCTTATTAGTGCTGATGTTTTAGCTTTCCTTAAAACTTGTGATTGAAGTCTCTTAAAATTACTTTGAAAATTGTTGCGCATTATTTTTTAGAGACAGGTGTGTGTGTGTGTGTGTGTGTGTGTGTGTGTGTGTGTGAGAGAGAGAGAGAGAGAGAGAGAGAGAGAGAGAGAAAGAGAGAAAGAGATATAATACAGATACAGATATAGATTGATAGATATAGGTAGATAGTTAGATAGATATTGCTTTACCATTTGCTTTTTTGTATTATCTGGAGAAAGATGACTTTAGAACAAAAACATTTACTTCAGAATAATAGATGTTTTTTTCTGGGCAGTAATAATACTTTATTTTAAGCATTATGATGGGCTTTGTGTTACTTCTGACCTCCCAGTGTTAGCACATGAATTAAGTCTAGGGTCATATATGGAAAAGAAGATACTCTATGAGAAGGGTCAATTTCTAGTCATGTGCTTTTGGAAGTTATTGAAGTAAAGTTAAAGAAAATCAGAGTGGGACATTTCAAATATTCTTGCCAGACTCAATTATACCATCAATTAAACAATAGAAATTGAAAGAGTAGTTTCAACTAGGAGGTATGTTGTATTAATGATGGCAAAATAGGATATTGTAAATGTTGCTGGAATTGTAATGACAATGAATAAGGCAATTTTTATTTTTTTAAATTGAATAAATCTTTATTGTTCAGATTATTACAATTGTTTCTCCTTTTTCCCCCCATAGTCCTCTCCACCTGGTTCCCACCCCACCCTCTGCCCTTACCTCCCCAGCCACTGTCCTCATCCATAGCTGTACGATTTTTGTCCAGTCTCTTCCCGCACACCCCATACCCCTTTCCCCCTGAGAATTGTCAGTCCACTCCCTTTCTATGCCCCTGATTCTGTTATATTCACCAGTTTCCTCTGTTCATCAGATTTTTAATTCACTTGATTTTTAGGTTCATTTGTGGATAGATATGTATTTGTTGTTCATAATTTTTCTCTTTACTTTTTTCTTCTTCCTCTTCTTAAAGAATACCTTTCAGCATTTCATATAATACTGGTTTGGTGGTGATGAACTCCTTTACCTTTTTCTTATCTGTGAAGCTCTTTATCTGACCTTCAATTCTGAATGATAGCTTTGCTGGGTAGAGTAATCTTGGTTGTAAGTTCTTGCTATTCATCACTTTGAATATTTCTTGCCACTTCCGTCTGGCCTGCATAGTGTCTGTTGAGAAATCAGCTGACAGTCATATGGGTGCTTCCTTGTAGGTAACTAACTGTTTTTCTCTTGCTGCTTTTAAGATTCTCTTTGTCTTTTGCCCTTGGCATTTTAATTATGATGTGTCTTGGTGTGGTCCTCTTTGGATTCCTTTTGTTTGGGGTTCTGTGCACTTCCTGGACTTGTAAGTCTATTTCTTTCATGAGGTGGGGCAAGTTTTTGGTCATTATTTCTTCAAATAGGTTTTCAGTATCTTGCTCTCTCTCTTCTTCTGGCACCCCCATAATTCTGATGTTGGTACGCTTGAAGTTGTCCCAGAGGCTCCTTACCCTATCTTCAACTTTTTGGATTCTATTTGCTTTTCCAGTTGGTTGTTTTTTGCTTCTTTGTGTTTCAAATCTTTGACTTGATTCTTGCGTTCCTCTAGTCTGCTGTTGGGTCTCTGTATAATATTTTTTATTTCAGTCAGTGTATGTTTAATTTCTAGTTGGTCCTTTTTCATATCCTTGAGGGTCTCGCTAAATTTATCAGCCTTTTCTAGGATATTCTTGAAAAACCTTATAACCATGGTTTTGAACTCTATATCCAGTCGTTTGTTTTTCCTCCATTTCATTTATTCTCTGTTTCTTTGTCTTTGCATTTTTGTTGCTTCCCTGAGTTGGTAGAGTAGCTTTGTGTGCTAGGTGTCCTATATGTCCCAGTGGGTCGGCCTCCCCAGTTACCTGAGGTGGACACTCTTGGTGCACCCCTTAGTGGACTGTGTGTACAGCCTTGTTGTAGTTAAGTCTTGATTGTTGTTGGTATCACTGGGAGGAATTGACCACCAGGCCAATTGGCTGTATTAGCTGTGTCTACGCGGGGAGAACTTCTGTGCTGGAGACACCCTTATGGGACCAGACTTGCAAAATTGCAAAAGCCTCTGTGCTCAGCTTGGATGGGGCGGAGTCTCAGGGCTGAGCAGACAGTCTTGGCTTCCCGTCAGCCCTGCCCTGTGAGGCCCCTGGGTCTCAGTGTCCCTCGGTAATCGCTGCAAGCACCTCTGAGAGAAAGCTGCCCTCGAGTTTCACCCGCTGCCAGACAGACCAGTTTCTCCCCAAATGAGTCTGGGTTCCCAGATTCTCGCCCTGAACTGGAGTTCAGAACAGTTGGGAGCTTCTGGTTCCCTCCAGCTAGAGAAAGCCTGCAGCACACTCAGCAGTCAGTCCTCTCTGTGCACACTTGTGTGCGCGCCTCCAGACTTCTGCCTTTCGCGGGTCTCCTGAGTTTCCACTTGACAGTCCGGATTTCCCCCATAAGAGCCTGGGTCCCCAGGGGCTTGCCCAGAACTGGGGTTCAGTGCAGTTGGAACTGGGGTTCAGTGCAGTCGGGAGCTTCCAACTCCCTCCCTCTAGGGAAAGCCAGCGGCAACATCAGCAGTCAGTCTTCTCTGCGCACACTCATGTGCACGCGCTTCCAGACCCTGCCCACCGCGGCTCCCCCGAGTCCCCGTGTGCCTTTCTCTCTACCTGACAGTCCAGACTCGCCCTGTATGAGCCTGGGTCCACAGGGTTTTGCCCGGAACTGGGGTTCAGTGCAGTTGGAACTGGGGTTCAGTGCAATCGGGAGCTTCCTTCTCCCTCCCGCCAGAAAAAGCCAGCCAGGCTCTCAGCCGCCCTTCCTCTCTGCACGAGTGTCTCCGTACCTCAGCCCTTTGCAGCTCCTCTGATTCTCCATGAACTTTTCTCTTTCCTTCTAGTTGTAGAATTTCCACTCAGCCAGCTTTCCTGTGGTTCTGGATGATGTCCGTTCTGTCTTTTAGTTGTAGTTTTGAAATTGTTGTGTGAGGCAGCAGTTTAGGTGCTTACCTATGCCGCCATCTTGGTTTTTTGTCAATAAGTCAATTTTTAAAATGACTTTTTAGAAGATTAGACTTAGGAGAAATTCAGGTTTTTCTTTGTTTATGCAATTTTAGAGATATATTGTACTCAAGGAGTTTGTAGCTACAGGATCTCTCCAACTGCCTTTTTTTTTTTTATTTAAATTCACCTGTAGTCCTTAGTTATAGAAAGAGTAGGCTTGAGGTTATCTGGGCTACATTGGTTGGAGACTAACTCTGAAAATAATCACTTGTCTTAATACCATATATTTACATAGTGCTTCCAAAGTTTTATCAAAGTAATACAATACATAGGATGAACGTAGTTCAGAACTCACCTATAGCAAGGCTCATTACAGAAAGCACCAGTCTTCTACTCGTTCCTGCCTTCAAGTCCTCCACATAGGCATCACTTTTTTATACTCTTCTACCTGTTTCTTTTGTTCTTTACTTCTAAGTCTTTATACAATATGAACCTAGACATCTGTAGACTTGTTTTGGAAGGAGCTCTCTTCCCCTCACCCCCAAACCACCATATCTCCTTTCCCTTCTCATGTTTTTTATAATTTTTGTATTAAATCATTACAATGCCTGTATTATTATGATAACTGTTATTAGCTGAACCCTGTTAATTGTATCTTACATTTATTGTCTCTAATCCTTTTGTTCCTCCAAGAGTTAATAATGGTCTCTCTTTTTTCCCCTTCAATTTTTTTAACCTATTATTATTGATTATTTATCCAAATACTACTGGAGCCATTAAATTCTTCAGTAAGCTCAAACACATTTGATAATCTTTTAAACCTGCCTTTAAAAATGTAGGTGGTTTGGCTTAGTGGATAGAATATCGGCCTGTGGACTGAAAGGTCCCAGGTTCGATTCCAGTCAAGGGGACATGCCCAGGTTGCAGGCCAATCCCCAGTAGGGGGTGTGCAGGAGGCAGCTGATCAATGATTCTCTCATCATTGATGTTTCTCTCTCCCTCTCCTTTCCTCTCTGAAATAAATAAAAATATATTTAAAAAATGTATTTTGTAATGCCCTTCCTTCTGGAACTCTTAAGCCCATTGCTCCAGTCTTTACTGTGTACTCCTTAGGCTGGATGCCCAGTATTACTGTCATGTGCATTCCTTAGATTTCATTCCTGTATAGGAGATCCTATTTCTTAAATTATTTGTCTTCCTATTTCACTTATTCTTGCAGGTGGGGCATAGAATTAGCTTTCTGAGAAAGGGCACATGTATGAGAAGTACACTTTGAAATCCTGCATATTTTGAAAATGTTTTTATTCTCTTCTCATACAAGATTCATAATTGGACTGGGTATAAAACACTAAAAGTCAATTGTTTTCCCCTCATGTTTGAAGGCATTGTTCCATTTTGTTCTAATTTTTATTATTTTCTAGATACTGAAGTGCACTGTGGTTTGGATATATAATCCTTCCTGACCTTTTTTTTTTCCAGCTTTTTTTTTTATCCCTGGTATTCTACAATATCACATTGTACCTTGGTATGGGCCTCTTTACTCATTTATTGTACTGGACGTTTGTGGTACTCTCACTTTAACTCAGTGGCCTACCTTTAGCCCTCAGGAATTTTCTGCTCCCCCCCCCCCCCCATAACCTTCTCTGTGTGTGTGCACACGTGCATACGTGCATTTTAGAACTTGGAATCAGGTCTAGGTCCACCTGGTGCGGCCATTTAATTTTATCTCCATTATAAATCTGTGTCTTTGTTTTGCTTCTGGGAGACTTCTTTAACTTGCTTTTCCAAACTGATTTACTGAATGTAATAGTTTCATTTTCCAAGAATGAAGAAACTATTTCTTTTTAATATCCTGTTTTTATTTTATGAATGCAACATTTTCTCTCAGATGATCCTATATAATAGAAGCCTAATATGCTAAGTGTCCAGTCGTCCATTCAACCAAAGTGTATTATGCTAATGATATGCTAAGGCCACTCAACTGCTCTCTATGATGTACACTGACCACCAGAGGGCAGACAGTTGACTGATTGACCAGTCACTATGATGTGCACTGACCACCAGGGGGCAGACACTCTGGTAGGTTAGGTTGCTGCTGGCGTCCGGCCAGTCAGGACTGAGCGAGATGGGTGGGACATGCCCTGAAACCCTCCCGCGTCCCTCCCCAGCCTCAATCATGCACTGGTGGGGTCCCTTGGCCCTGCCTGTGCCCTCTCTCAATCCGGGCTCCCTTAGGGGATGTTGGAGAGCCAGTTTTGGCCTGATCCCGCTCAATGCAGGATCTTTCCCCTGGTGGTCTGAGCGCCGCTCAGCCAGAAGCCAGACTCACGGCTGGCACTAAGTCAGTCAGACATCCCCTGAGGGCTCCCAGACTTGCGTGCACAGGGCCTCTAGTATTTTATAGTTGTCTTGGGTTTGTTCATCTGTTCTCTGCATTGTTTTTCTCCTCAGTTCTTTTTCGCCCCCTCCACTTTTAAGTCTCGGTTTTATTTAAAAGGGATATTCCAAATATCTGGTATCATTGGTTTTCTGTTCATACCCAAAGGAGGTATTGAAATTGATCTAAAATTCTGCAGGGGTGGAGTTTTTTTTGACTGGTATACTTTACTAAGTGATTGGGTGAGTAGCAGTCAAGTTTCAGTATCTTTGAGTCTTCTCGTGGGCTTTTCTGTTTTTCGAGACATAAACCTTCCTGGAAGTTATAAGGAAGGCAGTCAGTTCTAGGGATGGAAAGGGTTCTAACCCATAGACTCTCATTTAGATACTCTGCTTCAGTAAGGTTCTTCATCCCTCCTTGAACTAAATTTGATGTGCCTGAAGTCAGAGCTTCTCCGGCTCAGCTATCCACATCATAAGCCTCTGGTCTTAGGTTGTGATGGAGAAGCGGTGGTGGGACTGGCTGTTATGGGGTAGAGTTGGGGCTCTTGGGTTCCAGTTGTTCCTTATGCAGACTTGCATCTGAATTCCCTGCTTTCAGTCACAAGATCTATGTTCTAGGAACTTCAGAGTGGGGGTCAGACAAATAGCATGGATGGAAATAGAGTATGAACAACAGAAATCCCCATAAATAAATATGACAGAGTGAGTCACATAGTAATCAAATGTGCCTGTGGAAAGTGAGCATTGCTTTTGAATTTGCTGTGAGGCTGTGTGGTCAAACAAAAGAACTAGATTACATAGGCTCTAAGAGATGAAGGAAACCTTCCTGTGGAGTTCCCCTACAAGCAAAAAAAAAAAAAAAAAACACCAAAAAAACAACACCTCCCCCCAAAAAATAAACAACAAAAAATGGTGTATCTGAAGTCCTGAGGCACGCTGGTTGATGGAAGCTTCCTAGTAGCAGAAGATAAGAGCTTTTGCCCCTCATGAATCTAGAGGTAATGGGCAGAAAGTGCTTCAGAGAGTAGCTTCACATGGCAGCTGAGAAGGATTCGAGAAGAAGCAAAGGCTCAGACAGTGACTTGATTTGTATTTTTATTAAACAGTGAGGACGTTTTATTAACTTAAAGCCTAAAGATAAGGAAGTTTCTCACTTGACTAATTTAGTGGCTCATTTATGGCAGGGCTGTGGCAACCTGCTTCTCTCTGATTCACCTGTGTGGTAGATGGCTACTTGAGTCTCAAGTCTCAAGAATATTGAGGGACAGTTCCTATCTCGTGACTTTTATTTTAAAAGCTTTATGAAGGTGAAATGTAAACTGCATATACTTAAAATGTACTCTTCGATAGGTTTCGATATGTGGTCCTCCCATAAACGGTCACCACAATCAAGAAAGTGGCTATGTCCCCACACCAAGTTTCTTTGTGGCCTTTTGTATTCCCTCTCTCCTGATCCTGCTCGTCTCCAACCCAGGCAACCAGTGATGTGTCTTCTTTCAGTCTGGATTGGTTTGCATTTCCTATACTGTTAGAGGCATGAAATCATATAGTATGTACTCTTTTTCATTTATTTGTGTTTGTTTGGCTTTTTACATTCAAGATAATTATTTTTTAATTCATCTGTGTTGTTCCTTGAATCAAATATATAGTTCATTCCTTTTCATCGTGAGAGCTATTCAGTTGTATGGACGTAACAACAGTTTACCTAGTCATCTTTTTTTTTTTTTAAATATATTTTTATTGATTTCAGAGAGGAAGGGAGCAGGAGAGAGAAATAGAAACATCAGTGATGAGAGAGAATCATTGATTGGCTGCCTCCTGCACGCGCCCTACTGAGGGTCAAGCCCACAACCCAGGCATGTGCCCTTGACCAGAATCGAACCTGGGACCCTTCAGTACTCAGACTGACTCTTTATCCACTGAGCCAAACCAGGTAGGGCATCTATTCATCTTTTAATGAACAGTTGGGTTGTTTTCAGTTTTTGGCTATTACAAGCAAGTCTTTGTTATGGACACATGCATTCATGTCTTTATAGGCTAAATACTTAGTGACTTTTGAATGGCTGAAACGGAGAGTAGGGGTATGTTAACTTTTTAAGAAGCTGCCATAATCTTTTCCAAAGTGGTTTGCCATTTTACATTTCTACCAGCAGTGTATCAGTTTCAGTTGCTCCACATCATCAGTATTTGCTGTGACTGGTCTTACTAATTTTAGCCATCTGATGGATGTATAGTATTATCTCATTGTTGTTCTAGTTTGCATTTCCCTAATGACAGGCATATTTTCTGTTTGCTGTTTGCCATCCATAGATTTTCTTTGGTGAAATGTTTGCTCAAATCTGTCCATTTTTAAAAATTGGGTTGCTTATATATAGTCTACATACAAGTTTTTTTAATCAGATATATGATTTGCAAATATTTTCTTCCACTCTGTGATTCATCATTTGTTCTTTTAATAGTGTCTTTTCAAAGAGCAAAGTTTTAACTTTGAAGTTTAATTGATAATTTTTTCTTTTATGGATTATGCTTTCAGTATAAGAAATTATATCTAAGATTAAATATTTGTCAACCCAGGGATACAAAGACTTTCGCCTGTGGTTTCTTCTAAATATTTTGTAGTTTCAGGTTTTACATTTTTGTCTGTCATCTGTTTTGTGTTAACTTTGGATTTTGTGGGAAGTATGGATCAAAGTTTATTTTTGCATATGGATATCCATGTTCCAGCTCCATTTGTTCAAAAGATGATCTTTCCTGCATTGAATTGTCTTTGTAATTTGCCAAGAATCAGTATTCCATCTATGTGTAGCTCTGTTTCTGGACCATCTCTTTTTTGCCCATTGATCTATTTATCTTCATGCCATGGTGAAACTGTCTTCATTACTATAGCTTTGTAATGAGTCTCAGTCAGCAGTAGCTGTCTAACTTTGTTATTTTATTTTCTAAAGGTTATTTTGACTATTGTGGGATCTTTGCATTTCCATGTGAATAGTAGAGTCAGCTGTTACATTTCTGCAAAAAGCCTTCTGAAATTTTGATTGGGATTTTGTGTTAAATAGCTCAGTTTAAGGATAATTGACATCTTAATATTTAATCTTCTGACTCATAAATATTTTATTGATTTTTAGTGGGAGGGGGAGGGAGGGAGGGAGAGGAGAGAGAAAGAGAGAGAGAGAGACAGAGAGAAATAGATGTGAAAGTGAAACATCCATCGGTTGCCTCTTGTACAACCCCACACTGGGGTTTGAGTCCAAAACCCAGGCATGTGCCCTAACAGGGAATCGAACCAGCAACCTTTTGGTGCATGGGCTGATGCCTAACCAACTGAGCCACACCGGCCAGGGCCTGACCCATAACTATTGTCTCCCCATTTATTTATATCTTTAATTTATCTCAAGAGTATTTTGTAGTTTTCAGTGTATAGGTCTTGGCATCCTTGTCAGATTTATCCTTGGGCATTTTTTGTGTGTGTGTGTGTGTGTGTGTGTGTGTGTGTGTGTGTGTGTGTTTTATGGTAGTGTAAGTGGAAAGTGAAATTTCAAAAATACTCATTGTTGCTACTACTATATAGAAACACAATTAACTTTTATACATTGATCTGGTATCCTACAACCTTGATAGAAAACTCCCTTATTCTAGTATCTTTTGTGTAGATTCCTCAGATTTTTTTTATATAGATAATCATGTCATCTGTGAATAGACAGTTTTACTTCTTTCATTCCAGAGTAGCTGTTTTTATTTATTGTCTGATTGCACTGGCTAGAACCTCCAGCCCTCGTCTTGTTCTAATATTAGGGGGAAAGCATTCATGGTGCTTCACCATTACAGATGCCGTATTTGTACACGTGTTTAATGCGATCAAGGATGTGTCCTTCTATTCCTAACTTGCTGAGACCTTTTATCAGGAATGGATGCATTATGCTTTAGTCTTTGAGATTATTATATAATTTTTCTATTTTAGTGCATATGATAAGTTACATTTATGTTTGACTGGGAAGCCAACCTTTCATTCCTGGGATATACCCTACTTGGTAATGATGAAGTACGCCTTTTATATATGGTTGAACTCAATTTGCTAAACTATTTAGAATTTTTGCTTCTATATTCATTAGGGATATTGATCTTTAATTTCCTTATAAGGTCTGAATCTGGTTTCAGTATCAGTAACACTGACGTCATAGGATGTGTTAGGATGTGTTTCTTTCTCTTCTTTTTTTTTTTTTTGTAGAGTTTATGAAGAATTGGTATTCTTTTTTATGTATTTGATAGAATTCAGTGGTGAAAACTTCTGGGTCTGGACTTTTCATTGTGGGTAGGTTTTTGTAATTTTCCATCCTTTTAGCCTGCATGTTTATATTTAAAGTGTAAATGTTGTAGGCAGCATATAATTGGGTCTTTTGTGACCCCTTTGAAAATGAGGAGAATATTGTCCGCATACCCATCAGAATATTTCCCCTTAGTTTTTATTGGTTAGGATTGTGTCCAGGGCTTGTGCCTAAACCAGTCACTGGGCAAACAGAAATAATGGGATTGCCGAAACCGGTTTGGCTCAGTGGATAGAGCGTCGGCCTGAGGACTGAAGGGTCCCGGGTTCAATTCCGGTCAAGGGCATGTACCTTGGTTGCGGGCACATCCCCAGTGGGAGGTGTGCAGGAGGCAGCTGATCGATGTTTCTCTCTCATCGATGTTTCTAGCTCTCTATCCCTCTCCATTGCTCTCTGTAAAATATCAATAAAATATATTTAAAAAAACAAAACAAAACAAAACAAAAAACCAGAAATAATGGGATTACTATGATTGGCTTAGCCCAGTGTGTCTCCAGACAGCAGTATCAGTATCCCCTGGGAACTGGTTAGACATTTCGAGTTCTTAGACCCCAATCCCAAAACATACTGAATCTGGTAGGTTAGACTTGCCTGCAATCAGGTGTTAGCAATTTTTGTTTTAACAAGCCCTCTAAGATTTCAATGCACCAAAGATTGAGAACAACTGGCCTAGAAGACTAACCTTTTCTTGGGGGTCTAGAGAGCTACCTAGTACTGCACAGTTCAGGAGGCCTTTAGCAGGGGAGGGTGAATAAGATGGATTTACATAGGTAGGTGATAATCTTGTCCCAGTAGACGGAGGTGGGGCCCAGGAATATAAATTTTTAACTAATCAATATACTCTTGATGAAGGCAGGATTGTCCACATTCTCAGGGAATAACGATATATAAGGATTACTATTAAATCAATTAAAACAGATATTTTAGAATCCTCATTTGCAATAGGAGTTAACAGATTGTATCCTACTGGTACATTGGGCCTGCTGCCTGGTTTATATGGCCGGTCAGCTAAATTTTTACATTATTATTATTTTTTTTATACTGCCTGCAAGAAACTCACTTTATTCCTTTTTTTATTTAAATTTTTTATTGTCTGACACTATTGCAGATGTGTCCCATCCCTTCTCCCCTCTTTTGCCCACCTCTATCCAGCCCCTGCCCCCTTCCCCTCCTTTGAACCTCACCACACTATTGTCTGTGTCCATGGGCTATGCATATATGTTCTTCAGCTAATTCCTTCACATTTCTTGATCCAGTCTCCCTCACCGTCCTCCCCTCTGACATTTGTCAGTCTGTTCCATGTATCCATGCCTCTGATTCTATATTGTTCATCAGTTTATTTTGTTTGTTAGATTCCATATATTAGTGAGATCATAGGGCATTTGTCTTTCTCTGGCTGGCTTATTTCGCTTAGCATAATAATCTTCAGGTCCATCCAGGTTGTCTTAAAGGGTAAGAGTTTCTTCTTTTTCATAGCAGCGTAGTTGGTCCATTGTGTAAATGTACCACCGATTTTTAAAATATGTATTTTAAAATATGTTTTTATTGATTTCAGAGAGAGGATGGAGAGGGAGAGGGATAGAAAATCAATGAAGAGAGAGAATTATTGATCAGCTGTCTCCTACACACCCCCTACTGGGGATGGAACCTGAAACCCAAGGCATGTGTCCTGATCAGGAATCAAACCATTACCTCCTGGTTCATTGGTCAACACTCAACCACTAAGTCACTGATGGGCACTTGAGCAGTTTCCAGATCTTGGCCATTGTAAATAATGCTGCTATGAACAGAGGGGTGCATATATTCTTTCTGACTGGTATTTCGGGATTCTTAGGACATATAATCAGAAGTGGGATTGCTGGGTAAAAAGGCAGTTCCATTTTTCATTTTTTGAGGAAACTCCACACTGTTTTCTGCAATGGCTATACCAACCTACATTCCGGTTCTCTTTTCTCCACATCCTTGCCAGCACTTGTTACATTACTAAATGGTTGAAAAAAATCAAAAGAATCCTATTTCATGGCATCTGAAAATCAGCTTCTAATGTGTATAAAACAGATATTTTAGGTAAAGTTTATAGGAACTTATTCATTTGCATATCATCTATGGTGTTTTTGGACTGCAGTAGTAGAGTCAAGTGGTTGTGACAGAGCCTGGCCTACAAAGCCTAAATGCCTTCTAGCTCGCCCTTTACAGAAGAAGTTTGCCCATCCCTGACTTAAAAGAATAATTTACCAATGAACAGTATATTCCCCAACCATCTTGGATAACTGATAAATTACTCTAGTAGGTGGGAGTGCTGACTATAAACAGTAAAAGAGTGAATAATGAAGTGTTATTTCAAGAAAGTGCAGTCATTAGAATTATGGAAACTTTGAAGGAATATTACTTTAATGAGATTTGTAATTAGAATGCAGCTTTATAAAATAAGATCAATTATTAGTCAGTGATTATAATTTTCTTTTTTTAGTTAACTATTGGTGAATCCTCAAGATAAACCTTTTTATATAACCTTATCACTGAAATTCTAAAATTTACCTTAGCACAGTATATCAATGAGAGGAAATCTTTGTTTTAACTTATAGTGCCTCCTTGTTATTTTCAGTCCTACCCATTATTATGTTACTAGAGGCCCAGTGCACAAAATTCGTGCACTTGGTGGGGGGGGGGGGTCCCTCAGCCCGGCCTGCGCCCTCTTACAGTCTGAGAGCCCTTGGGGTATGTCTGACTGACGGCTTAGGCCTGTTCCACATGGGGAGCAGGCCTAAGCCGTCAGTCGGACTTTCTTAGCACTGCTGCGGAGGCAGGAGAGGCTCCTGCTACCACCGTTGTGCTCGCCTGCTGTGAGCCCGGGCTCAGGGCTTCTAGCTGAGCGGCGCTCCCCCTGTGGGAGCACACTGACCACCAAGGGGCAGCTTCTGCATTGAGCATTCTGGCTCTGGTGATCAGTGCGTGTCATGGCAATCGGTCGTTCTGCTGTTCGGTCAATTTGCATATTAGCCTTTTATTATATAGGACGGTATAGATGCTGGAAGTGAACTCTTCCTAAAACATACATTTGAAAGCTGTTTGTTTGGCTTTAATGAGAAAGAAGCACTTACCAAATTTAGAATAGACTTTTTTTTTTTTTTTTTAATAAATCTTTATTGTTCAGATTATTACAATCCACCCGGTTCCCACCCCACCCTCTGCCCTTACCGCACCCCCCCACCACTGTCCTCATCCATAGGTGTACGATTTTTGACAAGTCTCTTCCTGCACCCCCCACACCCCTTTCCCCCTGAGAATTGTCAGTCCACTCCCTTTCTATGCCCCTGATTCTATTATATTCACCAGTTTTTTCTGTTCATCAGATTTTTTATTCACTTGATTTTTAGATTCACTTGTTGATATGTATTTGTTGTTCATAATTTTTATCTTTACCTTTTTCTTCTTCTTCCTCTTCTTAAATAATACCTTTCAGCATTTCATATAATACTGGTTTGGTGGTGATGAACTCCTTTAGTTTTTTCTTATCTGTGAAGCTCTTTATCTGACCTTCAATTCTGAATGATAGCTTTGCTGGGTAGAGTAATCTTGGTTGCAGGTTCTTGCTATTCATCACTTTGTATATTTCTTGCCACTCACTTCTGGCCTGCATAGTTTCTGTTGAGAAATCAGCTGACAGTCATATGGGTACTCCCTTGTAGGTAACTGTTTTTCTCTTGCTGCTTTTAAGATTCTCTCTTTGTCTTTTGCCCTTGGCATTTTAATTATGATGTGTCTTGGTGTGGTCCTCTTTGGATTCCTCTTGTTTGGAGTTCTGTGCACTTCCTGGACTTGTAAGTCTATTTATTTCACCAGGTGGGGGAAGTTTTTGGCCATTATTTCTTCAAATAGGTTTTCAATATCTTATTCTCTCTCTTCTTCTGGTGCTCCCATAATTCTGATGTTGGTATGCTTGAAGTTGTCCCAGAGGCTTCTTACACTATCTTCATATTTTTGGATTCTTTTTTCTTTTTGCTTTTCCGGTTGGTTGTTTTTTGCTTCTTTGTGTTTCAAATCTTTGACTTGATTCTTGCATTCCTCTAGTCTGCTGTTGGGTCTCTGTATAATATTTTTTATTTCAGTCAGTGTATGCTTAATTTCTAGTTGGTCCTTTTTCATATCCTCCAGGGTCTCGCTAAATTTATTGGCCTTTTCTAGGAAATTCTTGAAAAACCTTATAACCGTGGTTTTGAATTCTATATCCAGCATTTTGCTTTCCTCCATTTCTTTCATTTGTGACCTGTTTCTTTGTCTCCACATTTTGGCTGCTTTCCTGAGTTGATAGAGTGGCTTTGTGTGCTAGGTGTCCTATAGGGCCCAGTGGCTCAGCCTCCCCCGTTACCTGAGGTGGACACTCTTGGTGCACCCCTTTGTGGACTGTGTGCTCAGCCTTGTTGTAGTTAAGCCTGGATTGTTGTTGGTATCACTGGGAGGAATTGACCTCCAGGCCAGTTGGCTGTGAGGATCAGTTGTGTCTACTGGGGGGAGGGGAGGAGAACTTCTGTGCTGGAGACACCCTTATGAGACAAGACTTGCAAAAGCCTCTGCGCTCAGCTTGGATGGGGTAGAGTCTCAGGGCAGAGCCAACAGCAATGGCTTCCCGTCAGCCCTGCCCTAAGAGGCCCCTGGGTCTCAGTGTCACGCGATAATTGCTGCAAGCACCTCTGAGAGAAAGCCATCCTCGAGTTTCGCCTGCTGCCAGACAGTCCAATTTCTCCCTGAATGAGTCTGGGTTCCCAGAGTCTCCCCTGGAACTGGAGTTCAGAACAGTCGGGAGCTTTTGTCTCCCTCCCAACTGAGTAAGCCAGCTGAGTACTCAGTTACCAGTCCTCTCCGCAAGCGCCTTCGTTCCTTTGCCTTCCGCAGCTCCTGTGAGTCTCAGTGTGCTTTTCTCTTTCCTTCTAGTTGTAGAATTTCCACTCAGCCAGCCTTCCTGTGGTTCTGGATGATGTCTGTTTTGTCTTTTAGTTGTAGTTTTGAAATTGTTGTGTGAGGCAGCAGTTTAGGTGTTTACCTATGCCGCCATCTTGGTTTCTCCCCTAGAATAGACTTTGACTAGAGAAATATCTGATTATTTGAAAGTTGAGAGCATGAATAAACAACTGACATTCACTTGTAAAAAGCACATAAGATTTGCTTTGTTTGCTACATCATGCTTACATACATTAGCTCAAGTTCATGTAAGATTCTATTGCCAAGAAAGAGATGAAAATGTTTCTTTCTAGGAAAATGAGGTAGTCAGATCATCCTGGTATCTGTTCAGGGTTAGTTCAATAACAAAAGCCTCCAATCTCTGACTCTGAGATACATTTTCACAGTTTTTGGAGTCCTTCCCACCACGCTGCATCCCCATTCTACTTGGGGATGTTTGTTAAAAAGTAATTTTGGTATTTAAACTAATCAAATGTGAGTTCTGTTTTGGTAGAAATTGTTAATAAATATGTGTTATTTTCTCTAGAAGACAGGTAATCTCTACATACTTATATAATACCTATAATGTAGATTTCTCTTTTTAAGGTTATACGTTGGGTCTTCAAAGACATTCTCATCATCAGAAAAATCCCTGAGCCCTTTGCAGTGGTGTAGACACGTCCTAGATAATCCGACTCCGGAGATGGAAGCAGCAAGGCGCTCCCTGTGCCATAGACTGGAGCAAGGTAATTGCAAACTGATACTTTTACATTCTCAGACTCTCGCCACTGTCAACTCTATTTTTGCTGATTTTGGAATAGATACTTAAATGGAAAAACCTTGCCCTGAGGTGTGGCTGTTGCATGCACTTCACTTCACATGTATTACACATCAGGGGTTCTTAATATAGAACATATTTAGTTATTAATATAGATCATATTTAGTTTTTAATATAGAACATATTTAGTTTCGTGCTTATTTTTTAGACAGATTTCTAGCTTGTATTAGTTTGTATTGTACAGTAGGAATACATTTTTTTTTTCTTTCTGTTTCCAAATATACTCTAAGTAAAACAGGTCAGTATTAAATTCTCTGGGGATAGTAACAAGGTTGTGTGGCTGAATTCCAAGATAGAAAACTGAAGATCCATTGGAGGTGAGTACTGACCATTTTGAGTTCCTTAACTTTTAGTTGGTTGTATAACTGGAAGTCCTAACCTTCATAAATCGGAAAATAATCTTGTATTATATTTAACATTAGTTAACTTATGGAACCCAACACAAGTTTAAATTAAAAAAAAATTAGGACTGTTGTAAAAAGAAAAACAGCAAAAGAAATGAGTAGTACTCAGCGCCTTTGATTAAGTAGACTACTTAATTAAAGCTGTGATTATTTAGGCTTTTGATTATCTCTTCTCAGTATCTGATTCATTATCTAGGAACACTATTTCTATCCCATGGACTACCTGCCTCCAATTGTCAACTTGAGTTTGAACATGCAGATTTCTGCCTGGCCGGCATGGCTCAGTGGTTGAGCATCCACCTATGAACCAGGCGATCACAGTTCGATTCCTGGTCATAGCACATACTCAGGTTGCCAGCTTGATCCCCAGTGTGGAGTGTGTGAGGCAGCCAGTCAATGATCTTCTCTCATCATTGGTGTTCTAGCTCTCTTTCCTTCTCCCTTACTCTCTGAAATCAATTTAAAAAAGAAAGAAAGAAAATGCAGATTCTTGCCTCTTCCAGATTAAACAATCAGTGTAGCTGGGAGTAGGGCCAAGGGAATCGGCATCGACAAGCTCACAAGTGTGGCTTTTATGGGCATTGCAGTTTGAGAACAGTGCCTGTGAAACTCTTCAGGGATAATGAATGATTATAAAAATATTTGGACGTGATAAGACAAAGTGTAAGAGGCAACATTTCTTGGGCTCTTAATTCTGTGATAGAACATTAAGTTTTTCATATCCTTTATTTTACTCAGTCCCACCCCACTCAACTGCGGTAGGTACTATCATCACTTTTAGAGGTGAGAAAAGTGAAGTTCAGAGAAATTTGGGGGATTATGAGGCCAGAGTGATACCCTGGGGTCAGAGATAAGAGCCTGGGCGTCCCCAATGATAAAGACTGTCCTTAACCAGTATTCTCAACTGTGTTTTTTGTTTGTTTGTTTTTTGGCACAGTCATAAGTAAATTTCAATCTGTTTTAAATATTTGGGGAAGATCAAATTTTAAAAGCATGTTTTATTAACATTTTAACTAAAGTGAAATAAGTTATTTAGTAATAGAAAGTTGAAGAGTAGAATAGGAACAAAGGAGTATTGGGGTTAAAACTTTGTCAACAGATGCTTATCTAAGAGAGCAGCTCTCTGAGTCAGAAGACTCTAATATTGATTCTGTTCCCTTTTACCTGCATGACCCTAAGCAACCATTTAATCCCTCTGGATTTTTTCCCTTTCAAGGTTATTTAGCTCATCCCTAAATTTCTTTATCCTTGATTCAATGACATTTTAGATGTACACTTTTTAAATACATGAATGTGTCTTAACTTTATTTAAAATAAAATTTAGAACTAGAGTTCTTTAGCTCAGGGGTAAATTCAGAGTTCTTTAGCTCAGGGGTCACAGACTTTTCTGAAAGGGACTGGAGGGTAATAGGTTAGGCTTTGTGGCCCCACAATCCCTGCCATCACTAGAAAGCAGCCATAGATGCAGACATTAATGAGCACGGCTGTGTTCCAATAAGTCTTTACCTTCCGACATTGAGATTTGAATTTCATGTGATTTTTTTTTTTTCATGTGTCACAAAATAATATTTTTATTTTTTTAAAACATTAAAAAGTGTTAAAACCATTCTTAGCTGGTGGGTATTACAAAAACAGGCAGATTGGATTTGGGCCCTTCAGACCATTTGCATATAGGGTACATTGACACACACACTCTCTTTTTTTTTCAATAGGGGAGAGGCTTTTGTTAAGTTTGATGTAAATAATCCTGATGTAAATAATCCTGATTGCTGGGGGCTTTTGAGAATTTAGACTAAGTGCCTGATTATCTGATTTTCCACTCATTGACTAGGGGCTAAAGCAGAATTGTGAGGTCATGGGGAAATAAATTGAAAGCTGGAGTTTTATTCATGATTTATTTATTTAAATTTTGTGTAATAGAGGTTAAGCAGAGAACTAGCATTTCAAAACCAAAATTAGTCTTTTGCTAAATTTGTAAATCCTCTTTTGCTGTGAGACTAAATGCTTTTATTCCAAAAATCCATAATCCCAATATGAGATAAGAAGTAACCCAATAGACCAGGTAATCATTGGTTGAATTTCTATTTTTGAAATTCATATTTTATAAAGCATTATGTCTATAGTTTAGAAATATTAGTCTTATGGGTACTTTAAGAAAAATAGCAAAATTCTACCCCATCCTCTCATTCTCGTTTTATTACCTAGATATAATTACTTAACAAAAGCTATTTAGCCCTGGCCAGTGTTGCTCAATGGTTAGAGCATAAGCCTGAGCACTGAAGGATCGAAGGTTCAATGCCTGGTCAAGGGCACCTACCTGTCCTGGGTTGCAAGTATCAGTTGGGGTGGGTGTGGGAGGCAACCAATCGATGTCTCTCTCATCCCTCCTTCCCTCCCTCTTTCCTTTCTTCCCTCCTCCCTCCCTCCCTCCCTCCTTCCCTCCCCTTCTCTTCCTCTCTTTCTCCCTCCCTTCCACTCTCTCTCTGAAACACAATGATGAAAAAAATCTTCCAGTTAGGGCCTTAACTGGTTTGGCTCAGTGGATAGAGTGTTGGCCTGTAGACTGAAGGGCCCCAGGTTTGATTCCAGTCAAGGGCATGTACCTTGGTTGCGGGCACATCCCCAGTAGAGGGTGTGCAGGAGGCAGCTGATTGATGTTTCTAACTCTCTATCCCTCTCCCTTCCTCTCTGTAAAAAAATCAATAAAATATATTTTTAAAAAAATCTTCCAGTTAGGGTTAACAAAAAAAGCTATTTGTTTTTACTTTGTTTTTTGTCTCTAGTTATAAATTCCATGCCTATATGGCTATTGCTCAAGTTGTAAATTTTAAACAATATCCATTGGCTTTTTGCTTTGGGTGGTGAAGGTTTAATTTTTTTAACAACCCCCCACCCTCCTTATACGGTACTTTTTTTTTTTTTTACCTATCCTCCCATGTAGCTTTTTACTAATTTTAGGATGCATCGATTGATGATAGAAATAGTCACATCTAAGCCACACAGTATTTTATCATTAAGTTTCTTTTCTCATCTAACTTTCTGTTTTTCCTAGAGTCAATTGTAAAAAGACACTTACTTGATTTTTTGGTCTTTGTCATTAATTTATCCTCAGACTCTCCAAATGAGCCATCCTTTGTACAGTTGGGCATATAAAGCCAAGGTTTTTTTTAAAAAACTATCCCTCCTGGTAGTGTCCTGTGTTCTTACTCCAGACTGAACTGGCTCTCTGTGGCCCTCTGCACAACTGTCACGGTGGGCTTTCCTTCTTCCCTCTTCAGTGCTGTATCACCTGTCTCCTTGCTGGAGAGAATTCCTCTTCCTTATATTCCATTTTAGTAAAATATATTCTCCTGTTGCTTTTTGGGGGGAGTGGGAGAGAATAGAGGATCCATGGGAGAACCTCAGATGTCTGGAAGTGCCTTGGTTGTACCCTCACTCTTACACTTGATTGGTTTTTGGACTTGGTATGGAATTCTATGGTTTCTCAGTATAGAAACCCTTCCAACAGAGTTTAGAAGGCCTTATTCCATTATATTTTAGCTTCAGGATTGCTTTTGAAGTCCTGTTCCTTTCTTGTTTCTGATTCTTGTGACCTTTCTATTTAAAATACCCCAGGTATTTTAGAATCTTTTCTTCCTGGTATTTTGGAATTTCATTTTTGTGCTAGACAGTCAGTGTGTAATTCAACCTGGAAACTTAAGTTTGGCAAAATTTTAAGCATTACTTCTTTATAATTCTTCCCTCCCCTCCAGTTTTCTCTGTCCTTTCTTCCCAGATACTCCTTTTATCAGATCTCAAATCTCCTGGATTCCTGTTGCCATTTTTCATTTTTCTCTCTGTTTTTTTGTGGGTTTTTTTTAATCCTTGATTTTTTTCTTTCCTACTTTCTTGGAGATTTTTTTTGAATAAATCTTTATTGTTCAGATTATTACAGTTGTTCCCCATAGCTCCCCTCAACCTGGTTCCCACCCCACCCCATACCCTTACCCCCCCACATTGTCCTCGTCCATAGGTATAAGATTTTTGTCCAATCTCTTCCTGCACCCCCTACACACCCTTCCCCCCGAGAATTGTCAGTCCACTCCCTTTCTATGCCCCTGATTGTATTATATTCACCAGTTTATTTTGTTCTTCAGATTTTTTATTCACTTGATTTTTAGATTCACTTGTTGATAGATATGTATTTATTGTCACTTTGTTGTTCATAATTTTTATCTTTACCTTTTTCTTCCTCTTTTTAGAGAATACCCTTCAGCATTTCATATAATACTGGTTTGGTGGTGATGAACTCTTTTAGTTTTTTCTTTTCTGTGAAGCTCTTTATATGACCTTCAATTCTGAATGATAGCTTTGCTGGGTAGAGTAATCTTGGTTGTAGGTTCTTGCTATTCATCACTTTGTATATTTCTTGCCACTCCCTTCTGGCCTGCATAGTTTCTGTTGAGAAATCAGCTGACAGTCATATGGGTACTCCCTTGTAGGTAACTGTTTTTCTCTTGCTGCTTTTAATATTCTCTCTTTGTCTTTTGCCCTTGGCATTTTAATTATGATGTGTCTTGGTGTGGTCCTCTTTGGATTCCTCCTGTTTGGGGTTCTCTGTGCTTCTTGGACTTGTAAGTCTATTTCTTTCACCAGGTAGAAGAAGTTTTATTTCAGTCAGTGTATGCTTAATTTCTGATTGGTCCTTTTTCATATCCTTGAGGGTCTCACTAAATTTCTTGGAGGTTTCTAGAAGATTCTTGAGTAACCTTATAACCGTGGTTTTGAACTTTATATCCAGTATTTTGCTTTCCTCCATTTCTTTCATTTGTGACCTGTTTTTTTGTCTTTGCATTTTGGCTGCTTCCCTGAGTTGATAGAGTGGCTTTGTGTGCTAGGTATCCTATAGGGCCCAGTGGCTCAGCCTCCCCAGTCACCTGAGGTGGACACTCTTGGTACACCCCTTTGTGGGCTGTTTGCTCAGTCTTGTTGTAGTTAAGCCTTGATTTCTGTTGGTATCACTGGGAGGAATTGACCTCCAGGCCAATTGGGTGTTATGACCAGCTGTGTCTACACTGGAAGATCTGTTCTCAGGAGACACCCTTATGGGGCAGGACTTGCTTCAGTAGGGCTTTTGTGCTCACTGAGTCTGCCCCTTGAGTGTGTCTCTTATGGATGTGAAGAGTTGTAATCTGGTATGGTCTCACTCTGACCACTGGGTACACTGGCTCTTGGATCTCCAAGAAGGTATAAAGTCAGCCACTGTCTGGGGCTGCCCAGCAAGAGCTACAGAGACATCTGCAGATTCCTCCTGTTTGTATAGAGTTTGGAAGTGCCCAGATGAGGCCCAGCTGTGAAGCAAGGCTGCTGCTGCTGCCAGGCAGTGGGCCTACTTTTGGAATCTCTGGGGCTCTCTGACCCAGCTGCAGTTTTTTTTAGATGAAAGGACAGGCCATTCATATGCAAAAGCCGATGCACACAGCTTGGGTGGGGTTGTAAATTGGGAGGGGCAGGGTATCTGGGAATCACCGGGGTGGAGCAAACAGCGAGGACTGCCCTGAACAGGAGAAGTCCCAGGTTCTCCGTGTCCCGCACCCCCACCCCCATGCAGGAACAATGATCCCTGCGAGCCCCTGTAAGAGTAAGCTGCCCTCGCGTTTCTGTCCCGATGCCAGACAGTCTAGTTTCACCCCATATGTGCCTGAGTCTCCCAGAGTTTCACCCGGAACTGGAGTTCAGAGCAAGCGGGAGCTTGTATCTCCGGGTTTGAAGAGCAGCACATCCAGGTGCCAGCACTTTCTGACCTCTGCACCTCTTACTGGTCTCATTGTGCTTTCTTCACCTCTCTAGTTGTGGAACTTCCACTCAGCCAGCTTTCCCACTGTTCTGGTTGGTAGTAGTTCTGCCGTTTAGTTGTGGTTTTGATGTGGTTGTGAGAAGCAGCAAATATAGGTGATTACCTATGCGACCATCTTGGTTTCTCTTTCTTGGAGATTTAAAAAAAAACCCCTCTTCTATACTCTTTGCTGCATATTTATTAAGTATCTTCTGTGTGTCAGAGACCATTGTAGATAATGAGGATATAGCAGTGATCAAAACTGATGTTAAGTCCCTGTGCTCTCAGAATTTGTTATCTTATGGTGTGTACTGACTTTACACTTACTCCTCCTGTTTTTGTGTAAGGTACTCTTATTTGTGTAATGTATCTGAAATCTAGCATCTTTGTTTCAGTTTAAGTAATAAAATCCATCTTTCAGGAAAGCAGGGGAGAGAGCCCAAGCGTTTCAGTACTTTGCTATAGACTTTGAAACAGTTGTCCCGTTTTGGTTTCATCTTAGAACCCCTACCCTCTGGTACCTGGCACCTTCAGTTCCAGAACCCTCCTAGGTCCTTGTTGGCTTATCCCCCTCAGAGCAGTGAGTGCTGAAACAGAAGTCTATTACCTGATGTTCATCTGTTTTCTCACTTCTGAATGAAATGACTTGACTTAGTCTGATGGGGCCTCCTCTCCTATTGTCTTTCATCTGGGTTTAGAAGACTTTTAGTTTAGTTGCCATTCTATGTGGGTTTATAAGAGAATAGATAAGAACTCATATTTAGTCCTTCATACTAAAGAATTCTTACTGGCTTTCCATTAAGGGGGTCCTTTGTCAATGATAGCTAATTAACATATCACAAATTATAGTTTACTTAAATTTTATTAATAGTATAAATATTTAATTGAAATAATGTAAACATTCTGTATTTTAGAAGTTTCAAGTAACTCTCTAATAAAGCATTTTCTTTTTTATTTAGTTTTAATTTCTCTCCTGAACAACCAGCATTTTCACAGAACAAATATTATTGAGCATTTTCTTTGAGACCAGGACTCTTCATTTGAGTATAAATTGCTCAAAGACAGGGTCACACCAGGTAGAAGGGAACCTGGCCTATCCTATAGGCTGTTGCTAAAATAAATGAATTTTTATTTCTTTCTGAACCCAGTCACAATGACTACTGTTACGATTTCATTTTGGGTTTTGAATATTTTCAGATGGGGTGGAGTCTTTGCACCACTTTCCTTACTAGCCATCTCTTTTTTCCAGAAGACTGTCTGGCGTCACTTGAAGTATCAGCTTGTGGCATTGTTTTCCTACTCACCGGCATGTTTAATTTTAAATAATCAGTTTTTACTTATTTTACTGCATTTTGTTGCAAAATGATCAGTGGTTTCATACATTCCCATGAATTTAAAGACTGTTTAGTAAGACCATCCACTGCCATGACAAGGAGCAATTAGGGATTAGATTTGAAGAAAGGGTAAAGTCATCCTTTTAGTCTCTGTGTCTCTATTTTTTTCTTTAAATCCTCACTTGAGGATTTAAAGAGAGAGAGAGAAGGAGGGAGAGAAACATGGATGTGAGAGAGGAAGAGAGAGAGGGAGGGAGAGAAACATAGATGTGAGAGAGGAACATCGATTGGTTGCCTTCTGTACATGCCCCAACTGGGATCAAACCTGCAACCCAGGTATGTGCCCTGACCATAAATTGAATGGGCAATCTCCTGGTGCCCAGGACGATGCTCAACCAGTTGGGCCACTCCGGCTGGGCTCTGTCTCTCTTTATACACACTCCCTCTTTTACCAAGGGATGGGTAAGTGTTTTTTAGTGTTAGCCTGGGGCTTCAGTTAAGATGCTGCTTCTTAGCAAATATTTTAGATATTTGGTTATAGTTCTTGACCCTGATTATTGGGGGTAGAAAATTATTCATAAATTAAAGATTAATTCCCTGTAGAACATGTGTAGAGAGGCCATAGCTAGGAGGCGCCATAATGTATCTAGTGGGTGGACCTTATATACCCTCTGGTTCCTTGGTCTTACATCCCATCCCATTCTTTTCTTATTCCCTCCTATACTCTAGAACTTAGCCTCTACTGTTTTCTTGATTACAAATTATCTGTCTTTCCTGCTTAAGAAGGAAGTATGTCCAGGAACACATTGTAGTAAGGGTTTGTCAAGCTCAGTTTCTGTAGATACATTAGGCAGCATTTCTTCCAAGATTATCTCTAATTGTGTCATTGCTAATGGTAACTTCTTGAAGGACCTCTAGCTCTTCTTTTGCTACCTACATTTTTTTATTTTGGAGATCTTAGATAGCCTTGTTCTATCCGACATCGTTGTGAATGTGGATCTGTTACAGGAGAGTGTATGGAAGTGTTCAAGTTTTGTCTTCAAGTTGTGAGAACAAGCTTATTAAAATCCTGATCTTCTGAAAGTTTGTTTTTCTGAACAAAATGAGGGAAAGTAAGTCATGTTTTGTAATATTTAATTTTTTAGGGCGATAACAAGGTTAATATAATTGTTTTAAGATATTGCTAAGTAAAGTTTGTCTTCACGGCTCCAATTTTGCAAATTGGTTAACTGTGTGTGTGTGTGTGTGTGTGTGTGTGTGTGTGTGTGTAAGTCACAATGGGATAATTATTTTTGGTGGAAGGTATATATATTCTTACAGATGACTGATATGTATTAAATACCCTTAAATTCTCATAGGGTAATTAATTAAAGTAACTGAAACTTTTAATTGTGGAAGTAAAACTTTCTCTTTTCCAAACTGTTTTGTTTTTTAATGTGAAAATTTATAATTCATAAAGTTAAATCTTTTGGTACTTCTAAATGTGCAGTCTACTGGTATAAAACTAACTAAGAAAGCCTAGAATGATATTCCCCCCCAAAAACAAACAAACAAACAAACAATAACAACACTGAACCCTCATTTGAATGTGCAATATTAGACAAAACTCAAAATTTTGGTTGTTTTCTTCTCTTTGGAAAATGGTCCTAACATTTGTCATTTTCTATTTGGAAGCAATTGAGGATAGGAGCCTACTCCTCAATTTCATTCTGAATTGCCAATGCTTAATAACCTTTCAAACAAGTTTTAAGTTCCGAATGTTTGGTTTTTGTGATTTATTAATTTGACTGTATTTAAGTTCCTTGGAGGAACAAAGAAAGTAATTGAACATTTAGTGTTATAAATGGTATCTGAGTAGCCAAGCCAAGAAGAAAAATCACATAGTGGTGCTCATTAAAATGCTCGTCTGAGGTTGGAGATTTGAGTCTGCTTTGTTCATCGCTCCCCCCTCTCAGTGCCTGGAATAGTTCCTATCACATTGGGGTGTTGAATGCTAATTATGGTGGAGAGTTTTGACCTAGTAGTTAGACTTAGTGCCGGTAATGCCTCATCCCTAATTGAACTGTATGAGTACGAGCATGCCACTTGTTTCTAGTGTTTTGCTAAGTAAGTGGGGACATTGAATAGGTTTCACAGAGCTATTAGAAAGATTTCAGGAAATGTTGAATGTGAAATTACTTTGAAAAAATGTGAAGTGCTTTATGTGTGTATGCAGTTATTTATTCAGAAAATGAACCCAAAAATACAGGGAACCCTCTTCGTTTAGCTATTTATACTTTATAGAAGACTAATAGTATTTTTTCCTTTTTCTCTAATTATAAATAAAAATATTAGAGTTAGAAATCTCAAACTGAAAAGTTTTAATGAATGTAGGTTATTCAAGAATAGTAAAAAGTTCAAGACACAACCATGTTAGTCTATTTCTTTTCTTCTTAGATCGATGTGTATTCCATTTCTGACATGCTTTTCTATATTCTTCCACACTTCCCCTACCCCTTTAGAATATAAATAACAAACACTCACAGAAATTTCATGGATAGCGTTAGCTCACATGATACCCTACACTGGAATGAGACTCATCTAGCGTCTGAGCTAAGTCCAGGTCATGAGGCTGGGATGTTAAATAACCAAGTAATGATCAAAAAGCTTATCTAAGTAATTTGAAACACCCAATATGTGGTTCAGTTAATTTGGGCCAGTTAATAAAAGCTTATCTTGCCTTAAGATACTTGGATGTCCATAACTATTGAATCGGGACAGGTCACATTTGAGGAGTGTGGGTATAGTTTTCACAAATAGTGTAGCCCTGCACAATTACTGTCTTGGGTCAAGTTTCCCTATGACTGTCTCTCATCTCCTCTGGGATTATGCTAAGCAAGTGTGAATGGATATTACTTCTTTATTGAGTTTTTCTTAAATCTTCATGATACCTGCTCCATTCTTGTCTCAGTTGTTATGATGGAGTATTTCTCTCTAAATTTAGCCAATGAAGTGGAAAGTGGTTGGCTCATCCAGTGCTCTGAAGGTGACCTTTTCATTTGTAAAAGCCACACAGATTGAACTGAGACATTAAGAAGGTTGTTAAGTGTCTGTCTCCTGGAACCTGTCCAGTCTCTCCTTGCGTGGCCCAAGATGTTATCTCCATCAGTTCATGTTTCCAGTCTTGAGGTACTCTGTCACATTTGGAGCACAAAATTGAAAGTTGGTCTGTGCAGTTCATTTTAGGTAAGCTTTGTAAAGGATTCCCTTTCTCATTGGAAAAGTGATCTGGAACCATACTGAAATTTTTGTGTAGAGACAGGGTTTCTTGACATTTGCTATTAGTCCCATGTGCTGGAAATAGAAGTCACATTTCATGCCTGTGAGCTTCTGTCACATATTTTCTTTGTTTTTATGTTCAGAATAGCTCCAATGCTTTTGCTTCACTACTGGTAATGTTATTTAGTATAGATAGTAACAAATAATTGAGATTGTGCTCCTATGAAATTTGCAGTTTCTACCTCATGTGTTTCTAAGTAGTTTTTATTTTGACTTTCTATCATGATTAGGAAGGTGTTTATTAAAATAAGCAATAACTTACCCTGGCCGGTGTGGCTCAGTTGGTTGGGCATTGTGCTGGGCACCAAAAGGTTGCTGATTCTATTCTTGGCCGGGGCACATGCCTGGTTTGCAGGCTTGATCCCCAGTAGGAGTGTGTAGGAGGCAGGTAATCGATGTTTGGCTCTGACATCGATTTTTTTCTCTCTCCCTCTCTCTTCTTCTCTCTCAAATCTTTAAAAAAAACAACAAAGCAATAAATTATGACAGTGAGGATAAATGTTTGTTATAACAAATATATAATTGACATGCTATTTTGTTACCTACCTCAATAAGGAAAAAATAAACAGTGGAGATTATCCCAAATAATTTGTTTACTGTTTTCATACTACTCTGATAATTGATTAAATTTGCCTCCATGGCAGCGAAAATTTATTTTGGTTGCTGTTCATGTCTGTTATTTGTGACCTCTACAAAATAGAATTAGTTTATGCAATAATTTGTAGACTCTCCTTTTTAGAAACACCAGGCCTTGATCAGAGAGATGATGTAAATGCTAGCTCATAAAATAAATGTATTGAGTACTTGCTGGTGAGGCACAATGCTAGATACTAAGGATACAGTGGCAAGACAAACCCAGTGGCTGGTGTTTGGAGCATGCAGTCTAGTACAAGAAACATTATAAATATAGCAGCTCTTGTTCTTTTTCTTCCTTACCATTAAAACAAGCATGATGACGCTAATGGACCTGAGTCCGACTACTGTGGCCAGGAAATGCTTTCCCAAGGATATGATATGTTGAGGAGTCATCAAGAGATAAGCAGGTACCTCTATAGGAGGGGCGGGGAGCAGAACAGCCCAGAGCTCATTAACAGCATGTGCAAAGGCCCTGAGGTGGGATGAGACCCATAATATGAGAGGAACTGGCAGACCATTGTGATGGGAGTTTAATGGAGGGAGGTGAAGAGGGAGAAAACATGAACGGAGTGGCTCTAAATGAAACTAGAGAAGTGAGTGTGCAGGATTTTCAGGCAGTTAAGGATTCTGGACTGTACCTTAAGATGGTTGGGAGGCCTCTGAATAGTTTTAAGCAAGAAAATGACATGATTCTGGATAGGAAAGCTACAGGGTACAGTCTGGATTGTCTTATGTGACTGAGCCTTTTTTGAAATCTGGAAAGATATGGGGACTGAAATAGTGATTTTAGGAATTTTTTGGCATGTGAGTAAAGTTAGACTTTAGTACTTTTTAAGGGGGATTCTTTAGATAAACTTGGAAATGCTTTCTCATTAATATTTTGGTTTTCTCATTAATATTCTGAATTTCTCACATGACTTCATGTGAGAAGTGGTAGTTGAAAATGTGGCCAAACTCTTCATGATACTTAATTAACTTTGAAAACATAAGGCTTTGATATTCTCATTTACTTACAATACATAGAGCTTTAAACTTTTATATAGTAACAAGTTTCATGTGTTTGAGTTTTGGAGCTGTTGTCAGTTTCTATTTGTGAGTTTAATTTTTTTTCCACTGTTATAGCTGCAAGATTGTAATTCAAAGAACAGGGTGTGTGTGTGTGTGTGTGTAAGTAAAAGCATGTCTTTTGAAATTTGGATTTACAGTTGTGTGTGCATTTCATAAGCATGTATGTGTATAGTACATGCTGTATGATTGTGATTTCCATTTTTATAGCATTTTTAGATAAGGAATGTTGGATCAGGAACAGGATTTTCTGGCAGTAGGAGTTGCTAGCATTTGCTGCAGATGGTGATTGCAAGTGGTGGGGATGTGTAGTCTTCAGGATGAAACAAGATACCTGTTTTTAAAAAAGGTAGAGCAATCTAAGTGTGGGATTTCTACTGCTCATTGAGACGGAGAGCTCGAGCTAACGTCAGATGTGCACATTACATTGAGCAGGAGCTGGGAGGAGTAGCAGATGGACTCCCAAAGCAGCCCACCGCTAGGATGAAGACCTCCTTACTTTGTGTTGTGAGGATCCTCAGCCATTTCTGCTGTTGCATGTCCAGCACCATATGGAAAGTTTGCTATGGAGTAATTCATCCTTTACATTGTGCCTGTTTCCAGTTTTCTCTATTAAGTTAGAGGCACATTGGGGTAATACCTATATTGGTGCAGAAGAAACTCATCCTAGTTACCTCTAGGATGAATTTAGTCTTTATTCATAAATATGAATCAGTAACTAAGTCTTACTTGCTTTTTGGGAAAACTAACAGTAAGAAAAAATAAGCAGAGCAACTGACTTGGTCGGAAATGAGTACCTTAGGACCAGAGAGGAATTCACATGCATATATTTAAGACAGTAATATACTTTTAAAACAAGAACAGATTTCTGGGGAAATAAGCACTCAAATCACTTTTAAGTCATTTTTAATTTCTTAGAAATACTAAAAAAAAGAATGAACAGGGCTTAAAAACCAAGCTGTTCACCTGAATTAGTCAAAGGGATTTCCCAAAAAGAAAGACAAAAAAAGAGAAGTTAGGGAACATGGAGGACAGATACAGAACCTCTAATTTTTAAATAGTTTTAGAAGCAGATAGTTGAGAGGAAGAAAGCACCAATAAATAACAAAAGAAAAACTCCTTGAGCTGAAGCAAGGCAAGTCCTCAGTATGAACTAGGGTAGATGAAAAAATATCTGCACCTAGATATGCTGGTTGAACTTCAGATTTTCTAAAGTTAAAGAGAAAATCCTAAAAATGTTCAAAGAAAGATAGGTTATCTACAGTGGTAACAGGCCTCAAACATTTCATAAGCAGTATTGGATGGTAGACGAAAAATGAATATTTTCTTTAGTTTGAAGGGAAGTTATTTTCAAACTATAATTTTGCACCCAGATAAATCCTAAATTGTGAAGCAAATGGAAGGGGATTTTGATTCTGCAAAGATTTAGAAAATTTTGCTTTGTGCACCCTATTGTGATGATGGAAAAGTACAAGGAAAAAACCCCTGAGATCTGGAGAACAGTGGCCACCAAGCTGACCCAGGAGAAGCCAATAAAGAGGAAATAAGGAAAGAGTTGAAGCTGTAGGCTTGTCTTGTACTTCACCTAGTGGTTAGGGTCTAGTGCCAAACAGTTGCATTTCTTTCCCTTGGTTTTTTTACAATATTTAGTTTGTCAGTGAATGATACTTATTACATCAAAACACTGAAAAGCCACATTTATGTGGTTTACTATCTAATGATCACTTTACAGCTGTCCTAATCACAACTATAGAATGGAATGAAAATGCAGTAAACCTCGACAATGTAAAAATAGAACTGTCAGATCTGGAGATGGAAGTGGCAGGTAAGAGAGTGTGTGTGTGTTAAATGTCTAACCTTTTCACTGTGGGGAGTCGGCTACCAACAAGGTGGTATTGGTTTGTCTACTTAAAGTTACTCCTATAAACACTAATTATATAATTGCCTCCCAGTTCTAAGATAAAACTCTTGGAAAGTGGGTCTGGCTGTTCAGGACTTTTATGTATATTTTAATGTTCTTCTATGTGCAGGTATTATAATAAAATAATGAAAGTGGTTAGTTTTAGGGACCCCCCTCCCAAATGTGTCTTGTTTGTCAAAACTTTTAAATTTATGTTTACAGTCCACCACCTCCCAAGTTTAGTGGGTCAGAGGCCTTTTCTGTCACTGGGATATAAGCCACAGGTGTTGTGTCCCTCACTGAAAGGAGAGTAGTTAGCCCAGGAGGTGCTGAATAGAAAGGATTGTCCACATTTCATTTACATCACTCTTCTATGCAGGAACTTCATCCCAATAGCCTACTGGGCTTGGGTTTCCTTCTATACTGTACAGTCAAGGTCAGGAGACTCTTATTGGTTATCTAGTCTATCCTTAGTTTTGAGGGGTTGGAGGGACCCACTACTTTGAGACAGGAGATAATCTAGCCTGTTCCTTCATAGAATTAGATTCTGTAGCATCTTTCTTAACTTACTTCAGTGTGGCATGGTAGAACTTGGATGCTATTCTAGCTGGCTGTCGCATCCTGCATTGCGGGTGTAGTCCAGTTGAAAGCAGCGGTCTAGAATCTGCATGACAGCATCACATCCTTGACAGATTATTAGGTCACTCTTTCCCCTTGTTCTTTTCAGGTTAAGTTACTACTTTCACACAGACCCTCTTGTCACATTCTGTGGCTATTTTCACTGTCCTTAAATCTGATTTAAGCCTGAGCAGTCAGGCCTAAGGAGAAAATGGCTCCTATAAAAGGGAATTTTTAAACAAGCCTTTGAAGTGTAATTACTACTAAAGTTAAATTAAAAAAAAAATCCCCCTTTTTAACTGCAGGTGGGAAGTCTGGTGATGATCTGTGAAGCCGTAGAGATCACTCTGGTCCTGGATACCACTGTATTTGGTCCGTGTGTGCTTAAAGCTCCTCTTCATTTTGACCAGCAATTCAGTGGAAATAGTTGACAGCCATAGAATTTCCTCTTTCCAACCCTCACTTTTCAGCTTTGTTCTCAGACTATGTCCTGGTTGGAGAAGACCCACAGAAGGATCCAGTAGTGGCAGTGAGAGACGAACATTTGACATGAGGTCTTGGTTAAGATTTGAGCAGAAGAGATTTGACGCTTTAATTATGATGACTGTATACTTTAACCAATGAGATTGCTTTAACTGTTAAGACCTAAGAAACACTTGACCTATTAAATTCAGATTAAGAACTATTCTAAAAATCTGATTCCTAGGGATTAAGTGCTATTAAGCAATGCTCTTTGTAGTGAAATTTTGTAACTCTCATTGACCAAATATACTAAACATTTATCTGCCAGTCATTGTAGGTATATAATCCCTTAATTACTCTCAAACTTAATATATTTTAAAACTTCATTCTAATGTTGAAAGTGACTTTCTTGATTAGTTCTAGGTATTATTTAAATGTATATATGAACTCTTTTGCTAGATATTTCTTAAAGGTGGTAGAAGTCATATTTTTGTAAATTATTACATTTTTAATGAAATTGGAAATTGAAATCTTGAGTACCTGCAGTGTTTTGGGTTATACATAGATATATATCATGGTTACTAATTTTAAATCATTACATTGGTCATCATAGATTGAATGAGCTAAAATTGTGGGAAAATATTCAAATTAATACAGTAGATTTTTCTAGTTATAATTTGAAGATTGAGAGACTTGGGGGTTATGACTAACTTACCCTAATTAAATACTCCCTAAGTATACCAATTAGGAGCATCGTTTACTTCTGCTTATATGAATACACTGGCAAATGCATAATAGTTAAATCCTCTTTGTGTATGCCTGAGAGAGGACACTATGAACACCTGTTTCCAAATAATCGGACTTCTAGATCCCATATGCTTATTTATCAGGTCATGGGGAAATTAATGCCACTCAAGTTTACCCCATAAAAATAGTGGATCAGATAAGCTGCAAGCCATATGTTACTATGCCAGGGGGCTTGCTCAGCTTGGAGCCAAGTCAGTCATGCTTACTTAAAGTAAACATGTAGCCTCTCCAGAGAACTTGTACCTCAGTCTGCAGAGTTGATAGAAATGAACCAGTAAAATACTGTCTTTGCTTTGTTGAAGCTTAGCCCAAACATCTGAGTGCACCTATGGGCCAGGCGTTTCTGTAGGATCTAGGTATGTAAAGATGTAATATGACCACCTAGGAAGTTTATACTAGAAGGCTAGTTGTGAAAATTCAAGTCTTCCTGCCCTGCTGGATTGTGTGTTTAGGTTAAAATGCTGTGTCTGCATGAAACTTCCTGCCTGTATAAGGGAGAAGAAAAAGTATTAAAAGAGTTGATGTCTCCCATTCTTCACTGATCTCAGAGCATTCTGTAATTAGTGTTAGTAAAGGGCCATGTAGTTAAATTCCTGTAATTGTTTGAATTAGAATTGAGGGCTGCCTACCTGTTGTACAAAGGGAAAATAAAAGCAGAAGAATTGAAGGTTTGTTACTTTCTCCTTGCTTCCTTTTCCCTTACTTTCCGGGACTCTGGTAAAGAGGCAAAGGTATGAACTTGGTCTGTGGTTTTGAAGAAACCTTATTTCTGAAAAATGTGGCATTTGGGACATTTGTTTCCTCTGAGATAAATAAGTGAGAACAGTTGACCTAATTTGATTAATTGTTGAAAATTAAGGCTTCTTAGTTTGCCACTGAGTTGGTAACATCTGAGGAAAGACTAAGTCTAGATAAGATATATGTACCCTTGTGTTCATTGCAACATTATTTACAATATGCAAGATGTGGAAGTAACCTAAGTGCCCATCAATAGACATGTGGTACATATGTACAATGGAATATTACCCAGCCATAAAAAAGAATGAAGTCTTAACATTTGTGACTACATGGATGGACCTAGAGGGTATCATGCTAAGTGAAATAAGTCAGAGAGAAGCAAAACCATATGATTTCACCTATATGTATAATCTAAAGAATAAAATAAACAAATAAAACAGAAACAAACTCAGATACAGAGAACAAACTGATGGTTGCCAGATAGGAGGGGGTTGATAGGCTGGGTGAAAAAGGTGATGGGATTAAGAAGTACAAATTGCCCATTATAAAAATAGTCCTGGGTATGTAAAAAACACATAGGGAATATAGTCAATAATATTGTAATAACTATGTATGGTGTCAGGTGGGTAGCAGATTTATTGGGGGACTCACTTTGTAAATTATATAAACGTCTAACCACTATGATGTACACCTGAAACTAATATTGCAGGTCAACTATAATTGGAAAAAAGATATAATAGAAAAAGCATGCGCATTTTATTTTGAGAGGACAGGTTAAGCTACCTAAGAATTAGGAGAAGTGAAAGTGTGGAAAATGTCTGCACTCTTTTTCCCACCTAGCTTCTAGAACATTTCTCCTCAGTATTTATAGAATACTAGAGGCCCGATGCACGACATTCGTGCACTTGGGGAGGGGGGGGGTGTCCCTCAGCCGGGCCTGCACCCTCTTGCAGTCTGGGATCTCCATGGGGTCCTTAGCGCTGCTATGGAGGTGGGAGAGGCTCCTGCCACCACCACTGAGCTCGCCAGCTGTGAGCCCGGCTTCTGGCTGAGTGGTGCTCCCCCTGTGGGAGTGCTCTGACCACCAGGGGGCAGCTCCTGCGTTGAGCGTCTGTCCCCTGGTGGTCAGTGCGCATCATAGCACCCGGTTGATTTGCATATTAGGGGTTTTATTATATAGGATTTTTGCTACAACTTGCTGTAACTTTTAAGTAGTTTTTAAAAACTGCTTTATAGTTTGAGAAGGCATGCTGCAAACTTGTCTTAATATTAACCACAGGCTTGCTTATTATCCTCTGACAAACACCTTTTTTCAAATGAGAACACTTCAACACTAAGTTCCTACCTTGTCAAGCTCCAACTTTCAGAACCAGTATGTGGCAGGATGGAGAGTGGAGCTCTGGTTATCTGCATTCTCAATCTAGGGTCTCTTCTTGGTCTTTTATTACAAGAATGTTATGAAAAATTGCAGTAAAGAAGTATGCTATCGGCCATCATTGTAATGTCTCGACACCTGACATAGACCCTTGCACTAAAATTCTAATC
The DNA here is from genome assembly GCF_963455305.1 of Plecotus auritus. NCBI lineage: Eukaryota > Metazoa > Chordata > Mammalia > Chiroptera > Vespertilionidae > Plecotus > Plecotus auritus. The sequence goes on along the minus strand of NC_137772.1, from coordinate 61,648,617 downwards.
CTGTGCATGTTTCAGAGTGAATGTCATAAAATTGGCCTGTATGTTAGTCAAGGGTTGGCAAACTGCAGCCATATCTGGCCTTCTGCCCATTCTTGTATGGCCCCTTTCACATTATTAAGTGGTTGAAAACAAAATCAAAAGAATATTTCATGGCTCATACTTTTTATGAAATTCAGCTCTCATTCTATATAACTAAAGCTTTACTGGAGCATAGCCATGTTCCTTCATTTCTGGATTGTCTGCGGTTGCTGTAATGCTGTGGTGGCAGAGTTGAGTGGTTGCACCAGAGACTATGTGGCCAGCAAACCTGAAATATTTACTAGCTGCCCCTTTACAGAAAACATTTGCTGGGAGTGTCTAAAGGTCTATTAATTTATTGTCTATACATCTTCAAAATTGCCTGGCCTGAAAAATAACATATCTATGTAGTTATTTTTGTACATCATTAAACAAAGTAGTACCTTCCAAAATGGACTTGATAAAATGCTCCAGTAATGATACTATCAAGTGATGAAAAGTCACAAAGGCCAGGTGACATGATTCGTTTAAGAAAGAATCTAAATTTCTTTAATTCTCCACACTGAAAATTATTCTTTTGGCCACTCTCTCTCTCTCTCTCACACACACACACACAAAAAAAAACATTTTAAGAAGCAATGACATTCCTACCATGTCTTGATCATCTTTGCCTAGACTTGTAGTGAATACAATAAATATTTAAGTTTTTGTTGTGTAGTTCCTGCAGGTAGTCAACATCAAACATAAGAAAGCAGTATATAATACAAATACAAGGAAAAATAACTGATCGAATGAAAATCTTATCAAAAGTCAGTACTACATCAACCTAAAAGTTAAAAAATAAAGCAACATTCTAACATATTCTGGAGTCAGTTGTTTTCACTTTTTCTTCTCACAGTAGAAACAGCTAGTTCAGTACCTAACAGACACAATGTCTGGCACACAGTATACAATCAATAAATGTGGGATGTGTTCAAAATCTTGACAATTGCACACCTTAGTGATTTACAACATTTATCTTAATAGGAAATGCTCATTAGGCAAGGGAGACAATGTTAGAAAGCTTAAACTATATGAGTATAATTTTTTTTACATCTTTTGAACTTTTTATTTATTTTAAATATTTATTGTTGAAAGTATTACATATGTCCCCTTTTCCCGCCATTGACCCTTTCTAGCCCCCCCTTCCCACCCCAGGCCTTCACTACCCTATTGTCTGTGTCCATGGGTTATGCATATATGAGTATAATTCTTAACAAGGAAGTTTCAGAAACACTCTAAAGGTGGACATGAAATACATGGCAGTAGATTAGAGTGCCACTGAGATGATCTGCAGTACCTTGTCTATACATCTTCAAAATTGCCTGGCCTGAAAAATAACATATCTATGTAGTTATTTTTGTACATCATTAAACAAAGTAGTACCTTCCAAAATGGACTTGATAAAATGCTCCAGTAATGATACTATCAAGTGATGAAAAGTCACAAAGGCCAGGTGACATGATTCGTTTAAGAAAGAATCTAAATTTCTTTAATTCTCCACACTGAAAATTATTCTTTTGGCCACACTCTCTCTCTCACACACACACACACACAAAAAAAAAAAAACATTTTAAGAAGCAATGACATTCCTACCATGTCTTGATCATCTTTGCCTAGACTTGTAGTGAATACAATAAATATTTAAGTTTTTGTTGTGTAGTTCCTGCAGGTAGTCAACATCAAACATAAGAAAGCAGTATATAATACAAATACAAGGAAAAATAACTGATCGAATGAAAATCTTATCAAAAGTCAGTACTACATCAACCTAAAAGTTAAAAAATAAAGCAACATTCTAACATATTCTGGAGTCACTGTAGTACTTAATGGAAGAAAGTAAGAGTTAAAAGAATAGAATCAGAAACACCGGTCAGAAAGAATATATGCACCCCTATGTTCATAGCAGTGTTATTTACAATAGCGGAGATTTGGAAACAATCCAAGTGCCCCTCAGTAGGTAAGTGGATACAAAAGATATGTACATTTACACAATGGAATACTATGCAGCTGTAGAAAAGAAGGATCTCTTACCCTTTGAGGCAGCATGGAGGGACCTGGAGAGTATTATGCTAAGTGAAATAAGCCAGGCAGAGAAAGACAAGTATCACACTGCTAGAGGCCCAGTGCACGAAATTCGTGCACTTGGGGGTGGGAGGGTTCCTCAGCCTGGCCGGTGCCCTCTCACAGTCCTGGAGCCCTCGGGGGATGTCCGACCTAAGAGTGGGCCTAAGCCATCAGTTGGACATCCTTAGCACTGATGCAGAGGCGGGAGAGGCTCCCACCACCGCTGCTACACTTGCCAGCCGTGAGCCCGGCTTCTGGCTGAGCGGTGCTCCCCCTGTGGGACTGCACTGACCACCAGGGGGCAGCTTCTGTGCTGAGCGTCTGCCCCTTGTTAGTCAATATGCATCATAGCAACCTGTTGTTCTGCTGTTCAGTTGATGTGCATATTAGCCTTTTATTATATAGGATATGTGGGATCTAATAAACAAAATAAAATGATGAACAAAATAAATCCAGAGACATGGAAGCATGGATGAGACTGACAAATCTCAGAGGGAAAGGAGGAGGGAGGGCTGGAAGAGATTAACCAAAGAACTTACCTGCATAAACCATGGCCACAGACAATAGTGTGGTGAAGGCCTGGGGTGGGACAGGAGCCGGGTGGATGGGGCAATGAGGGAGGGAAAGAGGGACATTTGTAATACTTCAGCAATAAAGATTAAGAATTAAAAAATAATATATGACTAGCACAGCTTTGGTAGTGATGTTCAGACAGTCTTGGTGAGGGCAGTGCTGTGGCTGAGAGTTCATTGAGGAACAGGGTTGCAGTAACCTGGTGAGGGGTGGTGAGAGGTGGCGAGAGTCTTCGGGAAGTTGCAGTGCAACTGTAGAGAAAGTAGTGTTCTGAGAGGCAGTTTAACTTAAGGCATTTGGGAAAGAAAACCTTGCCAAGTGTGATATGAAATTTATATCCTTATGTTTGGGCCCAACTCTCTGCCATTCCAGGGGTTGCAAGTAAATGAAAAATACATAGTCACGCCCCCTCCAAATATGAGAAGCCCTTTGACCATAGCTAGAACTTTGGTGTAGGAGTATAGGAAAATACTGCTGTTTAGAAGTTTATCACCCATTTTCTCCTGTAGTAAAGTCTTTCTTAGCATACTTTTGAACATCATTGGACCTCTCAAACATTTTAATGTGCTTATATAAAAAAATTAATTTATTGGAAAACATAATTGCCCTATGAAAAGTTCTTTTTGTTTTATTTTCTATAAAAATGCTTCCTGTTACAATTCTTCAGCTACATAGAGAAGAAGACGTAGGACGTGCTGGTTTCCACTTCCTTCTCCACTTCTCCACCGTAACCATGGGCACTAATGTAGCATGGTTGCTTTCTTAGCTTGCCTCCGCAATAATGCTCCTCACTCTTCTTAAAAGCCTCCGTGCCAAAGGACAAGGCACGGCATTCTCTCTTGCAATAGATGCTAATTGTGTGCTTGGTTGGGCTCTTGCTGTCATCATAGTCACAATCATTGCGCCATTGTGCTGGGAGGCTGGTCACAGTGGTTACTGTGCAGAGCGATGAATGCTGTTTACTTGGGATGCGATGTTGTCTGCATCTGTGGGTGACAACACACGGTCACTGTAATTTGCCTGGCGAGTGATCAGACTGGTATAAAATAACATTATCTGTTCAGCAAGTTAGCAGTCACAAAGAACTATTGATTTCTTTTAACATGGAATTTTTAATGAGAAACTTCGAGAAATGGAGATTGAAGCCGTGAGAACAGCTACCAAGTGTGTGTTGCATATTAACCCCTATTTTTCAGTGTATTTTGGGATCAAGTTTACATACCCAGAAGGTAAGGAGCTGGGAGTGCCCACTCCGCACATCTCTGCTCTGGCTCAGCTTAAGAAGGGCTGCTTAAGCACAGTTAATTACGTGTTGGATACGTGACATGTTTGGTGTCAATTAGGAACCAGGCTTCAGGTAGTGTCCCCTCCATGACACTTACGAATTCTGAAAGCATAATCACAGTGAATGTAGACACTTTCTTGCCTAGTTCTTTCACCTACATGAGGAAAAGATATTTTTTTATGTATTTGTTGTATTTAAATCTCAACAGTGCTTGCTGAAATGCTGAAATAAAAGGAAACATTTTGCTCTTTTAAAAAATAACCTTGGTGATATTTTTGCAAGGGTCTTCATTGCAAAGACCCCAATTTTGGAGCTGATTATTTTCTTGACAAACTAATTCCCATGGTTCCTTTTTGTATGTTTTTCAAGTTTTGTCAAATTTCCAGCAAATATAAACCTCTTCCTTGCCTAAAGGTGAAGTTTAACCAAATTTATATTTTTTAATTTATTTTTCTCATTCTGCTTGTGTACGTGTCTAAATGGTTGCTTTTTAGGAAAATGGATTTTGACTAGTGCAGTAATTTGTATTCCTTGAAGGGAGAAGAAGTGATGTTTCATGTGACTTATTCAAATTTTACAGTTTGGGGTATTTTTCATGATCCCAAGCACTTAGAAATAACAAGGGCTTGGTAATTTGGGAGGAGGGAAACACACTAATTAGCCAGGTGAGATAATGTAAGCATTAGGTAATCTAACCATTGCAGGTAAAATCCTTTTTGTTCCTTATTTTATAGTATTAAAGTAATGTATATAATTCTACCTTTAGATGTTATAGGAATAGTATATGTTCAATATGGAAATTTGGGAAATATTTTTATAAAAAGGAAAAATCCAATGGATCACCAATTAGTCTCCATACTTGCCATGAAAACTAGCAGTCATTAAATTTTGCTGTATGTACCCTTCTGTGATTTTTGTATCACTTTTGCGTAAGTCTTGTTTGAATCAAGGCCATTTAGAAACACAAGAGTCACTTCAAGTTTCTTCCATAATTTAATAAGTTTTTATAAAAAATGTTATCAACATTTTCTGATATTAAATGGGTTGAAATATTAACCTTAGGAAAAACATAAGACTGTGTATGGTTAATATTAAGAACATTTCCTACAGTTTGTAAAGATGGTAAGTTTCTTTGAGTTTTCCAAAACTAATTTTTCTTGTTATATGGGCATGTTGGCTTAATGAAGGTGAGACTGATTTACTTCTTCTTAAAGGAGGTATAAATGTGACCCTCATTCACCAATTGCCTTTTTTTAAAACGTATTTTTCCCTTAGATCAGTGGTCGGCAAACTCATTAGTCAACAGAGCCAAATATCAACACTACAGTGATTGAAATTTCTTTTGAGAGCCACATTTTTTAAACTTAAACTTCTTCTAACGCCACTTCTTCAAAATAGACTCGCCCAGGCCGTGGTATTTTGTGGAAGAGCCACACTCAAGGGACCAAAGAGCCGCATGTGGCTCGCGAGCTGCAGTTTGCCGACCACTGCCTTAGATAAATAGAAGTCAGTTAACTTATTCTAATGAAAAGTTGCTTTTTTGTCTTTTCATTTTTTTTTAACCTCTTCCCTTCCTTCCTCTGACAAGTCACATTCTGCTTCCATATTGCTAACTGCTTCTGTTTATTTCTGCTTCTGTGACAGCCAGCCGATGGCGGAGTCTCTTCTCTTCAAATGTCTCCCTGGCTTTTCCTTATAGTCCTGTTGCAAGACTCAGCCCTTATAGCAATGGCATTAATACTCCCAGCTTCTCTAAAACCTCAAATAAAGCAATACTAACACCTGAAAGAACAGGTAATACTTCAACTTCTCAACTAGCTGCTTGCTTTCTTGTCCTTAGTTACTAAACACAGCTTAAATATCCATCTTTCGTTGAAAAGCTTGAGGGTAATCTTATCACATGGAGAGTTTTGCTGCACATTTACTTTGGATATGAAAAAGACTAATGATAATTTGTACTTTAGCACCATTAATCTGCTCTCAGTTGTGTGTGGTCGGCGGTCGGTGTGCCCTCATTGTCAGCAGTATATGTATATAGTTAACGTGTTTCCAAGTGCTTTTAAAATGAAATGTCAAACAATTCAGTACTTTTTATTAAGATTCAAGAATATAAGGATTTATATCTTGTTCTTTTAAAAATTTTTAGCTTTTTATTGTAGCTTTTTATGCAGCCAGGGCTACATAGAAAATAGACATAGTTGCTCTTTATGAGATGAAGATTCCATTCCTGCAGCTTCTTCCCTTTGGGTCCTGTCTTCCTTGTTCTCTTATCTCGAGCCATTGCTTTTTCACGCTCATGAGTGACTACCAGTCTCCTGACTGCTCTACACTCAATTTCACAGGTTTCATAGATGTTTCTATGTATGGATGTGCGCTTTTTATATGTGATATTCTTACTTATTTGTAACACTATTGTTTGTAACTGTTTAAAAAATGGACCGGGTTAAATGTTAATTTTAAAATACATAATTACTACCGAGACAAGCATATCTGATTATTAAAGTGAATATGGATATGTACTTATGCAATGCATTTAGATATATGCTTATCTAATGGGATTCAGATTTTAGCATTAATGATTTCCTCTCTTATTGTGGTAAAAAAAAACACAACAGGAGATCTCTCTTCCTGGTCGCTTTTTGGTGACATGTAAACAGGGCAGAAACTGGAGATTGTCGATAACATGAATTATAAAGCACAAATAGATATCAGTTCTTTAGTCTAAATGATAAACCTACATCCTTTGTTTTTAGGTTACACCTCCAGGGGCTCCCCTCTCAGTCCCCAGTCGTCTATAGACAGTGAGCTGAGCACTTCAGAACTGGAGGACGACTCCATCTCCATGGGGTACAAGCTGCAGGACCTCACTGACGTGCAGATCATGGCTCGTCTGCAAGAAGAAAGTATGTTTTTTAGACCAGAACACATTTTAAACTAGGGGCTTCTCCTTGAACTGTGAGGGCATGGGAGTTTTCAGGTATTTCTTCCCGGGTAATGGGCAAACACTTAGGTCCTTTCTCTCATACTGCCCTGCTTTGTAGATGGAGCAGTTCATGCTTCTCACATTCTCATGAGCATCGTAAGGTGTTAGGACATGTTCTGACCAAAATGCACTGACACAAAGACCATTGCTGGGATGGCCACTGTGGAAACAGTTTGACAGCTTCTTTAGAACCAAACCCATGATTTCCACAAGGCAGGCCTAGCAGTGGGAATTTGTGTTCACACAAAAACCTGTACTGAATATTCGCAGCAGCTGTTTGTAAAAGCCAACACCTGGAATGAACTCAGATGTCTCAGTAGGGGAATGGTTAATCAGACAGTGGTACCTGCATGTCCTGGAGCACTACTCACCAATAAAAATGAATGAACCATTGATTCATGCACCGTCATGGATCAATCTCCAGGAAATTACATTCAGTGAGAAAAAAGTCATTCCAAGAGGTTGTATACTATATAGTTCCATTTATATAACATTTTGGAATGACAAAAATCTTAGAAGTGAGCAGTTTAGTGGTCACTAGGGTTAGGGGTATGGTGTAGGATCTCATCAGGAAGGTGGATGTGGTTATTAAAGGGCAACACAAGGGATTTCTGGGGGGTTTTGGAACTGTTTGTTCAGTATTTTGACACTGGTGGTAGGCACTTGATCCTACAGGTGATAAAATTGTAGAAAACTTAATACTAACATATACAGAGAGAGTAGAACCAGAAACACCTAAGATGGGTTTGTGTCACTGCCGGTGTTTTGGTTATCATGTTATTCTATAATTTTGCAAAATGTTACCATAGGGATAAGTGGGCATAGTGGCAAGAGAACCCTGTCTTACTTCTTTAGAACTTCATGTGAGTCTATAGTTATCAATAAAAAAATCAGTTAAATGCATTTGGTATACTTTTCAGAATAAATAATTATGGAAGAGGAGATCATTGGAAATGGGACAATTTGTCCCTGGTTCTGCAATCAAGTTACAATAAATAATCTGGGAGTGAACACTTCAAGGATATTGATGGCAGAAAAAGGCACAATACAACGTAGATCACAGAACCTGGCTAGGCTTGTTTTGCAGTTACCTTTTCAGGTCAACATAAGTAGAAACAGTCAACTATCATTTAAGCGTAACAGTTTCCTGGTTTCAGAATTATTCAAGGCTACTATGGGAAACATGATAATGCTTATGCAGAATTTAATAAGATACATTTTGAGGAAAAAGTGATTTTTTTGGTCATTATTTAGTAACAGTAAACTAACACTAACTCTTTCTATGTCTATATGGCTAAAAGATTAGATGTCAGTCTTCAGAAGTTAAGAAACTTAAGTTCACTGTTTTTAGATAGCTATCGGATGACCCCAAACCATTGCGATATTGAAATGTCACTGTGCTTCGAAAAAGAACAAAAGAACGAACGAGAGGAGACCTTGTTAGAAAATACATTCTTGTACCACAGGTTTTGAACTTTGCACTGATTTGAGAGTTGGGGTGGGGAGCAGGAAGAGTTCCTGCTTGGGCAAAGATTTGATTAATTTCCTAACTCATAGCAAACAATTTATAATGATGATGAATACTATTTCCTAAGCAGCCTTTCTAAGTATCTCTGGAGTTCAGAAGGGATCATTTGGGGAAATTGACAGACATTGATTGATAAATTATAGCAGTAGGTACTAAATTTAATTTTCACTGCAATTGTGGCAATCTTTTTGCAAAACAGAATAGTCTAATCCAGTGGTTGGCAAACAGCGGCTCACGAGCCACATGTGGCTCTTTGGCCCCTTGAGTGTGGCTCTTCCACAAAATTCCACGGCTTAGGCGAGTCTATTTTGAAGAAGTGGCGTTAGAAGAAGTTTAAGTTTAAAAAATGTGGCTCTCAAAAGAAATTTCAATCATTGTACTGTTGATATTTGGCTCTGCTGACTAATGAGTTTGCCGACCACTGGTCTAATCTAATATAATAAAAGCCCAGTGACTGTTACGGCAGAATGACGAGAACGACTGGTCACTGTGATGCACACTGACCACCAGAGGGCAGATGCTCAATGCAGGAGCTGCCCCTGGTGGTCAGTGTGCTCCCACAGCTGGTGAGCTGCTCAGCCAGAAGCTGGGCTCACAGCTGGTGAGCGCAGCGCTGGTGGCAGGAGCCTCTCCCGCCTCTGCGGCAGCACTAAGGAGCAGCAAGCCAAGCAGTAAGGAGCGAGCAGGCGGGCAATTAGGAGCCAGGGATTGCGAGAGGCATGTCCGACTGCCGGTTTAGGCCCAATCAGGCCTAAACCGGCAGTCAGACTTCTCCTGAGGGGTCCCGGATTGCGAGAGGGCTCAGGCTGGGCTGAGGGACACACCCCCATCCCTGTGCACTAATTTTGTGCATTGGGCCTCTAGTATTTTAATAAACTAAGAACAAGATAATGGGTCTCTGAATCATTTGGCACAAAATTTCCTCTAATATTTGAAATTAATTTTTGCTAGATTGAAATGTCTCTAATGATAATACTATTTCTTATTATTTTTTAGGTCTCAGGCAAGATTATGCTTCCACGTCAGCATCCGTGTCAAGACACAGTTCCAGTGTGTCATTGAGTTCAGGAAAGAAAGGGACATGTAGTGATCAAGAATATGATCGATTCAGTTTAGAGGATGAGGAAGAATTTGACCATTTGCCACCACCTCAGCCCCGTCTTCCAAGATGTTCACCTTTCCAAAGAGGAATCCCCCATTCACAGACTTTCTCCAGCATTCGGGAATGTAGGAGGAGCCCCAGTTCCCAGTATTTCCCTTCAAATAGTTACCAGCAGCAACAGTGTTACTCACCTCAAGCCCAAACTCCAGATCAGCAACCAAATAGGACCAATGGAGGTAGGTTATGATGCCCTTTTGGTATGTGGTGGGCTGAAGAAACGGTTTTAAAGTCAATGGTTTTAAAGTCAACTTGTAAATAGTAGGTAAACATTTCCCAGATTTATTAAGTACATGATCAAGACCTTATCAGTTTGGTCTAAATTAGAATCTGTAATTGACCGGCTTCTGATTACATGACCCAGATTTATAGACCTAGAGCTTCAAGAACACCACCGCAATGTAGCTGGCACAGAATGGGCCATAAATGGGAGCATCTTTTTTGCTGTTGCCAGTTCAGCTGTGGGATGGGCAGGGTTGTGCCAGTTGAGGAGCTCGTAGTGGATCTCCATGGAGCCCGAGGCACTGAGTTACCCTTCCTCACCTTTCCCACAACCTCCAGCCTCTTCCTGCCTGTTCCTAGCACAGAGTGGTGGATGGTTAGTGCATGATGATGCTTGGAGAGAATGCTGCTTGTCACATCCAGGTTACGGGGAAGTTGGGATATGTCTTTCCCTCCGATCCTGACATCTAGAATTAGGACCTGTGGAGCAGTAGGAAAATGGAGGCTGATCTTAGGCATGGTAGTGGAAGCTGATTAGCCCTAATGTGAATGTGGTGGGTTGGAATATGTGTCATTCTCTTGTGTGGTTTTCTGTCTGCCTCTTCATTTGTCTTCCTTCTCCACTCTCAGGAGTTACACTCCTTGACTTCCAACAAATTATAGGGAGAACAACTGTAATGTTCTAAGCCTGGTATGTTTTTTTACTAATGATCACTCACACGCAGGTCCACATACAATGGAGAAACAAACCATGTTTATACAGGTATAGCATTTAATTATAAATCACCGTTTCTCAAAGCTGAAGCCAGAAGTGCTCGAGCAGGTAATTTTATAATATTGCAAAGCCAAATACAAATTATATTTGTGGTCATCTGTTACCATGTTTTTACTTCTTACTTTTTCTTTCTGTGTACTTGTGTCATTAATGCTAATTAAGAGATAATTGGAAAATATTAGTCATAATTTCTCTGTTTTGTACCTTCAGATTTAAAAGAAAACAGTGGCAGCTAAAGAGCGTCATAGTGCCTAGTTTATAAAAGCTCATCATATCAGAAAGACAGTATATGCCATATGCTTAATGAAAGTCATAGCCTTATTTTACAATTGAGGGGGAGGGCACCTTGCATTGTTTCTCTGAAGATTTTTTTGTCAAGTGTCTGAGATCATCATATCCTAGTTGTCAAGCAGATGCTGGCTCTGTATCTTGATTAGTACTGTCGAATGGGATCATTGTCTCACCTTGGAAAAGGAGTTTTGACTTACGTTAAACCCCATTATGAGCAGGATTAGGTTTCCCCGAACCTGTGCTGTGTGACTCCTGTTAGGAAAGTGGAGTCTGGCTGTGGGAGGTGCGTGGCTTCCTACAAAGGAAAATGGGATATAGTATCAGAACCTTCATGTGTTACCAGCGAGTATTATTGGAACACAATTGTGAAATGAGAGTAGTAACTTTGAAACTAATCCATCAAATATTTTTCTAAAATACCAAAATAATATAGATAGGAGAAAATAATTGTTAAATCATTGATGCATAAAAAAAATCAAAAATAAACCAGAAATGTGTTATTTACATTTATTGCTTCTATAGCACTTACATGACTCAAAAGAGATGGCTCTTAAAGGTTGTTGGAATATTTCTAGGGATCATAGGATTGAAGTATGCCTTTTTAGAGTAATTTACCAGATAGGAAACATGACTAAATCTTGCAGAATTTCTAGGACGCAGCAGGGGTTATTGGTAGCATGCTGACGTAATCACTCTTAGCCGGAGGATCTCCCTGGACCCCATTGACTGTTTGGTGGCAACCGAGTCTTTTCTTTATCCCCTGGTTCTTTAGTCTTTATTGTAGAGTGGCGAGTCTTGCTGCTCCTTTCCTGTGAGAAAACTCATGTGAAATTTTGCCTTGGTCTGTTTCTTCAGCTTCCTGCTGCATCTTAGTCCTTGAGGATAAATTGCTGGTTTCTTGTGAAGATAGAACATTATTTTTGATTCCTTGAATATTAAAGTGTAACCACACAGGAAACTTATTTTCTTTCATCTGCCCTTTATTTTGATTTTTTTCCCTTTGACTTACCGGGATTGGGCCTAAACGGGCAGTCGGACATCCCTCGAGGGGTCCCAGATTGGAGAGGGTGCAGGCTGGGCTAAGGGACACACACTCCCGTGCACGAATTTCGTGCACCGGGCCTCTAGTTAATAGAATAAAAGACAAAAATCCTATGATTATCTGAATAGTTGTATAAAAAGCATTTGACAAAATAAAACATTCTTTCATGATAATAGAACAATTCTTAACAAGTAGGATATAGAAGGGATATACCTCAACATAATGAAGACCATATATGAGAGACCCATAGCTAACATCATACACAACAGTGAAAGTTTGAAAGCTTTTCCTCTAAGGTCAGGAAAAGATAAGGGTGCCCATCCAATCTGACCACTACTTTTCAATGTGGAAATCCCAGCCAGAATGATCAGGTAAGATAAAGATATAAAAAGCAGTCTTATTTAAAAGGAAGAAGTAAAGCTGTCTTAGTTTGCAGATGGTATGATAAAATATTTAGAAAATCCTAAAGACTCCACCAAAAAACTGTTAGAACTAATCAACAAATTAAATAAAGTTTCAGGATACAAAATCAACATGCAGAATCAGTTGCATTTCTATATGCAACAACAAAATTTCTGAAAAATAAATTAAAAACCCAACCCTATTCAAAAACTATAAAACACTTAGGAGTAACTTTAACAAAGGAGGTGAAAAGATCTGTGAGCTGAAAATTATAAGACTTTGGTGAAAAAAATTGAAGAAGACACAAAGAAATAGAAGATATCCTGTGTCATGGGTAGGGATAATTAATATTATTAAAATGCTCATTTAGTTGGAGCATCATCCAGCATACCAAAAGACTGCAAATTAAATTCCCAGTCAGGGCACATACCTAGGTTGCAGGTTCAATCCCTGGCCAGGGTGTATATCGATGTTTCTCACATTGATGTATCTCTATCTCTCACTTTCTCTCACTCTCTTCAAAAAACTGGCCTCACCTAGTGCCCAGACTCACCCACCTCCCTCTCCCTTGCTTAGTCATTAAGCCCTCAGGACTATGAGGTTCTGGTCAGCGTTCAGTAGTCCTAGGAACAAAGCCTCGGGTCTGTTGACCACAAGGACAGAGTTCTGGTCAAAGTAGAGATAACATTTAGTTGTATTTCAGCTCCCGAATGACCCCCCTGACTGCATCCTTGTGAAACCAGACGAAGCAATGTCATGGCTGACAGGACCAGTTGCAATGATCAACTATCCCTACCCTAGTGCCAGCCCATCAGTGGAAACCACAACCCAAACTCCATTAGTCACCATGACTAATGATTTTCCCTGTATAATCCATTTCCTGGAAGCCATTGGGAGCCAGCTCTTTGAGCATGAGCTAGAGAGAGAGAGAAGCATTGATTTGTTCTACTTATTTACGTATTCATCAGTTGATTCTTTTGTTTTCTTTATTGATTAAGGTATTACATATGTGTCTTTATCCCCCCATTGCCCTCCCACCCCCCACTCATGCCCTCACCCCCCCCTGGTGTCTGTGTCCATTAGTTAGGCTTACATGCATACATACAAGTCCTTTGGTTGATGTCTCCCCCTTACCCCCACCCTCCCCAATCTTCCCTCTGAGGTTTGATGTTCTGATCAAAGCTTCTCTGTCTCTGGATCTGTTTTTGTTAATTAGTTTATGTTGTTCATTATATTCTACAAATGAGATCATGTGATATTTATCTTTCTCTGACTGGCTTATTTCGCTTAGTATAATGCTCTCCAGTTCCATCCATGCTGTTACAAATGGTAAGAATTTCTTCTTTTTTACAGCAGCATAGTATTCCATTGTATAGATGTACCACAGTTTTTTAATATTTGCAGATGACATGATACAGTATATAGAAAACCCTAAAGACTCCATCAAAAAAATTATTAGATTTAATAAATGAATTCGGCAATGTAGCAGGATACAAAATTAATGCCAAGAAATCTATGGCATTTTTATACACCAATAGTGAACTTACAGAAAGAGAGATTTTAAAAAATTCCATTTACCATTGCACCAAAAAAATTAAGATACCTAGGAATAAACTTAACTAAGGAGATAAAAGACCTGTACTCGGAAAACTACAGGACACTGAGAAAGGGATAGAAGAAGACATAAACAGATGGAAGAACATACCATGTTCATGGATTAGTAGAATCAACATCATTAAAATGTCCATACTACCCAAAGCAATCTATAGATTCAATGCACTCCCCATTAAAATACCAACGGCATATTTCACAGACCTGGAAAGAATTCTCCAAAACTTCATCTGGAATTAAAAAAGACCCCGAATAGCCACAGCAATCCTGAGAAAGAAGAACAAAGTAGGTGGGATCTCAATACCAGATATCAAGCGGTTGATTCTTACAAGTCCCCTTACCCGGGATTGAACCTACAGCCTTGGCATATCGAGACAATGCTCTAACCAACTGAGCTACCCAGCCAGGGCAAATTCTTACTTTCTTGGCTGCATCTCTTGTTCATATTTTATTGGGCTTTGATGTGTGCAGGCAAATGGTCCCCGTCAGTCGGTAACAAAAGTAAACATGGCCACTAATATATTCCACATTGTTTGACAGGAAAAGGTACCTTCATTTCCAGATGGTCCCAGACACAACTTGGAGATCACAGCTTAGTTCTAAAAGAGTAATGTTTTAAATATTTACACTTGACAGCCTTTATTTTTAAGAGTGTATTTCAGATTTAAGTCTTTGTGAAACTGACTTGATACTTAAATGAGTAAAGATAGGTTTTAAATATTGATACATCTGTATTAACAGAGATAACAGGCATAAGGATCAAGTCTAATGTGTGAGCCTTGATTGGATTGTGTGTTTTAGGAGGAAAAGATTATGAAGACATTCTTGAGAGGCCTGAAAATTGTTGTGTATGGATTATTATAGGCTACTAGAGGTCCGGTGCACAAAATTCATGCACAGGGGGCAGGGGTGTTCCTCAGCCTGGCCTGCACCCTCTCCAATCTGGGACCCCTTGGGGGACATCCCTCTCGCAACCTGGGACCACTGGCTCCTAACTGCTCACCTGCCTGCCTGCTTGATTGCCCTAACCACTCTGCCTGCTGGCCTTCTTGTCCTCAACTGCCCCCCCCCTTGCCAGCCTGATCACCCCCAACTGCCCTCCCCTCCTGGCCTGATTGCCTCTAACCGCCTCTGCCTCGGCCCTGCCACCATGGCTTTGTCTGGAAGAACCTCTGGAAGGTCTCCCGGTCTAATTAGCATGTTACCCTTTTATTAGTATAGATAGAGGTCTGGTGCATGGGTGGGGGCCAGCTGGTCTGCCCTGAAGGGGGTCCCAGATCAGGGTGGGTCCCCTTGGGGGGCGGGGCTGGCCTGGGTGAGAGGCCTGGGGCAGTTTGCAGGCCAGCCATGCCCCCATTGGGGTGGGGGTCCCCACTGGAGATGGTGCCAGCCTGGGCAAGGGGCTAGGGCGGTTTGCAGACTGGCCACACCTCCATAGGGGTGGGGGGGCCCTCTGGGGGTGTGTGGCCAGCCTGGGTGAGGGGCTGAGGGCCATTTTCAGGCTGGCCACACCCCCTTCAGGGTGGGGTCCCTGTTGGGGGGTGTGGCCAGCCTGAGCGAGGGGCTGAGGGCCGTTTGGGGGCGGTTTGCAGGCTGGCCAAACCCCTGACTTTGTCCGGAAGGATGTCTGGAAGGTCTCCGGGTCTAATTAGCATATTACTCTTTTGTTAGTATAGATTATCAATTTTTTACATGTCATGACAGTATTATGATTCTATAGAACTTTCTTATTAGGCCTTACCTAGATTTCAAATTACCTGAGTACCTCCAGATTTCAAATTTAAAATAAACAGTGGCAGCTAAAGAACATCATAGTGACTCATTTATTAAAGCTCATAATATCAGGAACACAATGTATTCTATGTGCTTAATGGAAGTCACAGTGTCGTTAGGGTTAAAGTGTCAGGAGGTGTGCAGCTTTTATGTTACTTAACAATAGCAAACAATCTACAATAATAAAAGAAACATTCAAACTAACCATCACTCTGCTACGCCAAGCCATGCCCGCCAGCCAATCAGGAGCAAGTATGCAAATTAACCCAACCTAGATAGCACCCGGCCATGGAGCTGGAGCAAGCAGGAGGCTTGGGTTGCCTTGGCAATGGAGGAAGCCAAGCTTCCTGCCTGCCCTGCCGTCCCTGGCCTCCAATCAAGGCTACAAAGTTTCAATTATAGAAGATAAATAAATCCTAGATACTTGCTTCCAGCCTGCCCTGGCCTGCTCAGGGAGGTGCTGAAAAAAAAAAAAGAAAAGGAAAAGAAAAAAAGGAGGGGCTGGGACCTTGGGTTGCCAGGGGGTGATCTGGCCAGGATGGGATGGCAGGGGCCATTGGGGGTAAGCAGACCAGCAGGGGGGCCAGTTGGGGGTGAGCAGGGGGTCAGTTGGAGGTGATAAGGACAGCGGCAGGGTGCAATTTGGAGAGAGCAGGCCAGCAGAGGGGCAGTTGGGGATGAGCTAGCCCAGGGGTGGGCAAACTTTTTGACTCGAGGGCCACTATGGGTTCTTAAACTGGACCGGAGGGCCGGAACAAAAGCATGGATGGAGTGTTTGTGTGAACTAATATAAATTCAAAGTAAAGGAGCGGAGGGGAGAGCAAGAGAACCCTCTGCTCTTTCGGCTCCGAGGGCCGGATAGAACAGCCGAATGGGCCAGATCCGGCCCGAGGGCTGTAGTTTGCCCACGGCTGAGCTAGCCAGTGGGGAAGGAAGGTGGGGGCGAGCAGGCCAGCAGGGGGGCAGTTGGTGGCAAGCAGGCCAGCAGGGGGGGGCAGTTGGGGGTGATCAGGCTGGCGGGGGCGCAGTTGGGGGTGAGCAGGCCGGCAGGCAGAGTGGTTAGGGGCAATCAGGAAGGCAGGCAGGCAGGTGAGCCAGCAGTCCCGGATTGTGAGAGGGATGTCCGACTGCCGGTTTAGCCCCGATCCCTGTAAACTGGCAGTAGGACATCCTTCGAGGGGTCCCAGATTAGAGGGGGTGCAGGCCGGGCTGAGGACCCCCCCGCCCCCCCCCCCCCCCCCGTGCACGAATTTCATGCACCGGGTCACTGTATATATATAATATATGGAGAAGAATTATTAGTAAATGTGGCAAAATGAAAACTAGTACATCTAGATGAAAAACATACAGATGTTTTTGATACTACTTTACAACTGTAAATATATATATATATATATATATATATATATATATATATATATATATGAAAACTTTTATAGTAAGGAGTTGGAAAATTAATAAACATGAAACTCAACTCATTTTCTAAATAATAACATATAATTATTTCCCTGTACCTCTCTGCTTAGTCAAAGTAATTTAATCTTGTATTGATAGAGACTCACTTTTTCATGCTAGTCATTAATATGTTCAAAAACCATATCCTCCACTGAGGATTAAAAAAAAACAGTGATAATGAGGTCCAAACCAGGTGATAGTAATGAAGATTCATTAAATATTTATGAGGCAGACTTTTGAGGACTTGGAATCAAGGGTGAAGAAGGGAGGCAAATCTTAGGAGATTCTCCAGATTTCTGGATTAGGTGACTTTCCAGATAGGGCATACAATCAACAGATCGAAGTAATGTGGAAAGGCCCTGTGTGAAGCAGAAAGAAATGAATCCAGTTTTGTACTTAATGATTTTTTGGCTTAGTATTTAAACACTAAAGGCCCAGTGCACGAAAATTCATGCACTGGGTGGAGGGGATCCCTCAGCCCAGCCTGCACCCTCTCATAGTCTGGGAGTCCTCAGGGGATGTTCTACTGGGGAGCGGGCCTAAGTCACCCTCTGGCCTCCCTCTGCAGGAGGCGACAGGACAGGCCAATCAGGGGATGGTGCCGCCCACCCCCCCATTGCCTCTCCACCACCACTGGACGCCGCCATTCCCTCCCTCTGCCCGCTGGCTCACGCCTTGGCTGGCCTGGCACCACCTGCTTGCCGGCCCTGCCCCCCGCTGACTGGTCGTTCCATCATTCTGTCGATTTGCATATTACACTTTTATTATATAGGATATCCTTTCTTTTCTAAGCTCAAGTGACCTGATATATGTATTTTAGTGGTTGTTTTTTGTTTTTTGTTGGGGGGGGGGGAGGAGGTATTATTAAAGAGAAAACTAACTTCTGTAGAGTTGCAGCCTTGAAACTTCTCAGCAACACTGAGACCCGTGCCTGACTCTGCTGCCTCTAAGTAGTAGAAGATGTACATACCCAGGAGAAAGAAATGGAAGCATGTTCTTTTTAAAGCCTCCAAAGGCTTGGTGGCATACTCTTGATAATTAAAACTTTTTAGAAGTTATATGGTCATGTTGATGTGATCAGTGGGTTTCTCAAAACATCTCAAGTTTGAATTTTAGTAATTTCTATTTTGATATGCTAGCAAAAGATCCAGTGCTGGTTTTTACTCTTCTAGGTTTTCATTAACAATTTCTAGTATGTTTTTAAAGCTAAATGGCTATAAGATTATTTTCTAACCTCACTTTGATACAGTTTCATTCACTTAATGTATGTGAACAAATATATAATTGACTAATCCCTACTTTTTTTTTTATTGATTTCAGAGAGGAAGAGAGATGGGGAGAGAGATAGAAACATCAGAGATGAGAGAGAATCATTGATCAGCTGCCTCCTGCACGCTTCCCACTGGGGATCAAGTCCGCAACCCGAGCATGTGCCCTTGACTGGAATCAAACCCGGGACCCTCCAGTCTGCAGGCCAACGCTGTATCCACTGAGCCAAACCATCCAGGGCTTGACTAATCCCTACTTTTTATAGAACTCATGTTCTTTTAGCAGTCTATTTGGTGCAACCTTTCTGGAGACGTTGAGTGTGTATTCCCATACAGAAGGTTAATTCCATTAGCTTTTTATAATTCATAATGAACATAATTTTATTTTTGAACAAAATATGATTTATATGTGTACTTACTTTTGAAAACTAGTATTTAGTAGGCATTACGTTTGTGATTTTTAACTCGGTAAAAATTTTTCTCTTCTAGACAAGCTCCGAAGAAGTATGCCTAATCTAGCTCGGATGCCAAGCACAACGGGTGCTAGTAGCAATGTGAGTTCTCCAGTCACCGTGCGAAATAGTCAGAGCTTTGACTCAAGCTTGCACGGAGCTGGAAATGGGCTTTCAAGAATACAGTCTTGTAGTAAGTATATCAATTCTTAAATTTTTTGTAATTTTCAGTTAGTCGTAACACCATTAAACAAATATCTTACTCTTCCATTTCTTGTTTTTCCTCTCAGGAAAAATTTTCTCCTTGTCTTGTAACTTTTTTTCCCCACCATTAAAATTAAGTAGTATTTTTATCAGTGCCTATGATACCAATTACATAGTAAATTATATGTAACCTTCATATCCAAGTATAGCAGCAGAAGCACTAAATGGTGATTAATTTCGTACTAAATGGTGTACTTATCACACAAAATCTGTTTTCTTTATAGATCTGCCTTTTTCTGTCTACTTGATACCTTTACTCTGAAGAAAGCACACCACTTCTTTCTAGCTGTTGTTTTTCGCTTCCCCCCTCACCCCCCACACAAATGAAGTTTTATTATTTGTCTACTTCATTTCATCTTATCACACAGTTTGTCATTCTGTGTTTTACTCAGCAACAAACAGAGTAATGAGTGTTCAGTTTGGTGTTCATATTTTTACTTTTCGTGGGAATGTGGTGGTTCCAGGTGCCCACACCCCCATTCCTGCTCATGTGGCCTATATAGGTAGTGGGGTTAAGTCTGACCCCTGGGAAGCAGACTCAGTTGTAGTATTGATATGCCCAAACCTGGAGGCCTGGAGATGATTTGTCAACCAACAAAAGATTAATGTGTCCCAAAAACTTGGTGGGAACAAAACTATAGCAGAATTTCACATAGACCTTATTTTTTGTTGAATTTGACTACTATACACGTACATCAGCACTCCTGGATATAGAATTCACCTACTATATACTTGAGAAAAACTAATTTAAGGAAATAGTTTCAAGAGATCTATAATAATAAGAGCATAATATGCTAATTAGACCAGACAGTTGAACGACCTTCCAGACTTCATTTTGGATGTCCTTCCGGCGAAGCCACAGGGGCCGAGGCAGAGGTGGTTAGGGGTGATCAGGCAGGCAGGTGAGCAATTAGGGGCAATCAGGCAGGCAGGCAGGCAGGCAGGCGAGCGGTTAGGAGCCAGCAGTCTTGGATTGTGAGAGGGATGTCTGACTGCCAATTTAGGAGGGATCGGGCCTAAACTGGCAGTCGGACATGCCCTGAGGGGTCCTGGATTGTGAGAGGGTGCAGGCCGGGCTGAGAGACCCCCCTCTCCCCCCATGCATGAATTTCGTGCACTGGGCCTCTAGTATTAAATAAAACTTATAGACATTTTCTTTTTGCTTTCCTCCTATTTTTATTTCAAAAAGATATTTTTTGTATATTCTATGCTTGAGTTCAAAATCAGCTAAAATGTTTTAGAAAATAGGGTGTGTCCCTGTTTAACTGAATGGTAAGTATGAGGCAGCAAAGGCTGGAGAAGTTAGCAAACAACAGGCTGAGTTGTGTGCATAAATTTCTGTTAAATTTGTGCTTCAGTTTTCCCTTGGAGAAAAGAATTATAAAATTAAAAAATTTCTGCCAAACAGTTCATTTTCTTAATGTGAAATGATATGCACTATTGGGCCAGTACATTAGTGAAGCTTTTAAGAGTCTTGCTCTGAGAGGTTTTTCATTTTGTAGATTTTGCTGTCCTTATCAAGGTAATAATAGCTAGCACTCGCTGAGTGGTTACGACATGCTGGGTGCCTCGTAAGGCTTCATGTAGAGTAACTCATTTATTCTTCCCACAAACTGTAAATGTCATGATGAAAACTGTTTAGGAAGTATATCTGTAATAAGCTGAATTTATACTTACTGATGTCACCTCTGTCTTCCTTTCTATAATAACAGCTAAATTGTCCCTTGTATTTTCATGAAATCCTCCTCAAAGTAACCATCAAGAAGTTCTAATGTCTTTCAAGCAAGGAAGAAATTGTCCTGTGAGAACTCAAAATTGTTAAAGAAAAGGAGGTTATTCTTAGAATATAATAATATATTAGTCTATATATATAAAAGGCTAATATGCAAAATGTCCCCTTGGGAGTTCGACTGGGAGAATGGGAGTTCGATCGCTCGCTGTGACGTGCACTGACCACCAGGGGGCAGCGCGGAATGAAGGGAGGTCCCGGCTGGCAGCCAGAAGGTTCCGATTGGCCCTGATCACTGGCCAGGCCTAGGAACCCTACCCATGCACGAATTTCATGCACTGAGCCTCTATTAATAATATAATACAGTTAGGTACTCAAAAATGTTGCTGATTGATAGAATACTTTCTTGTCAAGAATTAGAATTTTCTAGCCCTGGCTGAGTAGCTCAGTTGCAGGCTTGGTCCTTGGTCAGGGCACATACAAGAATCAACCAATGAATGGATAAATAAGTGGAACAACAAATTGATGTTTCTCTAAAAAATCAATAATTGGATTTTCCAATACTAACAGTCTTCTGGCAATTGGCAACATTGTATAATGCAATACAATTATATATAATATATTAAAAATTCCATTTTATATAGACATATATTAAAAGTTCCATTTTATGTATACATATATCTTTCAGACAATATAGGCTTTTTAAAAATATAACATTTCTTAAGTTGGATAGTGATAGAAATTTTGTCTCATATGAACTTCATTTTTTCTTCTAGTTCCATCACCAGGACAGCTTCAACACAGAATCCATAGTGTGGGTCATTTCCCTGTGTCTGTCCGACAGCCTCTTAAAGCCACAGCATACGTGAGCCCAACTGTTCAAGGCAGCAGTAACACGCCTTTATCCAATGGCTTACAATTATATTCCAACACTGGAATCCCCACACCAAACAAAGCTACCCCTTCTGGGATAATGGGCCGCAGTGCACTTCCAAGACCTTCACTGGCAATAAATGGGAGTAACCTGCCTCGAAGTAAAATTGCACAACCTGTCAGAAGGTAAGAGTCTTCGTTCCCTGGCCTACGTTACTTCATTGGCAGCTTTAAATTAGAAGCTGCTCCTGGCACCTTGCCTTTTTCTTGGTCTCAGTCTAACCCTAATAGTAGGCCACGCTACCTCTTTGGCCTGACTTGTGTCCCACTTCCTCTGGAAAGTGATGGGTGTGGGTGTCCATGTGTGGTCAGGTCTTCCTCTCTCTGATCTCATTTTCTTCCTTCCTCCCTCACCACTTCAACCTGATGCCCTGTTTCCTTTAATATACCAGGAAAGCTCCACCTCCAGAACTCTTGCATTTTCCTTCCCCCAAGTTATTTGCAGGGCCTCTTCCCTCTTTCTCCCTTCTTCTCCTACTCCACTTATCCTATCTAATAAAGAGGGAATATGCTAATTGACCATCACTCCATCACAAAGATGGCTGCACGCATAGCTGAGGCCAAGTTCCCATAAGGAGCCTTAACGAGCAATCAGCAGGGACCTGAGACTACGCCCTCCCCCGCCCCCGTGGGGCTTGACAGGGGACCTCAGGCTGTG
The DNA here is from genome assembly GCF_963455305.1 of Plecotus auritus. NCBI lineage: Eukaryota > Metazoa > Chordata > Mammalia > Chiroptera > Vespertilionidae > Plecotus > Plecotus auritus. Next base: position 61,626,090 of record NC_137772.1, on the reverse strand, counting down.
TCCCCCACCCAGCAGGGCTTGACAGGGGACCTCAAGGTGCACTTCCCATCCTGGTGCGGGGCTAGGGGACGTCAGGCTGCTCCCCCCATCCCAGCACCAGGCCAGAGGACCTCAGGCTGCGCCCCCCACCAGGTGGGGCTTGACGGGGGAACCTCAAGGTGTGCTTCCCATCCTGGTGCTGGGCTAGGGGACCTCAGGCCATGCCCCCCACCAGGTGGGGCTTGACAGGGGACTTCAGGCCGTGGTTCCCACCCTGGCACCAGGCTGGGGGACCTCAGATTGCACCCCCCACCCGGTGGGGCTTGACAGGGGACCTCGGGCCATGCCCCCCGCCCCACACCGGGCGAGGAGACCTGAGGCTGTGCCCCCCTGCCTGGCTGGGCTTGACAGGAGACCTCAGGCTGTGCCCCCAGTGGGGCTTGATGGGGGACCTCAAGGTGCACCCCCAGTGCTGGGTCGGTGGAACTCAGGCTGTTTCCCTGCCCAGCAGGGCTTGATGGGGGACCTGAGGCTGCACCCCCCTGCTGGTGGGGCTTGATGGGGGACCTGAGGCTGCACACCCCTCCCGGTACTGGGCCGGGGGACCTGAGGCTGTGCCCCCCCACCTGGCGGGGCTTGATGGGGGACCTCAGGCCATGCCCCCACCTAGCGGGGCTTGACAGGGGATCTCAGGCTGTGTCTCCCACTTGGCGGGGCTTGACGGAGGACCTCAAGGCATGCCCGCTGCCCTGGTCTGGGCTGCAGGACCTCAGGCCACGCCCCCCCGTCCTGGCACTGGGCCAGGGGACCTGAGGCTACACCCCCTGCCTGGAAGGGCTTGACAAGGGTGGGACTGGCCGGGTCTGGATCTAGCCCAATGGGGGGGGACCGGCCAGGTCTGGGTCTCACTTGATTTTGAGGTGCATGTGGGTGGGCGGGGACTTGACTCTGGGTCCCATGGTGAGCCCCAGATTCTGACAGGAGGAAGGTTTTCATATACATTTTACTAATTTTCTTTCATCTCTGACACTTCTATTATAGAGAAAGTGCAAATAGCAATATTAAATTATTTCCTCTAATTAATCCCCTTTTAATGTGCATGAATTTCGTGCACCGGGTCACTAGTTAGTTTATAATGTGGTCTGACTCTCCTCACTAGAATGCAGGCTTCCTGAAAGGGGGTAGTTGATCTTTGCTTCATTGCTATATGTCCCTAATGCAAAGTGGTGTGTCCAGCACAGAGTAGGATTGCAAATGTTTTATGAATCCATTTTTATATCAATATCAGCCCAAATGTGTTAGGCACACATGCATTTGTACACATATACCTTCCCATCAGATGCATGGTTTAAAAAACATCTTAGTGATAATTAGTGGGTTTTTTTAGCTTGTGTAAGTTCATTGTGGTCCAGGTAACAGTCCTCCCCACTCCACAATTCTAGATTACTTGCAGGACACATTTTAGATGAGCTCATAGTCATGAGGTACCCTTCTTGAACTTAGATATCCTAGAGTGTTTTACGGTTAAAAAAATTCTATAAAAGTGGGTTGAGGAGAGCTTGGAAGATGAAACAATGGAGGCAGTAAATGTAGACAACTCCTTTTAAAAATTTTTATTTTATTTTATTGCTTTTTTACAGAGAGGAAGGGAGAGGGATAGAGAGCTAGAAACATCGATGAGAGAGAAACATCCATCAGCTGCCTCCTGCACACACCCCACTGGGTATGTGCCCACAACCAAGGTACATGCCCTTGACTGGAATCGAACCTGGGACCCTTGAGTCCACAGGCCAAAGCTCTATCCACTGAGCCAAAATGGTTAGGGCTAGACAACTCTTAAAAGAATATATGAAGAAGGAGAGGGAGGGAGTCAGTAAAAGTTTGAAAGGGATATGGAAACAAGTAATTTTTCTTTATGCACTGGTATATATAAATAGTTTTGCTTTTTTATTTTCTGATTAGAAGTAATAGGTGCTCAGGTCAGAAACAAATTCAGAAACTATTGAAAAACACAGAAAATAAAGGCTGATTTGGAATCCTACTACCCAGATAAAAATAACTTTGGTGTATATTTGTTAAATAAATTCTCCCCCAGTAAATGCAGAGCTGTGTTGTGCTTATGGCTGAATAGAAAGTACATAGGTTATTTGACACATACTGTCTAGATAAATAGGACCATCTGTTTGTCTCCAACCTAACCTCCTGAAAAGGTTGTCACTACCAGACTATTTGTGAGGGTCTGTTTTCCCAAACTGGAAAACACTGGGAATTCTTTGCCAATCTGATAGGAAAATGTTTGATTATCCATAAGGTTTAAAATTTCTTCATGTTATGCTCTGGCCAATGTGGCTCATTTGGTTGAATGCCATCTCATGCACCAAAAGATCTTGGGTTTAATTCCCAGGTTGTGGGTCCCTGATTGGGGTGCATATGGGAGGTACCCCATCTATGTTTCTTTCTCCCTCTCCCTCTGTCTATAAAAAGTCAATAAAAACATACTTTTAAAAATTTATGTTAATTTGCTGTTTATAGTCAATTAAGTAACTGCTTGTTTTGGGGCCATTTTTCTATTGAGTTTACCTTTTTCTTTCTGATTAAAGTATGTTTTATACGTTAAGGGTATTGATCATTTTTCACTCATGCCCACACAGAGTACATAGCACTGTGGTATCACTGGGTTTCTAGCAGATGCACATGTTGCAAAGCTCCAGAGTGTGGAAATCAAGGCTCACTTGGGGAAGTGCCAACAGATTGTCACTACTGGAGGAGCAGATTAAAGGAAGCAATGTGACCCATAGGGTTACTAACACTCTGCTTCCTTTTTCTTACCTTCATAGCTTCCTTCAGCCTCCAAAGCCTCTGTCTTCACTCAGCACTCTGAGGGACGGAAACTGGAGAGATGGTTGCTACTGACGCAGTTTTATGTACCCTTGAAGAATGGGGAAGAAGTGGAAATGAGGGTTGTATTACCTAGCTGGCTGGGTAACAGTGGATGTCGGGATATTCTTTCCCTTTTGCATTTTAACATACTTACTGCATTGTTTTTCAATGAACCAATCACCAGAGACTAATTATTGCACTTAAATATTTGCCTGAGATACTGCAGCATTCTCAAATCCATGGTTGCAGTATTGCGATACTTAGATCTAGAAAGTTTTTGTAGAACTGCTACGTACCTTTTTGAGAGAATTGAGATGTATCATTAATGCTTTCTTTGCCATATGAGTTTTTAAAGTAACTTGTTCAGTTTACTTACATGTTCTAAACATCTTCCCATTACATGTTCTGTGTTTTAATACATTACATATTTACAAATATGTTCGATCAATGTATACTTTGAAATTTACTTTTTTATAGTTTACAGGAATTTTATTTTTTGTGCCTATTTCTTTTTACACCTACGTGAACCACTATGGAACAACTTAAATTTTGTGCCATAAAAATATTTTTGTGGTAAGGTACTATTTTTTTAACTCTGAGGATATATCAGCAAAAATCCACCAAACAGTTTCAGAGACATAATTTTGTGTTGAATGAGCACTGTGTAATCTGAAGCATTGCAAGGAGGTAGCCAGACAGCAAGTTAAATGGTCTTGTCTTTTTCATTGTTAATTTATTGTCATACATGGGTTTCATATTTATAAAGGCATCACAAGCTCATTGCACTTAATACCGGCAATGTTTGCTACTATACCACCACCGATTTTCAATACTTTATTACAGAGGATGAAACTGTAATGTTTTATTAACAATGCTTCTGGAAATGAATGCATTTTAAAGCAAATAAATCTTTTTGATAGACCTTTTACAAAACCCATTTGCACTAATGAATGCTTTTCTTATGGTATATGACTTAATATTTGTTACTGTGTACACTGCTGTTTTGGAATGTTCAGAAATAAAGACTATTTCAGCAATATCAGGTCATGTATGAATGTGCAGCGTAAATGTATGACTACCATATATATATCTCATCACAGTCGTGAATGTGGTCATTGTTGCTACGTTCTCATGCAGGACATTTATAGCTAAAGCAAGTAGATAGGATATCCACATTTGTAAAAATTACTTCTTTCTCTAAAACACTTGTAAGGGTTAGTTTTAGTCCCATTTAGAAGGGCTGCTAGAAAACTCAAGTAGCCTGTTGTCCAGAAACACATTTATGGCTGAACATGATCAGGGGAGATTTTAATACTTTGTGGGGATTGAACTTGAAATACTTTCTCAGTATCAGCAAAATATTATCATTATTCCACATTATATTTAATATTTGTTGGAAGACTTTTCATCTGAAGGTACAGTTATAGAAAGGTGATGCAAAGGTTTTAATGTTTAAGAATAGAGTTCTGCCTAAAGTCCTTGGAGATTTTTTTTTTATTTTTATTTATTTATTTTTTTTATTGATATTTTACAGAAAGGAAGGGAGAGGGATAGAGAGCTAGAAACATCGATGAGAGAGAAACATCGATCAGCTGCCTCCTGCACACCCCCTACTGGGGATGTGCCCGCAACCAAGGTACGTGCCCTTGACCGAAATCGAACCCGGGACCCTTCAGTCCGCAGGCCGACACTCTATCCACTGAGCCAAACCGGTTTCGGCTGGAGATTTTTATTTTTAAAAAATGTGCCTTTAGATAAGATTCTATCTAAAATTAATAGACTGGCTTTAACGTAGCTTGTACTTTAAGTGAAATGTGAGCTAGAGGAGGAGAGGTATCAAGGGGGAAGTGGTATGCAGTACGCACTTCTTTAGTGACAAGACTGTGCTAGATATTTTGTATACATTCGTTGAATTCTAACAATCATCAATGTTATCACAAGTTTAAAAGTAAAGACACTGAGCCCTAGAAATGTGACATGAACCTTGTGTACATATCAGCCAGGAAATAGTGAAGCTAACTTCTGAACCCAGGTGTTCCTGATCTCAAAAGTCTGTTTTTCCCACTATGCTCTCTTCCTATGAGCACGCGTAGTTAAGTTAGTATATTTTTTTTTTTAAGTGAGTTTATATTCTGCTGAGGAAACTAAAGGATCCAATTCATTTTCAATTTGCATGTTTCATTTATATTAAAAAAAAAAGTATGTTCAGCCCTTGGAATCAAAAACAAAAATCCCTGCATTTTAGACTTTACAGTCTAATTGGGGGGAGAGACAGTAAACCATAAACAAGTAAGTAAATCACAGTATGTTAGGCCCTAAGTGCTATGGGAGAGAAAGAGAAAAGGAGATCAAAGTAAGAGGAGTTGAGAAGATGGAGATGGGGAGAGATCACACTAATAGTGGGGTCATCAGGGTAGCTCTCATTAAGGAGTTGACACCTGAACAAAGACTTGGAGCCAAAGAGACAGAGTGAGTCCTGAAGCTTTCATGGCCTCTTTTACCTATTTTCACAATTCTCCCTAGGTTGCATAGGAGAGAATTTAAAGTGTTGCATACAATGGATGCCTTAGGGTAGTGGTTCTCAAAGTGTGATCCCCACATTAGCAGCATCAGCCTCTCCTGGGAATTTATTAGAAATGCAGATCCTCAAGCCCTCCCCAGACCTACTAAACCAGCCCTCTAGATGAAATTTGGAGCAATACAGGCCTACCTCTAGAAACAAAAATATCTAGTAAATAATCTAATGCTTAAGGGAACTATAAAAAGAACAAAGTCCAAAGTGAGTAGAAAGAAGGAAATAATAAAGATCAGAACAAATAAATAGGGTCTAAAAAAACCCAACAACAATAGAAAAGATCAATGGAACCAAGAGCTGGTTCTTTGGTAACCAAAATTGATAAAACTTTATCCATATTTGTCAAGAAAAAAAGAGGGCCCAAATAAAATCAGAAATGAAATAGAAATGATAGCAGATGTTAAGCGAAATAAGCCAGTCAGAGAAAGATAAGTATCACATGATCTCACTTATACGTGGAATCTAATGAACATGCTGATAAGCAAAACAGATCCAGAGACATGATGAATCTCAGAGGGAAGGGGGGCAGTGAGGGATGGCAGGAAGAGATTAACCAAATAAGTTATATGCATAACCTATGGACACAGGGTCTGGGGGTGGGGTGAATATGGGGTGGAGGGATTCACTAGAGAAAAAGGGACAACTGAAATACTTTCAAAAATAAATTTTAAAAAGGAATGACAGCAGAAACCACAGAAAGACAAAGGATTATAAGAATATACTATGAACAATAATATACCAACAAATTGGACAACCCCCCAAAACTGATAAATTCCTAGAACCATACAATCTTCCAAGGCTGAATGAGGAAGAAACAAAATCTGAACAGAATAACTACTAAAGAATTTGAATCAGTAATCAAAACACTCCCAACATAGAAAACCAAGATGGCGGCATAAGGTATACACCTGTACGTGCTGCCTCTCACAACCACACCAAAACTACAACTAAAAGACAAAACGACTATCACCCAGAACCACGGGAAAGCTGGCTGAGTGGAAGTTCTACAACTAGAAGGAAAGAAAAAAGCACATTGAGACCGGGTAGGAGGTGCAGAGCCACGGAAAAGCAGAGGTATGGAGGCACACGCATCAGGCTGTGCACTGTTTTTTCCAATTGGGAGGGAGATATAAGCTCCCGACTGCTCTGAACTCCAGTTTCCGGCGATACTCTGGGGACCCAAAGTCCTACGGGGAGAAACTGGACTGTCTGGCATCGGGTCGGAAAGTGAGGGTGGCTTTCTCACAGAGGTGCTCGCAGGAATCATTTACTGAGCTGGGGCATGGGGCGCAGGACACAGAGATGGCTGACTGGCAGCCATCGCTGTTTGCTAGGCCCTGGTGATTGCCCGAAACCCTGCCCCACCCAATTTACAAACCCACCCTAGCAGTGGCTTTTGCATATGAATGGCCTGCCCTTTTGCAGCTTAACCTAACAAACTTCAGCTGGGTCAGAGACCTCCAAAACTTCCAAACCCCAAACAAAGAGAAATCGGCAGATCTCACTGTAGCTCCTGCTGGGTGGCCTCTCACAATAGCTGACTTGCACCTCCTTGGAGATCCAGGAGCCAGCATACACAGTGGTCAGTGTGAGATGACACCAGATTTCAACTCCTCACATCCATAAGTGACACACTCAAGAGGCAGACTCAGAAAAAAAAAAAAAAAAGAGGCAGACTCAGTGAGTACCAAAGCCCCACTGAAGCAAGTCCTGCCCCATAAGGCTGTCTCCAGCACAGCAGTTCTTCCATTATAGACACAGTCAGTCCTCACAGCCAATTGGCCTGGAGGTCAATTCCTCCCAGTGTACCAACAGCAATCAAGGCTTAACTACAAGACTGTACACACAGCCCACAAAGGGGTGCACCAGGAGTGTCCACCTCAGGTGATTGGGGAGGCTGAGCCACTGGGCCCTATAGGTCACCTACCACACAAAGCCACTCCATCAAAACAGGGAAGCAGCCAAAATGTGGAGACAAAGAAACATGTCACGAATGAAAGAAATGGAGGAAAGCAAACTACTGGGTATAGAGTTCAAAACCACAGTTATAAGGTTACTCAAGAATCTTCTATAAACCGCCAAGAAACTTAGTGAGACCTCCGAGAAACTTAGTGAGATTTTCAAGGATCTTAATGAGAATGCCAAAAAAAAAATTTAAAAAAAATGGAAAAGGACCAGTCAGAAATTAAGCATACACTGTCTGAAATAAGAATAATATACAGAAGTCCAACAGTACACTAGAGGACCCCAAGAATCAAACCAAAGATTTGAAATATGAGGAAGCAAAAAAACACCCAATCAGAAAAACAAAAAGAAAATAGAATCCAAAAATATGAAGATAGTGTAAGGAGCCTCTGGGAAAACTACAAGCGTACCAACATCCAAATTATTGGGGTGCCAGAAGAAGAGAGAGAGCAAGATACTGAAAACCTATTTGAAGAAATAATGACAGAAAACTTCCCCTACCTGGTGAAAGAAATAGACTTACAAGTCCAGGAAGTGCAGAGAACCCCAAACAAGAGGAATCCAAAGAGGACCACACCAAGACACACCATAATTAAAATGCCAAAGGCAAAAGACAAAGAGAATCTTGAAAGCAGCAAGAGAAAAATGGTTAGTTACCTACAAGAGAGTACCCATATGACTGTCAGCTGATTTCTCAACAGAAACTATGCAGGCCAGAAGGGAGTGGCAAGAAATATTCAAAGTGATGAACAGCAAGAACCTACAAACAAGATTACTCTACCCAGCAAAGCTATCATTCAGAATTGAAGGTCAGATAAAGAGCTTCACAGACAAGAAAAAGCTGAAGGAGTTCATCACCACCAAACCAGGATTATATAAAATGCTGAAAGGTATTCTTTAAGAAGAGGAAGAAGAAGAAAAAGGTAAAGGTAAAAATTATGACAACAAAGTGACAACAAATACATATCTACCAACATCCATTCATGATAAAATCAAGTGAATAAAAAATCTGATGAACAGAGGAAACTGGTGAATATAATAGAATCAGGGGCATAAAAAGGGAGTGGACTGACAATTCTTGGGGGGAAGGGAGCGTGAGGAGTGTGGGAAGAGATTGGACAAAAATCTTACACCTATGGGTGAGGAGAGTGGCGGGGGGTAAGGACATGGGGTGGGGGGGGGGGAATCAGGTGGAGGGGAGCTATGGAGGGGGGGGAAAGAGGAACATTTGTAATCTGAACAATAAAGATTTATTTTAAAAATAAATAAATCAACATTAAAAAATAAAATCAATTAAAAAAAACAAACACTCCCAACATAGAAAGTCCTAGACTAAATGACTTCACAGGTGAGTTTTACCAAACATTCAAAAAGACTAAATAACCTATTCTCAAACTATTCCAAAAAATCAAAAAGAGGGAAAGCTTCTAAGCTCATTTGATGAGGCCAGTATTACCTTAATACTAAAACCAGACAAATACAACACAATAAATGAAAATTATAGGCCAATATCCCTGATGAACATAGATGCTTCATGTTGATATTTACTGCTGTGTTGCTGACAATTACCTGAAAGAGAAGTTGGGGTGCTTCACTAGGCTGGAAAAGTTTAGCTAAATCAGAAAGCAGGTCTAATTAAGCAAGTTTATTCTACATATATAAAAGGCTAAGTTGACATGTGTGATACATATAAAGCTCTCACTGGCACCAATTGCACACATGTGTTTCGATCTATCATTGTCAATCATGAATTTGGTTTCTATTATAGAGAAAGGGCGGCCCTAACTGGTTTGGCTCAGTGGATAGAGCGTCGGCTTGCAGACTTAAAGGTCCCAGGTTCATTTCCAGTCAAGGGCATGTACCTTGGTTGCGGGCACATCCCCAGTAGGAGGTGTGCAGGAGGCAGCTGATCGATGTTTCTCTCTCATCGATGTTTCTAACTATCCCTCTCCCTTGCTCTCTGTAAAAAAGCAATAAAATATATATTTTTAAAAAGGGGCAAAAAGCAATATTAAAAGATTTCTTCTAATTAATTTCCTTTCAATGTGCATGAATTCGTGCACCAGGCCACTAGTATATTTATATGAAACAAAGCTAATGGTTAGTGTATACAATAAAGAAAAAAAAACAGTTCATATCAAACATAATTTTGGTAATATATAAAAACAGATGTGAAATGGCAGCTAAAACCATAAAATGTTGGGGGGGATTAAAATTGCAGAGCTTTAGTAATTATTCAAACCTAAGTTGTTATCAACTTACAATAGACTCTTATAAATATCTATACTAATAAAAGAGAAACATGCAAATTAACCATCACTCTGCTATGCCCACCAGCCAATCAGAGCGAGTATGCAAATTAACCCATCAAAGATGGTGGTAAATTTGCATACGCAGGCAGGCAGTGCCAGGGCCTGCCCTGGTGGTCCGGGTCCATCTGGGCTGGGGGAGGCTGGGTGGGCAGTGCCAGATGCCAACCATGGGGTCCGGGTCCATTGCAAGCCCCAGGAGGGGCAATGGGCTGCCTAGCCACACCGGAGGGGCCCTGGGAACATCGAAGGCATGGGGAGGCACGGCTGGGTCTGCTTAGCCACTCCCATGGTGCTCTGGGAACATTGCAGCCCAGGGGAGGGGTGGCTGGGTCTGCTTGGCCACTCCCATGGGTCCCGGGAACATCGCAGGCATGGGGTTGCTGAGACCCAGACCAGGCCTCTGGCCACAGATTCACAGCTTCACGGAGACTGACTCTACCAGCCCACCCGGTGGCCATGTGGGTGGGCCACAGGGTGCCCATTCAAGATGTGACACAGAGAGGAGGTGCAGGAGGAAATCCAGAGAATGGGATGTGGGGGTTCAAGACTCACTTCCTTTGGGCTTTGTCCTTCTTGGTCTTGGTTCTTTTCTTTCGGGCCTGGACCCCAAGCACTGCAGGAGAGAGGGGTGGATAAAGGCCGAATGTGGAAGAAGAGGCACGAGGCCCGACTGCGGGGCTGCCTGAGGGGCGGCTCCAGGGCGAGTGCCACAGCTTTGGCAAAGCGGCTGGCCAGGAGGCGGGTGTTCCAAGGGGCGCCAAGCAGCGCCTCAGCATCCTTCTATGAGGACACCCCCCACAGGCGCTGCCTTCGCCAGCAGGCTCTGGGCGACATCTGCAAATGCTACTGCAACCTCTAGCATTCTGGGCAAAGAACTGACCCTGTGCCCCTCTGGGTACCAGGCTTGCTAGGAGTGTGCTGTCACCAATGCCGTAGATCAAAGGCAAAAACCTGGCGAGGCGGGGTGCACCAGAGGGGGCTCAGGCTGGGGCAGGGGACACGGGTGGGGGAGGGTGGGCAGGGATCTGCCTCACCTGCAGAGAGAGAGTTTCTGCAGTGGCCCCAAGACGTGGGTGGGCCCGGCCAGGGATCAAGGGGCATGGAAGGACACCTGGGCAGAGGGGCAAGGACCCGCAGCCCTGAGGCGGGGGGTTAAGGGGCGGTGCCACCTCAGTGGAGGGGTGCCGCACTGCAGGGTACCTGACTGAGTCTGCGATTCAGAGAAGCTCCAGTGCTAACCAGCCTCGCCCAGGAGGCCTTCGCACTTCAGAGGCAGCGACTCCTGCTCCCGCCTTGACCCAAAAGCAAGCCTGCGCCGCCCTGCCCCTCGGCAGAGCATGCCTAGGCAGTGAGTGCGAAGCCTTCCACCTGCTCCGGAGAAGGGGGGGGGGGCGGGCAGTAAAGAATGGGGGCGGGGGACCAGGGAGAGGAAAGAATGTGGAGCGTCCACAATGAAGAGGTGCTTGAGAAAGAGGCTCGGGAGCCTGATGGGGAGGTTTGTTCTGTTTGCCCGGAGGCTGCCCCTTAGGAAGGGCAGAGAGCATGGCTCTGAGGGCTCCCTGTGCGCTTAGTCAAGTTCCACAGCCAACTGGAATTGGCCGCAGTTTCCTGGTCTGTAAAATGGATTAAACATGTCCCAGTGCCTTCACTGAGCTTTGATGGCCAACTGAGATACTATATAAGGAAAATGAGGGAAGAGGTGAGAATGAAAAGGAAAGGCGAACAACACAAAAGAAAGACTGGAAGGAACCTGTAAACCCATTGTCACTTAAATAGGGAGTATAGTCAATAGTGTTGTAATGATGATATGACACCAGGTGGGTACTGGAAATATCGGGGAACACTTTGTAAAGTATATGATTGTCTAACCACTATTCTGTAACTAATATAAAACCTGAAACTAACACAAAATAATACTGAATGTAAAGAAATGAACATAGGAGTGAATTTTTTTATAAATTTCAAAGTTTAAATAAAGGCTGTAAAGGAAGGAAGGGGGAAAATAAAAATAGTGGTTTTCATTTTACCACTTTATTGTCTTTTCAGTACATGAAAAAGACAGTTGTCTTTATATGGTGCTTTTATACTTTTCTAAATCATTATCTCATTTTAATTTCAGAGCAACTTAAAGACAAGATAATTATTCCCTCTAATATTCAAAGAAAGGAAATCTTGGTGTCTGGTCTCAATGATTCAACTGTCAAGCCCTTATTGTAAAGCAGGGTTAGTAAAATTTTCTGTGAAGGGTCATATCTATACTAATAAAAGCCTTGGGGGTGATCAGGCCATCAGGGGAGGGTAGTTGGGGGCAATCAGGCCGGCAGAGGAGCAGTTAGGTGTCAATCAGGCCAGCAAGGGAGCAGTTAGGGGGCAATCAGGCAGGCAGGCGAGTGGTTAGGAGCCAGTGGTCCCAGATTGTGGGAGATGTCCGACGGGTTCCAGATTGGAGAGGGTGCAGGCTGGGCTGAGGGACACCCTGTCCAGTGCACGAATTTCATGCACCGGGCCTCTATTGTTATTATATATATAAGCATCATGGTAACCACAAAACAAAAACCTATAGTAACTACACAAAAGATGAAGAGAAAGCAATCTAAGCATACCAGACACACACACACACACAAAAATCAAGTCACAAAGAGAGCAAGAAAAAAAAAAAAGATAAAGTACAAAAGAGCCAGAAAAGAATGAACAAAATGACAATAAGTACACAGCTACCAAGAATTACTTTATATGTAAATTAACTAAATGCTCCAATCAAAAGACAGAGTAGGTTGGTTAAAAACAACAATACCCATCTATATACTGCCTATGAGAGAGACTCACTTCAGATGACACACACATATTGAAAGTAAAGGGTTTGAAAAAGATATTCTAGGCAAATGGAAACCAAAAAGAAGCTGGGGTGGCTATACTCATATCAAACACAACAGACTTTAAAACAAATGTCATGAGATATTCCTTTTTAAAAATCTTTCTTTTTTCCTCTCTTCTTGAATTTTTAAATAATCAGACATCCGTAATAATTTTTAAAAGTGCCTCTGCACAGCACACCAGAACACCTAAGAGATCCTTCCATTTGTGCATCCAAAAAGAGGGTGGATTGGATCTTGGAGGAAGTTACAGAGCCGAGGGAGCTGTGGTCAGCCTATAGCTGTAGCAAGTTCTAACAGAGGAGGTGCAAAGTGAAAGTGGTGAGTGGAAATATACCAGGCTGTGCTGGCTGCAGCTGGGGTGGGAAGAATGCATTCCTCTTCCTGAGGAGGCACCTTCCTGATTAGGGGGAGGGAAAGGAAAGGAAAGAAGGCAGACAAAGAGAACTGAGGACTATGCTTCCTGCCATCTGTCCTGGAATTTCAATAAGAGATCTACTAACTAACCTCTGGAACTCCTTCCACTTGAGAATTCCTCTACTGAGTTGTTGGCACACCCTAAACTTCAGGTGCTAAGCTCACACCTCCCTCTGCTGACAGCTTTTTTTTTTTTTTTTTTTTTTTAATGCCAACACACACACACTCCCAACTTTCTCAGTCTGTCAAGCCAAAACTTGTTCTATAGTGCCACCTTCTGGAAAGTAAAATAAAGTTTCTAATTGCCAACCTGATGAAATGGTAGAATCATACAAAACCATCCCTAAATAAGAATGGTGTTTGCTGCTTCAAATGTGATGGCAGAGCACATTTCATCAAACGTTATGAAAAACCAGGGTACCGAATACCTCAAAGAGAAAAGGACAAATCTTCAGAACTCAAAGACATGAAATGTTACAATCTAACTGACAGAGAATTCAAAATAGCCATATAAAGAAATTCAGTGAGCTACAAGAAACTCAGAAAGGCAATTCAATGAACTCGGGGAAAAAGTGAATGAACAGAAGTACTTTACTAAAAAGATTGAGATTATAAAGAAGAACCAAACAGAAATTCTGGAGTTGAAGAATTTAATGAATGAGATGAAGAATGCATTAGAAAGTATTGGAAATGGAGCAAATCAGGAAGAAGAGAGAATAAATGAGCTGGAAGATAAGAATATAGAAGTGATTCAGGTGGACAAGGAGAGAGAATTAAGATTTTTTTAAAAGTAAAGAAATCACAAGAGTTATCAGACTCCATTAGGAAAGCCAACAGAAGAATAATGAAAATACCAAAAGGAGAAAAGGAGAAGGGGGCAGAGAGTTTTCTTAAATAAAGCTGAGACCTTCTGAAACCTTGGAATAAAACTTTACATACAAATCTACAAAGCTAATGAAACACATTATTTCAGTGCAAAAAGATTTTCTGCAAGACACATTATAATGCAATTGCCAAAAGTCAATGATTAAAAAAAAGGGGGGGGGGGAGAGAATCTTAAAGGCAGCCAGGGAAAAAAGAAAATAACCTACAAAGGAACCCCCATTAGTCTATCAGCGGATTTCTCAGCAGAAAACTCTATAGGCTAGGAGAGAGTGGAATATTATATTTAAAGTATTAAGATATTAAAATAGCCATCCAAAAATATACTATCTGGCAAAGTTACCCTTCAAATGTGAAGGAGAAGTAAAGAAAATAACTATAACAATTTGTTAAAATTCACAACATAAAAGATACAATTTGGAACATCAAAAATATAAAAGAGCTGGATGAATGAAATAAAAATACAACATACCAAAACTTATGGAATGCAGCAGTTCTAAGAGGGAAGTTCATAGAAATAAATACTTACATTGAGAAATAAGTAAAGTTTCAAATAAAAAAAAAAAACAACTAAAATTACACCACAAGAAACTAGAAAAAGAACAAATAAAACCCAAAGTTAGAAGGAAAAAAACAAGATCAGAGCAAAAATAAATAAAATTAAAGAATAGAATTGGTAATCAAAAACCTAACAGAAAATCCCCAGGACTAAATGGTTTCCCTGGTGATTCCATCACACATTTAAAGAATTGCCTGGTCAATGTTGCTCAGTGGTTGAGCTCTGACCCATGACTAAGAGGTCATTGGTTCATTTCCTGGTCAAGGCACATGCCTGAGTTGCAGGCTCGATCCCCAGTAGGAGGCCTGCAGGAGGCAGCCAATTAATGATTCTCTCTCATCATTGACATTTCTATCCTACTCTCCCTCTCCCTTCCTCTCTCTCTAAAAATCAGTAAAAATATATTTAAAAAAAATAAAGAAGGATTAACACCAGTCCTCCTCAAACTTGTAAAATATTGGGAAGGAGAAAACACTTCTAAACTCATTCTATGAGGCCATAATTACCCTAATACCAAACTAGATAAAGATACTATGAGAATAGATATTATAGACCAATATCCCTGTTATAGATGCAAAAAATTCTCAATAAAATATTAACAAACCAAATTTAAGAACCTACTAAAAGGATTATACATCATGACTAAGTGGACTTTACTCTTACTCTTGCAATACAAGGATGGTTCAATATCTGCAAGTTAATAAATGTAATATATAAGATCAATAAAATTAAAAATAAAGAATATCCTAAAGACTCAACCAAAAATACCTGTTGGAACTAATAAATTATTTTAGTAAAGTTGCAGGATAAAAATAAATCAACATACAGAAATCAGTTGTAATGATAAAACATCTGAAAAAAAATCTAATCTATCCCTTTTACAGTAGAACCAAAAATAACAAAATACTCAGAAGTAAATGTAACCAAGGAAGTGAAAGATCTGTAAAACAAAAACTACAAAATTTTGCTAAAAGAAATTTAGGAAGACAAAAACATATAGAAATATATCTCATGTTCATGAATCAAAAGAATTAATATCATAAAAATGTCAATACTACCCAAAGAAATCTACAGATGTATTGCAATCCCTATCAAAATACCAATGGCATTCTGCCCAATGTGGCTCAGTTGGTTGAGCATCGTTCCATGCACCAAGAGGTTGCTGGTTTGATTCCTGGTCAGGGTACATGCCTGGGTTGCAGGCTTGAAGCTCAGTAGGGGGTTTGCAGAAGGCAGCCAATCAGTGTTTTTCTCTCATCAATGTTTCTATCTCTCTCTCCCCCACTCCCTTTCTCTTTCTCTAAAAATCAATCAAAACATATTAAAATTTTAAAGATATTTCAAAAATGCCAGTGGCATTTTCCATAGAACTAGAACAAATAATCCTAAAATTTACAAAAATTAGAACCTCAAAATACCCTAAATTGCCAAAGCAATCTTAAGAAAGAAGAACAAAATTGGAGCTATCACACTTTGCGATTTCAAATTATACTACAAAGCAATGATAATAAAAACAGTATAGTAATGGCACAAAAATAGACACATAGACCAATGGAACAGAATGGAGACCCCAGAATTAATCTCAGCATATTTGTTCAACTAATATTTGAAAAGGAAGTACAAAAAAAACCCAACAGAAAAGGCTAGTCTCTTCAACAAATGGTAACGTGGAGAAACACATGCAGAACAATGAAACTGGACTTCTATCTCACACCACTCACAAAAATGAACTCAAAATGGATATAAGATTTATACGTAATACCTGATACTATAAAACTGGCAGAAGAAAATGTAGGAAAGAGGATCCTTGACATTAGTCAAGGGAATAATTTTTGGAAATAACACCAAAAGCACAAATAATAAAAACAAAAATCAACAGATCAAACTACATCAAACTCAAAGACTTCTATACAACAGATGAGACAAGTAACAAAATCAAAAAACAACCTACAGAATAGTAGAAAACTTTTGCAAGCCATATATTGGATAAAGGGTTAATATCTAAAATATATGAAGAACTCATATAACTTATTAACAAAAAGACAATCCAATTAAAAAATGGGTAGAAGTAAATAGGTATTTTTCCAAAAAGGAAATAAAAATGGCCAACAGGTACATAAAAAGATGTGCAATATCACAAATCATCAAGGAAATGCAAATCAAAACCACAACAAGGTATCATTTCACACCTGTTAGAATAGCTACCATAAGAAAACAAGATACACCAAGTGCTGGTAAGGATGTAGTGAAAAGGGAACCCTTGCACACTGTTGATAGGAAAGTAAATTGGTCCACCCACTATGGAAAACATTATGGAGGTTCCTCAGAAAATTAAAAATAGATCTACCATATGATCCAACAATTCCACTTCTGGGTATATAACCAAAAGAAGTGAAAACAGGGTTACATATAAGATATATGCACTCCCATGTTTATAATAACACTATTCACAATAGCCAAGACAGGAAAACAATCTAAATGCCTATATCAACAAATTAATTGATAAAAATATATAGCATATAAATGCAATGGAATATTATTAAGCCATGAGAAAGGAGGATATCATACTATTTACAACATGAATGGACCTTAATTATGCTAAGTGCAATAAATTATAGAAAAACAAGTACTGTTTGATATCATTTATATGTGTAATTTAAAACAAAAGCAAAAATCCAAAAGAGAAAAATGGTGGTTACCAGAGAATGGGGGTGGGAAAGATAAGATTGATGTTATTTAACAGTAAGAAACTAGCAATGTACAGTAAATAAGCCATACATATCTAATGCACAGTATAATTAATATAGATAATTATACAATATAGAGACTAAAACTTTATTATCCCAAACACTATAAAGAAAGATAATTATGTAATTGTTAGGATTTTTGGGCCAGTGACTCAGGCTGTGAAAGAATTCACAGCTAAAAGAATAATTAAATTTTAAAAAAGAAAGCAATAAGAAACAAAGAAGGAATCACATAATGACAAAGAGGTCAATCCAAAAAGAAGATATAACATTTGTAAATATTTAAGCATCCACCATAGAAGCACCTAAATATACATTAAGCACATATTAACAGACCTAAAGGGAGAAATGGAGAGCAATACAATAGCAGGGGTCTTTAATAACCCACTTTCATCAATGGAGAGATCATCTAGACAGAAAATCAATAAGGAAACATTGGCCTTAAGTGTCACATTAGACAGATTAATTTAACAACTATATACGATTATTTCATCCCAAATGAATAAAATACACATTCTTCTCAAGTGCACATGGAATAGGTCCAGTATAGATCATTTGTTAAAACACAAAGTAAATCTTTTTTTAAAAATACATTTTTATTGATTTCAGAGAGGAAGGGAGAGGGAGAGAGAGATAGAAACATCAATGATGAGAGAGAATCATTGATTGGCTGCCTCCTGCACACCCCACACTGGGGATTGAGCCCACAACCTAGGTATGTGCCCTTGGCCAGAATTGAACCTGGGACTCTTTAGTCTGCAGGCCAATGCTCTATCCACTGAGCCAAACCGGCTAGGGCACAAAGTAAATTTTTTTTAATTTAATAAATCTTTATTGTTTAGATTATTACAATTGTTTCTCTTTTTTCCCCCCATAGCTCCCCTCCATCTGGTTCCCACCCCATCCTCTGCCCTTACCTCCCTCCCACTGTCCTCATCCATAGGTGTACGCTTTTTGTCCAGTCTCTTCCCGCACCTCCCACACCCCTTTCCCCCTGAGAATTGTCAGTCCACTCCCTTTCTATGCCCCTGATTCTATTATATTCACCAGTTTATTCTGTTCATCAGATTTTTTATTCACTTGATTTTTAGATTCACTTGTTGATAGCCATGTATTTGTTGTTCATAATTTTTATCTTTACTTTCTTCTTCTTCTTCTTCTTAAAGAATACTTTTCAGCATTTCATATAATCCTGGTTTGGTGGTGATGAACTCCTTTAGCTTTTTCTTATCTGTGAAGCTCTTTATCTGACCTTCAATTCTGAATGATAGCTTTGCTGGGTAGAGTTATCTTGGTGGTAGGTTCTTGCTATTCATCACTTTGAATATTTCTTGCCACTCCCTTCTGGCCTGCATAGTTTCTGTTGAGAAATCAGCTGACAATCGTATGGGTGCTCCCTTGTAGGTAATTAACTGTTTTTCTCTTGCTGCTTTTAAGATTCTCTCTTTGTCTTTTGCTCTTGGCATTTTAATTATGATGTGTCTTGGTGTGGTCCTCTTTGGATTCCTTTTGTTTGGGGTTCTGTGCACTTCCTGGACTTGTAAGTCTATTTCTTTCACCAGGTGGGGGAAGTTTTTGGTCATTATTTCTTCAAATAGGTTTTCAGTACCTTGCTATCTCTCTTCTTCTGGCACCCCCATAATTTGGATGTTGGTGTGCTTGAGATTGTCCCAGAGGCTCCTTACACTATCTTCATATTTTTGGATTCTTTTTTCTTTTTGCTTTTCCAGCTGAATGTTTTTTGCTTCTTTGTATTTCAACTCTTTGACTTGATTCTTGTGTTCCTCTAGTCTGCTGTTGGGTCTCTGTATAATATTTTTTATTTCAGTCAGTGTATGCTTAATTTCTAGTTGGTCCTTTTTCCTATCCTCGAGGGTCTCCCTAAATTTATCGGCCTCTTCTAGGAAATTCTTGAAAAACCTTATAACCGTGGTTTTGAACTCTATATCCAGTCGTTTGTTTTCCTTCATTTCTTTCATTTGTGATCTGTTTCTTTGTCTCTGCATTTTGGCTGCTTCCGAGTTGGTAGAGTAGCTTTGTGTGGTAAGTGTCCTCTAGGGCACAGTGGCTCAGCCTCCCCAGTCACCTGAGGTGGACACTATTGGTGCACCCCTTTGTGGACTGTGTGCTCAGCCTTGTTGTAGTTAAGTCTTGATTGTTGTTGGAATCACTGGGAGGAATTGACCTCCAGGCCAATTGGCTGTGAGGATCAGCTGTGTCTATGCTGGGAAAACTTCTGTGCTGGAGACAGCCTTATGGGACAAGACTTGCAAAATTGCAAAAGCCTCTGTGCTCAGCTTGGATGGGGCAAAGTTTCAGGGCGGAGCAGACAGCCTTGGTTTCCCGTCAGCCCTGCCCTATGAGGCCCCTGGGTCTCAGTGTCCCTCGATAATCACTGCAAGCACCTCTGAGTTTCGCCTGCTGCCAGACAGTCCAGTTTCTCCCTGAATGAGTTGGGGTTCCCAGAAACTTGCCTGGAACTGGAGTTCAGCACAGTTGGGAGCTTCTATCTCCCTCCCACTTTAGAAAGCCAGCTGTGCACTCAGTCTCCCATGCATTCAGCAGTCAGTCCTCTCTGCACGCACGCACGCGCCTCCAGACCTCTGCCTTCTGCAGCTCCCGAGTCTCAGTGTGCTTTCTCTTTTCCTGACAGTCCAGATTCCCCCAAATGAGTCTGGTTTTTCAGCGTCTCACCCGGGACTGGAGTTCAGTGCAGTCGGGAGCTTCCTTCTCCCTCCAGCTTTAGAAAGCCAGCTGCGCACTCAACCACCTTTGCATACCACCGCCTGTCCTCTCCGTGTGCGAGTCTCTGTACCTCAGCCTTTTGCAGCTCCTCTGAGTCTTAATGTGCTTTCCTCTTTTCTTCTAGTTGTAGAATTTCCACTCAGCCATCTTTCCTGTGGTTCTGGATGGTGTCCATTTTCTCTTTTAGTTGTAGTTTTGATATTGTTGTGAGAGGCAGCAGTTTAGGGGTTTACTATGCTGCCATCTTGGTTTCTCCACAAAGTAAATCTTAATAATATAAAAAATTATTTCCAAATGAGCAGATGAGTGGATTAGAAAACCATGGTACATCTACACAATGGAATACTATCCTATATAATAAAAGGGTAATATGCAAATAGACCGAAAGGCAGAACAACCGAACCAACCAATGAAAGCATAATCTACACTAATAAAAGAGAAACATGCAAAATAACCATCACTCTGCTACACCCACAAGCCATGCCCACCAGCCAATCAGGAGTGAGCATGCAAATTAACCCAACCAAGATGGCAGCCGGCCATGGAACTGGAGCAAGCAGGAGGCTTGGGTTGCCCCGGCAATGGAGGAAACCAAGCTACCCACCTGCCCTGGCCGGCCTTGGCCTCCACTCAAGGCTGCACGGTTTCAATTATAGAAGATAAATAAATCCTAGATACTTGCTTCCAGCCAGCCCTGGTCTCCGCTCAAGGAGGTGCTGAAAAAAAAAAAAAAAAAGGAAAAGAAAATAAGGAGGGGCTGGGACCTTGGTTCGCCAGGGGGTGATCAGGCCAGGATGGGATGGCAGGGGCTGTTGGGGTAAGGAGACCAGCAGGGGGGCCAGTTGGGGGTGAGTAGGCCAGTGGGGAGGGAAGGTGGAGGTGAGCAGGCTGGCACGGGGGGCAGGTGGGAGTGATCTGGCTGGCAGGGGGGGGGCAGTTGGGGGCGAGCAGGCCGGCAGGCAGAGTGGTTAGGGGCAATCAGGCAGGCAGGCAGGTGAGCAGCTGGAGCCAGCAGTCCCAGATTGTGAGAGGGATGTCCTATTGCCAGTTTAGGCCCGATCCCTGTAAACTGGCAGTAGGATATCCTTCGAGGGGTCCCAGATTGGAGAGGGTGCAGGCCGGGCTGAGGGACAACCCCCCCCCCCCCCATGCACGAATATCATTGGTATGCTAATGATATGCTAAGGCTGCTCAACCACTTGCTATAGCATGCACTGACCACCAGGGGGCAGATGCTCCCTCTGGTAGGTTAGCTTGCTGCTGGGGTCTGGCTGATTAGGACTGAGCGAGATGGGCGGGACACACCCTGGAGCCCTACCTCGGTCCCTCCCGGCTCAATTGTGCACTGGTGGAGTCCCTCAGCCTGGCCTGTACCCTCTCATAATCCAGGACCCATCAGGGGATGTTGGAGAGCCGATTTCAGCCCAATTCCCCAGGCCACTCCCCTTGGGAAGGTGCCAGATGCAGGACTCACGGCTGGTGAGTGCTGCTGCGGCAGCACAAACCTCTCCTGATCGGGACTGATTGTGTGTGAGCCTGTGGCAGGCACAGTGGGGCGGGGATGAATGGGAGTGGCAGGTAGGAGCTGCAGGCAGTGTTGGACTTCGGGCCCAATCCCTGCAGGCCACCCAGAAGGACCCCACCCATGCACCAATTTGTTCACCAGGCCTCTAGTGCTGCTATAAAAAGGAAGGAATTCCTACCATTTGTAACATCATGGATGGAGCTGGAGAGCATTATGCTAAGTGAAATAAGTCAGTCAGAGAAATATAAATATCACATGATCTCACTCATTTGTGGATTATAATGAACAACATAAACTGATGAACAAAAATAGATCCAGAGACAGAGAAGCATCGACCAGATGCTCAAACCTCAGAGGGAAGGTAGGGGAAGGCGGGGGGAAGGGTGAGAGATCAACCAAAGGACTTGTATGCATGCATATAAGCTTAACCAATGGACAGAGGCACCAGGGGGGTGAGGGCATGAATGGGAGTGGGGTGGGGGGGGGCAATGGGAGGATAAGGACACATATGTAATACCTTAATCAATAAAAAAATTAAAAATTAAAAAAAGAAATATAAGAACTAAAAAAATAATATAAAAAATTGAAATCATATCAAACATCTTTTCTGATCATAATAGTATAAAACTAGAAATCAATTACATGAAGAAAACTGAAAAATTCACAAATATGTGTATATTAAACAACATGCTACTAAACAATCAATGAGTCAAAGAAGAAGTCAAAAGAGAAATAAAAGAAATAGCTTGGGACAAATGAAATAAAAATACAACATACCAAAACTTATGGAATGCAGCAAAAGCAGTTCTAAGAGGGAAGTTCATAGAAATAAATACTTACATTGAGAAATAAGTAAAGTCTCAAATAAAAAAACCTAAAATTACACCACAAGTAACTAGCAAAGGAACAAATAAAACCCAAAGTTAGAAGGAACAAACCAAGATCAGAGCAAAAATAAATAAAATTAAGACCAAAAGGACAACGAAAAAAAGCAATGAAATAAGGACTAACCTTTGAAATGATAAAATGACAAGGCTTTAGATAGACTCACCAAGAAAAAAAGAGAAAGGACTCAAATTCAAAATGAAAGAAGTGATAGTTTAACTGACACACAGAAATGCACAGGATCATAAGAGACTACTATGAATAATTCTATATAATAAAAGGGTAATATGCAAATTGTCCCCTCAACCGGGGAGTTTGACCTGAGTTCGAGCAGGGGTGGGGCTGGCCCGCCAACTACTCGGGGTCCCTCCCCTGGCTGGACCCAGCCCAATTGACCTGATTGGGATGGGCCGGCCAAACTCCACCTGTGCATGAATTTGTGCATTAGGCCTCTAATTGTACAACAAAAAGTTTGACAAGCAGAAGAAATGGATAAATTCATAGAAAAATACAACCTAACAAGACTGAAACATGAAGAAATAAAAAGTCTGAACAGACCAATTATGAATAAGGAGACTGAATCAGTAATCAAAAACTTCCCAACAAACAGAAGTCCCAAACCAGATGACTTCACTGGTGAATTCTACCAAACATTTAAAGAAGAATTACACCAATCCTTCTCAAATTCTTCTAAAAAATAGAAGAGGAATAAACACTTCTAAACACATTTTATGAGGACAGCATTCTCCTGATACAAAAACCAGACAAGTCTATTCCAAGAAAAGAAAATTATAGGTCAATATTCCTGAGGAACATAGATGCCAAAATTCTCAACAAAATATTAATAAACCAAATTCAGCTATACATTAAAAGGGTAACACAGGATAATAAAGTGGGATTTATTTCAGGGATGCAAGAATGGTTCAAGATTTGCAAATCAGTCAATTAGACATACCAAATTAACAAAATAAATAATAAAAATCATATGGTCATCTTAATAGATAAAGAAAAAACATTTGACAAAAATACATTTATTTATGATAAAAATTTTCAGCCAAGTAGATATAGAGAGAGTGTACCATGACACAAAAAAGACCATATATAATAAACCCACAGCTAACAGCACAGTCAACGGTGAAAAGCCAAAACCTTTTTCTCCAAAATCACAATACATGGATGCTTACTCTTGCTATTTTTATTCAACACAATATTAGAAGTCTTAGCCAGAGTAATTTGGCAAAAAAACAAAAAGAACAAAAACAAACCAACCAGAAAAAAAGTAAAAGGCATTCAAATTGGAAAGTAAAACTGTCACCATTTGCAAATGAGGTGATATTCCATAAAGAAAACCCTAAAGACTACCTCAAAAACTGTTAGAATAAATGAATCCAATAAAACTGCAGAATACAAAATCAATATACAGAAATATGTTGAATTTTCAAATGCTAATAATAAACTATCAGAAAAAAAAATTAGGAAAACAGCCCTATTTACAAGTGCTTCAAAAATAATACCTGTTAAACTAATAAAACATTAGGGAAAGAAATTGAAGGAGACAAAAATAAATGAAAAGGTATTCCAGGCTCATGGGTTGGAATAATTAATATTGTTAAAATGTCCACAATACCCTAAGCAATCTACAGATTTAATGCAGATTCTATCAAAATTTCATGGCATTTTTTTCAGAAATAGAACAAACAATCCTAAAATTTCTTTGGAACCACAAAAGATCCAAAACAGTCAAAGCAATCTTGGCAAGAACAAAGTTAGAAATATCACGTTCCTTGATTTAAACTATATTACACCCTGGCTGAGTGGGTCAGTTGGTTGGAGTATCATCCTGTACACCAAAAGGTTGCTGGTTCAATTCCCGTTCATGGCACATACCCAGCTTGCAGGTTCTATCCACAGTCAGCAACTGGTTGATGTTTCTCTCTCACATCGATGTTTCTCCCTCTCTCTTACTCTTACTCTCTCTCCTCCTTCTCTCAAATTAATAAGAACATATTCTCAGATGAGGACTTTAAAAAAACCACACTATATTACAAAGTTATAGTGGTATTAGCATAAAAACAGGCACATAGATAAATTAAACAGAATAGAGAGCCCAGAAATAAACCCCCATATGTATGTTCAATTAACTTAGAACAAAAGAGCCAACAAAGGTTGG
Organism: Plecotus auritus; assembly: GCF_963455305.1. NCBI lineage: Eukaryota > Metazoa > Chordata > Mammalia > Chiroptera > Vespertilionidae > Plecotus > Plecotus auritus. The sequence continues at coordinate 61,601,576 of NC_137772.1, read as the reverse complement.
GAGGGAAGTAGGATCACTCTTGTTCATATGGAAAATAATGCAATAATTAATAAGTAAGAATACAAGAATAAACTCTGTTTCATGTACTCACAACTGTAAACTGGCTTTTGCCCCACCCTGTATGCAAGGGGAAAACCCATCAGTTTAACAGTGTTGAGAAAACTACACAGACACATGCAGAAGACTGAAACTGGAGCTCTATCTTACACCATACAGAAAAATTATCTCAAAATGAATGGAAGACCAGAAACATAGCTCCAGGGTGCCTGCTGGCAGCCAGAGGAGGGAAGCCTGGGTCCCAGGTGCTGGAGGGAAGCTGGTGCCGACAGCCAGGGGAAGGCAGGCCTATTCTTGCACAAATTTTCATGCATCGGGCCTCTAGTCCTATCTAATAAAAGAGTAATATGGAAATTGACCTTCACTCTGCGATGCCCACAGCCTATCAGGAGGGAATATGCAAATTAACGTGACAAAGATGGCGGCCACCACGAAGCCAGCCAGAGTGGGTGGGAGGCTTGGGTCGCCCCCAGCAATGGAGGAAGCCAAGCTTCCCACCGCCTGGGCCAGCTGCTGAAGGAGGGGCCTGTGGGTGACAGCCACGGAGCAGGCCAGAGCGAGTGGGAGGCTTGGGTCGCCCAGGCTGGCCACCAAGGGAGGGGCTTGCAAATGGCCCTCAGCCCCTCACCCAGGCTGGCCATGCCACCATCGGGGTGAGGGTCCCTGCTGGGGGGCGTGGCCAGCCTGCAAACAGCCATCAGCCCCTCACCCAGGCTGGCCACACACCCCCAGCGGGGACCATCACCCCATGGGGGCGTGGCTGGCCTGCAAACTGCCTCAGGCTCTTGCCCAGGCTGGCACCATCCCCAGTGGGACCCCCACCCCAATGGGGGTGTGGCTGGCCTGCAAATCACCATAGGCCCCTTGCCCAGGCTGCCCTGCCCCACAAGGGAACCTCCACTCTGATCTGGGACACCCTTCAGGGCAAACCAGCCAGCCCCCACCCATGCACCAGGCCTGTATCTATACTAATAAAAGGGTAATATGCTAATTAGACTGGGAGAACCTTCCAGGAGACCTTCCCGACGTTCTTCCAGACAAAGCCATGGTGGCGGGGCTGAAGTAGAGGCGATTAGGGGCCAAGAGGGGAGGGCAGTTGTGGGTGATCAGGCCAGGATGGGATGGCAGTTGTGGGTGATCAGGCCAGTGGGGGCCCAGTGGAGGTTATCAGGCCAGCGGGGGGGGGGGGGGAGCAGTTGAGGGGGAGCAGGCCGGCAGGGGGGGCCAGTTGGGGGCAAGCAGGCCGTAAGTGGGGGTCAGTTGGGGGCAAGCAGGCCAGTGGGGAGGGCAGTTGGGGGCAAGCAGGCCGGCGGGCAGAATGGTTAGGGGGCAATCAGGCAGGCAGACAGATGAGCAGTTAGGAGCCAGCAGTCCCGGATTGTGAGAGGGACATCCCCCGAGGGGTCCCATATTGGAAAGGCTGCAGGCCGGGCTGAGGAACACCCCCCCCCCCCCACTGTGCACAAATTTTTGTGCACCGGGCCACTAGTCTATAATAATAAAAGCGTAATATGCTAATTAGAACAGACATTCTTCCGGAAGTCCTTCCGGACAAAGCTGGGGCTGCGAGGGAAGCCTGGATCCCAGGTGCCTGCCAGCAGCTGGGGGGATGCCCAGATCCTGGGTGCCAGAGGGAAGCTGGTGCCAGTAGCCGGGGGAAGGAAGGCCTACTCTTGCACGAATTTTATGCATCGGGCCTCTAGTAACAAATAAAAAACTGAGCTCATAGATAGAGTATAGATTGATGGTTGCCAGAGGTGGGGCTGGAGGTCAGGCTGGGGGTGGAATGAGTAAAAAAGGTCAAAAGATACAAACTTCCAGTTATAAAAAAGGCATAGGGATGTAATTAACAGCATGATGGCTATTGTTAATATTATATTGCATATTTGAATACTGCTAAGAGAGTAGATCTTAAAATTCCTCATCACAAGAAAACATTTTGTAACTATGTGTGATAATGGATATTAACTAGTCTTATTATGGAGATTATTTCACAATATATTCAAATATCAAATCATTATGTTGTATGCCGAAAACTGATTTAATGTTACATATCAAGTATACCTCAATAAAAAACAAGCATAAAATTAGCCAATATAAGAATAAATTAGAAAATCTTTGATGTAATGGCAAGTACTGACTGTTTAAAAAGCCATTCAAATTAATTCATACTAAGCTTGTTTTAGTCTTTATTAATCAGGCATTAATAGTATAGTGTGTTTCTTTTTAAAGCATAGTTGGTAATAGTCTTTTTTGAATTTAGCAATAAAACTTCACCTTTATTAACTTTAAATGACGATAAACTTACTATGTTATATAATGACTAGAGGCCCAGTGCATGAAATTCATGCATGGGGGGGGGTGTCCCTCAGCCCAGCCTGCACCCTTTCCAATCTGGGACCCCTCGTGGTGGGATCGGGCCTAAATGGGCAGTCAGACATCCCTCTCACAATCCAGGACTGCTGGCTCCCAACTGCTCACCTGCCTGCCTTCCTGATTGCCCCTAACTGCTTCTGCCTGCCAGCCTGATCACCCCCTAACCACTCCCCTGCCAGCCTGATTGATGCCTAACTGCTCCCCTGCCAGCCTGGTCACCCCTAACTGCCCTCCCCTGCAGGCCTGGTCACCCCTAACTGCCCTCCCCTGCAGGCCTGGGTCCCCCCAACTTCCCTCCCCTGCAGGCCTGGGTCCCCCCAACTTCCCTCCCCTGCAGGCCTGGTCCCTCCCAACTGCCCTCCCCTGCTGGCCTGATCGCCCACAACTGCCCTCCCTTGCTGGCCATCTTGTGGTGGCCATCTTGTGTCCACATGGGGGCAGGATCTTTGACCACATGGGGGCAGCCATCTTGTGTGTTGGAGTGATGGTCAATCTGCATATTACTCTTTTATTAGATAGGATAGAGGCCTGGTGCACGGGTGGGGGCCAGCTGGTTTGCCCTGAAGGGTGTCCCAGATCAGGGTGGGGGTTCCCTTGGGGCGTGGGGCGGCCTGGGCGAGGGGCCTGTGGTGGTTTGCAGGCCGGCCACGCCCCCTGGCAACCCAAATGGAGGCCCTGGTATCTGGGGTTTATTTGTCTTCTACAATTGAAACTTTGTAGCCTGGAGTGGAGCCAAGCCTTCTGCTTGCTCTGAGGCGGCAGCCATTTCTATTGGGATTTTTGTATCTTCTATAATTGAAACTTTGTAGTCTTAAGCGGAGGCCTGGGCGGCCAGGGTGTGCGGAAAGCTTGGCTTCCTCCATCACCGGGGGCAACCCTAGCCTCCTGCTCTTTCCAGCTCCGTGGCTGCCGCCATTTCTGTTTGGGTTTATGTATCTTCTATAATTGAAACTTTGTAGCCTTGAGTGGAGGCCTAGGCCGGCAAGGGCAGGCAGAAAGCTTGGCTTCCTCCATTGCCAGGGAAACCCAAGCCTCCCTCCTGCTCTCTGTGGCTGTAGCCATCTTGGTTGGGTTTATTTGCATATTCTCTCCTGATTGGCTTGTGGGCGTGGCTTGTGGGCGTGGCTTGTGGGCGTGGCTTGTGGGTGTAGTGGAGGTATGGTCAATTTTCATATTACTCTTTTATTTGATAGGATTATATGCTAGTTTATAGTGTAAATGAATAACCTAGGAAAAATTATCTGACACTACCATCTTTGGTTTGAATCATATCTTTGAGAATTAAAAGTGCCTCCTTTCCCCCTTAAAATCAACAGGTATTATTTGTACATCAGAAAATAATAGGAAGTAGAAATCAGGAAGAAGAAAGAAGAAAAAAGAAATGTACAGAAGGATTAAGAAAAAGTAAGCTACAATGGTTTAGTCTCTTCTTTGGGAAAATTCAATTCAATAATTGATTTCAGATTTTAAAAAGTAAAATGAATTTTTATCTTAATATTACTCTATTTTCAGATTTCTGGAAAGCAATGATTAAAAGTTTGAGATTGAGAAATGAGTATAACATTTTCACCTTATTGTTTGGTCACCTTGTCTTCACTAATAATATTCTCATGAGTATGTTGCAATAATGTGGAGAAGTGTAGTAACTTAGGCAATTATTTTGTAAGTCTTGGTTGACAAAATAAAGTCTTTTGGAACCACTGGATATATTAGATGTTGTTCTTTTGTAATCTGAAATTTTATTCATTAAAAATGTTGAAAATATCACCAAAGATGTCAATTTTGTTACCCAAATATTTTACTTTTCAATGAAAAAACAACAACTGCATCCTATATCAAGTCCCTATGTTCTGCTGTATCCTATGTCAACCAAAAAAACTTTGATGTAATAGCTGCAATCTCTGAATAAAAGAGGGAACAAAGTTATTTGTGATTCTCTTTTAATAAAATTAGCAAATCTCACTGGCTTTTAATATATAGTGACAACCAGACTTTCTTTAGATGCTAAAGGCTATCAGTGTGATTTCAAAAGACACTCTTATTAACAGCTTAAATTAATTTTTTAAATACTTCTGGACTATTTCTGATTTTGTTGTGAATGGCACCAAGTGTTACACTGGTGTGGTCAGACTAGACCCAGGTTCAGCAACATGGGTACTTGAGTTCTGGCTAGGAAAGAAAGCCAAGACTCAAACTATAAGTGAACATTTATTTGGAAAGTCACAGAAGTAGAATAAGTAATTTATAGAAGAAATTCATGCACGGCGGGGGGGGGGTGGGTGGTGGTGGTGGTGGAGGGTCCCCTCAGCCCAGCCTGCACCCTCTCCAATCTGGGACCCGTCGGGGGATGTCTGACTGCCGGTTTAGGCCCAATCACGGAGATCGGGCCTAAACCGGCAGTTGGACATCCCTCTCCCAATCCTGGACCCCTGGCTCCTAACTGCTCACCTGCCTGCCTGCCTGATCCCCCCCTAACTGCCCCCCCTGCCAGCCTGATAACCCCTAACTTCCTCTGTCTGCAGCCCTGATCGCCCCCAACTGCTCCCCCCCCCCCCCCACCCACCGGCCTGGTTGCCCCACGAAGCCTGCTGTTCGGTGGTTTGGTCACCCCTCACTAACCTCCCTGCCAGCCTAGTCACCCCACGCAGCCTGTTCGGTCGTCCGTTCAGTTGCAATGGTTGCTTAGGCTTTTATATAGATAGATGGGCTTAAAAAAGAAGTTATAGAGACAAAGGAAGGGCCTGCCCTTGGAGCTTAGAAGTGGGGGGATAGGGATAGGGAATGGGAAGGGAAAGGCAAGGACAAGCCCCCAGGAGAGAGAGCAAGCTGTGTCCTCTGTCCTGAGGGTTTTAAGGGTGGAGAATTTAGGGGTGGTTTCAGGGGAAGATATTAATAGAATATTCATCAGCTTTCCAGGTGTGTCCTTTCAGGGTTGGGGTATCCACTGATCTATTGGTCAGTGCATGGTCCGGGGGTCATTATTCAATGCAGCTGGTACTGACATCAGCCTTGGTGTTGCTTGTCTGGTTTAGCTGCTTTTCTGGGCCTGAAGCTGAAATACCACTGAGGCCTAGATGTTATCTCTAGGGAGGAAAAGTCAGAGGGTGGGGGTTGGGGGGGAATGGGAGATATCTGTAATACTATCAACAATAATAAATATATTTTAAAAAAGAGAGTCCAAACTGCATGACCAGCAACATGCCAGGGGAAGAAAAGTCACCCTCAGGGCAAGGTCCCACCCTACAATTGTCCTTTGCTTTCTGCCCTGGTGACCTTCTCTACCTGGCCCACCCACCTTGCTCTGTTCAGGCTGTCTACTGACTACCACAATTGTATCTACTGCTCTATCAGTTGATCTAAACAAAAAAAATAAGCAAGCTCATACATAGAGGTCCAGAGAACAGATTGGTGGTTGCCAGAAACAGGGAGTGGGGGGTTGGAGAAATGGGTGAAGGTGGTCAAAGGTAAAATAAATAAGTAAAATAAAATAAAATAAGGAGATATGGTTTTTCACATATTAGTTTATTTAGCATGAAAAGTCATGTAAAACATATCTACACATAGCAGCAGAACTTTATTTTGCTGGCTGCTCTTCTTTTATTACATAATATACTTATAAATACAATAAATTTGAAGCTTTCTAATTAATACTTGTAGAATGGCTAAAAATACTTCCAACAGCTTTGTTAGTTTTATTTTTAAAAATAATATACAAGGAACTTATTGATAAATTTACATTTTTGTGTTTCCAGGTGTTTGGCTAATTTTGAAAAGTGTAAACTTGCACATTTAAGACTCTTTTAAAGATTACACCTCTCGGTTTGTTATTTTCATTACACATATAATAAAACATATGAGAGATTGTAAAATCCTGTCTTTTTTTTTCTTTTTATAATGAGACTCAAATAACATTGAATTTTCTGATTAGAGTCAACATTTTTCTTATAATACAAATTTTATACATTTAGATCCTGCAGTTAAATCTGAACTTGATCATATCTCTGTATTTTGCATGTCATTGTTCTTTATACCTTCTAATAACAAGCTACAATTTGCAAGATAATTGGACTATTCTCATGAAGAACTCAACAATTGTCAAGAACTAAGGACATGCCTGAAAATTCATAACCAAGCTCAGTGGAAACTCCTGACGTTTTTTGAAGCCAGAGGACAGTTATGCTGCTCTTTGCTTCACAATTAATTGTAAAATGTAAAATCAGATTGTGGAACATTCCCTGCATTAGTTTTCAATTGCTGCATAACAAGTTGCTACAAGCTTAGGGGCTTAGAACAACACAAGTTTATTATCCGACCATTTGCTAGGTAAGAAGCCTGGGTCTCTGCTCAGGGTTTCTCAAGGCGGAAATGAAGACATCTGATGGTCGGCCTTCCTTTTTCAAACTTGGGTGTTCTGCGCTCATCCATGCTGCTGGCTGAATTCAGTTCCTTCCAGTTGTAGGACTGGGGCCCCCGTTCTACAGACTGTCAGTATGGGGTCTATCTCAGTTCCTAAATGTCCTACTTTGTCATGCGGCTTTCTCCTTATGCCTCATATCTTTTTCTAGAGAGGCCCGGATGCTTTTAAGGGCTGCCTTAATTGGATTTGGCTCACCTGGCTACACTTCCTTTTGATGAGCTCAGAAGGCAACTGGGGAGTGGATACTCCATTTTATACAGGTGTTCCGAATGCACTCAAGAGGGAAGCATACATAGTGTGTGCACTAGAAGGCAATAATCTTGGGGGGGATGCACCTCAGAATTCTGCCTATCACATTGGTCCATTATGTAGATAGTCAAATTAACTATATCACAGGCCAGAACCTCAAGTGAGATACTAGTGAGAAAAAGATCAAATGACCTTCCCTAGCTAAGACATGCAATTATCACATTATTCCTGTGAGATAGCTTTTATACACTTACACTTCCCAGTAACCATTTCTTAGTTTGCAGGGGTCTTGTTAAGAATCTGTGAAATCCTTTCTAATATTTTCTGTTAATTATTTTCTGTTCTATTTTATAACTTTTTAAAAGAAAGCTGATCATGACTCCCAAAATGAATTTCACAAAATGGATTTCATGATCCATGATTTAAAAACAAGGTCTTAAGGGACAAATTTTATTTTAATGAGTAATCTAAAAATAATTATCTTCATAGAAAAAAACTACTCAAATATATTTATAAAAAGTAATTATTTCTGAATAAATTAGTATGAACTAAATTATAGGTGCAGATGAGCTAGATTCACAAATGCATAATCTTCAAATGTTTACTTAAAATTATCACAGGCCAATTAACAATATCATAATCCTCCACAGGAGGGCAGCATCGGTTCTAGGTATGCTTTAGGCTTAACTTAAACGTGCTATTTTCTAGTGAGTAGGAATTCTGGTAAATGAATTATTTATTGTGTACTAGGAAAGGCAAAAAGTGTTCCTGCTTGATAATTGTGAATCATTCTTGTCAAAAGAGCTACGATTGATTTTTCTGTCTGCTCCAGGAGAATCTGTGGAATTCTTCTTTTATCCCTTCCTTCTTTCTCTCCTCTTGCATTTCTTTCACCCTATTTTCTTTTTCTCCTACTTTTCTTTTTTGTCCTTTTTGTCCACTGCAGGCCTAGTTCTCCCACAGGTTCAAGTAAGGTCAAATACCATGGACCCGGGTATTAACATTTGATTCATAAACATTTGATTCACTGTAGAGTCACTCTCTTAATTTCCTCACTAACCACCACCTTCTTGCTACCTGTGCTAACCAGGGGCTCCTGTGGTGTCATTTTTGTGAACTGATACCAGGCTCTTCACCAGTGTGAGAGGGGAGGCCTGCCTGGAGATGTGTCAGGATGCCTAATGAAATATTGTTAGACTATTAGGTCTTTTGAAGCTTAAATCTAATCATGAGTATAGAAGGGACTGTACTATTTTGAATCCTTCTTCTCACCTCTACTCTGGACCCACTACAATCTCACCTTAAAATCATAGTCTGATTTAATATCATCCTGTGACTCAATCAATAGGAAATGGGTAAGAGTGCCCAAATGTTGTAGTTCGATATAGAATGAATTTGCTGCCCTTTGTTTTCCTTAGGCCTGCATTGACACAGGTGATATCATGACTCTTTGTGTGTATTTGTTTCAGATGCTTCTATTTTGGGAGGGGTTGAATTAACCAGATTGTATTTCCATATTTTTAAAGGGCCTAAAGTGCATTGAGTATAGCTACCTATGTGAATTTCATATTTTTTCTATTTACCAATGTGCCATTTAGAGAGGTTTTGCAGTTGACCTGCTTTCTCATGATGTTCCCACAGCCCTTTCCTTCTCTTCATGCCCTGCTTCAGGAGTCTCCTGAAACCAATTCCGGGAAGTCTGATCCATAGCTGGTGTGTCCTGTAGCCACTCATCATCTGGCATTGTAGGTCCCTGTTGACTTGCCAGTCTTTCTAAATAGACTGTACTTCCTTTAAGACAAGGACTGTGCTCTTATCCTAGACATGGCATGGTGCCTAGTAAGAACATAAAACATTTTGTATTAACAGAATCAGAATAACTGCTGATGCTGTTGTTGACCTTGAATTCATAGACAAAGTGATTGATAGACAAGTTGGTAGACAAGGTCTTATAGGTAGGAAGAAGCCAGAATGGCAGGGGAACAGAAAATTAAATGTGTTTGAATGGGAGAAATGTCCAAAACAAAGTGAGATGAGGTCAAGAAATTGTGGGGGATGAGAAATGATGGACATGATGATGGACAATGAGCTGATGATGGACATGTCAAGTGTCTGACGAGGTTTTGGGAGGTATGGGTTGCAAATACAGCTGAATACTTTGGTTCTGGGAGGAACAGGCAACAAGTCTTCTCTTAGTATCCTTTATTCTGGTGCCATGACCACTAGGAAGCACAAGAGACCTGCTAGATGCTTGGGGCAAGGAGGAGGTGTCAACTTAGAAGGAGGGTGCTGGAAGACCAGATAGGACTCATGCTCTGGGCCATGAGAACTTGACCTGAATCCTGAGTAGAATGTGGAGAGGAGGAGCAATATTATGGAGGAGAGAAGGAGTAACACACTGGTGGAAAAAACCCCAACATACCAGTTTGCTGGAGCTATGGTCTATATTTGAAGGAGAGCAATTCAGGATCTGTCATGACAGGAACATAGAATGGCATATGCTTCCATAGTTAGGGACCCAGAATCAAGCATTTTAAACCACAGTTTGAAGATCCCTTGGAAAAAGTCTCTTATTACTGAAACTCAGAAATGAGCCATATTCTGGAAATTGGATAGTTTCTCTCCTGTGAATGCACATATTCTCCCATTGGTAGTGGAATAGCAAACCCTTAGAAAAAAACCCTTAGAAAGTTAATAGATGAACACTAAGTTGCTTTGCTGCCATTACAGGTGATACTAAAGTTGATGAAAACAAATTGACTAACTTTTTCTTAATTCAGAACAAGTGTTTGGGAAGCACAGCAAGTTTTTGTTATAGATGTATATATGAACATTAGGATGAGGGGTGAGCTGAACATTTCTCCTTTAAATTTCTTTTTTATTTTGTTTTTCATAACTATTCCAAAAAGGAGAAGACTGATAAAATAAATATGTGAAGAGCAAGGCATATATATGTATGAAGGATGAAAAGCTCTAAGTATAAGAACATTCACTGAGGTATTTTTTTATAGCAGTGAAAATAGGAAATAATATAGAAGAGCATCAGTAGGAATATGGGAAAAAAAGCATGGAACAGTGGAAGACTGTATAGTGGTTTAACTGAATAAGCTAAATTATATGGAATAACGAAAATTTTTTGAAAACATTTTTTTCGAGTTTATTGCGATATAATGAATATATAATGAAAACACAATTTTGAATAAAGAAAGCAAGTGATAAAATGATAGCATTTTATAAATGGTAATATTGAAACAAAATGATAAATTGTATAATTCATAACAAAGCTTGAAAATACTTGCAAGGAAGGATAAATCCCCAAATCAGGATATTGAATTTCTAAGAGGTGAAAGGAGAAGGAGATGGGAGATGGAGGTTGTAGCTGAAACTATAATATCATATTTTTAAAAATACAATTCTGAAGCTAACGTGGCAAAATGTTAAAATTTATTAATTTTTTTGTGATGGATTCACCAATATTTTGTTCTTTTTGGTAGTTGTGAAATGTAAAAATACAATTAAGGAGACATATAGATGTAAACCTTTAAAAATTAACCTCAGAGAAGAACTATTATCAAAAGCCTCAGTTTATCAGCCTTTTCAACAGAAGCCCCACTTCATTAAATAGTGCCACCCCTATGCTGTGGCCTCTGTGAAATCCCCAGGGCAAGGAGAGGCTGCAGAGGGAGCGGGAATGCAAACCAATAGGACTCTTTGGCTACCAGGAGGTTTTTATTTCCTCCCAAATGGGGACTCTTTGAAGGGAAGGAAGGTCTTTGATCTTCCTGTACCAATCCAGCACATCCAGCCAAGTGCGAGGAACACAAAGGCAGCTGAAAATATCAATAACAAAACTTTCAGTTGTCCTTCTGAAGAGCTCAAAGCAGGTTCACACGGATTCCCTCCTGTCCCTCGCTGGGGTCCTGGGAATCTGATTCAGATCACATTACCAGCGCCACTCTGCCTCATCACAATGGCCTGTCCTGTTCAATACGGAGCCAGAGGGCTTTGTTTTAGGAAAGATGACCTGGGAAGTCCTGCCGAGATAGGTTAGTCTGGATTGTGTTTGGCTCATCTCATTACCCGCTGGAGAAACGTGGAGAACAATGACGATGTGTTTCTCTGTTGGATTTTATTGAAAGGAACTTGTAGTCAATACTTCTGACGGTGACAGAGCCTTAGCATGTTTTCTCTCAGTGCCTGCCATAGAATTCCGGAGGGTTTCCATCGTTCTGTCTATAAGTCATCATTTTGAGGGTTCTCTTTGTGTAAGATGTAGTAAAAGTTGCCTTAAGGTGATTCAGGAAAACTAGAGATCTGTGTATTTTGGGCCCAAGTTAGTCATTTTCTCTAGGCAAGAAAAAAAATACAACTTTAGCACTTTCCTATCAGATTTCATTATTTATATCACGGGTTAGCGATTAACATGGAGAGTCAGAGAACAGAGTATACTGTTTTGTTTGGTCTGCAGAGATCTTTCTGCCCGTACCATCCTAATTCCTGATAAGTATCTTTGACTCACAGCCAATGGCTTGATTGTTTCCAAAGGATAAAGAAAACACCCTGGATGTTATAATACAGGTTTTACAGCTTCTTTAGGCAGGTGAGTGGTGTTCAAGTGAAAGTGGGTTCCACTCTAGGCCAGCTCCCTCCCTCAGCCAGATGATTCTAAAGATACAGAGAAATTAAAGACAACAGTCAATCTCTTCATTTACTAGGTAGCAAATTATGATGCAGGAAATTATCTCTGTGGTGCCCTGAGTCAGCTAAAGAGGCAGAAATGATGAGTGGAACCTCAGAGCCCTTATAGTGAAAGCTCTGCTGTATGGCTTCTATGTAAGGGATGGGGTCAGGTGCCTGGTGGGCAGTGACTGGGAAGGGAGAAGAGAGACAATTTGCAGGAAGAGGATCAGAAAGTCCTACTGTTGCTCATGGCTACGGGTATAACACTTCAGTTAGACTTGTCTTTGATTTTGGTGGAAAGACTTATTTTTTGAGCTCTTCCAATTTTCCAAGCATTTCATTGAGCATTTAAAAATAAGTTTAAATTCACTTGTCAGACATGCGGATGTATATGATTATGTTAATTTTCTAGAGTAGAAAATCAAGCTTGGAGAGATTTACTTCCCCAAGGTCACAGGTCTAGTAAATGGAGGCGGTGGAATTAAATCTAGGTTTGTACTTGACTTCAAGGCAACTTTTATTTTACTATTCAACATTTGGACCATGAAGTGGATTATAGTGCAAATGGGAGCATCCATGAGCACAAACACGTTCACTCAGAGGCTTTCATTGTGTTAACAAAAGGGTTTCCACAGTGGGGTGCATGTCCCCCATTGTGTACACAGGCTCATCCACTGAGAACTTTCATTTATAGTTTCATCTCAACTTTTAAAAACTATTTTTTGTACATGTTGTAATATACACATTCTATATTACATATATTATTTATATCAGATATAATATATGTAAGTGTATATGAACGTGTGTGTTTGTGTGTGATGTTTGTATGCATATACAAGATACGTGACCAAAAATTTTGGAGTGTGCTGATATAGACCAGGGGCCAAGATAAATAGCCCATGGATCAAATCTGGGCCATAACCTGATTTTGTAAATAAAGTTTTAATGGAACATAGCCATGCTCATTTGTTTGCATATTTTCTATAGCTGAGTCAAGCTGCGACAGAGACCTCATGGCCCACAAGCCCAAACTGTTTCCCATGTGGCCTTTTACAGGAGAAGGTTGCTACCCCCTAACTTCAGTCATGAAGTAGAAGTAGACAATATATGTTTTGAAGCAAAAGATTTTACTTTATTTATTTATATTATTTTTATTTATTTATTTTTTAGTATTTTTTTCTTTATTGATTAAGGTATTACATATGTGTCCTTATTCCCCCATTGCCCCCCCCCCGCCAAATATTTTACTTTAAATACAAATTGATATTTAATCACTGTTCTGCCTAGAAGTGGATAGAGCCCACTATTTCAGCTCAACAATCATAAATCACCTTTTCAGTGCTTGGTATCTCATTACCGAAAATTCTGCATCATATCAGCATGTTCTGTGTGAAATAGGTTATGATGAGCAGGCAGAAGAGTTAGCACAGAAAAACTAAAGGAAAATAGGCAATAACAAACAAAAACAGGATACTTTTGCCCTGGCTGGGTAGCCCACTTGGTTATAGTGCCATCCTGATATGCCAAGGTTACAGGTTCGATTCCCAGTCAGGGCACATACAACAATCAACCATTGAATGCATAAATGAGTGGAACAACAAATTGATCTCTCTCCCCCTTCCTCTCTCTAAAACCAATCAATAATTATTTTTTAAAAACAGACACTTTCCATAACAGCCTGCACTAAGCTAACTACCTGTGGCTCTGAGGCTTGCCGCCTCTAATTTTACTGAGCTGCAGAAACTGCAGTATTTAAACTGTAAACTCAGTCTTAGTCAATCCAGACCAGCTTGGCCTCAACCCCACCAGTAGGTGGTTTCTGGAGTAACTCTAGGATTTGGTCTACCTGGCATCTAGATTTGCCCTCTATTGTCCCTTTGGGATAAGTTCTAACCACAATATAGTCAGCTAGGGTTGTGGTAGTCAGTCAGGTAGGGTGGTGAAAACTTTTGTTGTTTAATCCTCACCAAGGATATTTGTCCATTGCTTTTAGATAGAGTGGAAGGGAGTTAGGGCAGGGAGAGGGAAAAGAAACAGCACTATGAAAGAGACACATGAGTTGGTTGCCTCCTTCAACTTCCAATGCTCTGACCGGGGCCCAGGATCCAACCTGCAACCCAGGTATGTGCCCTTGACTGGGAATAGAACTGACCACCCTTTGGTGTGCAGGCCGACTCTCTAAACACAGAGCCACACTGGTCAGGGTGGGTTGTGATAAGTTTTTAACATCTACCTGCCCTTATACCTGAAAATATCCTGTTCTGATTGTGTAGTTTTCTCCCCTGCCTTACTCAGAGCTCTCTAGAACCATGATTCTGAAACCAAAATGTGGAATGTTGAGTCTGAGTTAGTTGTCTTGTGAAATCGAAGAATGAAGTTGTGGACTAAAATCGTTAGTGGAACCAAAGTTTATTGGGGAAGCCAATCCTGGGAGAGGTGCAACTGGGGTTCCAGGAGCAGGTCAGTGTCCAAGCTTCCTTTCCATGTTACAGTCAGGAGTAGTTTAGTATCCAAGCTCATTAAAGTCTAATAGTCCATGTGTGGAGGCCCACATGGCCATAAGCCATGTGGGCGCAGAGATGTGCTCCCCCACAGAAACCCATTGTATGCAGGGTAGAACAGAGAGAGAGAGAGAGAGAGAGAGAGAGAGAGAGAGAGAGAGAGAGAGAGAGATTGTATGCAGGGTAGAACAGAGAGAGAGAGAGAGAGAGAGAGGGAGGGGGGAAGCGCACACTTTTGTGTATGTATGCTTGTTAGTTCCTGAATTTTGCCTTGGCAACATCTTTTGGCTTGTTTTTTACACCTTACTACCTTTTGATTGGTTATCTGCAAGCTGCCTGTCTTGGCAACATTCGTACATTTTAAAGTTCATGTCTCTTGGGCACGGCCTTCATTCCTCGCAGTTGGGGAACCTTAGTAACTCGGACCAGTTAGGTTCAGGTTTTACTACCTCCTATGGTCCCTGTCTACCTAGCTTTCCTCTGTCTCCTCATTCCCACCACTTGGGGATCTGAAACAGTGCCCTACTTAACCCACCAGCTCAGAAATCTTAGCAGTTAAACAGCCCGAATGGATTACAACTGCATTTCTACTTGCCCTCAGACATTGTGCTTTGGGCTGCTCCATTTCAGAATGACCTAATCCCATGGCTAGGTTAGACTCACATTCTCCACAGATCTGCCCTCACCCCCCTTTCTCTGACAGCTCATTGTGAGGCCCCAGCAGGCCTTGCAAGGAAAACCAAAAGTGTTTTATCTGAGGCCTTCCTAAGCAGTAAACCTTGAGCATCAAATGTTTGAAACAAATAGGATAACAAAGCAAGCTACTTATGAGATAAAGCAGTCACAACTAAGGTATTTCTCAAATGATAAAGCATCTTGCCTGCGAGCTCAGTTCTGCATGTGAGTTCTTCACAGCTTTCTCAACCCCCTTCAGGGCAGAGGAGCTCCTTAGAGGTCTGAACCCTCCTATCATACAGTGATCAGAGACTAAGAATTCCCTCCAGCAGTGACTCCTACACTCAGTGGATTGGTGACCTTGCAATGCCACTCCAGGCCTCACAGGCTCTCACCAGTGTCCTCAGTTTCCAAATAGGGGAATGCCCACTTACACTGGCCACAGTTCAGTGAAACGCAGCACTGATTCCTGATTGCTACGTGATGTTATATGGCAGTAGGGCTGGCCCGGTAGCCACCCCAGTTGTTAAAGGATGCCCACAGATTGTTACCTTGATTTTTGTTTGAATAACTTTGAGGGAAACTAACTATCTTTTGGGATCTAGTCCTTTCTAATTGCTGTAAAGATTCATCACATCATGGAAAATGCCTTCAAGAACATGGCTGATTTTGTACCTGGTCTTACTCCTTCTGCTCTTGTTTCTCTAGCCAGGCAGATGCTTCAGCACATAAATCAGATTAGATTTCTTTTCTGATTAAAATCTCTCATAGTTTCCCATAGTAATCATTAGGGCACATACGGCTCTCCACAGTCTGGCCGTACCTGCCTCTCCACACTCTTTGCCTTCTCCATGCTTTGGGCACATTGACCTTCCATGCTCATTTCTACCTCAAGGCCTTTGCAGTTGCTGCTTCCTCTGCCTGGATATATGCTTTCCCCCAGGATATTTGTGTGACTGGCTCGATCTTATCACCCATGTCTTAGTACAGACGTCAACTCCTTAGAGAAGACTTCTCTGACCACCCACTAAAATAGATACCCCTCAAGGCCCACTCTCTCTCTCTCTTCTGCCATGACCCTATTTTATTGTTTTTATAGCACTTATTACTCTTTGTATTTATGTTATTTATACTACTTACCTCATTTCATTTGATTGTTTATTTATTATTCACTTATTTATTCATTCATGTCCACATTCCAACAAGAATAAGTTCCATGCAGGAAGAATTTCCTTTGTCTTGTTTACTACTTTATATTCAGAGAATAGTAGTGTGTTTTCAATAAATATTTGTGGACAAATGATTGAATGAATAAATGAGGCAATGACTAGTTTTGCCGCTACTTCTTCCATCACTTATTCATCTTCCAAGAAGTATTTCATCTCCATGAGATTTTTAGGTATATCCTCTCAACCAGGCCTCACATTTCACATATACCACCTAGAAAGCCCTTACATTAACTTTGAAGTAATGGTCTGCCATGTCTCTGTAGAAAAATAGGAAACTCAACTGAACAGGCCTATAATTCTAGTTTTTCTAACTTCCATTTAATTAAGCTGTTCACAATTATTAACAAGAAGCCCCCAAAACTTCCTCTGCAAAATACCTACATATTTTTACAAATTTATAAAATTAAATAATGGAGGTGAGAAGGCTATGAAAAGTTTAAAGTATTGTACTAATTAAAATTATATATATATATATATATATATATATATATATATTTCAGAGACATTTTCTTTTATGATTTTGAGAAATGTCCTATATCAAAAGACACTATTTTTAAAACATGGTAGCCAATAACAATTTTCAAATGTGTCTAAACCATACATTACTAATTGATTTTAGTGTAGTTGGATTCAACCAGAACCACATTGAGTAATAAAAGGAATTTATTATAAGGATTTGACTTTATGCAGTTATGGGACCTGGTTTAGAAGTATGTTGACCTAGTGGCTAGTGCTGGGCCCAAGTCACCTGGAAGAGGTTAGAAAGGGAAAAATGGCGTGAAGGTGGGAGGTCAAAGACGAAGTGAAGACCATGAGGAGAAGCCGGAACTTGTATCTGTCTTCCCCCAGAACTCACACTGGTCTTTGCTTCTAAGCTTCCTACTTCATGATAAGGGTGACTGCAGAAGAGCTGCTGCACTTTGCCATGGAGAACTGAAGAAGGAGATCTTGGAGTTGCTGGAAGAACTGAGGCCTGGATATTGCCCCGTCCCAACAGGGTGATCAGGCGAGTCTGTGACAATGTGCATGACGTGAGTTGCAACAGCGCCTGACTTCACCTGATCTTCCCTGTGTAGGCTGCTGCTCTCCTTCCACCTTGTAAATCTTGAATAAACTTCTCTTTTGGCCCATCCTAACTCAAACCATGCAAGGAATCATAGTCCTCACTTATGTAATTTCACACAATGCCAAGTCATCAAAGTGGGTAGCAGATTTTACTAAGCTATACAGTCCCTAAATTGAAGCTCATGGACTCCAGATAGGCCTGGGATTTCAGGTAGTCTAGAGAAGACCAAGCATGTCAAACTCAAAGGCTAACACAGGCCAAATAAAAAAAAGGCATGCGGCCTGTGGGCCATGAGTTTGACATGCTTGGTCTAGACCAGTGGTTGGCAAACTCATTAGTCAACAGAGCCAAATATCAACAGTTCAACGATTGAAATTTCTTTTGAGAGCCAAATTTTTTAAACTTAAACTTCTTAAAAAAAATAAACTTAAACTTCTTCTAACGCCACTTCTTCAAAATAGACTCACCCAGGCCGTGGTATTTTGTGGAAGAGCCACATTCAACGGGCCAAAGAGCCGCATGTGGCTCGCGAGCCACAGTTTGCTGACCACTGGTCTAGACTTTACCTCCAACTAGGAACTCAACCTCTGGGAGGTCACTTAAACACTTGACCATAAGATACTGCATTGGTTAATTAAGAGCATTTAGACGCTATCTCTAAATGGCTTTCTAACACCATGATATCTGACTCTAGGATTTACCTTCTTATTTTTTTAATTGAAAAGAAATGAGTTTAGAAAATACAACCAATGAACAATTTCTTTGATGATAAATGTGTAGACCTAGATACTAGTTCCAAATCTGTGAAGTTTTAAAACTTTGATACTTTTTTGGAGAAACACACTGACCTATTTGTGGAAGAAATGACATGATGAGTGAGACTTGCTTCAAAATAATAAGGGATAAAAGGAAGTGCCAGGGAGGGAAGGGAGTAAACTTGAAACACAATAGGCCATAAGTTAATAATTGCTTAAGTTCATAATCGTTAAATGTGGATATTGGGTTCATTACACTATTCTTTTTACTTTTGTATATCTTCGAATTCTCTATTATGAAGTGTTTATTTAAAAATTGCATGCAAAGTTTTGGTTGTTTCATTTTCCCCTCATTTTATTTAATAATTGACTAAGAAATATGAGGTGTGATTATTCTATTGTAAGATTCCCAGGAAGACAGCCTTCTGCACATATGATAATTTATATTGACTGGTCCCTATAAATTATTCTCCTCTCACCTCCTCGGGTTGCAGCCCCAGACCTGGGAACATTTGTTCACTCACACAGCAGAATATTAAAACATTCAACATGCAAAATGTAATACAATCCTTGTTTTCAATGAGGTGCTTCACCCTTGCCCCAGGAGAGCCTTTTAGGTCCAACTTCACCAAAGAATAAACCTCCTACCTCATGTTTGTGTTGGAGGGAAGAGTCATCCAGCTAAAAGAGTCAGGAGTGGATTTAGAATTCTACCTGTTTCTTCAAATGAGTCCAGTTTTATCAGCCCCCTCCCACATCCCAGCCTGGCTGGCTGGGGCCTGAGGTGGGAACTGACTTAGGCAGATGGGACCCTGCTTTTTGGACTCCATTGAGTCAGTTGGAACTAATACTTGGAATTTCCACTTCTAAAATGTTGTTGACATATCATCTCATCTACAGTTCTTTTTTGTTCTTATTAATTGGTGTTATTTTTATCCTTTTTTTTTTCTAAATTTTAGGATTTAGTAGGAGTTAGAGATAAATGCGTTTATTTAATCCAGTCCCTTTAGCTGGAAATCCCTGCATGAGTATGTCAGCCCAGATTACTGTATCCCCTTGTTTTCATGTAACTCATTTCAGGTGTCTTACATGGATCTACAATTCATCCTTTCTTCCTCATAAGTTAACTGGCCGTGTATCTTGAGCAATGCCTGCCCGGATTTGCAGCACCTGTCAGGCTCACCTGCTGAATCAGATTCCTACTTTCCAAGTCTTTTGATCAGTCCTGTCTCTCCTGGAATGAGTAATGCTACATTGGATAGAATTTTTATCCTAGCTTAACCAAATTATTTTGATTATTTCCATCAAAAGCATCCAGATGTACTACAGAAGAGTACTCTTATCTGTGTTTAAAAGCAGAAGCCAGACTAATTCTACCACCTGGCAGGTTACAGCCAAATCCTGTTTAAGCAACACAAACAGCTTGAGGGAGTTCAATTGGGTATATTTGCAGGCCCAGTGAAAGGGGACTTTTTCTTACACAGATCAATAATTCCTTCTGGTAATTTTCTTAGCTGTATACTAGTATAAGGCATCTTGGGAATGAGTGAAATGCTTGCACAGGTGATGGGGACAGCTCCCTTGCGTAGATATGGTGGAGAGG
This sequence comes from Plecotus auritus, assembly GCF_963455305.1. Taxonomy (NCBI): domain Eukaryota; kingdom Metazoa; phylum Chordata; class Mammalia; order Chiroptera; family Vespertilionidae; genus Plecotus; species Plecotus auritus. The sequence goes on along the minus strand of NC_137772.1, from coordinate 61,581,968 downwards.
TAAGGAGGAGCCAAGGGATCAGTAGGGACCCTGGGAAGTTTCACAGGATTCAGCAGTATGGGACCCCTTTCCCCACATCCTACCTCACGTAGGTGCTCATGCTCAGACCACAATCCTAACTCAGATGAGATCTGAAAGGAATTGTGATCCTGTGCCAATTTGCAAAGCTGCACTTGGAATGTATACTTTAAAATATTTGTTTTGATTTAGACAGTGGTCGTCACTATAAAAAGAGTGGTTTTGACTAAGCAATTTAGATCAAGTATTTAAATGTAGAAAGCCCCCATAATCAGTGGGTCTATTTTTACTTGATAACTTCTCATTGCAAGATAGGGATAAGGCCTCTGATAATAACACTGTCTGATTTTCTTCACTTCTTCCTCCTTCTCTGTTTTTTCTTTTCAATTATTATTATTTAACATTCGTTGATTTCCTGATATTTGAGATAAAAGGGGGTAAGACATAGTTCCCTGTCCTCAAGGAGCTTACTGTCAATATAATAACATTTAACTTTGAGATTGTTATTCAGTTAAGAAGAGGAGAAAATACTTTTTAAGAACCCATATTTTCATTTTCCTCTTTATTTAAAATTGTATTCTCAATTCTCTGCTTCACTTTGTTTCTGTGCAAAAACATTGTCATTGTCACATACTCACATACCACTCACATTTGCTCAACTCCTTTCCCCCCCCCCCCCCCCAAAGAGGGATGTGTCACCTTTGGTTTGGGTTTGTTAGTCATTTATTAGGAAATCTTCCTCAAACCACCTATCCTTTTCCTGTATGTGTGTGTGGGGGGAGTGTTACTCTTCCTTTTTCTTGACATACAACTGACTGTAAATGAATGTCTCATCTGTTTCACATTTCTGTGTGCACGACTCATGAGGTTTGAGTTGGTTTCTTCCATTATCTTAATTGAATCCATCTTCTACATATAAACATTTTTAAAGGAAATGTGAATTGTGCAAGGGAAGGCCAGGGCCTGGAGGTTGAGGCCTCTTTTTATTATTAACTGGCTGGGTTTCCCATGCTACTAAGGCATACTTTTGCCTCAGTTTCCCAATCTTGAGAATTCCCTTTGGAGTAATGGCTCTGTTTATTGCATAGCTGTTGGAGATAAGAAAGGAGCTACATAAACAGGCATGGAATGTTGCCATTTCTGTTTAAACCACTTTCAAGATTGTGCGACATCACAAAATATGTCTCCCCATTGCCATAAAGCAGAGCAAGAATATGTCATGTTTTATATTTCTTCTGTGTACTTCAATGTTTGTTTTGAATTTTTAATTGGCTTCACGCCTTTATTGTTATTCTGAGAGAAGTTATATTGTTAGGATGACGAAAAATAAGCATAAATGAGTCCAGCTTGTGGAGGTAACTTTCTTGGCTTATAGTTTTCTTTTTTGGTCCTTTCACACTACATTTTGCTTCTATATTTTTATATTATTTTCAACCTGTTTGAGGTAAAAATAACTTTAATAAGTCTGACAGTGAGGTAATTTTTTTCTTCTTGTTCATATAGACAATAAAAAATATCTAGGTCCATAAGTTTGCAGGGGATAAAAATAAGGGATAACTCTTCTTCCTCTATATTAAGATTTTTTTTTCTTGTGAATCTACTTAGTTCAGAGCTGTAATTGTTTCTACTTTTTTTTCCTACTTTAAGAGGAAAATCTGTTCCCATAAAATAGTAGTCTTTGACCATGGATTCTTCCTCCCCCTCCTCCTCCTCCTTTTCCTTCTCCTTCTCCTTCTTCTCTTAATCAAGAGACAAAGTGTAGAAAAGTAAGCAAGAATTTATTGACTGCAGCAAAAACAGACTTAGGACAGTGAAACAAGGAAGGGCTTAGAAGAAACAACTGAAGAGCTTAGGCTGGGCTTCTTTGACTCACTGGGAAGTCAGAGAAAGTGGGCCTTGGAGACAGGTTCAGGGGGTTAACCCAGGAAAAGCTGCCACTGACTATTGCTCCCTTGGTTGTAAGTCTGGTGGGGCCCCTTGGAGTTGAGGAGATACATGCCTGTTGGGGAAGGAGAGAAGGGAGGGAATGGCATGGACATGCTTCCTGGAGGGAGAGCACCAATCATGGATTCTTTATTTGATAAAATTGAGGATCACTATAATGCCTTAAAAATATTATTCAATGTGTCAAAATCTTATTTATGCACAGATTTTTCAAGAAATTTCCTAAAATCATGTATATCATTCTCTACAAAGCAGTCAATCATCTTTTAAAATATTAATTGGATGATATCTTTTCTCTCCTTAAGATCTTATATAGGATTTTTATTGCATTTAGAGTAGAATGTAAACTACTTCTTGTACCTCCAAGGCCCACAGTCATTTGATCCTAGCCTACCTTTGCAGTGTTATCTCTTCCAATTTTCTTTTGTTTACTCTAAGTTATTGATTCATTTTTTCACTTGACAAAAATTTAGGGGACCTAGTATGTATTAGGCACTGTTCCATACACTGTAAATACCACCGAGAACAAGTGCAGCAAAGTCTTTGCCCATATGGAATTGGTATCCTAATGGGAAATAGATAATAAACAAAACAATATGGAATATGTTAAGAATGCATCCAGTAAAATCAAATGCAGCAGGCACTGCAGGGCAAACATGGAGGAAGATATCTTTGGTTTGGGTGGATAGGAGAGATTTCTTTAAGGAGATAACATTTTACAGAAGGGGTCATTGAAATTAGTATAAAGCATCAGATGTAGTGGAAAAGCATTCTAAGCAAAGGGAATAATAAGTGCAAAGGCCTTGGAGTAGAAATGAGTTTGTGAACATGAGGGACAACAGGAACAGGAGTGGGGAATGTTAGTGTGAAGGATGAGGGAGGGAGAATTGGGGATTAGATTATAGAGGTAGGCAGAATAAGGTCATGTGAGAACTTGCAGGCAAGGAGCTGGATTTTGTTCTGTGTATGTTAGAAATAGACTCTAAAAATGTAAGAGAGGAAGCTGAGGGGGGCAGAATGTGAAGATTGTTGTAGTTGTATACGTGAGAGATGATGATATCTGGAACTGGGAAAATACATTAGGTTCTGGGGAAGTTTTTGGATTATAAAAAATATTTTTTAAAAAATATATTTTATTGATTTTTTACAGAGATGAAGGGAAAGGGAGAGAGAGTTAGAAATATCAATGAGAGAGAAACATCAATCAGCTGCCTCCTGCACACCCCCTACTGGGAATGTGCCTGCAACCAAGGTACATGCCCTTGACTGGAATCAAACCTGGGACCCTTCAGTCCGCAGGCTGATGCTCTATCCACTGAGCCAAACCGGTTAGGGCTAAAAAAATACTTTTAAGGTTGACCCAAAGTATTATTATTGCATTTGATATAGTGTTTAAGCAGGACAGGAATGGGGGGAGACTTAAAATGACTACTAAATTTTTAGCCAGAGCAGCTGGATAAATGGAGCTTACATTTACTAAAATTAGAAATATTGATGGTAGATCATGATTTGAGGGGAAAGCAAGGGTTTTGTTTTGAATATGTGGAGTTTGAGCAGCCAACCAGAAATTCATTTAATGTCATGGCAATTCAAAATGTAAATCTGGAGCTTATTGGAGAGTCTACTACTGGGATATCTAGATGGTATTTGAAGTGGAAACTGGATAAAATCAATGAGGGAGTTGATGAAGATAGAAGATAGGGCAGAAGAGGAGAAATTGCTTATAAAGGAGACTACAGAGAATCATTAGCTGAGGCAGAAAGAAAACTGGAAGTTTAATGCTTTGAAAATCAAGTGAATAAAGACTTTCAAAAGGGAGGAAATAATTAACTATTAAATACTGTCAACTATGTCAAGTGAAGTGAGGACTGTCTTGACAACTGGATTTGGCAATATGGAACCACTGGTCACCTTGACAAGAGCAACTGAAGTATAGTGGTGGAGTTGAAATGAACAAATTGTTGTTAGCAATTTAGCAGCTGGCTAAGAAATATATTGAATGCAAAAAACAAGCACACGTACACAATATTTTTGTGCTTAGCAACATACTAGTGTTAAGATTAAAATAGCTGTGGTTGCAAGAGTTTAATGTCTTTGTTAGGTTGCATGAAACTTGAGTTTATAAAATACAGGAAGTGGGTTCTTGAGATACAGGTGTTTAGATTCACGGAAAGTATGGGGTAAAGACAGTATACACAATTTCCACGGCCACATGGTCTGAGTTCAAATCCTTGCTCTTCCAGCTGTGTGACCTTCACTCAGTCAGCTTCTTGGGTTTTGGTTTCTTTGCATAAATTGGGAATAATATTGACTATCTCAAAAATTGCTGCTAAAATTTACTAGATTAACATATGCAAAGGGACTTGTGGCACATTCATTTAGCTTCCTTCTTTAAAGAGTTACAGAAAAGTCCAGTGATATAACTGTGTCATTTTGTGCTGAAGCTCATGCCAAAGAGAAAGACTTAAGTGTCCTTAGATTTTTTTTTTAACCTGGAGAAATAAAAATAGTTTAATTAAAAATGTCAACTTTAGCTTCATCCAAGTGTGAGTTAACAGTAATTGTGTAGAGAACTCATTTCCTAGAAGAGGATTATACTAGTGTTTTCTTTTTAAAAATCTCTCTCTCTTTCTTTCTCGTTTCTCTTAATCCTTCTGTACATTTCTCTCTCTCTTTTTTTCTTCCTGATTTCTACTTCCTTTTATTTTCTTATTTTACAAATAATACTTGTAGATTTCAGGGAGAAAATGAGATTGAAAAAAAATTCTTAAGAAGATGGTTCAAACCAAAGATGACAGTGTCAGGTAATTTTTCCTGGGAATTTCCCACCAGGTGACTTCTTGACATTTCTCTAGCTGCTCTTGCTTCATATGGTTGAATGCAGGGAGAACTCATTCCCATTTTCATTCAGCAGATAGTGATTAAAGATGATAAAAGACCTCTGTGGAAACGTCTATGGATCTTAATTCTGTGATCTCTTTCAATCTCCTCCCCTTCCCCCACCACTTTTTTTTTTTTTTTTGCATAGTATCTTTCTAGATGGGGAATTTGAGTAGTGAACAACTTGTAGAGTTGCTGAGTTCCTACCCTTCTTCCTGATTTACTAGTGTCATTTAGCCCTGAGACTCCTTCATCCCGACTCTGAGATGTTTTCTAGAAGCAGGCCCTCTGGCCTAGCACTATTACTTCACATTTATAGTTCAGGAGGTAGAAGATTTCTGTGCCTGGTGACAAATGGTGACATTTCAGACAGCTGAATCCTAGATAGAGCACTTGAGGAAGCAATTGCTCCCCTGAGAGAGTTGTGGGTTGGGCTACTCTTTTGCTTATTGTTTCGTGGAGGTCGATAAATCTGTAGAAATAAGATGTGCTCCAAGATGTCCCTGGAACAAGGTTATAGACTTTGTTTTTGCCTAAGTTGCGTTTGTTACACTCAGCGACTGTGCTGTGAAGAGGGAGGAGGCAGGCCTTGGTTAGGACTGATGAAAGGTGCAGAAGGCAATGGAACCCACACACTGACAGAAGCAGGGCTTTTTCTGCCTCTTGAAACGGGACAGGTTTTCTGTGCATGAGCTTCTGGGGAGCTGTCAAGTGCTAATATAAATTTGACAAGCACTTGTGATTTATATTTTGAATCTTGCCCAAGTCTGTGCAGTGAGCTTTTGGTTTAGTCTATTGGGGAGATTTTGAGCTTACTTGAGAAGGCTGCTTAAAACCAAATGATGTAAGTTGATGTGCAATTGCTGTGAGTTTTTTTTTTCCCCTTCTGAGTTGTTTTTAAATGCAGGAAATATGCAGTTGGAGAAATATGGACTCAGTGCCAGTGTTGAAGTTCTGGGCTAGGGATCAGATTGGGATGGGAGAAACTAAGAACTCTGAAGTCTTGTCTACCTGCATTCCATTTTTCATCTATGCTTTGAAAAGAAGTATCTGTCACATAAACCATGGAAACTCACCCACATTACTAGATCTTGGAGCTCCTATCAGGTTGAGCAGCAAGGAAAATCCCAAGTGGTTAATGCTGGGTCTCATGATTTCAAAGTCCTGTTAGGAAGACTCACCTTTACAAAGTAAATTTTGTGTTTAAAAAAACACACAAACCACTTAATTTTTATCTCCACAGCAAATTATAACTAAAGGAAATACTTAGAATTTTTAAAAAGTTACAGCCTTTTATAAACATAAACTTGCAGGTGTTAGCTTCTCAACATTTTGTACAGGGTAGGGCAAAAGTAGGTTTACAGTTTTTCATATTAAAAATAATAAAATAATTAATAAATAATAATACAAGAGTAAACTCTGTGTTCTGCATACTCACAACTGTAAACCTACTTTTGCCCCACCCTGTAAAAAAGCCAAATGAATGTATTTGTTGTTTGAGGAGAATCACTGGATTACATGAAGTTTTAAGGCTAGGTTTGGTCTTCTTTTTAAGGTAATATTAATAGCTTTAAATAACCAAAGCAAATTCTAACTCTCTACAGAATGCTAATCAACAAAGGCTTGCCTGTTTTCAGAACCCCATGATAAATCAACTTTATGGCCTCATGTGAAAGTTCTGAGATTTTAGGGGAGAATGTTAAAATTAAAATCTCAAGGACCATTCTAGCTGTTATTTTTCTACATAAAATAAATTAAAATAACAACAACAACAGTAACAACGGAGAAATAAGACCAAAATCCCAAAGTCAACTGTCCAACAACTTCCAGATGGTTCTTATCTCATTAAAGCGCACATAGACACCCAGAAACCACATCAGGAAACAGGCCTGTTTGTTCTTGTCCTTTGTCCTGTCTCTGTCACTTTGCTAAATTTTCTCTACAGTGAGAAATAATTAACCTCCTTCCTTCCACATCTGTATCTATTCCTAGGAATTTGAGGGGAATTCTGCCATATTTTCTCATGAGATTGTGAGTTGTGGTGGCTGGTGAAAAGCCCTCAGTTGCAGGGCATCAGACTCTACTAAACACCAGCAACAAATGCTTGCTTTGGCCCCTTAGACACTGTTGAGGGAATAGTGTTGGGGGTGCTCTCTACAATGAAGTTCCAGGGCTCTCGGGAAGATACAAGCTTTTGTAGCCTGAAGCAGAACTGTATATGAGCAGTGACATTTTAATTGTTGCTTTGTTTCTCTGGGTTGAGATCAGAAGTTTTCTAACACAGAGCATATTCATCATTGGTAAAGCCCACCCTGTTGATGCTGAAAAGAAGACTTTGGCCTAATTCTGAATGCCTCTGATAAATAGTTCAGCTACACAGGTTTGACTACTAGACTTTTCTCATTTAACAAAAAAAAGCCACTTGAGAATTTGAAGCTATTCAAGATGCTAGCTATAGTTTAAATGGTTTGAAATAATCAAATGTCTTCATGTTCTTCCAAAGCTCCCTTAAAATTGGGTTAATTAATGTAATAAATAGCTATTGCTTTTCTAAAGGATTATTTAGTACAGACTTTTCCCTGTATACCTCTAAGTTAGAGTGTTAGTAAAACATGGCATACACTGCATACTATTATTCAGCTTTTGCAGAAAGTAGTCATCATTCCTATTGCATTGTAGTAATTTTTCATTTTTTTTCCTGTGTGCAAGTCTTGTCTTAATAGTTATCAAGCATCTGAAAGGCAGAAGCTGTATTATGATCCTCTTTTATTACCTTTACCAGAAGGGGAAATGGAGCTCAGTTGGCTAGATAATTGGTTATTGAAGAAGTGGGACTGAGGACAAACCAACTTTAGCTCTCAGTCCTAGTTTTGTGACCTCACCAAGAGCCAGGACTTCGTGTGGACTCTGGAAATATACTGATGACACCTGTAGGCACCTTTACACAGCTCCTGCTTTACTCCCATGCTCAGGGAACAAACCCTGACTGTCTCTTTAGGGAGCTAACGTTGCCCAACTTTATTATCCCTTACCTTTCTTTATGTCTTGGCTCATGGAAGAACTAAATGGAGTATTTTTTTTTTCACCCCAAAATGGCAAATAACTTTAAGCAATCTCTGTTTTTCAGTCTTTGCTTAAAAATGTTGCCTCACGGTAATTGACATGTACCATCTAAGAAGATATGCCAAGCACAGAGAAAGTGCCATATATATTCTCTTTCTTTTTCAACTCTTCTGTCCTCACTCACCATGCTCAGCATGGAGACCTTCCTTCTGTTCTTTGATGGGAACAATTGTGTTTCCATCTCACAGCCTTTGAATTTGCTGATGCCTTTGCCTGAACTACTTTGAAATGCTTCTCCCTCTGCTACATAAAATTAATGGTAGGTCTGAGCTCTGAGCTCGATGTCACCTCAAGAAGACTTGTATTACCAACTTCTCTATCACAGCGTTTTCTACCATCTGAAATTATTTTGTTTGCTTATTAGTTTATGTATTTATTTTCTGCATCCTGTTGGGAGAATATATACTTCTGAAGAGAAGGAACCTTATCTATCTTGTTTTCTGTTCTGTTCCGGCATGCAGAACAGTTTGTTATGTATATACATATATGATATATATATACACCATATAGTGTATAGTAGCAATTGTACTGGTTGAATAAATAAGTGAATTATCTCATCAAATATTCATAACAACTGTATGGAATATTATCTTTCCCATTAAAAAAAAAGAAAAAAGAAATGGAGGCTCAGTGAAGTTAAATCATTTCCTTAATGATACAGAGCCAGCAAATAAAATTTTCTGTGTAACCAAATTTCTCAGATTTTCATGATTATTAATAACTGTGTCTTCATTCTCATCTTCATCCTTGCCATACTATCACAAGAATCACCTTGTCATGTGAACAACTGAGGTGCTTAATCTTAACATATATTTAGACCCTGACATGCTCTTACAAAATTTCAGGTGTCTCAGAAACACACACCCTGAAGGTAGATATCATTCATGGTCAAATAAGTAAAAGAGGAAAAGCATCCCAAGAATAGATGAGATGGTCAGTGTGTAAAATGCTCATCAGAAACTCTGGGGCATGTTCTAATGGTGGCCTGCAACTTTCGTTTTACATTGTCCAGAAGAGAAAGAACAATTACATTCTTCACATTGTTCACTAGGCAAAAAGTAACCAGTGATTCAAAAGCAGAACAATTCTGAGACCTCAGAGTACTATTCCTTGGGTTTTCTCACAATGAGAGCACTGTGTGATGTGAGAAATAACATTTTCTACAGTATTTATATAGTAAGTACAGCCAAAAATTTCATGTTTTTCTCCTATAACATGACATTACACCAAAGCCTCATTGAGTGAGAAACAATTCTATGAGGAGCCAAGTTCCATTTGGTTGTCCAGCTTGTTTCTGGGATGCTTAAACCCCTTTAAAGGATACTGTTTAAACCATCTTGGAAGAAACAGGTTTACATAAGAGCACAAGTATTTCTCTCTCTAATCTAGCTGGTCAGTACGGATTAGCACTTGATACACGTTACAAGCACACCCGTAACTTCTGGCAACTACCTATAGTTCAAAGACTCTGATATCGGTTATGTATGTAATTATTAACTTTGAAGGTTAGTGTTAGAAATTAGGCGATCCCCCAAATTGTTAGAAATAAGGTGAGTCCCCAAAATCAGGGGTCCTGGTAAAACACAAAGCATAATCAGGAGCCAGACAGCAAGGCAAATATCTTTACTCCTGCAGTAGGATACATACCAACACAGAGTCTGGCAGCACGGACTCTGAGGGAGTGTTCCGCTTGGGCTTTTATTCCTTATGCACGTGATCTTTCCCTCACTCTTGATTGGAAGAGCTTAGGCTCAGACTCTTGCATGATTGGCTAATTTAAAGGAAGGGGTTGACCTTTGCCATTTCAAAATGGCGACCCCCAGGGGAGCTGCAAGTCATGGGGCCAAACTCCCTTAGGTAGTTGCCTAAACTCCCGTCTTTGACAGAAAAAATTACTTGTTTATTCTCACTTTAGTGAATCTCAGAATAGGCATATATCATTGGGTCTGGGGTAGAAAATCTTAAGGAATTGTACTTGAATTTTAAGAGTTATTAATGTTAATGAATTATTAACGTGTGCAATGACAGTATTTTAGAGCAAGTTTTACTGGGTTCATCCACTTGGCACTCCATTTATCAATGATTTTTTATTTTGTAATAGTTTACAAAAGTGGAACATTTAATTGTGGGCTTGAACTGATACTTCATCCAATCTCATATAAGTAGTGATTTAATTTTGTCTAGATTTATTAAATCACCTGACTGGCTCAAAATATTCAACACGTCTAATAAGATTTCCACACATAAGCAAGCCATTTTCAACAGTGGATTGGCTATACAAGATAGAAAATGTTTGGTGTGTCAAGCATGTGTACAGTTGCTAGGAAATAAGTCAATAAAACACTAATCAGTTCATTGAGGAACTAATAACATCAGTCCCAAGGCTATAAGAGCCATTCAGACTAGGCTTACTTCATGAGGGGCACATGATCTCCCTGAACTGGTAGTAGGGTGGGTTTCATCAGATAAGCTGTCAAATGCTTCATAGACCATGCCTTGGAGAATTAAGCTTCCACTGTTCATACAATTTTATCAGACACCAGCAAAGTAGAATTTCCAGTAAAACAGGAAATTGCCCTAAGGCCATGCTTTTGAACATTTATTCAAGATGTACTTTAAATGCTGTTTCAGCTGTCATTTTTTGCTATCGGCAGGAATGCCTTTGCTTTTGTTGCAGATGAACAATTCTCTTTAATCACCAAAATCAACTAAAATGCAGAGAAAACAAGAGCTGTAAAATGAGAAGGGATGAGGGTATTTAGGTTTCTATGCAAGAAGGAGTGAGGGTAAGTCAGTTTTGACACAAAAGCAATTTGAGATGATTTGAAACCATGTTTGAAATCTTGAATTGGCAACAAAGAACTTTATAAACTTCTTTTTTAAATATATTTTTATTGATTTCAGAGAGGGAGGAACAGGGAGAGAGAGATAGAAACATCCATGATGAAAGAGAATCATGGATTGGCTGCCTCCTGCAAGTCCCCCACTGGGGATCGAGCCCACAACCTAGGCATATGCCCTTGACCGGAATCGAACTTGGGACCTTTCAGTTCGCAGGTCGACGCTCTATCCACTGAGCCAAACTGGCTAGGGCTAAACTTCTTTTAAAAAATAAGATTTCTATACTAATAAAAGGGTAATATGCTAATTAAACTGGGTTGACCAGACATCTTCCAGTCATCCATTCCTCCTTCCAGACAAAGCCATGGTGGCAGGGGCTGAGGCAGAGGTGGTTAGGGGTGATCAGGCTGGCAGGAGAGGGCAGTTAGGGGTGATCAGGCACGGCAGGCAGGGGAGCAGTTAGGAGCCAGTGGTCCCGGATTGCAAGAGGGATATCTGACTGATGGTTTAGGCTCTATCCTGCAGGTCCTAAATCGGCAGTTGGACATCCCACGAGGGGTCCTGGATTGCAAGAGAGTGAAGGCCAGGCCGAGGGACCCCACCGATGCACGATCAGGGTTGGGGAGGGATGGGGGAGGTTGGCCAGCTGGGGAGGGACCATGGGAGGGCTCCAGGGCATGTCTGGCCCGTCTCACTCAGTCCCAATTGACTGGACCCCAGCAGCAAGCTCACCTACCTGTCAGAGCATCTTCCCCCTGGTGGTCAGTGCACATCATAGCAACAAGTTGACTGGTCGACTGACCCCTGGTAGTCAGTGCATATCATAGCTAGCAGTAAAGCACCCTTAGTATATCATTAGCATATAACACTTTGATTGGTTGAATGGCCGACTGGATGACCGGACACTTAGCATATTAGGCTTTTATTATATAGGATATGGAGGCAATATAGCAGAGTAGTTTAATATATAAATTTTGGAGCTAGATTGCTTGTAACACTTCTAATTTCTGGACCTTGAACAAGTTATTTAGCTACTTTGTGTCTCAGTTACTTCATCTGTAAAATAGGAATAATTACCTAACACATGGGACTATTGAGCAGATTAAGTACAGTCCTATATAGTAAAAGGTTAATATGCTAATCGACTGAATGGCAGAACAACCAGTCGCTATGACGTGCACTGACCACCAGGGGGCAGACACTCAATGCAGGAGCTGCCCCGCTGGTGGTCAGTGCACTCCCACAGGGGGAGCACCGCTCAGCCAGAAGCCGGGCTCACAGCTGGTGAGCATGGTGGCAGGAGCCTCTCCCGCCTCTGCGACAGTACTAAGGACCCCTCGGGGGGATGTCCGCTGAGGAGTCCCGGACTGCGAGAGGGTGCAGGCTGGGCTGAGGGACCCCCTGCCCCAGTGCAATAATGTCTTGCACTGTGCCTCTAGTATTTAATAAAACACTATTGAATATTATTTGCTATTAGTAATATAGCTCTCTATAGAATCAGTAAGGAGTCATATGGATATTAGAATGCAAACATATTGATTCTAGGTAATAGTTTAAAGTACCCAAATTAATAACTTCTGAAAGGTATATCAATATAAGATTTTAAGAACCAATATAAAATTTCCAACTTTGTTTAGGAAGTACAGAGTGTATGTATCAGCAATATGGAATGAATAGATAGCAAAGGGAACACTCAATTTTCAAGGAGTGGAATGCAGAAAAGTTAAAATCTTCATACCTTTCAATAGGAAATAACCTCCTTGATAGATGATAAATACATATACAAATTTTATTACACAAATATCCTTATCCTAGCAAATAAATAAAAAACTACAGTTATTTCCTGTTTTATTACTTAGGAATCTAAACCAGTATCTCAGGAAATGACTAGATGGTCTCATGTGGCATTCATGTGGTCTCTACTTTCTTCTAATCTGATTATAGAAGAGCCTTTATAATGTCTTCTTGCCTTAAGTCATTTTTGAGGAGCATCAGTTCATTTCCTCAGTACAGTAAAAAAAAAAAAATAGTTGCATCTTTGACATTGGTCTTAAAAGGCAAATTTAATATTAAACTATAGTCCAAATCTGTAAATTTTTTTTTACTACTAGAGAAACAAACTGCTTCAGGTCACTTACAGCCAATATAGGTAACACAAGAGACACTGATCCTGAAGGACCAGCTTTAAACAGTGCATCACAGGACCTGTGTATCTTATATGGAAATATTGACTATCAGTCAACTACTGAATTTCTTCTAGAAAGTACAGATCCTATCTGTTGGCAAAGCTCATTCTTTGATATGCAAAAAAGAGAACTTTGTTATGAAGTTTATAAAAGCTCTTTCCTTGGAGTTTATCAGAATGACTTTCATCTTCACTGGCTGTGGAACATTACCCAGTCATCACACTGCACCTGTCCGGTAAGGAGATGTCATGTTATTCCCATTTTAGAGAATGTAGAAGAGCAGAGTAAGCTTACCTGATTTGCCTACATTATATCTAAAAGAAGATCATAATCTATGTTTTCGGCTCATAACCTCTACTTGAGCATTCTTTGGAAGCATTAAAAATGCATCTTTATGTAGAGCTTTTTTGGCCCATTTTCAAATATAAATCAATAATATTTTACACTGTATATGTATTATTATAAGTTAGTTCTGCTATAACACATTTTGAAAATGTGAATGTGCTCCCATGTGATTGATATATTAGGAAAGGATTTGTGTCCTCAGAAACAATAGGTAAACATAGAGAATTACACTCGGCTGGCACTAGCAGCATGGGAATGCATAAAACTCAACCCACATACATCAAACGTCTACCATCTATCTGGACGCATTATGAGTCAGTCCCATCCACAGCTGCCTTTACAACTTTCCCTTTGATTTCAGAAAATCCTGCTTCTACCACTCCACAATGACTCACAAGCTGCAATTCTTCCAGACTTTACTTCCGCCAGCACTCTTCAGGTCTTGTCAAGTATAGTGCAATATTTATTGTAACATTTCTTAACTACTTAACATGTGTAAGTAGAGAATAATTCTACCCCAGATGATCTAGAAAGGTTTCTTAAAAGATGTGGGATTTGACTTGGGTCTTGATGGATAAAAGGTGACTTTAGCAGGCAGGTGGAAAAGATATAGAAGGGTTTTCTGGTGCTTCTTACTGACAGTTTAAAAATGCTTCTATTAATGGCCAATGTTGAGTATGTGATGATAGAATCTTTGGGAAAAAGCTGACTACCAGGGAAGAATCTCTATGTATCACACTTTTGGCTTCCTTGAAGAAACTGACATGAAACTGTTAGGAGTCTGTATTAGGTAAACCCAAGTTTTGCTATGTATCCATTGTCTCTATGAACAAGCCTCTTCTCATTTTTGCTGTTACTCTTCCTCTAACTCCTAAAGGATTTTTGTTTTTAGTAGTTGGTTTTCTGCCTAAGTATTATTTGATAATGAAACTGCCACCTAAAAAGAATATGGCCTCCCTCAGACAGACTGGCAGTTTTAGAAGGAAACTGGAAGTAAGTAGGGGCATAGGAAAAAATATATGTTGAGTAACTATCATGTGCTACTCACTAAGTCAGTCAATTTTATTTTTTAAAATATATTTTATTAATCCAAAGAGGAAGGGAGAAGGAGAGAGAGAGAAACATCAATGATGAAAGAGAATCATTGATCAGCTGCCTCATGCATGCCCCACTCTGGGGATCGAGCCCACAACTTGGGCATGTGCCCTGACCTGGAATTAAACTGTGACCTCCTGGTTCATAGATCTATGCTCCAACCCTGAGCCACACCGGCCAGGTGCCAGTTGTGAGTGTCCCCCCACGTCCCTCATGGTTCAGGGTTGAGGTTCAAGGGTTCCGTTTCTGGAGGAGGCCCCATACAAATGAAAGAGACAAGACAAGAAATGCTAATTTGGGAATTGGGGGCCAGGCAGAAACCCAAGGGAGGACTCCGCTTTGCTCTGGCCTTGCCATCCCTTTTATTCAGGTTTGGGATACACCCATAGCCCTTAGGCAGGCAATTCCAGTAACAGGCAGACTATCTTATCAGTAATAATTTACATGACTATCTGGTGGGGAAGTTGCTTCAGCTACCATTGTCTCAACTAGACAGTGGGTGTATGGCTTTGACCCTTGCCAGACCTTCAAGGTTGACCAGCCTTCTGGACTCCTTGTCCACACCCCTCTGCTAGTGAAGACAATGGACGGTTTCCCACAAAGAATATCCTTACAAGTCTGTAATGTTCTCACTCAAGATTTTTGTTTTAAGCAAAGCTCTTTGTGTTGCTTCTTAAGATCAATGAAAGTGTTAAATTCTCTGGTGGTGAACCATGTTGGAAGATGACTCCTAAATTGAAATGCCCTTCAGACCAGAGTGTCTTCAGTTTTCTTTGAATTCATCATAGTACCCTGTAGAAGCCATCCCATAATGCTGCGGAGTGTTTTCAAAAGAATAAGAGCTTTAACACAGTCTGACATTAATTGTAGTCCTACAATTTGATTTATGTGAGTTAATTAACCATTCTGAGATTCAGTTTTCTGATTTATAAAACAGAGCCATTAGGATCAGTTGCTGTTGTTATGGGGCCTAAATGAGGTAATGCTTGCAAAGTATAAGGTGTACTTATTAAGCATTTTTCTCCTCTAGATGTTATGGACCAAACAAAATTGACTAACATCTTCTTTTTTTCTCTTATGGATATAATCTTGTGAGTTACATAAAATATATAAGTAACCATAATATAAGCTGGAAAGTAATGAATCCCACAAGAGAAACATATGATGTCCTTCGACTCCTCATATAAGAGAAGGTGGTAGATGATAGGGGACACTTACTTGTGGTCTACTGTGTGCCAGTGACTTTATAACTTTTTAAAAACAGAGGATAATAGAGAAAATTTTGAAAAGGAAGTGGCATTTGAGCAAGGTCATGAATGATTTGAATAATGAAAAAGAATTATTTGGATATACAGTTTAAAGATGGTAAACTACTCATTATAGGAAAGAAATTATTTAGAAGCAGCAGTACAAGGTATAGTTAAGAAATAAACTACAAATAAGTTTGGCTGGAATATTAAAATACAGGAAAGCTATACAGAGTAAAGTTGGAAAGTTAAGTGGAGGTTAGAACTTAACTACCATGTTAAGTAATTTTGTCTTTCTTCTACAGGAGACAGGAAGACTGACGAGATATTTGAATGGTTGAATTCAGTGTTCATAGCAGATTAAAAGAACAGCATTATAATATTAGATAAATTGGATGCAGGCACAAAAGGTGGTAAAATATACTTGAATAAGAGTAATAAGTGAGAAAACAGAAAAGTGGATAGAGAGAGTACTTGCTTATATAGAATATTTAAAATTTAGGAGATAGTTCTATATGGAAGGCAATTGTTCAGTTTTGCTTTTCTAGGCCTGTAACAAAATTGATGAAAGGACCAGTCAAGTGAGTCAGTTTCTGGATCAGGCCTAATCAAGCAGGGTATTTATTGCCATGGAGATGCTGGAAAAAAAAAAAAAAAGAACAGTGTAGATGGCAGGTGTAAATGATGCCCTCAGTTGAGGAAAGGTACGTGCGAGTGGGGCAGGGTCTTGCACTAATGGATATAGCACTAATGAATGAGACTCAGAAGAGATTGTAAGGGAACATTTTAAGTGGAAAGAACTAAAATTTTTCAGGACAATGGAGTGAGCAAAGCACAATGCTTGGTGCTTACTCTTGTTGGGTGCTCATGTAAGGGCATGTTATCTCTTAGAGGTGCTGGGTTCTAGATTTAGGGGATAGGGAACAAAGATGATGAGATAAAAATATATTTCTTAAACTACAGTATTATAAAGTCCATTATTAGAAATAAAGAATATAGAAAGATGAACAGGTTTTTGGGTGGTGGTATGTGTATATAAGTTTGGTAGTGGGCTTAAGTGGAGAATGACATTGTGAGAGTTTAGGTAGAGGGAGAAATTATGAGTTTGTTTTTGGTACATGTTGAGTTTGAAATGCTGATGGTTCATTTTATGGAGGTGTTTGGAAGCAAAGAAAGATATAGAATTGTTCTTCTGAGTTTCAGTAAGTTCCTAAAGTATGGTGACAGGTATCTTCATCCAGGTCCTTGGTTGATGAGTGTTTCCAAGGAGCCTGATCTCTAAGTTCAGCCACCAATGGACTATATTGATCACTGTCTCTGTTCCCACAGTTCTGGTCAACATCTGCAAGTATTCTCTGCCCACAGCTTGTGGCTATTTCCTCCTAGTACGTACAAGCCAGAGCCATTTAAATTGGCCCCATGAATTTTCTAGTGAAAAATATAGAGAGTATAGTTTTCTTAGTAATGTACAGTGAAGTTTCTAAAAGTGTGGAAAAGAGGCTGGGAGACTTTACGCAGTTTTTGGCTTTCTCTTGGGTTCTGCTAGGTTTTGGTGGTTATACCAGTTCTTCTCTGTTTGCCCTTCCTGTAATCTATTCTCTTTTCTGCCCTGGTTTGTGCCTTGAAAGGCTGATCCCCGGGAACTGCTGCTTTTCTAGATTCTGGTTGGGTTCAGCCAATGGGAAACACTGGCAGAAGATGAAAGGGCTGGAGGAGAGATAATTGGCATATTTCATCTCCATTTCTTCCCTTGAGTGGCCTGCCTTTGGTAATAGCTAAAATACAGCTCTTATCTGGCAGATCCTCCCCTGTTGCTTCAGTCTTCATTGCGCTCTGATAATTCTATTTCCTCCCCTTGTTTCTTTTAACCAACAAGATAATAATAACTCCCTTTTGTTGCTAATATCTTAATATGTCTTAACATCCCTTGTTTCCCTTAACCCTGTGCTCACCATTGTAATTATTCCCTTATTAAAGTCTCTTCATTTGAATAATCTGGGGAGTGACTTCTATTTCTTGCTGGGACCTTGACTAATACAGTTGTCCTGAGAACAGATGGGTACTGGTCTCAGTACTCCTTTATTTCCAAGTGAGATATCACAGCCCAAAGGAGCTTAGGATTTGAACAGGGTGCAATCAGAGGTTCCAAAATGTGAGAATTGAGAACTTTTAGCATAATACCCAGAGTTATGATTATATTTCTTATATGTAGGGTAAGAGTATCCCTAAGTATTACATTGTATCCAAGATAAATGTTAGTTATACTATTTCTAGTTATTATCATTGAGGTTTAATAGACTATACAGCCACTAAATAGATATCAGATAGGATGGCTAAGAATTGTAAAGATCTTTTCAGTGACATATTTTATAGACTCAAACATGGAAAAATTATTAAAATATTTAATTTTTGTGATGCACTAACACTGTTTAAACTGAAGTCTTAAATTTCCAGCCAGGCATAGGCTTATCCAATATGTTCCCATAATGTTTAATGTAAGTTACTCACCTTATTTGATCAAATAAAATGAATTTCCCCCATACAATTATAGACAGAAGCCTCACTGAATAAATTTCCAGATTGACACTTCCTTGGACTTTACCAAAACATGACCTAACTCAATGCATTAATCAATTATAATTATAACTGTAAATATAATTATATGGCACACAGGAGCTGGAATTTTATTTTTTTATGCTATAAAATGTGTTGTTATACATTTACAGTTGTATGGAAGACTTTAAAAGTTTAAAAGAAACGTATAAAAGCGACTAAAACACTGGAAGTAGGGGAAATGCCTAGGGTTTTTAGAATTAGGACAGTGTGAAATAAAAATAGAAGATTGAGAGATCAATTAATAAATATTTTATGGTGTGTGTGACAGGTACTGCTTATTCATTTCCACTGGGGAAAAAACAGAAAGTAGAAACCTCTGCTGTCTCAGCTCCTCTCTGATCCCTCAGCCTGAATTTCTCATATCCAAGGCATCTTTTTTATTTTAAGAACTCTTCTGAGTCCGGCATGGCTGTAGGGTGGGGCAGGGTTCATAAGGAGGGACTAACATGACAGATAATCCAACTAAGATATCAATTAATAGGGGTTGGCCAGAGAAGCCAAATCTAACCACTTGGCCACGGGATAAACACTTTAGGATAAACCAGTTTACCAGATCAAGACTTCAGCATTGAGGATGGTAAGTTCTTTTTACAAAGGGTGCACCTATATTTGCTCTGCCTCTATCACTCCACAGTAAATTTCTTGAGGTCAAGGAATATGTCTTCATTTTAATTTCCTACAGCATCTCATAGGGAGCTTGATGCTTATATTATTCATAACTGACTTATAATCAAGTCCAGGCTAAACTATAAACAATAATGCTGACAAAAATAAATGAAATGTTTATTTATTTACATATATATATATATATTTAGCATAAATCAACTTCCATTTCAAGTGATTGAGAAGGATAGTACTTATGGAATGAACTTTAAATTAGATTATGCAATAAGATTCCTTCTGGTTCTTGGATTCCAGAACTATGTGGCAATTAGTGCAGCCCCACATGTTACCAGTTCTTTATGCTGATTGCCAAAGGAACTGACTTTGATTTAAATTATATATTCTGGAGTAGGGTAAATGTTAGATACTAAATCCAGGTCTAGCCAGGCATTCTTTTTCTAAATGTCTCTTGAGTAGTTTACACATTGTACTGGGTGAGATTGGGCATTCAAATGGACACAAGAGGCAACAAGTAAAGTCTCCCTTCCAGTGTTCATGTAATTGTTACCAATCTTCAGGGCTCACAGTAATAAGCAGGCTGTAGAGTTGATGAGAGGGCTGGCTGAAAAGCCCATTAGAGGTGAACAGGGTCCTCTCCCTCTTATTCATTTGCACTGCTGGTAGAGTTAATGTTTTGAGTCTGAAGGACACTATGACTGTTATCAGTTTTATTGGACAAGTGAATATAAAGGTAATTAAAGAGGCCATGCCTAATAACCCAACTCTTACAATTTAAAAGTAAAAAAGAGGCCTGATAGGGTACCAGGGATATACCTATCATCCTAATTAAGTGCTAACAAGACAGTTGTCCTCACTTTGGTAACTTCAGCATATTCCCTCTGTTAACCATCTCCATCCGGTGGACTCATCTACAATTCTTAATTCTTCTCCACAGTTACCCTTCTTCATTCTACGCATGAGCAATATTTCTGTAGGTTTCCGTGTTTAGCAGGTAGTGTCTTCAAAGTACTCACCCCAAATTGCCCATTCAGTTTATTCATTCATCTACCTTTTTACATCTTCCCCCTGCAGTTCAGATTTGGCCAAATTGCCACACAGTTTGAACATGTCATCTTTCCTAGCATGTCCACTTTATTAAGCAAGCACATCTCACAAATGAAAACAAGAGGAGATGTGTGGCAAACCCACTCTCTTTTTATTGAAATTAAAATGTCACCGAGCTAACTCTCATTGCTTTGGGGAAGTGGGTAAAGAGAGATAAAATATTTAAAGGAATCAGGTGAAGATGTACAAATGAACATGCATAAGCAAGTGGCAGTTTTCTAAATCAAAAGAGCCTTTTGCTCTAGCTATGTTCATACTCCTTGATAATTTAATTAAATGTGCCAAAAGATAGAAAATGATGTTTTTAGCAATATAGAACAATGGTTTCTGATGTTTGTCATGTGCAAATGTAAGAAAAACTCCTGTTGCATAATTACCTGAAACCTCCCAAATTTGAGAGTTTGTTTAGCGTATTTTTAATTGTAAGTCTGAATTCTGGAAATGGCTCTGTATTGATGTTTTCTGTGAGGTAGATTAAAAGCTGAAACCTAGACAGCCCATCTGATCTTACAATATTTGATGAATGATAACTCTAAAAATAAGTGGACTAAATATTTCTGTGTAGCCACAGGCCAACATATAGTTTCATAGACAGAATATTAGCTTAAATTGAGGAGTCAGTTGTAAAATTATGATACTTCAGTCCTGATAATAATTTACAAGAGATAATCTCTTTGGGCGTAACAAACTACTATCGTGTACAACAATGTATGCTGTTGCATCCGGCTTAAATTCTACAAGAATCTTTCCACTCTATTTTGTAGCCATCTGTTACTATTCTACTTATAAAGAGAAAGCATTTGAAAAAAAATGCTAGTTTGATAAATGTTTTAACTATTAAAATATTGAATTCATACTAAAAACTCATTTAATTTTGGAACTAAGCTCTCCTTTGTGTAAATAACTTTGATTCCTATTATTATTTCATTTAAAAAATGTATCTTATTTAGGGAATTATTTGGGGCTCAGAAATTCCATCCCTCTAATAAACAGTGAATTTACTGCTCTAAAGCCTGGTTGGTAGCTATTTGTAAGAGTGATCCAGTTTGAATGAAATCTTTTTCATTATTTTTCTTCCAAATAATGAGCAGTGTGCACCTGCCTGCTACCAGCCAGATTGTGAACAAACGATGCAGTCCGTAGCTTTAATCAGACAAGGACACTATAAGAAAAGAAAATTACAGGCCAATATCCCTGAACATAGACATAAATATCGTCAACAAATATTAGCAAACTGAATTAAATAATACATAAAAGGGATCATACACCATGACTAAGTGAGATTTATTTTAGGAATCCAAGGATAGTTCAATACCCATAAGTCAATCAATATGATATCCCATATTAACAAAATGAAGAATAAAAATCATATAATTACCTGAATATATTAAAAAAAGGTTTGACAAAATTCAACATCTATTCACAATAAAAACTTTCAATAAACTGGGTTTAGGAAGAACACCCTTCAACATGATAAAAGCAACATATGACAAGCTCACATCTACCATACTCAAAGGTAAAAAGCTGAAAGCTTTTCTAAAAATAGGAAGAAGGCAAAGATGCTCATTCACCACTTTTATTCAACATATTACAGGAGGTCTTAGCCACAGCAATGAGGCAAGAAAAAATAATGGCATTCAAATTGGAAAGGGAGAAGAAAACTGCCACTATTTTCAGATGACATGATATTATCTATAGAAAACCCTAAAGCCTCCTCCAAATACCTGTCAGAAGTAGTAAGTAAATTTAGTAAAACTGCAGGATATAAAATGAGTATATAAAAACCAGTTGCATTTCTATACACTAATAAAAAACCATGAGAAAGAGAAATTAAGAAAATAATCCTATTTACAATTGTATAAAAAAAATAAAATACCTAGTAATAAATTACATCAAGGAGGTATAAGATCTGTGCACTGAAAACTATAAGACATCGATGAAAGAAATTGAAGATACAAATAAATGGAAAAACATTCCATGCTCATAGATTGAAAAAATTATTGTTAAAGTGTCTATACTACACAAAGTAATCTACAGATTCAATGTAATCCCTATTAAAATTCCAATTGTATTTTCCACAGAAGTAGAAAAAATAATCCTATAATTTGTATGAAACCACAAAGAGTCCAAATAGCCAAAGCAATCTTGAGAAGGAAGAACAAAGCTGAAGGCATTTCATTTCCTGATTTCAAAATATATTACAAAACAAAGGTAATAAAACAGTATGGTATGAACTGAAAAATAGACACATAGACCAATGGGACAAAATAGAGAGCCCAGGAATAAAACCATGCATATATGGTCAACAGATTTACAAAAAAAGGAGCAAAAAATATAAAATGGGAAAAGGATAGTCTCTTTAATAAATGGTATTGGGAAAACTGGATAGCCACATGTAAAATAATGAACCTGGACCCCTATCTTATACCATACACAAAACAACTCAAAGTGGATTAAACACTTGAAAATAAGATGTGAAACCATAAAATTTCTAGAAGAAAACAGGAAGAAAGCTCTTTGATATAGATCTTGATGATGATTTTTTAATTTGACACCATAAGTGAAGGCAACAAAGCAAATATTAACAAGTAGAGTAGCCCAGCCAGCATGACTTAGTGGCTGAGTGTCTACCTATGAACTAGGAGGTCATGATTTGGTCCTGGTCAGGGTACTTACATGCTTGGGTTGCAGCCTCTATCCTCAGTGGGGGGAAGTATAGGAGGCAGCTGATCAGCGATTCTCTCTCATCATTGATGTTTTTATCTCTCTCTCCCTCTCCCTTCCTCTCTAAACTCAATAAAAAAAATATATCTTAAAACAAACAAACAAGCAAAAAACAAATAGACTAAGTCAAACTAAAAAGTTTCTGCATAGAAGAAAACCATTAACAAAATGAAAAGGCAACCTATGAAATGGAAGAAAATATTTATAAATCATATATCTGATAAGGAGTTAAATTCCAAAATATATAAAAAATGTACACAACTCAAGAGCAAAAACACAATCTGATTTAAATGTAGGCAGAGGAACTGAATAGCTGTTTTTCCAAGAAGACATGCAAATGTCTAAAGGGCATGTGAAATGGTGCACAGCATCACTAATTACCAGGGAAATGCAAATAAAAACCATGAGATGTCACCTCACACCTGTTAGAATGGCTATTTAATATATATACTAGAGGCCCGGTGCATGAAATTCGTGGATGGGGGAGGGGTGTCCCTCAGCCCAGCCTGCACCCTCTCCTATCTGGGACCCCTTGAGGGATGTCTGACTGCCCGTTTAGGCCCGATCACACCAGGATCAGGCCTAAATGGGCAGTTGGACATCCCTCTCACAATCCAGGACTGCTGGCTCCCAACCACTCACCTGCGTGCCTGCCTGATTGCCCCTAACCGCTTCTGCCTACCAGCCTGATCACCCCCTAACCACTCCCCTGCCAACCTGATCAATGCCTAACTGCTCCCCTGCTGGCCTAATTGCCCCTAACTGCCCTCCCCTGCTGGCCTGGTCACTCCTAACTGCCCTCCCCTGCCGGCCTGGTAGCCCCCAACTGCCCTCCCCTGTAGGTCTTGTCCCCCTCAACTGCCCTCCCCTACAGGCCTGGTTGCCCCCAACTGCCCTCTCTTGAAGGCCTGGTCCCTCCCAAATGCCCTCCCCAGCTGGCCTGATTGCCCACAACTGCCTTCCTCTGCCGGCCTGATTGCCCACAACTGCCCTCCCCTGCTGGCTATCTTGTGGCCGCCATCTTGTGTCCACATGGGGGCGACCATCTTTGACCACATGGGGGTGGCCATATTGTGTGTTGGAGTGATGGTCAATTTGCATATTACCTTTTTATTATATAGGATGTTGGTCAGGATGTGGAACAAAGTAAACTCCTGTACATTGTTGGTGTGAAAGTAAGTTAAATTAGTACAGTTGCTATTGGAAAAGTATGGAGGTTCCTCAGAAGGTTAAAAATAGAATTACCATTTGATCCACCAATTCTACTTGTGGGTATATATTCAAAGTATTTGAAATCAGGATCTCAAAGAGATATTGTACTTCTATCAAGTTCCCTGCAGCATTTTACAATAGCCACAATATAGAAACAACCTAAATGTCTATCAATGGATATATGGATAAAGAAAATGTAGTACATTCATGAATATTATTCAGCCTTTAAAAAGAAGTAAATTCTGCCTTTTGCAGCCAAAAGGATGAACCTTTTTGTTAAGTGAAATAAGCCAGGTAGGAGGACAAATATTGTCAGATCCCACTTTAATGAGGACTCTAAATCTGTCAAACTCATAGAACCAGAGGACAGAAATGGCAGCTACCAAGAGTTAATGGGAGGGGAAATGTGAAGGTGGCTATGAGAAGGTACCAACTTTCTGAATAAATTCTGGACATCTACTATACAACATAGGGCCTTTAGTCAACAATACTGTATTGTGTACATGAGAGAGTAAATCTTATGTTAAATGATCTTAATACAATATGATACAATCTAACTCATGCTAAAATTTGTAATATAGCCCTAATCGGTTTGGCTCAGTGAATAGAGCATCAGCCTGTGGACTGAAAGGTCCCAGGTTCGATTCCAGTCAAGGGCATGTACCTTGGTTGTGGGCATATCCCCAGTAGGGGGCATGCAGGAGGCAGCTGATCGATGTTACTCTCTCATCAATGTTTCTAACTCTCTATCCCTCTCCCTTCCTCTCTGTAAAAAATCAATAAAATATATTTAAAATTTGTAATACAAAAAAAAAAAAAAAATTAAATAAATAGGCCCTGGCAGGGTAGCTCAGCTAGAATGTTGTCCTGATGCATGAAGGTTGCAGGTTTGATCCCTGGTCAGGACACATACTGGAATCAACCAATGAATAAGTGAAATAAGTGGAACAACAAATCTCTCTCTCTCTGCCTCTCTTTCTTTTTCAAATCAGTCAATAAAATAATTTTAAAAATAAATAAAAAATGAAACAAATAAATTAAAGGGTAGAAGGAAACTGTTGGAAGTGATGGATAAATTTATGGTCTTCATTGTGGATGGTTTCATGGTGTTTACTGATCTCCAAACTCATCACGTTGTATACTTTAAATATGTCCAGTTTTTCATATGTCAACTAGAGACCCGGTGCATGAAATTCATGCACGGGGGGGGGGTGTCCCTCAGCCCAGCCTGCACCCTCTCCAATCTGGGACCCCTTGAGGGATGTCTGACTGCCCGTTTAGGCCCGATCACACCGGGATCAGGCCTAAACGGGCAGTTGGACATCCCTCTCACAATCCAGGACTGGTGGCTCCTAACCGCTCACCTGCCTCTGCCTGATTGCCCCTAACTGCTTCTGCCTGCCAGCCTGATCACCCCTAACCACTCCCCTGCCAGCCTGATCGACACCTAACTGCTCCCCGGCCGGCCTGATTGCCCCTAACTGCCCTCCCTGCTGGTCTGGTCACCCCTAACTGTCCTCCCCTGCAGGCCTGGTAGCCTCCAACTGCCCTCCCCTAATGGCCCAGTCACTCCTAACTGCCCTCCCCTGCTGGCCTGGCCACCCCTAACTGCCCTCCCTGCTGGCCTGGTCCCCCCCAACTGCCCTCCCCTGCAGGCCTGGTCCCCCCCAACTGCCCTCCCCTGCTGTCCTGGGTCACCCCCAACTGCCCTCCCCTGCAGGCCTGGGTCCCCTCCAACTGTCCTCCCCTGCAGGCCTGCCTCCCCCAACTGCCCTCTCCTGCAGGCCTGGCCCCCCCAACTGTCCTCCTCTGCAGGTCTGGTCCCTTCCAACTGCCCTCCACTCCAGGCCTGGTCCCCCCCCCCCAACTACCCTCCCCTGCAGGCCTGGGTCCCCCCAACTGCCCTCCCTTGCTGGCCTGGTCTCCCCCAACTGCCCTCCTCTGCTGACCTGGTCACCCCTAACTGCCCACAGCTGCCCTCGCCTGCAGGCCATCTTGTGGAGGCCATCTTGTGTCCACATGGGGGCAGCCATCTTTGATCACATGGGGGCAGCCATCTTGTGTCTTGGAGTGATGGTCAATTTGCATATTACTCTTTTATTAGATAGGATTATATCTCAATAAAGTGGTTTTAAAAAAAGAAGAACTGCCCTGGTTCCCCAGAAGCTAGCCTGGTGTCCTGCTGTTACAGCTTCCCTCTCACTTCACTCTTTTCCTGCCACCTTGCGTGGAGCTAAGGGTCTGAGACATAGTTTGAGAAATTCTCTCTTAAATGTTACCAAGGTCTTTCTGATTGGAATTTTATATGATTCAACTACAGAACCTTAGCAGGAAAAAGATCACAGAATTCATACCCATCTGGTGGAGGTAATCTGACTTGTTGCTTCCCCCCTCTATTGTTGAGTTAATACTGATTAAAGCTACTGTACCCATTGACCCATGAAAGAGCCATTAAATACATGAAGTCATTTTGTTTATTTTTTAGGCCTTATCCAAATTTGAATATGTGGCTGCTTTAAATGTAAAATTTCAGACTGTTATGCTAAACTAAAAATGTTCTAACACAAAAGTGTTTGCCCACTTGTCACATAATGAGGCTCTTAAAGCCTGTTTGAAATGGGTGCTATTCTTACATTGGGATGAAATAACCTGCTCACGTCTCTTCTTTGTGTCTGACCTAGCACTTGCCCTCTTCCTGAATGTGCGCTTTGAAGTAAATATGCAAAGTAAAAATAGGAATTCCATCCCTAAAGAAATTTCTTCATGCTTGTTTTATTTCAGTTTCTGACTCCACTTGCAATTTAAAGTCATGAAACGAATAGATGTGGCCTTTATTAAGCTTTGAAGATCTGCTGTGCTTCTGTGTGAACATCATTTCATCTGCAGCATTTGAATTGGGAAAATCCTTTGTGTGGTTTCAACAACCTTTTGTCCGGATAGTTAAATGCATTGACAGAGCCTTTTGACAGAGCCACAGAAAATGCTCTGCCGAATACTTAATCAGTTCCTAAGTTGGCTTGCTTTATCTTTTCCTTTCTTCAAGACTATGTTGCTAGACTACTAGAGGTTTTTATTTGTGATTCTGAGAGTTTAAGACTAAACAACTTTAGGCATAGTCTATATCATGTTATTTTTATAACACACATTCTGTCTTTTATATAAACACATGCATTGGGGTTTGTTGAAAATTATGCTTATATTTTGAGAAATAGGTTTATGTTTTTATTAATATATTCTTTTACATTTAATAGTTTAACTCTTAATTACTTTCCATAATAAAATTATTATGATTTCTTTAAGTATTAACACATATATCTAAATCAGATTGGATTCTACTTCTAGGGATCAAATAGAATAAGATTACTTGGTAATTTTATTGAAAAATTTATTGAAAATTGCTGTCAGACATACTGAATAAAGGATGATGGATAAAAGCCAGTGTCATTCAAAATTCTCTATTTTTTCCCCAGTATTTCATAGCAGAAAAGGTTTCTGGCAGATTTTGTGAGCCAAGAAATTAATAATCTTTTGCTGTGAGCCCCCATTCATTACATGTATGAGGTGAGTGGAGAGTGGAGTAGAACTGGACTGGTTGATTCTTACTTTTCCATCTACTAAGGTAATCAAATCAACCACATGTTCTTTCACTGTGATCTGTATATAAATTAGACTTCCTTTGAGTATTGTGAATCTTTTGAAGAAGGATCACATCTTGCTAAATTCCCTTATTTATAGAAAAATGGAAAATGCTAGTGGGCAACATAGCTATTTCTTTCTATCTTAATTTTAATATGGAGAGAGAATGTCACTTTTGTTTAAACAGGGATTGAATTTTGGGGAAACATTGCTTTGAGAGATACAACATGCATTACAACATTATGATGTATTCAGCCAGATGTCTCAAGACAGAAAATCACATGACTAAGCAAGCCATGTGAATGTTCTTTAAGGAGAAAAAAAAAAAATAGAAAAGAAAAACCAAACATGAGTCAGATATTTCTTTTTTTTGCAGCATGTTATTTCAAATCATATGGATGCCTTATGTTTGTAATTTGTCAATTATGACTTTTTCTTTTATGTATATTAAACTCAGGGATCACTATAATGTTGGTCTTTTATTACAATCTTGCACTATTTGTTTGTATCTATTTAATTATATGATTACATGTGAAGGTAGTATCTAAGGCTCCTCAGGTATCTGTTAGGGCAATTGTTAGAATATAGTGAGAAATTATGAACTGCCATTCATAGCAATTGTGTATGGATCACATTTTCTCTCTTGGAATACTGGCCCATACAACTGAAAAGTATAGGCACTTGAAAATCCTGAGCAATACTGAAAAAATTGAATTAATTTATCTTTTTTTCCCCTGTATTGGCAATCACACTGTCAGTATGTCAATAAGTATTCATTAAGTGACCACAGTAGATCATAGTTTCTCAGCCATACAGGAATGGTGGGGTTCCTCTAGGGATGTCCTTAACTGAAGATAAGAGATCAGAACACTTTCCAGGAAATGGAAGGACAATCCCCAGTGGGAAAAATGATCATGGATTTACTGACACTTCACTCTATTTTTAACAACCCAATCACTTCTCTGGTGGCTGCTGACCCACACAGCCTCTGGCATATAGTAGATGCCCAATGCATAATTGCTAAATGAAAGAATGAATTCAATCTCAAGGGCATCCATTTCATTTTCTCTGCAGCTACACCATTGGTATGGCAACAGCCCAGTCAGCACATTATTTTAATTTTTTTTCTTTTTCTCTTATGCTGGTTTCCATAAGACAAAGGTCTATACAATTGTTAGTCCCATGTATCACTGATATCTTAATATATCACTTTTAATTAAGAAGTTTTGTGCATGCTCTCTCCAAATACTTATTTTATAAATACAATACTATGCTATATTTTAAAACATATTTAACAAGTGGAATAATGAGGTTAAGTAAATTAATAGAAGTTTTAATATTTTGATTACTGCATTATAGTAGATTGTCTCGCTTAACATCCTTGTATTCTGGAGACTTGGTTAAAAGGGACAAAAGAAGAATAAGATGCAGTTGCTGCTTCATGAAGCTGGGGTGGTGGTGATGGTGGTGTCTTATCTGGTAGACCAGATGAATACAATGAAGCATAATGATGGAAAAGTATTTTTATGGCATGGTACACTAGGTGAGAGTCTCTGTACAGAATTTTCTTAAAAACACAAATTTCAAAATACATTTCACTGTCTGCAAGTTTGGTTTGTAGTAGGATATTTCTTGTGTTGCAGTAAGTTCAAGCACACTTAGAACTTTTCAGTAGATATACTCTATTCTCTTGGAATAACCTACATTTAATATTAAAAGTAACTTTTTTTTTAAACTTCAAGATTTCCATTTTTCTTCTTCCTGAAAAATCTGTCCACTTAAAAATAGCCTTCTAATTCCCTGGCCCAGTAAATTTTACATTTTTTTTACAGAATTCTGGCCCTCAGGAAAGTATAGCACATGGGACAGGTATTCTACAAATACATTCTAGAAGTTCATTTACTCAGGCATGCTGGATGATGTAGCAAAATATGGATCACAACCATCAGCACGGTAATTCTGTAAATAATCCAGTTACCTCAATTTTCTTGGCCGTCAATGCAAGTAATGATGTCATAAGAAATATCCTTTTAATTTGATGTATGCATCTCTTTCAGGGCCATTCATCTCTCACTGCATAATTATTCAATCTTTCTTTATTCCCACTTCTTGTCTTCTATGACCTTTGGTAATATGTATCTCTTTTCAGCACAGTGTAGCCCTTAAAGTGAAGAAAATGGTCAATCATTTAGAGTAAAACTAATAAATATCACATAAAGAAGATTCCTATAGTCATTAGCGTAACAATCCATCTCAAGAAATGCTTTAAAAATAAATGACTTCCAAGTCTCTACTAGGTGAGTCAGATATACTAGTATTTGCAGAGATTATGATGTAACATTTATCTACTCATTTCTGCTATAACTTAATGATTTAAAATAATTATGTAACAGGATTGAGGTCTGTACAGAATCTTGGGAAAAAACTAGGATTGCTGAATATATCTCTAGGAGTATTTATCCTAGGTACTCAAGACAGTGTAACAGGTATAGGTGTCATAGTAAATGAATATGTTGGTATTCGGGGTTATAAATTCATCTCATGAGTTTGGCTAATGTGAGTTCGGTCATCTAAACAAAGTTAACTTTGCACGCTAAGATACCATACACCAAGCTTTGTCTGAGCTGGCCTCTTAGACATTGTTATTTAATTTTGGTAGTAATCTCAATTCTCTATCCGCATTGACTTCTATAGTAAGTATATTGTGTACTTAATTTGTTTTATAGTTCAGTTTCTTTGTTTAAGTAATTATAACATATATACCATGTATTAGTTATGATAGTAGTAGCTGCTATAATACACAAATCCCAAAATTCTAGTCATTTAACCAGATAAACTATTTCTTTTTGTTCATGCTCTAGTGCAGATGTTCTTGGTGGGGAGATGAGGTGTTTTGCCCCATTCAGCTATACAAGGTCCAAGTGGATGGCAGCCATCATCAACATCCCGGGTCTCTTTGGGTATTGACATCTACCAAGGAAAACGAGTGATTAGGAAAGGAACACCCATTTCTTAACCATCCCAGCAGGGCAATGACATACATTACTGCTGCTTCCATTCCACAGGAGCACGTCAGACACATGCCCATATGTACATGAAAGGAGAGGGTTAGGAAATGTGGTCTCTGGTGTGGCAGCAACTTTGAAGTAACAGCTCTCCACTAAGAAAAGTGAGGGTGAAACCCTCTCCCTGCCATAATCCACAGCATGGTGGGATGTGGGAAGGATAAGAAAAATGTTAATGTAATCAATACATCCTTTGCTTTGCAAAGTGAACCTTTGATGTACTGTTTTATGCTTAAGAACAAGGCAAGTATCATATACTAACAGCAAAAGTTTAAATTATGGAGCACAATGTTTAGATTGCTTTCAATGCACAAAGTAATGAACAGATCTGACAATTAACTTCCTAATTTCATCTGGGTAGACAACTGGTTATGATAGACCTAATGTGGATTTTTACTCTGAATTATCTAACTTGGTTTACTACAATATAAAATAGATAATAAAGCAACTGACTATTTTATTTTATTTTATTTTATTACATTAATGTGTGTTTTTTCTTCTTCCCAAAGAAGAACTTCAAATTGAGTGGAAGGAGAACAATTTGACTTTTTCTGGATGTGTAATAGAGCAGAAAAAACCCTCCAACATTTATTTTCCAATTTTGGGAACTGTTCACAAATATTCATTGTGGAAAGAGATTCCATATGATGTATCAAGTTACAGAAAAATATCCCCCAAAGATATATATCACATGATACTGCAGAGACACAGAAACATTTAATGGGAAAAGATGGACTGAAGTAAATACTGAAGCTACTTTTCTATAAAAGGACTTTAATTCTGTTTTAATGCATAATCTACAAGGTGCCTAGTTGTCTTGCTAGTGCAATTTTTCCTTGAAGATGCTTTCACTATTAATTCTGCATTCAGTGAAACAAAAGCAAACACAAAACCAAACTATTTAAAACCAACTTCGATGGCAATTGTCTTTTTCTATTTATTTAATGATTGATTTTTAAAAACTTTTTTTTCTAAAAATTGAGTTCTGTCAGTCCCTTTTTGTAGATTTTTTTAAAAAAATATTTTTATTGATTTCAGAGAGGAAGGGAGAGGGAGAGAGAGATAGAAACATCAATTGAGAGAGAATCATTGATTGGCTGCCTCCTGCAAGCCCCACACTGGGGATTCAGCCCACAACCTGGGCATGTGCCTTGACCGGGAATCGAACTGTGACCTCCTGGTTCATAGATCTATGCTCAATCCCTGAGCCACACCGGCCAGGCCCTTTTTGTAGATTTTTATGGCTAAAGTCTTGAGCTGTGATGTGGCCAATTTAGTCAGGGAGAAAGGTCTTTCTCAATTAAAGACTGATGTCATATCTAAATAAACATGCGGGGTGAGTGTTGTGTCAGGGTTTGCAAGACAATGAGAGAATACCTTATAAGATCTACCTGAATGTTTTATTAATTTACAATTAGCTAGGGGGATAAGTCTGGCCTTGGACAGTGAACCTGAGTATGTTAATGCAATTGGGAAGATTCTGGTGCTGCTACCTTCCACTCCAAAGCTACATGTATTGAGCAACAAGATTAATTGTTAGGTACTTTCTCTTTGGTGGGCCCTGTGTTGAAGGATTAAAGTATACTTTCACTAAATTGCAGAACAACCCTCCAAGGAAGGCTTTATTATTCCTGTTTTGTAGATATGGACCCTGAAGTTCAAGGATATTGGGTGATTTGCTCAAGACCACATAATTATTTGCAGGAGAGGGAGGATTCAACCCACCTGTATCTGACCCCAAAGCCCTTGCCCTTTTCCCTAGCCTAGGCTAATCCTCCACCCTCAGTGCGGTATCCACAACAAACTTTTTGGATCCTTAGACAAGTTTATGATCCCACTTTTGCAGACTACGATCTTCCCCTTGCTCTGACATTAGTGACTGCCCCAGGCACTAGCATTTTACTGCACACCACAGCAATTATTTATGACTTGGAGATTTGCAGCCTGGGGCTGGCTTACCGGAACTGTTTTAAACAAAAACAAAAGGAACTTTTTCCTTTGTTGCTCCAGAATTCTTTGATTCTTTGATCCAAAGGAACTCTGTTTTCTTATAGGAGACATGTAGGAAGACTACACAGAGAAGAAAGGCCTTTTCCAGGCCAATGGCCTTGCTTGTTTCATATGAGTCTAACTTTCATACTAAATCTCGTCAATGCCAGCAATTTCTTTATGGTTATTTAAAACTCCCTGTGACTGTTGTGGTGGAGTGGCAGTGGGTGAAGATAATGGAGGGGGTGAACGGGATGGTCTCCAGGCATTGACTGGTGAAATGTGCATCAACTCCCAAGTGAATTTATATTAAATTTTTTATCCCTGGAATGCTGAGAGAAATTAATGCTGGTCACGTACATGCCCCCATGCTGCTGCCTTCATCCCCTTTATTGCTTTTCTAACTCTGATCCTTTCTTTAAGGCTCAGCTAATGCTTCAACTTTTCCAAGAATCTTTTCTGATCTTTTCATGCCCAGGGCTAGGTGGCTAAACTCTGCTCTCATGGCACTCTGTTGTTGCATTTGCCAAATAAGTATTTCAATAAATATTTGTGCCTGATGATAATTTAAAACAGAAGATAGGAACTATGTCTTATCCATCTTCGTATTGCCAGAACAATAACAAAACAAAACAAAATTCCTGAAAATTCTCAGTGTTTGAGAAGACCTAAATTGAGTTTCATTTATTTATTAGATAAGTATGTTGTGAGCACCTCCTATGTGGAGATACAAGGAAGAGGAAAATCAGGCATGGTTGGCTTTGCCTTTTTGCTCCTAAGACCCATCTATACTAATAAAAGGGTAATATGCTAATTAGACCAGATGTCTTCTGGATATCCTTCCTAACAAAGCTGGGCCCAGGCGAAGCTGCCCGCCCCCAGTCCAGGGCTCCTGCAGCCAGCCAGAGGAGGGAAGCCTGGGTCTCAGGTGAGGGGCCGAGGCAGAGGTGGTTAGGGGAGATCAGGCAGGCAGAGGTAGTTAGGGGCAATCAGGCAGGCAGAGGGGTTAAGGGCAATCAGGCAGGCAGGCAGGCAGGTGAGTGGTTAGGAGCCAGAGGTCCCAGATTGTGAGAGGCATGTCCAACTGCTGGTTTGTGGGATTGGGCCTCACAAACCAGCAGTTGGACATGCCTCTCACAAACCAGCAGTTGGATATCCTCCGAGGGGTCCCGTATTGGAGAGGGTGCAGGCCAAGCTGAGGGACACCCCTGTGCATGAATTTCATGCACTGGGCCTCTAGTCAGTTAATAAAGGGTGGTGACTTAAACAAAGTGAAAGCCATAAGGCCAGTGTTTTATCCAAAATAATAATAATAATAAAATCACTGCAATGATAACAGTCCTCTAGTAGCCATCGTAGGAAGACATTCTTTTATGTCGGTTTGTACATACTAGATTTAAAACTTGCATTGGGATTTGACACCTGAAGCTGTTCAGACTTGTCTATAGAACTGTCTTTTCTTTTTCTTTAAGCACAATATTATATAACTATCCCACATGCGGATAACTGAATAAGAGAATACCTAACACAGTGTCATTCTTAATATGTAGTCAAAGGACAATAATCAACTAATCAGTTGTTACTGACATCTATGTACAAGTTTAAATATGGAAGCACTGTAGTATGCAAATAATTTATCAAGATAAAAAAAGTTCCCTCTTATGAAGTTAAGTTATATCAATATCTTCCCCCTCATTCCCAAGGAGAAAACTTAGTGTGAACTTAAATTTCTTATAGTCAAAAGTTTCAGGGCACATATGCCACTTCAATGTTAATCTGATTGGCTGTATTAATTTCCTGCTTAAAATTAAATCACTCTCAGAAAAAATTAAAAACTTTTTTTGCATGGATAAAAAACCTCACAACACATTGTGCCCCATTTCGGCTCCTCTAGTCCCATCCTCTATCTTTCTCTTCCTTGCACACTGTATCTCACCGTACCAAACTGCTTATAGTCCCCTAATACGCCAGCAATACAGCAGTACTTCAGAATTCACTCTAATACGCTTGGAGCTAGACAGATTTAGAATCTACATCCTGCCGTTTACCCGTTATTAGTTCAACTTTTCTGAGCCTTGATTTCCTTGTCTATAAAATGGGACTAATGTTGCCCTCCTGGAGTCCTTTTTTTTTTTTAAGTGTCAGAGGAGACAATATGTAGAAAACTCCTGGAATAGAGCCAGGTTACTGGATGTGCTGAACAAAATTTCTTTCTCTTCTTCAGATCTTTTATGTGTAAAGTTTAAACTATAGGCTCTGAAATTAAGCTTCCTGAGAATTTATCTCCTCTGCAAAACCTACTAGTAACTAAGTAACTTAGTAAACTAAGACTCAGTTTGCTCATCTGTAAACTAGAAATAATAAAACTGTCACCCCATAGCTTTGTTGTGAAAACTACATGAAACAGTGTCTACTTCTGTAAGGGGCTGTCATTTTGTTCTGATGAAAAGAGGCCAAGCAGATGTCGTCTTCAGAAATACTAACAAAGAAATATAAAAAGAGAAAATGCCAACACAAAACTAGCAGGTTATATAAACAGCAATAGTGGGGGTAATGGATTTTAACAGACTGAACCATTTGTAGCCACTGTTTAAAAAGCCTAAGGGCGTTATGGAATTGGTACTAATTGAAAGATAATGCATGAGTCTGTCTATGCGAATGTTTTAAAATCTAAAATAGCATGTACTTGACTATGAGCTCTTGTTTCAGAAACTTTTGAAAAAATAAAGTTATGATTGAACCACATGAAACTGCCATTTTTTTTTAAGTCATGAATGGTCCACTATCAATGATTTGATCTAGTTAAATATATAAGGTGTTGGGAGTCTTATATTATCAGGAGTATGGAAAAATTTGAGAATGCTTCAAATCTCATTAAACTGAACAATTCAGATGAAGTAATGCGCTTGCTTTTTTATTGGGAGACACTGTGCATGCAGTACTTTAGAGATAGATGGGAATCTGGAGTCAGGTTGCCAGGGTCCTGGCTCCACTTCTCACCATATGCTTTTTGGCAAATAATGTAACCTCTATCTGATTCAGTTTCTTTATCCATAAAATAAGGATATTAATCAATTATATTTTTTCATGTGAGTTTTAAACTTTGATATGTCCTTTTTTAGTGAAATATCATTCAACAAGTTTGCACATTTTAAAATTGGATTGTTTGTCTAACTATTGAGTTATAAATGTTCTGTATATATTTTGGATACAAATGGTTTATGAGATGTATGGCTTGTAAATATTTTCTCCTAATCTGTGGCTAATATTTTTCCTTTTTTTATTCTCACCTGAGGATATGTTTCTTGATTACAGAGAGAGGGGCATAGGGGGAGAGAAAAACATTGATTGGTTACCTCCTGTGTGCACCCTGGCTGGGGATTGAACCCCCAACCTAGGTATGTGCCCTGTCAGGGAATTGAACCTGCAATCTTTTGGTGTATGGGACAATGCTCCAACTTACTGAGCTACCTGGCCAGGGCTCTTTTTATTTTCTTCATAGTGTCATTTGAAGAGCATAAGATTTTAATTTAAAGTTGAATTTATCAATTTTTTTAAATGGATCTTTCTTTTTGTGTCATATCTAGAAAATTTGTATATTAATTGTGCTTGTTCTTAAACTATTTTAAATGTATTGTTAATTAAGTAACTTAATTAAATATTTAAAGTGATTAAATGTGAGAAGAAAGGTATTTCCTGTGCAAAATCAGTCAGAATATTGGAAAGACAACACAAAAGAGTGATTTTAAAAATTATATTGAATTAAACATTAGTGAGATAGTTGTCAAATATTGGGAAAAATTAAAATTTATGATTCTGCATTAAGTTTGCTCTTTGCAAATACTGGTAAGTTCTAGTTTGCTTAAAAGAATTTAAAAAATAACCCTGAACTTCTTAGTTAAGTCTTTGTGGAATTATGCAGAGAACAGGTTCAATCAGCACACCCAAATTAAAAAATTCAAAAGACCTTTGTTCTACAACAGAAAACTGGAAAATGAGTGCACAACAATATTAAAGTACAATGTGTGTGTATATACACATATATTTCTTATGTTAAATAACTTTCAATTAATAGTAATCTATAAATCCCATTTGTGTCATTGTGTCAGACAAGACCTCCTGGTTGGACATTGGGGAAATTATTTAATTATATCATGTCACTGGCTCCATAATATGACTTCATATTGGACGTAGGGGCAATACTATGTGATTCAGAGAAAAACACTCTGTTATTTCACCTTGCTTGTATATTTGAAAGTAAGGAAAACTATGTTAGGACAAGTAACCAACTTCCAACTGAGAGGTAGCCATGTATCTCTTAAGGTTGGGGTAGGAGGGAGAGTTTTTTATAACTGTGATGAGCTACTGAAGTTTCTTTGTTCAGTCAGTAGTTTCTGGAAACTGCGACAGGAAATAAAATAAGAAGACCTGAGCGTGTGAACAAATGATAAAAGATAGGGTCAATTTTTAATTCAAAACAAGACTCCATGAAAACAAATTGCAAAACCAAGTGATAGTCAAGCTAACCCATGGTAATAAATACTGAATGAAAAGGAGAACTAGTCTAAGAATCCATTCTTGTATCATTGCCCTATTATGTA
The DNA here is from genome assembly GCF_963455305.1 of Plecotus auritus. NCBI lineage: Eukaryota > Metazoa > Chordata > Mammalia > Chiroptera > Vespertilionidae > Plecotus > Plecotus auritus. Next base: position 61,544,718 of record NC_137772.1, on the reverse strand, counting down.
GAGAAATATTCATCTGGAGCCAGTCCTATTTTCTATGGGTTTGAACATTCTTTGGCTTTTTGGTAGGGGTATACACTGGAGAAAAAGACCATTTTGTTAGATGATTTCCTTTCATTTAATTCGGAACCAAGTCATTAGTCTCATTGCAATCTGATTTGACTACTGCCTTAATATGATAAAGATTGAAATAACTGTTGGAGAAAAAAGACAAATTGCTGGAGACAAGGAAAGACCCCTTTGCCTGAGTTAAACCTCCATTAATAATGTGTGAAGGAGCAGTAACAAAGCACTCAGTGTTCTCTTAGGGGCTCCTTAAGAGCCCAGTCTGTCTGTAAGAACCTTTCTGTGTGTGTGTGTGTGTGTGTGTGTGTGTGTGTGTGTGTGTGAGAGAGAGAGAGAGAGAGAGAGAGAGAGAGAGAGAGAGAGAGAGAGGGAGAGAGAGCTGAATAGCTGACAAAGGCTAGTGTTAATGGTTGGTTTCAAGAATCTAATCCCTGGAAGGAAAGCATTTCCTTGGATAGCTTTGTAATGTGCTTGTCAAACATTTTAAACCATTTAACAGAAAGAAGCATTGTGATGACAAGACACAACATGGCCAGTTCTTTGGATGCATCTGCCAGCAGAGTAATGTGATGATCCTTCGGGCTCCAGTGGCTCAGGCACAAAGGCAAACTCATGTGGAGTATATCTTTTGACTTGGTTTTGATGTTTTGCCTGATAAATAATTAGTTTTGACTGGGCTTATTGGCTTTTTTTTGCATCTGTTTCCTTGCAGGATATATTATTAATGTTTTGTCCTAAGTAATATCTCCACTAGTTAATCTTAAACTTTTTTTGGAAGGCTAATAAAGTCATGTCATGGTAAGAATGTCTTTTTCCAATCTCAAAACAACACTGGAACATTGAAAAAGAAAACCGGATGGAATCACCCTTTCTTTTGCCAGTGGAAGATTCATTTTCAGTTATGTCTTTCCAAGCCAAATGCAGAAAATATTCATCTAGAGTACTTAATTTAATACTAATTTATTCAGGGGATCAATGTACCTATTCTTCTGATTTTGCAATGCATTTGCTTTATGATTGCCAAGTGCTTCTTCATAAATCCATGATAATTGCTGGGCTCAAAGATACAACTCACCATATCAAATGGCAGTCACTCCTAAGAACCAAAGATGATAAACCTTTTAATCCATCTTTTAAATAAATTGAAAGAGAAAAGTGAGAGAAAACAAAAACTTTAGATTTAACTCAGACCAGGAATTCAGTTCACTTAGATATGTCTATTATCTTGGTTCTTCTCACATCATCTGTCAGAACTTGTGTTATTGGTGGGAAGCCCTCTGTGTCTCCACCTATTACTGGTGGAAATGAAGTTCTTGGGATGCCGTGGGAACAAGAACTTCCTGAGTCCCCCACAGGAGAATGAGGTATTGTGGAAAGCTTTGTTGATGATGTAAGATTAAGGGAGTTCCCCTACAAGTTCTGGTCTCTCTTTGTTTCTCCTGTCTTCAACAGGGCTAGAATTAAAGCCACTGCAAGTCTTTGCTCCATATAAAGCATCATCCAGTCCAGCATCTGGCTAGCTTAGTTTGTATTCCCAGTTGCAGTCCACTGTATGTGGTGTCTGCATGTCCAGGGCCATGTGGCTTTTTAGGGTCACATGGCAGGCAGGTCAAGGTCAAGGTGCAAATGAGTGCAAGAAAGCAGGAGCGGAGCAAGAGAAACAAGAGAGTGAGAACTCTTTGTTTGGGGATTATAACTGGGAGTTTAACCGATGAATTATTCAAGATTTCATGCACTTATAGTTCTGCCCATCCACCCCCCACAGCCAATGGCCTTTGTTCCCTAGGCTAATCTGACAGCCAAGCACCTTCCCTATGGCACCCCAACTTCACTGGGCATGCTCCCATCTTCCTTTTTGTTGGACCCCTTCCCCCAGTGATCTGCAGGGAATGGACTGGTGGTTTCTGGGGGAGTATAAAGTTGCAGCTTCCTGGTGAAGCTGCCCAGATGACCATGCTTATAATGTCTGGTCTCCCCTTTGTTCCTTTCCTATTATTAATATTAATAACTAGCTAAGTATGATTATAACACTTGGAGGGGGAAGGTAACATTTATTACTTCTTGCTGTTGCTTTCAAAATGCAAAATTAGCAGAAGAGGGAAGAGGTGGGGGCAGTGGGGGTAGTAAACTTCAGAGCCACAGTTTCCAGAAATGCCCTAATATCTGCATCCTTTTCTTTTCAGTGTCCTTCCTTCCTTTTCCCTCTTCCTCCTCTCTTTCATTTTCCCTATTTCTTTTCTTCCCTCCTTCTGCGGCTTTTCTTCCTTTCTTTTTTTCCCAATGGAATCCCCCCTCCCCCACTATGTTGCCCATGGGTAGTGAGTACTATTTAGTTCTTAGTAATACTTAAGACTCAAATGGACACTGACCCTAAGGATTGGACAGCTGTTTACTCTCTTCCTCTTAATCAAATAATCTGTCAACTTTCCTTTATGAAATAACAGTTATCATTCTTGTAATTGAGAGCAGTAGGAAAAAGTGCTTTGGGGTCTTGCTAATAAAAGCTTAGTATAGATGTTGGGAAATTATTTACAATTGAATGATTAATACTATATCATTCACTAGCTTTCTCTTGTTTTCCTGAATGGGGAGCAGGAACTAGAGCTTGAGCACAATTCACAGTTGATCTTATCTATGCTTGAAACCATTTGAAAGCCAGCTACTAATCCATGGCTTTGTGAATATCATATTTTTAAAAATTAGCTTTATTCTCCAAAATTTGCAGGAATGTCCTCAAGATCACAGGGAAGTGCCAAATAGTTATTCCTAGAAGCTAGAACAGTTTTGTTTTAAATAGTAGATACTCAATACACATTAACTGATAAAATGGAGTCATCCTTCATGTGTTTTGGGGTGAGAATCAAACATGGAGAACTCCTGTTCTATCATGTATCTTAATCATACTTGACTCACATTTATATTAATATCAATTTATTATTCCCGAACTAGACTGAAATTCTAGTTTTTCAAAATTGGGATTGATAGATCAGTGAAGGTGTCACTTGAGGATCATGCCTTCCCTCCCCATCACTCACCAGTGTGAGAGAGAGTGTGTGTGTGTGTGTGGGGTGGGGGGCACTCTCGTGCACCTGGTTCATATGCATAGACACAGGACCTGTACTTACCTCTGCTGTGAATCCTTTCATGTTTCTTTGTTGGTCTCTTTTGTTAGACTTGGTAGCAGTTTGGGGGCAGGAGATGCCTCATTCTTGTATTCCCAAAGGCTACAAGCCAGAAGGAACAGACATTAGTGGTTCATAAGGACTTTATCTTGAGCCACCTTGCCATATCATTGCATATGCATTTCAATGCAATCATGTTCCACATAGAAATAATTATTTTTGTTTAAATTTTTTTAAGTTTAATGTTACTTGGTTATAATAAAATTTAATTTATGGTTGGCTGATATTTCTTGGTAATCACTGTGAATTGTCAGAAAGTTAGGTGAAAAACCAATAGTAAAGTTTTTGCAACTATAATGAAATTTTTATGTATATCAATGTACTCAGGCAATTAATTTAATTAAATAGAAACAACAACGGGAGAGAAATAGGCCTTTACTTAAAGTTTTATTACTTCAATTTTGGTTTTTCTTTTTGTATCTTGGAGTTCATGATTTTTTTTCCGGCCTCAAACATTTTTGTAGGTCTTGGCAAGTTCATTGGCCCTAGGCACTGAGCCCAGAGTACCCCATGGACAGAAGGGGCCTTCAGTGCAGGGCTCAACAAATAGCTGACACCCAAGTAGCTAGCTAGATGCTCACCAAGGCAGAGCACTCATGTGTGGTTATTGCTTTTGAGTAGAACATTTGGTGTTGGGGCTACTCTCTGCACTGCCTTTGAAGCTGGGAGTTTTCAAAGAGATAGCAATTAGTGATGAAAATGGAGACAGACTTCATTATCAGAGAAGGACAGCACAATTGCTGAGCATGGATAGAATGAATAGGAAGGAGGTCTGGGGGTTTTCAGTTCCCATCAGGAAGCAATTTCTATAACCACATTTGGATGATGAAATAGTTATGCTATACAGAGAAAAGTCCATCACTGCCACTATTGTTTATCTCAACATCATCTGCTACTTTCAGGACTAGTAGAACAGGCTGGGAAGTTTACACTGATGCTTTGGTGTGCTTAGACTTTATTTTATATGACAAATATTAATTGCCTAGTTATAAGAAATGCAGTACCACAGTTTGGAAAATCTTTGCCTCATATCTGAAGTAATGTCATTTTTCTATTCTTTTTGTTCAGACTATAGAGCTTCATCTATATAGTGACACACTAGTAATTTTAATAACTACCCAATACTTACTATGTGCAAGCCATCACAACATGCACTTTACATTTACTTATCTATTCATTGCAGCAAACTTATGAGGTAAGCAATGTTATTATTCCCATTTTATTGGTAAGTAAACTGAGGCTCAGAGAGATTAAGTGACATAATAATATCACATAACTAAGAAACAGAAGCAGAGATGCCTATTTATTTATAATAACCAGACATCCTTTGTTGAAGAAGCTATTTAAATGACATTAGTTACATGAGATCCTTCAAAATTATTTTCTTTTTCATTTTATGTCTTATTATCCTATCCTATGTTCATAAAATTATTTTTTAAAATATTCAAATATTTGAAGCTAAATTTTTTAAAAGTAACACATATTTGGAATTGCTTCTAAAATATTTAAAACCTATGTTAAAAGAGACAGGTTTAAAAATAAATTTTAGTATATTGTTATTATATTAAGATAACATAAAACCTTTTAAATTTGTACCCTATTAATTATAATTTCATCCAGGTTGAGTTGGAGTTTAGCTCTGCCAGATTCTTAAAAATGAATGAATAGTCCTGGCCTGTATTGCTTAGTTGGTTGGAGCTTCATCCCTTATACCAAAAGGTGGGTGTTCCATTCCTGGTCAGGGCACATTCCCCAGGCTCGAGTTTATTCCCTTGTCAGGGTAACCAATCACCCTTCTCCTCCTCTTCTCCCTCCTCCTCTTTCTCTTTAAAGTAAAAAAAGAGTTTAAAAAATGAACTCTCTTCCTTCCTATCTTTAAAATAAAAATGCATTAAAACAATGAATGAATAAATAATGCAATGAAAATGCTGATAGTTTTTTAAGAGAATAAACTATTTTAGGTATGTTCAGTATAATTTATTTGTATGTTATAAAATGATCTATTAATAAAATTATAGGGCTAGAAGAGACAGCAGAATAGGCGGACGTGTCCAGAGCCTTGTCCTGGAGCAGATAGAATGAGCAACTAAATCAAATAACATCCACCCTGAATTGGTGAAGTAGACACAGTTGGTGGGACAATTCACAGCTGGGAAAGGCAGAGGATGCCTGGAGAACAATAAAATCAGGGATCTGGACTGGAGAGAACTGTAAGACCTCCGAGCCCAGAGGGTCAGAAGAAAGCCGCACAGCACCGAGATTGTGTCCCTTGGGACAGGCGTAGCATCTGACTGTGGAAAGGAGGTCTGCAGGACTGCTGGTGGCAGGGGATTCTAGATCTAAGTCCACAGCCATGAGAGACTGAGCCCAGAGGGGGCAGCTGGAAGGCTGCCCAGACTGCGCGGTGCCAGGAGGAGAAGGGTTCACAGAGGCGCAGCTCTTTTTGGTCTTTGCTTTTATTCGCTAAACCCAGTTCATAGGACCTTTCAAATACAAACATCTGTGGCTGAGGTGCAGGTGGAGGTGCAGACTTGTGGAGTCTGGGGAGAGGCTGGGGAGAGGAGAGGGTTGGGGAGAGGTGACTGAGAGTCTGGCGCTGAGTTATAACTGACATGCCGGACCTAGGCAGCCATTTTCTCCTGAAGAGAATGCCCCTCCCTACAGTCTCCAGGCAACCAATACAGCCACACCAAGACTACACCCTGAGTGGTACAAAGGATACAAAAACAATCTGAATAACTGGTAGTCCCTGAGAGTCCTTAGGGACTGGTCTAAAGAGAGGCCATTTAGTCCCAGCAAGAGGAAACTGAGAAGCGGCAGACAGTACAGAAGCATGGGATCTTAAACCAGCCCCCATGGGGAATTAAAACTTGGCAGAAAGAAATGACACTTCACTTTTTCATTTTTATTTTACTTTATTTTATTATTATTTTTTTATTTCTTTTTCTTTATTTTCCTTTTTTCATTTGTTTCTTTATTTTCTATTTCTTTTTGCATTATTTTTCATCATTCTATTTTTTTATTTTATCCTATTTTTTAATTAATTTATTATTATTTTTTTCTTCTTTCTCTTTCTTTTTATCCACTCATCCTCTTTCTACTTCCTCTATACTGAACTGAGGTCCTCCCCATATTCATCCAATTTCTTAATCTTACTTTCTTTGTATAAGCTCAGCCTCTACAGATTCTGCCCCCAACCCTCTTCACTGGGTATTTGGTGTTTGTATGTTTTGGTTTATCTGTTTGTTCTCTGTTGTTTTCTCCATATGGATAAACCAAAATAAATAAAATTAAATTAAAAAATATATATATGGAGAAAACAACAGAGAACAAACAGATAAACCAAATAAATAAAATTAAATTAAAAAATATATGTATATATATATATGTATGTATATATATATATATATATATATATATATATATATATATATAAATTTTATTTTATTTATTATTTTCCTTTTTCTTTTTCTTTTCTCTCATACCATTTTTTCTCTTTTCAATATCATTTATCTTTTCTCTCCCCTAATTCTCTTTTCTCTGGTGGTCACTTATATTGGGGTTATCGGTGTCGTGAGTACATTTGTGTTTTCTTCCCTTTGTATCATGTCTTGTTGAGTTGCATTTTGTCCTGTTTGGCCAATGTGGTAGAGAGTGAGCCACATAACCAGACACCCAGAGAGGAGACTCCATCCATGAACGGGTCAATAACACTCCAGACCCAACTACAGAGGCAGGAAGAAGGCGGCAGTGAGGGAGAGAGTGTGAGTGAGTGAGGGAGCTAAAGAGGAGTGTGTGGACATGTGGGGTGTGTATGTGTGTGTGTGAGTGAGGCACAGTTAGATCCCGCAGGACCTTCAGGGGCAGGCTGACAGGGCTCGCCTAACCAGGGAGCCTCTGTTACCATTGCAAACAGTCCTGGAGTGACTGGCTCTTCCACAGAGGCTGCGCCTTTTTGAAGGGGAGAGCAGCTGTGACTGGGAGCTTGGCCTCACCTCCACCCAGGGTGCCCTCAAACAATACCCGGAACTCTATAGCCACCCCCATCAGGGACCTGCTGCCTTGGCTGCAGTCCCACGGTCACCGAGACTCCAGCCACCCCTGGTGTGGGCTTATGTGAGTTCTGAAGCACGCTCCCCTCTGCTTTAGCCAAGAGCACCACAACCACCTGAAGAGCAGCCATGTGAGCAGCCTGCCCCCATCTGAGGAGCAGCAGCCATGCAAGCAGCCCACCCATGTCTGAGGAGCAGCCGCCACATGCAGCCTGCCCCGTCTGAGGAGCAGCAGCCTAGTGAGCTGCCCATCCCTGTCCAAGGAGCAGCAGCTGTGTGAGCACCCTGCCCCCACCAGCCAGAGGAGCCACCACTGCTGCTAGCAGCACCCACCAGAGGAGCCGCTGCCAACTGAGGAGCAGCTGCTGCTACAACAGCCCGAGGAGCAGCTGCCGCCTGAGGAGCTACTGCCGCCTGAGGAGCAGCACCCGCACAACTCGAAACCTAGATCCTTTCCTCAAAGGAAAGAAAAGGAGGAATCACCAGAAAAGCAGCTTAGCAAAATGGAGGAATACAATATGTCAGAAAAAGAATTCAGAATAAGGGTCATATAGTTCATAAACTGGATGGATGAAAAAAATCAACAACTTATGTATGAATCAAGAAGAAATAAAGAGTGATATAGCTGCAATAAAAAACACCATGGAAAGTTTCAACAGTAGACTAGGAGAAGCGGAGGACTGATTTAGCGAATTAGAAGACAGGGTAGCAAAACACACCCAAACTGAACTGCAATTGGAGAAAAAAATTAAAAGGCAGTTGGAAAGCCTAAGGGAGCTTTGGGACAATGTGAAATGAAGCAACATATGAATAATAGGGGTGCCAGAATGACAGGAAGAGGAACAATGGTTAGAAAACCTATTTGAAGAAATAATGTCAGAAAACTTCCCTGATGTGGGGAAGAAAAGAGTCACACAAGCACAGAGAGTCCCAAACAAGAGAGTCCCAAACAAGATGAACCCAAAAAGACCCACACTAAGACACGTCATTATTACGATGGCAAACGTTCAGGACAAAGAGAGAATCTTAAAGGCTAGAAGAGAGAGACAGAAAGTTACATACAAGGGATCTCCCATTAGATTATCAAATTATTTCTCAACAGAAACACATCAGGCCAAAAAGGAATGGAAGGAAATTTACAAAGTGATGCAAAGCAAGGGACTGAATCCAAGAATACTCTATCCAGAAAGGCTATCATTGAAAATTGAAGGGTAAATAAGTAGTTTCACAGACAAAAAAAGTCTAAGGGAGTTTATACTACCAAGCTAGCAATGCAAGAAATGCTGTAAAAAGAAGAAATAAAAAAAGTAAGAAAGATCACAGGCACAAAAAATAAAAATGGCTATAAACAAGTACCTATCAATAATAACTTTAAACATAAATGGACTAAATGCTCCAATCAAAAGACACTGAGTGGCTGAATGGATAAAAACACATGACCCATATATATGCTGTCTACACAAGACCCACCTCAGACAAGGGACTCACACAGACTGAAAGTGAAGGGATGGAAAAATATCTTTCAGGCAAATGGAAACGAAAAAAAAAGCTGGGGTAGCAATACTTATATCTGACAAAATAGACCTCAAAGTGAAGGCCATAATGAGATAAGGAAGGCCACTTCCTAATACTAAAGGGATCGATACAAGAGGATATAACCCAAAGCAGGAGCACCCAAATACATTAAAAAAACAACTCCTGGAAGATATCAAGAAAGAGATCAACAACAATACAATCATGGTAGGGGGCTTTAGTACCCCACTGACATCACTGGATAAATCCTCTAGACAAAAAATCATTTAAGACACAGCAATCTTAAATGACTCACTAGATCAGATGAACTTAATTGACATCTTCAGAACATTTCACCCCAAATCCATGGAATATACGTTCTTCTCAAATGCACATGGGACATTTTCAAAGATAGACCACATATTGGGTCACAGGCAAAGTCTCTCCAAATTCAAGAAGATTGAAATCATATCAAGCATCTTCTCAGATCACAATGGCATAATATTAGAAATAAACCACAATAAAAAAAAACTAAAAATGCAAACACTTGGAAGCTGAATAGCATGCTATTAAATAATGATTGGGTTATCAAAGAGATCAAAGAAGAAATTAAAAAGATCCTGGAGCCAAAACCGGTTTGGCTCAGTGGATAGAGCATCAGCCTGCGGACTGAAAGGTCCCAGGTTCGATTCCGGTCAAGGGCACGTAACTTGGTTGCGGGCACATCCCCAGTAGGAGGTGTGCAAGAGGCAGCTGATCGATGTTTCTCTCTCATCGATGTTTCTAACTCTCTATCCCTCTTCCTTCCTCTCTGTAAAAAACCAATAAAATATATTAAAAAAAAAAAGATCCTGGAAACCAATGACAATGAAAACACAAGAATCCAAAATCTATGGGACACAGTGAAAGCAGTCCTGAGAGGGAAGTTTATAGCTCTACAGGCCTAGATTAAAAAAAAAAAAAAAAAAAGGTAATAAATAATCTAACTCTATAACTTAAAGAATTAGAAAGAGAGCAACAAGAAAAGCCCAGAGTGAGCAGAAAGAATGAGATAAGATCAGAGCAGAAGTAAATGACATAGAGACCAAAAAAAACCAAAAACAAAACAAAAACAAAAAAAACACCAAAAACCCCAAAAGATCAATGAAACCAAGAGCTGGTTCTTTGAAAGGATAAAAAATATTGATGACCCTCTAGCCAGGCTCACCAAGAAGCAAAGAGAGAGGACCCAAATAAACAAAATCAGAAATGAAAGAGGTGAAATAACAACAGACCCCACAGAAATACAAAGCATTGTTAAAAAATACTATGAACAACTCTATTCCGACAACCTAGAGGAAATGAACATATTCCTAGAAAAATATAACCTTCCAAAACTCAATCAGGAAGAATCTAAAAATCTCAATAGGCCAATTACTATGGAGGAAACTGAAGGAGTCATCAAAAGGCTTCCAGCAAACAACAGCCCGGGGCCAGATGGCTTCACAGGGGAGTTTTACCAAACATTCACAGAAGAACTAAAACCTATCCTCCTCAGACTATTCCAAAAAATTCAAGAGAAAAGAATACTTGCAAGCTCACTCTATGAAGCCAATATTACTCTAATACCAAAACCAGATAAAGACAACACAATGAAAGAGAATTACAGGCCAATATCCCTCATGAACATGGATGCCAAAATACTCAACAAAATTCTAGCAAATGGGATCCAGCATAACATCAGAAAGATCATACACCATGACCAAGTAGTATTTATTCAAAGGGAAGGATGGTACAGTATCTGCAAATCAATAAACGTGATACATCTCATAAACAAATTGAGAGATAAAAATCACATAGTCATATTAATTGATGCAGAAAAAGCATTTGAAAAAATCCAACACCCTTTCTTGATAAAAACCCTCAGCAAAATGAAAATAGAGGGATCATACCTCAACATAATAAAAGCCATATATGACAAATCTACAGTCAACATCATACTCAGTGGGCAAAAACTAAAACCATTTCCCCTAACAACAGGAATGAGACAGGGATGCCCACTTTTACCACTCCTGTTCAACATAGTACTGGAAATGCTAGCCATAGTAATTAGACAAGAAGAACAAATAAAAGGTACCCAAATTGGAAAAGAAGAAGTAAAGCTGTCATTATTTGCAGATGACATGATACTCTACATAGAAAACCCTAAAAACTACATAAAAAATTATTAGACTTAAAAAGTGAATTTGGCAATGTAGCAGGATACAAAATTAATGCCAAGAAACCTCTGGCATTTTTATACACCAATAGTGAAATTACTGAAAGAGAGATTAAAAAAACAAACACCCACTTACCATCACACCAAAAAAATTAAGATACCTAGGAATAAACTTAACTAAGGAGGTAAAAGACCTGTATTTGGAAAACCACAGGACACTGAAAAAAGAGAGAGGAAGACATAAACAGATGGAAGAATATACCATGTTCATGGATTGGTAGAATCAACGTCATTAAAATGTCCATACTACCTAGAGCAATCTATAGATTCAATGCACTCCCCATTAAAATACTAATGGCATATTTCACAGACCTAGAACGAACTCTCCAAAAATTCATCTGGAATAAAAAAAGACCCCAAATAGCTGCAGCAATCCTGAGAAAGAAGAACAAAGTAGGTGGGATCTCAATACCCGATATCAAGCTGTATTACAAAGCCACTGTTCTCAAAACTGCCTGGTACTGGCACAAGAACAGACATATAGATCAATGGAATAGAATAGAGAACCCAGAAATCGACCCAAACCCCTATGCTCAATTAATATTTGACAAAGGAGGCAAGAGCATACAATGGAGTCAAGACAGTCTCTTCAATAAATGGTGTTGGGAAAATGGGACAGATACATGCAAAAAAATGAAACCAGACCACCAACTTACAGCACACACAAAAATAAACTCAAAATGGATAAAGGACTTAAATGTAAGATGGGAAACCATAAAAAATATTAGAGGAATCCACAGGCAGCAAAATCTCAGACATATGCTGAGGCAATATCTTCATTGATACAGCTCCTAGGGCAATGGAAACTAAACAGAAAATAAACAAATGGGACTACATCAAATAAAAAGCTTCTGTACAGCAAAAGAAACCATCAACAAAACAACAAGAAAACCCACTGCATGGGAGAACGTATTTGCCAATGTTATCTCTGATAAATGTTTAATCTCCAACATTTACAGGAAACTCATACAACTTAATAAAAGGAAGATAAACAACCCAATAAAAAAATGGGCAATGGACCTAAATAGGTACTTTTCAAAAGAGGACATAAGGAAGGCCAAGAGACATATGAAAACATGCTCAAAGTCACTAATCATCAGAGAGATGCAAATCAAAACAACAATGTGGTACCATCTCACATCGTCAGAATGGCTATCATCAACAAATCAAGAAATGACAAGTGCTGGCAAGGATGCAGAGAAAAAGGAACCCTTGTGCACTGCTGGTGGGAATGCAGACTGGTGCAGCCACTGTGGAGAACAGTATGGAGTTTCCTCAAAAAACTAAAAATGGAACTACCATTTGACCCAGTGATCCCACTTCTAGGAATACATCCCAAGAAAGTAGAAACACCAATCAGAAAGGATATATACACCCCTATGTTCATAGCAGCACAATTTACCATAATTAAGATTTGGAAACAGCCTAAATGCCCATCAGCAGATGAGTGGATTTAAAAATTGAGGTACATCTATACAACAGAATACTGTGCTTCAGTAAAAAAGAAGGAATTCTTACCATTCACAACAGCGTGTATGGAACTGGAGAGCATTATGCTAAGTGAAATAAGCCAGAGAAAGATAAATATCACATGATCTCACTTATTTGTGGAATATAAAGAACAACATAAACTGATGAACAAAAACAGATCCAGAGACAGAGAAGCATCGATCAGATCGTCAAACCTCAGAGGGAAGGTAGGCAAGGGTGGGGGGAAGGGGAGAGATCAACCCAAGGACTTGTATGCATGCATATAAGCCTAACCAATGGACACAGACACAAGGGGGGTGAGGGCATGAGTGGGAGGTGGGGGTCAATGGGGGGATAAGGATATATATGTAATACCTTAATCAATAAAGAAAAAATAAAAAAATGAAGTTCATAACAATAACAAAAAATAGAAAAAAAGCCAAATTTTCATCAACTCATGAATGGATAAACAAAATTTGGTATATTCACACAAAGGGATGATATTTAGCTATAAAAAGGAATGAAGTACTGGTAAGTGTAGTACAACATGGATGGGCCTTAAAAACATGCTAAGTGAAGGAAGATAGTCACAAAATGCCACAAGTTTATGAATGCATTTACATAAAATAACCAGAATAGACAAATCTATAGGGACAGGAAGTAGTTGCTAGTGGCTGGAAGGAGAGAGGAATGGGGAGTTGTTTCTAATGAATGTGAAGTTTCTTTGGGATAATGAAAATACTCCAAAGTTGTATAGTGGTAACAATTCTATGAATACACTAAAAGCTGTTGAATTGTATAATTAAAAGGAGGTAATTTTATGATATGTGACTTAACCTCATTAAAACTTAAAAAAATTATAGCATTCCAGAAACAATAGAGTTCTAGAAACTCCAAATTTGTTGGCATTTAATTAAATTATTGTGTTTAAATAAACAAAACAGTGCTTTTCTTTAAAACATAATTCATATTGATTTTACAATTACTCTGGTAGTCATATATAAATCAATTTTAAGACAGAGCATTCAATTAGAACATATATCTTTTATTCATATTACTATTTAGAAATTCTAGAAAATGGTTTACTGATCTATTTTCTGAGAAACATTCAATCTCTGCCTATCCTTTGACCATCCTCATTCACACCCTTCTGTCCTCATCCCGCCAAAAAACTTGTGGAAGCCTAAAAAAAGTGTTTTAATTTAATGGATGTATACATGTTCAAATGACTCACTAATTGTTTTTGCTTAGGCTTATTGTTATTTACTTGCTTCTCATTCTCACTTTTTTTGCATTGTCTTTTACTTCCCTTTCTATATTCTCCCAAGAGGGGCAGTCTTGGTGGGAGACCATCCACCTGGATCTACTTTAGCCAAGGGATAGGCATTAACTCAAACTTGGTTGTTTAGACTCTAGCTCTGATATTTGTATCCAGGGACAGTGATGGGAGGACAGAAAATCATTGGAACTGATTTATCCCATATGAAAGAATGTGGCCATTATTTTCTGCCCTCATTCCTGTCCTTTCGAAGTCTTGGATCTAAGCTTTACTCACCATTTTGTGAACTACTCATATGCTTCCCTTAATTTCACTTTTTTGCTTAATTACTAAGAGTCAGTTTCTGTTGCTTACAACCAAGAATCCCCAACTGATCCAATACTTTGCTTCCCTTTCTGTTTTGCTTTCTATTTCCTCCTCTTTCAGCCTCTGAACAAAAAAAATGTATAGTCTGAACACAGTTCTCATGGTCTTCCTTCTCTTGCTTGGAGGCTTTCAAGGTTGAATGAAGAATAAAATAAACGAATACAAAAATAGAAAAATGAAAATATTTGGAAGGTGCTTAATCATAACTGCTTTATTTTTCTTTTCAATTTAAAATTGAGAGTTCTTCAACCATATATTGTGTATAGTTTCAAATCTTATCTGAGTACATAAAAATGCTATTAGCAGCAATATAACTTAATTCCCCCCCAAAACTATGCAGTGCCTCCAACAATTTTAGAGTTTTGGTCCATTAAAACTCATTTATGGCTTGTCTAAAATAATTAGACGATTTGATCCATGCAGTATTTATTTTCAAGGTATCTGCTGCCAGATCTATGTCTTACTAATGCAATTACAAAGTTATTTTTGGAAGAAAGCATTTAATGTCTTCTCTACAGCAGGCTAAAAGAATTTAAGTTTTAATGTCTAGTCTTTAGCTATAATTAAAGGTAAAATTAAATATTTAACACAGTAGTAGAGGAGCCATAGCTACAAAGTTTACTTAAAAATGAAGTGAGGCATTTCATTGGGTAATTTATCTCTTTTGCTTGCAGGCATGATCAACAGAAAAGTTTGTGTTTTGTCCTTAATTCCTTTTCCCAGATATCCAACAGCTGTTGCTTTCCACCAACTATAAACCCCATCTTCCTGTTTTACCTTAATAGTTTTGCCCAAACTGCCTTAGATATAATGGCAATTTAAAAATCTGAAAAATTTTTGTAAATGATAGCAGTGACCATTGTGAGTCAGAGCTGCTAGGTGATATTAGGAACCAAAGCCAAGGCAACTAACATCAATAGAGTTAATTTAAACATAAACCATTTAAAAAGAAAAGAAAATAAAAACAATGAAAACCTAGGCTAACTAATTCTTTGAATGTCTGGCAGCAATTTAAAAAGGACATGAAAGGATTTAATCCCTTCCACTGTGTAGAGGGCCCCCTGGGAAGGCACCTGAGCATTCTATATTGGCCTCTCTTGCCCTTTTGGCCAAGAGGTACCCTCTTCTCACAATCCAATTGCCCACAGCTGTTGCCTGTGCTTTCTGTTCATGCTGAGGATGAAGCCTCATGGTGGCTGGTACCATGGATCTGTCTCTCGCCCAGTGGGGTGAGCTGGGCCCTCCTTGGAGAAGAAACCTGGGTTCCCCAAGATATTGATCAGTGTCGGGGCCCAACCAGCAGGCGAGGGGATCCCAAGGCAGGTGCTGGGCGTGGAGGCCACAGGGGCATAGGCTACCAAGGAGACAGAACTGAACCTCACATCACCCTGCTTGGCCCCTCCTCGTTAGCCAGAGATGGGTAAGATTCCTCAGGGAAAGAACAACCTAAGACAGGCACAGTTGCAGAGGGGGCATCAGGAGAGAATTTGGGGGTCAACAGAGGGGGGGCACAGACCCTCACCCCCCCAACTTTGCAGGGGCCTGAACTCTCACCCCTTCTGAGGGAGGTCTCCTGGCCCCATGGCTGCTTCACTTCCCATGCCCAGCTCAAATCGGGACCCAGAGCAACAGACAGAGACTTGGCCAACAGCAGCTGCCCTCTCACTGCAACAAGACTTGTTTGAGTTGTCTTGTACCCATGGTGTGGGGAAGTGGGTTTTTGATATCTAAATTCAGCCTAGCACCAGGAATGCTCAGGGCCTACTCAAGAAGGCAAATAATCCTTTCCACTAATATTTACAGGGTAAAATAAGATTGTTGTTAGAGTATTAAATTTGACAGTAAAATAGTAGTTAAGTTCTCAGACTAATTTAAATTGGCTAATTGAAATAAACGAATATTCTAGAAAAATTAATGGTACTGGACAAAAAGCTGTTCCTAAAGTGTTAACTAAAATTTTTATTGGTAGTTCATCTTATGGTAAAATTGCATAACATATAATGAACCTAAAGCAGTCATATTTTAGTGCAAAAAATTAAAATTTAAAAGCTATCAAGACTACATTATAAAATTTCCAAAAGCCTCCTAATATTTAAATAAAAAAAGGGGGGATAGTAGAAGAATATCATGTAAGGAAAAATATCCTGTAAGTAAATTACATCTAGAAAATTTTTACTTTAGAAAATTAACTCTCATTTGAAATTCTAACAGCAAGACACCCATGAAAAACACACATGGTGTCAAAACAAGCCAAAGGAAAATCGTTTGGGCAAAAAATGAAAAAGGATCCCAAGTCAAATTTATAGAAAAGGTTCCTTTATTAACTTTTGGTCGAGAATATGTTTGTATATTTTCAGAAAACAACTCCAAGACTATGTAGATTCCTGCAACAGAGAGGAATTGACAGAACTGCTCCAGCCATGAAGACAGAAGAGAAACAGTCCAGAGATGGAAGACGCTGACGACGCCTTGCCATACTAGCAGTCAGCAGCTGTGCATCGCTGCAAGTTGCCCAGGACCAAACCAGAGAGGGTCGGACCTGCATTACCACCATTTGTCCACCATCCAGAACTGAAATATCATTGATGACATGTACACATAAGGAACTGTTTGACATTGAAATTGGGACTCAAAAGAACTGTTGGCCCAGAAAGAAACTCACTACAGACTGATTCATTTGCCTCTCAGCATAACCATTATTGCTTGTCTCATTTTCGGTTCTTATAAGTGTATTTCTAGTATCACATGATCTCACTCATCTACGGGAAATAATGAACAACATAAACTGATGAACAAAAACAGACCCGGAGACAGGGAAGCATCAATCAGACTATCAAACCTCAGAGGGAAGGTAGGGGAGGGTGGGGGTAAAGGGGAGAGATCAACCAAAGGACTTGTATGCATGCATATAAGCCTAACCAGTGGTCACGGACAACAGGGGGGTGGGGGCATGAGTGGGGAGGGGTTTGGGATGGGAATGGGGGGATGAGGACAAATATGTGATACCTTAATCAATAAAGAAATTAAAAAAAAAAAAAACACCCTAGGCTAGCCTGGAATTTATGTTTTTCAGGGAGGAATAAAATGATTTTCTGTTTTGAGGGCAATGTAGCATATTCAGATAGCTGACATCTATCTGAATTTATAAATTATCCCTTTTATGTTGTCATACCTGATTTGTCTACATTATACTCCTCATGAGAATTAACAAGTACATATACTTTGTTTCAGGTTTTTAAAAAATTGTTAGCTTGGTGTTTATACCTCTGTAATTGTTTTTATGTCTTACACATTTAGTGGTAATGTTCTAAATATCTTGGCTTAGATTTTATGTATTATAAAATAATATTTGGTGCAGATTTTCAAGTGGAATATATCATTTAAATCCAATCTTGTACTTAGGATAAGGTCTTATACCTTCTTGTATATAAACGTCTCCTGACAGATGTATCCATTGCCTTGGGATGCATTATAAACATTGTGGCAGAGATGACCAAAAAAAAAAGTAATAGTTGGGATTCATCACTTCAGTTTTAAAATAGTGAACAAGTTTTCTTTCTTTTAAACTAAAAAACAAAGAAAATTATGAATGCCAAGGCTTTTGATTTGCAATAACTAGGCTTTTTGATAGACACGGGTTTTTATTATTATTATTAACTTCATAGAAAGAAAGGGAGAGGGAGAGAAAGATAGGAACATCAACGATGAGAGAGAATCATCTATTGGCTGCCTCTTACACGCCTCCTATGGGGGATCAAGCAAACAACCCAGGCATGTGCCTTGAATCAAACTGTGACCTCCTGGGTTCATGGATCAACACTCAACCATTGAGCAACATTGGCCAGGCAATACAAGGTTTTTTTTTGGTAGTAAAAGTTTGGTTTTGAGTACTAAGAGCAAAGCCCATAAAGTTAAAATAAACCCTCAATTTTTCAGGCCTCATTTTTTATAGCTAAATATCAAATTCATATTAAAAATTAACAATATTGTTTTAATTTAGCTAAAAAAATTAGAACATTTGAGTGAACAATTGATAAAATAGTCAACAAATGAATAAAATAGCAACATACCCGTGTTTTATGTAAGGATTTGGTTGAAGTCATAAGTCACTACTCAAGACTTTATTATACAAGATACAATCCAGGAACATTCTATTTTAAATTCCATTTCAGAAATATGTTATCTCTAATTAAGAGTTATGTATACTTAAGTTAGAAAATAGAAACTATGTAACATGTTTCCCCTTCATATTAGTTGCCAGGAACTTTGAACTCAATTTAATGTCCAAATGAGGTAATAAGTTTATTTCAGGTTCTTGGTAGCATCTATTTGAATATCTATATATATCTATATATATCTATATCTATATATATCTATATCTATATCTATCTATATCTATCTATCTATCTATCTATCTATCTATCTATCTATCTATAAAAAGAGGTAATATGCAAATTAGGCTGGGACGCCATAATAGTCACGGCCAGCCAGGAGGAGGCTGTGCGTAGGTGAGTCCCAGAGCGGTGACGGAGACAGAGACAGGGGGGCCTGCCCGAGCCTCTGTGCCAGCTCAGGCAGCCCTGGAGCAGACACTGACAGGGGACACTGACAGGGGGGCCTGGGGCTGCTCCAGCTGCAGCGCGCTAGCAGTCCCACCTCTGCGCATGAGCTGCAGAGGAAACACCTTTTTTGACCGCTCATTGGCTAAGCTCCCCATACTCCACTCACAGTGTTCTTGGTAACTTGGGTAATAAGAATCCAAGAAGGTGATCTAGGGTTTTTCCACCACACTCCTGGAGGAAAAAACAAAGGTCTGCTGCTGGAAGGGCTAAGAAATGTCATATCCTGCCCTAGCCGGTTTGGATCAGTGGATAGAGCCTTGGCCTGCCGACCGCAGGGTCTGGGTTCTATTCTGATCAAGGGCATGTACCTAGGTTGCAGGCTCCTCCCTGGCTGGGGCCCAGGTCAGGGCTCATGCAGGAGGCAACCAATCAAAGTGTCCCTCTCACATTGATGTTTCTCTCTGTCTTTCCCTCTCTCTTCCATGCTCTCTAAAAATCAATGGAAAAATATCCTCAGGTGAGGATAAAAAAAAAAGAAAGAAAGAAATGTTATATCCTATGAAAGAGACATCTTGAAAATGCCTCAAGAAAGTTGTCATATTTTCGTGGTGAAGGGACTGGAGTCCGTGTTGATGAAAACACCTTGGCGGCTGCTGCGGCCGGCAGTGGCAGCAGCAGCGGGGTGATGGGGGTGGTGCCTTCCCCTGATCAGCCCGTCACCTCCTGCAGAGGGAGGCCAGACTGCAGCTTAGTCCTGCTACCCTCGGGGAGTGGGCCTAAGCCGTCAGTAGTACATCCCCTGAGGGCTCCCAGACTGTGAGAGGGGGCAGGCTGAGCTGAGGGACCCTAGTTTTTTATAAAAACCTATTATGGATGTAGAGAACATATTCTTAAAATGGGTCTGTAAAGAAAGTTTTGGCCAGGTAAAGAAGCAAGTAAACCTGAGAGAGGAAGGTCTTTTCTTATTATAATTTAGATACAACCCAGTTATCTCATTAGAATTAGTTTGCATATCCAGCTTGGGAAATCATAGAGTGACCAGGAATATTTCTGAGACCTGATTTGCATAGGTACTTCAGTGTTTCTTGAAGAGGTAATATAAAAACTTATCTTAGCTTTAGCCAAGTTCCTGAGTTATTTGAAGTTCATCCATTGTCTGCGAGGCTGATAAAAGAAGAGTGAGCAACATTAAGGGAAAAGTTTACCTGTGAGGCACAGGAGAGGTAAAGACCTGAACAGACCTGAGTCATGCCTCAGGACATAAATAAAAGGGACCTGAGTGGCCACCCAGAAGTATGACACTAAATCTTACCAGAGAACATGTGCCTCAGAGCATATGGCTCTTGTAACCAATGGAGAATACCTGCTCTACAGCTATCAGAAAGAGAAATCATTCATGAAATAAATTTCTAATCAGCACTTAGTAAGGATTCAAAATATTTGAGAGTTGAAAAAGAATTTAACACACAAGTTTATTTTGGAATTGGTTCTGTCTCTAAGTAGCCCTCCTGGTAACACTGGTTGGCTCCTTATTGTTGGCTCATCTCTCTTAATTGGTTTAAGTCCTTCCTGAATTTCTGGGTACCTAGCCCTACTGAGATTCATGGCAGGAAATTGTTAGTCTCTTTTCTTAGGGAAGAATAAGAAAAAGAAATTAATAATTTCCACCACTCTGAGGTTTCATATTGTGAATCCTCAACTTTCCAGCTGAAAGTTTATGTGGCAAGTCGTTTAATTTCTTTGTCTCCTTTAATCATCTACAACATGAGGATTCTTGGTAACTGATATGGTTGTTGTAATAATTAATTACAACATGTTGTAAGAATTAATTAATTAATTACAACAAGCGCACTGAACAATTTCTAGCACTTAGTAATCACTCAATAAAAATGAACTATTTTTGTGGTCATCGTAGATTTTATCATCTTTATCATTACTGTCACCATCATCATCATCATCCTTGGACTATACTGCAAAGGTGTCCCAGGTAGCAAATGAGATAGAACATCTATTTTTGGAGTGGCAATTTTACTTAAAGATTGGAATTGGTATGGGAAGAGAGACATTTCTCATTAAAACAAACATAAATGTATCATGAAATAAATTTTTTAAATCCCACAAATTTTTAGGCTTAAAACATAAGACATCAAAGAAATTTGTGCCTGCAAGGTTTCATAAAGGTATGCAACTTCACGTTAAGCCTCAAAATCTCAAAGGTCACACATCCTCTCTCCTCTGCCATCAGTGGAATTTTTCTGGAAAATTTGGAAAGTGTGATGGTGTAGCAAAACTCTAGGATCAATTGTATCTCAAATATTTTCTTTCTCTTGAAGAGATGTGCACCGTTATAATTCCCACTAGAATATATTGGCACTTTGAATTTCCAGTAATAATGGTGTTGACATTGTTGACATGATAGTTGAGGAGTCAACTCAAAAGACAAATGAACAAGCCGGGCCCCTGTATGCTGGCAAGAGCTGCTGCAGGGAAACAGCTGCTGAAGATGTTTTTTTCAAAGAATAGCTGGGAAAAGGGAGAAACCACCAAGCCCTGGTACTAACTGTCAGGGCAACACCTGTTGACCTGCTGACCAGGCTGCTAAAGGGAGCAGCAGATGGAGTTAATACTGAGATATGGTCTTTCCAGGGTTCTCTACAACTTGCCATTACCTCAGTATGAGTCGCTTGAAGGAAGAGTGTGTGTGTGTGCGTGTGCATGTGCGTGCAAGGGAGAGAACTGGGGGAGAGTTAAAATTAGATTTGGATTTGTGGTAAGTGATGTGTTTTTTTTTTAATCATCGAGGAGAGGGACTAATGGTATTTGTGGTGCATCCCAATGGGACTAGCTGCCTGAGAATTCAGAATGGACCCTTGAACCAAATGGAAGAGAGCCAACAGTATGTAGGCACCCAGAGTGTTGAGTGTTGGTGTCCTCAGCAAGAGGGCTTAGGGAAAAACTTGGAGGAGCTAAGTGATGTTAGAATTAGTTGTCTTGGAATATATTCCTAGAAAAATACAACCTTCCAAAACTCAATCAGGAAGAATCTAAAAATCTCAATAGGCTGATAACTATGGAAGAAATTGAAGCAGTCATCAAAAAGCTTCCACCAAACAAAAGTCCGGGCCAGATGGCTTCACAGGGGAGTTTTACCAAACATTCAAAGAAGAACTAAAACTTATTCTCCTCAGACTATTCCAAAAAATTCAAGAGGAAGGACACTTCCAATCTCACTCTATGAAGTCAACATTATCCTAATACTAAAACCAGATAAAGACAACACAATGAAAGAGAATTACAGGCCAATATCCCTCATGAACATGGATGCCAAAATCCTCAACAAAATTCTAGCAAATTGAATCCAGCATTACATCAGAAAGATCAGAAACCATGACCAGGTCAGATTTATCCTGGGGGTGTAATGATGGTACAATATCTGCAAATCAATAAACGTGATACATCACATAAACAAATTGAGAGATAAAAATCACATAGTCATATCAATTGATGCAGAAAAAGCATTTGACAAAATCCAACATCCTTTCTTGATAAAAATCCTCAGCAAATAGAAATAGAGAGATCATACCTCAACATAATAAAAGCCATATATGACAAACCTATAGCCAACATCATACTCAATGGGCAAAAACTAAAACCATTTCTCCTAAGAACATGAATGAGACAGGGATGCCTACTTTCACCACTCCTGTTCAACATAGTACTGGAAATGCTAGCCATAGCAATTAGACAAGAAGAAGAAATAAAAGGTATACAAATTGGAAAAGAAGACATAAAACTGTCATTAGTCACAGATGACATGATACTGTACATAGAAAACCCTAAAGACTCCATCAAAAAATTATTAGACTTGATAAATGAATTCGGCAATGTAGCATGATAAAAAATTAATGCCAAAAATCTCTGGCATTTTTATACACCAATAGTGAACTTACTGAAAGAGAGATTAAAAAATCCCATTTACCATCTCACCAAAAAAATTAAGATACCTAGGAATAAACTTAACTAAGGAGGTAAAAGACCTGTACTCGGAAAACTACAGGACACTGAAAAAAGAGATAGAGGAAGACATAAACAGATGGAAGAACATACTATGTTCGTGGATTAGCAGAATCAACATTATAATGTCCATGCTACCCAAAGCAATCTGTAGATTCAATGCAATCCCCATTAAAATACCAATGGCATATTCCACAGACCTAGAATGAACTCTCCAAAAATTCATCTGGAATAAAAAAAGACCCCGAATAGCCACAGCAATCCTGAGAAAGAAGAACAAAGTAGGTGGGATCTCAATATCAGATATCAAGCTGTATTACAAAGCTACTGTTCTCAAAACTGCCTGGTATTGGCACAAGAACAGATATATAGACCTATCGAATAGAATAGAGAACCTAGAAATCAACCCAAACCCCTATGCTCAATTAATATAAGACAAAGGAGGTAAGAGCATACAATGGAGTCAAGACACTCTCTTCAATAAATGGTGTTGGGAAAATTGGACAGATACATGCAAAAAATATGAATCTAGACCACCAACTTACACCATACACAAAAATAAACTCAAAATGGATAAAAGGCTTAAATGTAAGATGGGAAACCAAAAAAATATTAGAGGAATCCACAGTCAGGGAAATCTCAGACATATGCCGAAGCAATATCTTCACTGATACAGCTCCTGGGGCAATGGAAACTAAAGAGAAAATAAACAAATGGGACTACATCAAAATAAAAAGCTTCTGTACAGCAAAAGAAACCATCAACAAAACAACAAGAAAGCCCACTGCATGGGAGAATATATTTGCCATAGTTATCACTGGTAAGTGTTTAATCTCCAAAATTTATAGGGAACTCATACAACTTAACAAAAGGAAGATAAACAATCTGATCAAAAAATGGTCAACATACCTAAATAGATACTTTTCAAAAGAGGTCATAAGGAAGGCCAAGAGACATATGAAAACATTCTCAGAGTCACTAATCATCTGAGAGATGCAAATCAAAACGGCAATGCATTTTCAGGGGGAAAGGGGTATGGGGGGGAGGTTCAGGAAGAGACTGGACAAAAATCATACACCTATGGATGAGGACAGTGCGGGGGAGGTAAGGGCAGAAGGTGGAGTGGGAACCGGGTGGAGGAGAGCTATGGGGGGAAAAAGGAGAAACAATTGTAATAATCTGAATAAAGATTTATTTAAAAAATTAAAAAAAAAAACGGCAACGCAGTACCATCTTACACCTGTCAGAATGGCTATCATCAACAAAACAACAAATGACAAGTGTTGGCAAGGATGCAGAGAAAAAGGAACCCTCATGCACTGCTGGTGGGAATGCAGACTGGTGCAGCCACTGTGGAGAACAGTATGGAGTTTTCTCAAAAAACTAAAAATGGAACTCCCATTTGACCCAGTGATCCCACTTCCTAGTTCATAGGTCAAGGCTCAACCATTGAACCATGCTGGTAGGGCCATAATATAGTCTTTTAAAAACACTGATATAGCAGGAACATGCCCATAGGACTCATGTGTCTTTTTTGAGCCCTGCAATTTTAACCAGTTTATGTTTAGTTGCCTAAGGCATTCAGTGTATGAATTATAGTAGTATCTACTTTATGAACATATATAAGTAATCAAGTTGCCTTCCTTTTTCCACTTATATTTGCAATAAAGAACCTAGTAATAAAGAGGTTAAATTAAAAAAAAGTTACAGATCCAAGCTGTGCGCAGAGGCTTTTGCATATGAATGGCCTGGTACTTTGAATTCTAAACTTACCTATCAAACTGCAGCTGAATCAGAGAGACCCAGAACATCCAAAAGAAGGCCCAAGGCCCCACAGCAGCTTACATTGCTTCACAGCTGGGCCTCATCTGGGCACCTCTAAAACCCAAACAAAGAAGAGGAATCTGCAGATCTCTCCATAGCTCCTGCTGGGTGGCATCAGGCAGAGGCTAAATTAGCACCTCCTTGGAGATCCAAGAGCCAGTGTACCCAGGGGTCAGAGTAGGACCATCCAGATTACAACTCCTCAGATCCATAAGGGACACACTCAGGGGGCAGACTCAGTGAGCACCAAAGCCCCACTGAAGGAAGTCTTGCCTCATAAGGGTGTCTCCAGCACAGAAGTTCTCCCAGCGTAGACATAGCTGATCCTCACAGCCAATTGGCCTGGAGGTCAATTCCTCCCAGTGATGCCAACAACAATCAAGGCTTAACTACAACAAGACTGTGCACACAGCCCACAAAGGGGTGCACCAAGAGTGTCCACCTCAGGTAACTGGAGAAGCTGAACCATTGGGCCTTATAGGACACCTCGCACACAAAGCCACTCTATCAACTCAGGGAAGCAGCCAAAATGTGGAGACAAAGAAACAGGTCACAAATGAAAGAAATGGAGGAAAGCAAATGACTGGATATAGCGTTCAAAACCACGGTTATAAGGTTTTTCAAGAATTTTCTAGCAAAGGCTGATACATTTAGTGAAACCCTCGAGGATATGAAAAAGGACCAACTAGAAATTAAGCATACACTGACTGAAATAAAGAATAATATACCGAGATCCAACAGCAAACTAGAGCAGTGATTGGCAAACTGCGGCTCACGAGCCACATGCGTCTCTTTGGACCCTTGAGTGTGGCTCTTCCACAAAATACCATGGCCTGGGTGAGTCTATTTTGAAGAAGTGGCATTAGAAGAAGTTTATGTTTAAAAAATTTCGCTCTCAAAAGAAATTTCAATCATTGTACTGCTGATATTTGGCTCTGTTGACTAATGCATTTGCCGACCACTGGACTAGAGGATCACAAGAATCATGTCAAAGATTTGAAATACAAAAAAGCAAAAAACACCCAACTGGAAAAGCAAAAAGAAAAAAGAATCCCAAAATATGAAGATAGTGTAAGGAGTCTCTGGGACAACTTCAAGCGTACCAACATCCGAATTATTGGGGTGCCAGAAGAAGAGAGAGAGCAAGATATTGAAAACCTATCTGAAGAAATAATGACAGAAAACTTCCCCCACCTGGTGAAAGAAATAGACTTCAAATCCAGGAAGCGCAGAGAACCCCAAAGAAAAGGAATCCAAAGAGGACCACACCAATACACATCATAATTAAAATGCCAAGAGCAAAAGACAAAGAGAGAATATTAAAAGCAGCAAGAGAAAAACAGTTAATTACCTACAAGGGAGCACCCACATGATTGTCAGCTGATTTCTCAACAGAAACTATGCAGGCCAGATGGGAGTGGCAAGAAATATTCAAAGTGATGAATAGCAAGAACCTACAACCAAGATTACTCTACCCAGCAAAGCTATCATTCAGAATTGAGGGTCAGATTAAGAGCTTCACAGATAAGAAAAAGCTAAAGGAGTTCATCACCACCAAACCAGTATTATATGAAATGCTGAAAAGTATTCTTTAAGAAGAGGAAGAAGAAAAAAGTAAAGATAAAAATTATGAACAACAAATACATATCTATCAACAAGTGAATCTAAAAATCAAGTGAATAAAAATCTGATGAACAGAATAATCTGGTGAATATAATAGAATCAGGGGCATAGAAAGGGAGTGGACTGACAATCCTCGGGGGGAAAGGGGTGTGGGGGATGCGGGAAGAGACTGGACAAAAATCATACACCTATGGATGAGGACAGTGGGGAGGGGGTAAGGGTATGGGGTGGGGTGGGGTGGGAACCGGGTGGAAAGGAGCTATGGGGGGAAAAAAGAGGAACAACTGTAATATTCTGAACAATAAAGATTTTTTAAAAATTGCAAAAAAAAGTTACATAAACTGGATTAAAGTTTTACAATTTTTCTAAAATTGAATGGAAAGGAAATTAAAGTCCACAAAATACTACAGAGACAAATTCTTGTTTTTATTGA
Source organism: Plecotus auritus (assembly GCF_963455305.1). Lineage (NCBI taxonomy): Eukaryota > Metazoa > Chordata > Mammalia > Chiroptera > Vespertilionidae > Plecotus > Plecotus auritus. Next base: position 61,518,081 of record NC_137772.1, on the reverse strand, counting down.
GTTTTTCTATTTTGGTTCAAAAGAATCCAAATAATATCCTGTTATAACAGAGGATTTTAATGAATGAGACAGGTATATGAATTTGGCTTAAGTATACTTAAGGTGGCTAGAAAAATATGAACTTCTATAGCCTAAAGCTTAAAGCGTGGGCCTCCTAATATAAAAATGTAACTCCAGTAATTTCAATCAGAATACACTGAAACTTGATAGAAAAAAAAAAAGTCATTGTACAGTGAAGGCGGTGTTGCAAGGAAACTTCTGTTTTACCTCATTTCATTTTCAGCAACATTGTTCCTTGACTAGTGGACATGCACAGCCTGCCAAATGTTTCCTCTGATATCATTCTTCTTTTTAAAATTGTAAAGGTTACAATTTTATTTCCTTGAGTAAAGACTGCTACAACAGCTTAATTATGCTAAGCTATGGAATATGAATTTTTAAACCAATGACACTGATATTTATCATTGCATATGAGAAATTGATAAATTTCCATTAATGACTGGGTAGAGAATGGACATAAAATCATTATCTTGTAAAAGCTGGTTCATGTAAAATTTGTAGTTAAAATACTATGAAATGTCTTTTACAAACTATAATTAAAAAAAAAAAGCATGTGAGTTTCCACACTTTGTTTGGGAGTGGGGAGATCTATATGGATAGTTATCCTCTTGTCTTATTTCATTCAAAACACTGGTGGTTCTTTGTGGGAATTGTTCTTTTATGAATATTGGAGAAACCTAATCTCAAGGATCCAAAGATGAAATCATCATATGAGGCCCCAGTCTGCACTTGCTCTTACTGGTAAACTGTTTAGGATTTGTATCCTCTGTTAGTCAGTGTCTCCTAAATATGTTCCAAATAAAAAAATTTCCTATAATTTAGGACCCATGAAAACTTTTTCTTCCCTAATAAAATCTTATGATTTTTGTTTTCTAATACTGAAAAATAATATATTGACATATTAGCCAGTGCATAATCAATTATACTCTTTCATAGAAAAGATATAGATATAAATTAATTTAAAAATATTTTTGATATAGTCTCACTTCTAAATTATCAACTTTTTAACTTACATTCTTTGTTGTGGACTGCCTCAAGTCTCACATGGAAATAAAGTTGATGTAAGTAGACTATCCATGACTTCCTCACAGTCCATCCCATGGTGTGGCTGGGTTAAATCAAATTTTTGATGATAGCTGGCCAAGTCATAGTAAATCTCTCGTGTCTGTGCAAATGTATCCTCACAGGGGATATGTGTTTAGATCCCAAGTGGGTGCTTGAAATTACAGATATCCTGAACCTTATATAGACTATGTTTTTTCCTATACATACACACCTATGATAAAGTTTAATTTGTCAGTTAAGCACAATAAGAGATTAACAATAACTAATAATAAATTAGAACAATTATAACAATATCTATATACTAGAGGCCTGGTGCACAAAATTCTTGCACGGGGGTGGGGGGGGGAGGGGGCGTGTGTGTCCCTCAGCCCAGCCTGAACCCTCTCCAATCTGGGACCCCTCGAAGGATGATGTCCAACTGCCCGTTTAGGCCCGAGACTGTGCTAGCCGGCCCCGATTGGCCCAATCGCCGGCCAGGTCGAGGGACCCCACCCATGCACAAATTCATGCACTGGGCCTTGAGTGCTATAGTAAAGGTTATGTGAATGTGGCCTCCCTTTCTCTCAAATGTCTTACTGTACTGAACGCACCTTTTCATATAAAGGAAGTTCATTCTGGCTTCTTGTTGGCATATTCAAGACACCAGCACCACTTCTCTTATGCTTTGGAGCCAGTATTAAATAAAATAAGGGTGAACAGAAACACCTTAACAAATGATCTCATAACCTAGGTGGCTGTTAAGAAACTGACAGTCAGAAGAGTCTACAAAATGGGGACACTGCATGATTCACATCAAGAAAGCAAAATCATGGATAAAGAGGACAATGACAGTATATAGAAATAAAGTCTTTTAATGTTTACTGTGCTCAAGTAAGTTTTTAGGATAACCAGGCTGGGCTGGGCCATGTTCTTTCAAGACCTGTTCCCTGTCACAAGAAAATCGAATAAACCCATCTATGTTAATTACTACAGTCTCTCTATCTGACATGGTGCCTTATTCCAAGGAAATTCTGGAGACAATATTAATACCGCAAAGTATAACACCAGCACAAAAATTTTAATACCTTGCAGACTAGTGAAGGAGCTATTTTAATATTCAGGGGCTTTGTTTATGTCTCAAGTCATCTCCAAAGTAATTTTCTCTCAGATACTTTGATGACTTAACTGGGTCTCCAGGGGTTCACAACAATGTAAATTATTCCTATTTATGGCAATGCAAATGAATTAAGTCTGGTTCAGAAAATAAAGCTCTGTAAGTGTAAATCTCCTTATGAATGAGTTTTAACATTTTATTTAACTTCTACTTTTTCTTCTTTGCTGTTTGAGAGGTTTTATATCCAGTCTCCACTCATTGCTCCTGGAATCAAAGTGATTGATCAGAAGGCTGGTCTGCAAGTAGTAAAGAACAGTTCCAAATCCACTTGTGGGGATTGGAAGGAAGGATGGGTGAAAGAAGAGACAAAGTTCGGATAGACATCTGACTGCCTATATGCTGTGTCTGTTTAATCTGCATCAGGAACACTGTGAAGAGCCAGCCTTCTAAATGAGGACAGTGATGCTATCTCCTAGGCAAACTTGAAAAGAGAATAAACAACACATTCCTCTTCATTAAAGTACGTCACACTGCTGATTTTTCACATGTAAGAGTTTACCAAAGAAATCTGGAACTACTAAATGCTACTTGCTCAACCATTCCCTGTAACCATAACATTTAAAAGTTCTTTGGAAGAAGGAAGGAAGCAAGATGAGCAATATTTTAAATTATCCAAAGTCCCTCTAAATAGGAGATGCACCCGTCAGAAAGTCAACGATGTTTGTCAGTTTTTAGGTCAGTAACTCAGTTTTTATTTTTATAAGCATGAAAATGCTGTTTTTCCAGATGTATGAGAGAGGAGGTAAGCTAGCTGCCACAATAGCAGAGTTTGCTCATTCTATCAAAGATCTCCTGGGACAGTGGTCGGCAAACTCATTAGTCAACAGAGACAAATATCAACAGTACAATGATTGAAATTTCTTTTGAGAGCCAAATTTTTTAAACTTAAACTTCTTCTAAGGCCGCTTCTTCAAAATAGACTCACCCAGGCCGTGGTATTTTGTGGAAGAGCCACACTCAAGGGGCCAAAGAGCCACATGTGGCTCACAAGCCGCAGTTTGCCGACCACTGTCCTAGGATATAATACAAATCCTGGGAAAGTAGGGTTTTTAAAAATATATTTTTATTGATTTCAGAGAGGAAGGGAGAGGGAGAGATAGAAACATTAATGATGAAAAAGAATCTTTTATCAGCTGCCTCTTGCATGCCCCCTCCTGGGGAAGGAGCCCACAACCGGGGCATGTGGCTTGATTGAGAGTCGAATCAGTGATCTCTTGGTTCATAGGTCAATACTCAACCACCGAGCCACACCATCTGGGCAGGATTTTTTAATATTTAAAATAATAAATATCACATTGTTAGGATCTTTGTCAAAATCTGTGTCCCTTTAAATCCGTATGTTGAAACTTAATCCCCAATGTGATGGTTTTTGAAGGTGGGGCATTTGAAGGTGATCAGGTCATGAGGGTAGAGCCCTCATGCATGGGACTAATGACCATATAAAAGAAACCCCAGAGAGCTCACTTGCCTCTTGTGCCATGTGAGGACACAGGTTGAAGATGGTTGTCTATGAACAAGAAATCATCTCTCACCAGATATCAAGTCTGCTGGCCTTCATCTAGGACTTTCCAGTCTCTAAAAATAAATTTCTGTGGATGATAAGCCATCCAGTATATGGTTTACTGTTATAGAAGCCCAAACTAAGATGGGGGATAGAAAATACCAGGGAAGGGGTGGTTGCTATATCATTTAGGGTAGTCTGGAAAGGTTGACTTGAGAGTAGATGCCTCAAGGAAGTGGAAAAAAAAATGCATTCATTCAGGGAGAACTGGCAGGGGTGCCCTGGGCAGGATTGTTAAAGGTATGTTCCAAGAACAGCAAGAAAATAAAAAAATCTGCCAGAAATTTTAATAGTGATGAGATTGACAAACCTCTTGTATAGCATTCCACTATACAAATATGCCACAAAATTTTAGCTATTTAAATGATCACTGACAGAATTTGAGTTTTTTTTCCATTTTTGGCAGAAACAAACAATACTTCTATGAATATTTTGGTATCTGTATCCTGGTCACATATGCAGTTTCTCTATAAGTAGAAATTTTGGTCAGAGGAAAAGCATAGCTTCAACTTTCCTAGGTAGTTTCCAATTGTTTTCTAAAGTGGGTGTTAGGATTTTACCATAGAAAATAAGATTTAGCTTTCTTGCATCATAACCATCATGTGTACTTTCCTTCCCCTTTTTCTCCAATTTACTTACATCACAATTTTGGTTCAAATAATCATCCATGTTTATTTGCACAAGGTAAATTGACTTATATCCAAGTAATGTAGCTATGATCACATATCTTATTTCTCTACAAGAAAAAAATTGGGAGGGAGGAGATTAATAATTGCCTAAATTACTTTTTGTTTGCTTACTTCCTCTGTAACTATCATTTGAGTGGCCAGATTATTATGATCTCTGAACTCATAATAATCTGGCCACTCAGTGTATATCCTATATAATAAAAGGCTAATATGCAAATTTCCCCCTTGACCAGGTGTTCGACCAGCAGGCAGGCCGGCCAACTGCCCATGTCCCCTGCCCCTGGCCAGGCTGGCCAGACCCCATCCATGCACCAGGCCTCTAATATATATATATATATATACTGAGTGGCCCGATTTTTATGATCTCTAAATGCATAATAATAATAATCTGGCCACTCAATGTATACTTAGATGCTTTCATGGAGCACAAACTCCTATAAATATGGTCAAATATAACAGATAATCTCTGTTCTGTTATCCTTTCTTTGCTCTTCTGCTCCTAACCAGATTGATTGCATTGTAGACAGGTTAAACAGTATTTTTTCTTCTTCTTCTCATCTTGGGCATCATTTTGATTCTTTCCTGTTTGGGATTCATCTATTTCCTGGATTCCTTAATTTCCTTCCTTAGTTTTGCTTAAGCACATGTTGGTTGGGTAGTTTTACATTCTACTTTCCCTCAACTTTACCTTTGAAATTCTCTTATTGTATTTTATTTCTCCTAACATATTTTCAACTTCTAAGAGCACTTTCTCAATGTTTGAAGGTTCCTTTTGTTTATATAGCATTCTGTTTTTTCTTCTGCTTTCTCTTTGCTCTGGGAGAATGAATTATAATTACACTAGAGGCCCGATGCACAAAATTTGTGCAAGAGTAGGCCTTCCTTCCCCTGGATGCTGGCATGAGCTTCCCTCCAGCACCCGGGACCTGGGCTTCCCTCACAGTGCTGGCTTCGTCTGGAAGGTCGTTTGGAAGGATGTTCGGTCTAATTAGCATATTACACTTTTATTATTATAGATTGAATTTTTTTATTGTGCTTCCTGTGATTTTTCTGCTTCCTCAATCTCCCACTATTTTTGGTTTGTTTCAGGTTCTGTCTTTCACTTTACATGCTTTCCTAAAATGTCCACTGGCCTTTGGCTGCTCATTCAAATTTAAAAGTGTGGCACCAAGAGGCTAATTCTATGTATGTGGGAACCCATTTCACTTCCAATATTGGTATGTGTATGTATTTTTTTTCTTGCCTGGCATGAATAGGCTGCTAGTCACTTTTCTGGGTGCCTAGAGTGGGATGAGGGCTGAAGCTCTTGCTCTCTATGAGGTAGGTCTTTGCTTAATCCTTTTGATTCCAGAAAAGGGCTCATTTGAACCTTCAGTTGTCCTTCTTGTGACAAAGTCCCTGGACAATCTCTCCAGATAATAGGCCACATGTCATTTGACTGATCAGAGGACAATCACCAGTTGTACAGGATGCTAGAATCTGATCTCTTAGACTTTTCATCAGTTTTTTCAATTTTGGCCTCACTTCAGTCCCTTGCCTTCAAGGCCACCTCCAATTCCTGAGTCACTTCTGGGCTGTGAAACATGTCATGCTGCCTTCCTGGCAGACATTTATTAGGCAAAATAAAAATCTGAAAAAGTTGTCCCTCATCTATCTGGTTTTCATCTTACACAATTTTATTAACATTTCTAGTCCACTGGTGACTACTTCTTCATCTCTATCTTTGCCAGTCTAGATAAAAATTCTTTGATTCTTAGCCTCCTCCTTTGTTTTTGCTTTACCTTGTCCTTGACTTCTGTGACACCAGTGTCTTTGTTCCTTACAATTTTTTCCTAATTTCTCTTCTCTGTCCACTTCTCCTATATTTGTGACCTCTGTATTTTATTCTCCATCTCTCCTTTTTTTTCCTACTTTTTTCTGTTTCTCCTTGAGTATCTCTATTCATCCTCTTTAATTAGCATTTGTAAGCCATGATAAACAAATTTTTGTCTTTAGCCTAGATCCGTGGTCGGTAAACTGCAGCTCGTGAGCCACATGCGGCTCTTTGGCCCCTTGAGTGTGGCTCTTCCACAAAATACCATAGCCTGGGCTAGTCTATTTTGAAGAGGTGGCGTAAGAAGAAGTTTAAGTTTAAAAAATTTGGCTCTCAAAAGAAATTTCAGTTGTTGTACTGTTGATATTTGTCTATGTTGACTAATGAGTTTGCCTACCACTGGCCTAGATGGATCTAAATTTTTCTGTGGATGCTCCATAGCACCTTACAGTCATATCCAAAGTGGAATTCATTACATCCCAGAACTCTTTTTTTTCTCCTCCAATTTAATTGCTGCCTTTTTTCCCCTAATATTTTTTATAAGTCAGGGGTTGGCAATGTTTTCTCTATAAAGTCCAGATAGTAAATATTTTAGGCCTTGTGGGCTATTCAGTTTTTGTTATAATCACTCAATTGTGCTGTCATAAACAAATGGGTGTCACTGTATTCCAAAAAAACTTTACTTACAAAATCAGGCTATAAGGCAGGATTTGGCCCTTGGGCCATGGTTGACTGATCTCTGTTCTAGGTTAATGGTCATTTCAGCTGGAAGACTCTTAATTGAGCTTTACCTTTATCTGGTCAATATGTTAAGATGACTGTGTCTTTCCCCGTGACCTGACCTGTTTCCACCATCCCACACACTTTCCTCTCTCAGGCCCTCATCTCTTTTATCTGTCAGCTGCAGTAGCTGTTTATCCAGTCTCACTGCTCTTTGTGTTGTAGCCCTCTAATCCCTGCCCCTGCTGCTTCCAAAGCAGTCTTATGAAAAAAGCATTTATTATATTATTCTTTGCTTAATATACTCAGTGCTGTGCAAATAGCTACACTACAGGGCTTCCCCAATTCTAGATACATAAGAGCCCCTTGAAGTCTTGGTTAAATCAAATACTTCTGGTCCCCACCTCGGAGTTTCTGATGATATAAACCAGAGTTAGAGTCCATGAATCTGCATTCTAAACAGACATCCCAGATGAGTCTGTGGCATGTAGTCCTCAGACATTTGAAAAACATGGGCCATGGGAAAGGGCATCCATATGCATGGAACATAAGGCCCTCCCTGAGCATTCTGGGATTTAACTTCTTTCCTGAACTGGCCATGCTGTTACACCCCTTTCAGTTTTCCACAAGATAGTCATTTTGCTAGCAATGCCATTAACTTTTTGTCTATTTAGTAAACTTCTTTTAAGGCTCAACTCAAGTACCAATTCTTCTGATGAGTTTTCCTAAACTCCCCGATTCTTACCACGTACCAGTGTCTATAACATATTAACTGCTCTTATGTATGTATATGTGTATTTATTTATCTTTCCTATTAGATTGTGAGTTTCTGGAGGGCAGAGACTATTATTTCTGCATTTTTGTATATTTTAGAGTGTACACTAAATATATAGTAATTCAATTCAACATTTGTTGATATAAGAATGAAGCTGTGAATATTATTATTTATATTTTATAGATAATTAAACTGAGGCTGTGAGATATTAACTGACTTGAGGTCAACTACATTGCCCAAACAATCAAGCATATCATATGTCTTTTACTTAGCAAGCTTTCTCTATTCAAAATGCTCTCTTCCTAGTGTGATGGCATTATTCCCTGTGCTCAAGTAAGCCATGAATCTTGGAAGTGTCTAGCAGGATTTTCCAATCTGAGTATACTTATTTGATCTGTTATTTAATATTGTCATTTCTGAGGCCGACCAATGACGGAGAGCAAGAAGTCCAGTGTCATTGCTCTTCACAAGCTTAGTCTCTGCATTATTTGGATGTCTAGACATTTCCATATTAGGGCTGCCACATTTCTTAGTTTTCTTCCAAGAATCTACATTACAGTTATTCTGCCTAATTTACTGTAATAAATTGCATGGGCATCATAGTTATTGTTAGTCAACAACAACTTTTTGGTGATTACTTAAAGAGAACACTACCTATGCTTTCCTTTCCCTTACTTCTCAAAGAGCCTCTGGAATTCAGAACACATTATCTCCAAGTGCCGGCTGAGATTAGGCAGCTGAAATCTAGCAAAGGTCAGGGATAAATCACAGAAACTTTTGAGTTTAACACAATTACCTGGGGAAAAAAGTTGATACTGATTCTTGACTATGTTTGGCAGGTGAAGAAAGGGTTATGTGTGGCAAGACAAAGAAGTGATCTTCAAGAGTAGTCAGTATTCAGTTATGTAGTTCGCACTTCATTTTGCTTGTGTTAGTTTTTGGTATCATTTGTCTCTTCTCAAATAGGAACCTTGCATTTTATTAATTTCATTCCATCTTGAACAGAGTGACGACGCAAAAGAAGCTTGTGAAATAAAATGAGTAATCCCCAAATCTCATTTCAACCTTTCACCTTTGACGTGTTGTACAATACTGATTAGCCAGTGACATGCTTCAGAAGCAGGCCACCAGAAAAAGATAGATATAAAAAGCCATTGAAAACTATCAGCTAGGTAATCAACCTTGGGGAACTAAATGTCTGTATGTATATCTGGTTACTCGAAACAATGAAATATAGCAACAACACACCCCAGAGACCTGAAATTTGACATTTTAATTTAAAACCTTTCATATTTCTTTGATAATTGTATGTTTGACATAAATATTGTCTACTTATAATATTTGTATTTCCTTTAAACACCTATTAAATTAGTATAAATTATTGCCTTCACAATGAAAAACAAGCTGGTCTTTTTTAAAAACAATTAAACTTTTTATTAATTTTGTTTTCGTAATAAGGAATCCATGATTATAGTAGTTGCCACTTTAAGTGACTACAGAAAAACAAATATATAATTATTTTACATGATCATTACAATTTTCTAAAGTTAGTCACAGCATATACATGCTTTGCTACAAACTATAATCCTTTGGTCATATATAAGCTGTCAATACTAAATATTTTATATTTTAATGCCCATGTTAACACTATTTTTGTCTGTTGCTATATTGTACAATTAATACTAGGAAATATGTCTTAAGGTTAAACAGTGGTAACTTTTCCTATCTTGATCTTAATTATGCCAAGAAATCATGTTCACATTTTGAACCAAACATTTTTAGAAAAGCTGGAGAACACAATTTCATGAAAAATAGTGTCTTTATATACTCTGTGTGCAATTTTAAAATCTGGCAAAATGCTTACAGACCACGATTCTGACATGAAGAAAGACTATTAAGGATGTAAATGAGAAGAAAAAACCAAAACTCAGTTTATGATAATAAAAGTGAGCTAAAACTTAAATAAAAATAAAAATATATTAACAAACTGTGAAAATATTAGTCTATTTTTTTATTTTGCTTAAAATCCAAAGTTTGAAATGTCTTTTGTGATAACAGGCAATGGAAACAATGATTGGGAAGAAATTAATAAAAAAAAGACTGTGAGGGATTTGTAAGTAGAATTCAGGTGGCATGTGAATTAATTATTGTCCTTTCTTTGGGGTCACATCGTTGGGATTTGGTTTGCTATATCATCAGTTAGATGCTGGCAGAAAGCAACATGGCTAGTTTATTTCCAACATGTGGCCCTGGATTACCAAAAGAAAATAAAGTGGAAACTCTGTTATATTTTAAGAATTAGTTAAAGCTCTTGGGCCCAATTTGTTCCTGAAGTCACTCTGAGAACATTGCACTGTGTTTCGCTGGAACTGAATCAGGACCTTTTGCATCTATGTGACTGGGCAGTGACGAAAGTTAGGCTAAGAATGGGACTCTGTCCCCAGGGGTTACTTCCCACCCCCACCTCATTTCTTCTCTCTTTCATTTTCTCTTGTGCTTTCATACACATCTCATCCCAAGTTAACATAAGGCATTTTGCTACAGAGATGAAAGAATTAAGCAAGAATGCACAAAGTAAGACCTTCTTATTGTCTCAAAAAGACAGTTTTGCCTGTGACAGAAAAGCACCACGTCAAGAACTTTTTTCTATTAGTTACTTACAAAAATAACATAAAAATTAGTAATAAGCTGTTAAATTGCCTAATTTGTGTGATCTTAAAAAATATTATTCTAACTCCCCTACTATGCATATGCCAGAGACCATTTTATCTACAGCAGGAGTGAGAGAGGATGCTGCCTTCTCCTTTGCCATGTGAACACTGCTCCAGGCAAGTCACATTCTGTCCATCATGGGGTTACTAGCATCCCTCCATTGTAAGGATAGGAACCTGGGACCTGCCCTTAGTTTAATCATCTACACATTGTGTATTGTAGCAAAGTATTTACTGATGAGAAAACTAAACAAGTAGTATTTAAACTACAATAGTAATATTAAAAGAAGAATGTTTTGAGAATCCTGAAAAAATTGTAGGTAGCATTTTCTTTGCAGAGTTCTTACAATGAGAGATTTTAAAGTAGCCTTTTGGGATAGCATTCTCAACTTTCTCTTTCTGTTTGTGACATTTGATCTCACCAGAACGTAAAAAGTTAAATGACTTTCAAAAACTTGTATCTCTCTGATACTTTCTTCTGATCATTTAAATGTTCCCAACGTCAAAAAAAAAAAAAAAATACACCAGCTAAACTGCTTATACATTTTGTATCCAATAATAATCCAACCAATGGTGTGACACTATTAATAAGAGTTTTTTAAATAGAATTACTAAAATTTTTAATTAATTGATTTAAACTTCATTTAAAAATTCTGTTTTACAGTGACACATTTTTTTATATCAGATTCACATTAATTTAAAAATAAATCTCTCTAATAGAAATTCTGAGTGAGCTCAATTTAAATGTAAGTAATGTATGAATATACTGGAAGTTATTAAGAGCTACATTGAAGTGCTGACTGTAAAAAATTAAGAGCTTTCACAATGAGCTTTCTTCATTCTCACTGCTTTTCTTTTTAGACTGTAAACAGCTTATAAAATGTCATGTGTAACTGTGAGTGTTAAGAAAATAATCACTCTTAAATTTTTACATTTTTGTGTGCAAACACACAGTTTGTTTTGATTTGGCAAATGCCTCATTGTCTTAATCACTTCTGTCCAAAATGAGGAACGTGGAATTAAGTGATGATTCCTTCCTTCAAGATGAGCTGTATTTATTACTGGAACGGAAGTTGTCATATCCTTGGTCATTAGCTTTGGACTTCAAACACGACTGCTTTTCCTCCAGAGACTGTTTTTCTTCAAATGACTGGCACCAGCAGCATAAGCATGACTGCACAAAACAAAGTCACTCATTATATGTTTACATCAGTTATACTGTCACGACATCTCCTGTTCCCTAGTGTTCTGACTTTCTTTGCATGATTGGGAATTCTTGGGCCACTTTCATTCCATCCTCTCTTATTTTTTCACTTAAAAACATATAATTAGCCCAGTAGGCCTGGTGCAGTGGTTGAGCATCACCTATGAACCAGGAGGTCATGGTTCCATTCCCGGTTAGGGAACATGCCCAAGTTGTGGGCTCAATCCCGAGTGAGACTTGTGCAGGAGGCAGCCAATTAATGATTCTCTCTCATCATTGATGTTTCTATCTCTCTCTCCCTTCCTCTCTGAAGTCAATAAAAAAAATATGTATTTTAAAAACATACAATTACATAAATAGCATATGATAATTATTTTTAAGCTAGAAGATACAAAGAAGGAAAAATGTATAAAATTAAAATTCCCACCTTTTAATTAACATAAAAAGAGAAAGCCACTCTTAATTCTTGATATTTACTCTTGACTACTTGAGAAATACTCTTAATTTTTTATAAATATGTAAAACAAGACTTTTTCCTATGCAAGCAGAAATATCACCATACACATATACACTGAGTGGCCAGATTATTATGATCTCTGAATGCATAATAATCTGGCCACTCAGTGTATATTCTATATAATAAAAGGCTAATATGCAAATTGTCCACTCAACCAGGAGTTCGACCAGCAGGCAGGCCGGCCAACTGCCCATGTCCCCTCTCCCTGGCCAGACTGGCCAGACCCCACCCATGCACGAATTCATGCACTAGGCCTCTAAAATATATATATACTCTGAGTGGCCAGATTATTATGCGTTCAGAGATCATAATAATCTGGCCACTCAGTGTATACATGACTGTACATGAGCATATGTGTGGAATTATGTGCATAATTAATTTTAATAAAATTATACTATATGTACTATTCACAGTTGCCTTGCTCTCACTTGACAGTGTCATAGACATCTTTCCATATCAATGAACTTAATATTACATTGCCAGTGTTTTCAGCCACATGCTGTTCTCATGTGCCTATTCAATACTGTTACATGATACACTATAAAGTGTATAAGTGTCTCAGTTTTATTTATCCATTTTTTCCTGGATTTTTAAATAGTCAAAACTTTGTTTCTTCTGTTTGTTTTCTGAGAATCTATATGTATAAGGAAATGGAAGGTCTATTGTTTTCTGTTCTATAAAATGAGGGAGTTGATCTTAATGTACATTATCTCCTAGCTCTAAAATCTATGAGTTTATGAGTGGGCAAAGACTTTTTCTAGACTGCCTTAGAGTTTACAAGAAAGCTAAGTTCTTGACTTTCCAATAATGAACTACCAGGGACAAATGGATCATTCCCACTGAAGGGGAGGAAATACTTTATTCTATGTTAGATTGTTGAAGAAGTGAATGGATGGACATATGAATGTAACAATGCAAGCGGCCAGATGAGAAATAACTAAACATATTTCACATCAAGCAGCACATCTCTGCTAAGAAGTTGGAAAAGAAGAGATGGAACCTGAACCTGAATTCAATTTCTGTGTTTGATTTGCTCTTCCCACGTCCATGCGAAAAAGAGACCAATGTAGTTATACTCCAAATTGTGCTGCACAGTCAGTCCAAAATCTATTCCAAATGAGATCAGTGGATTTAATTCATGTTTAGCTCTTATTCATCACATGATGTCTGTTAAACATCAACGCATGTAATTTTTATTAATTTTCTAAGCAATTCTAAGTACAACTGATTGGTTGAAGCAGAAAGGAGTGGTTGACTAGGCAGAAATCAACTATAGTGATATGTGAGCAAGAGTCATATTTTAAAAAATCATCCATGGTCTAATGACAAGGGAAAACTGTAAATTTACTAGAGCTCTCTGAATAGAAATATTAATAGATTAGAAGAGATATACTTGAAGCCAGATTAAAAAGACCTTTTTATTTTGTAATACTCTCTTACCTTAAAGCAGTTTTTGAATCTTTTGCTCACCAAATACAGAGCTATTGGATTAATGCAGGAATTCAGGGAGGCCGTGTTGATGCCGATGTAGTCCAATACCAACAAAAAGCTGCAAAAATAACCCAAAACCTGTCTGTGAAAAATATGCTGCTCTGAGCACATACTCTTTACAGACTTTTGTGTTTTTATGAAGAAAAAAATTACCCACATACACAATGGTTTTGACTTTATTACTAGTCTTTGCTGATAGTGACTTCTCTGTCCCCCTGTCTCTCTTTTTCTTATTCTCTGTCTCTGTCATCCCTCATACCGTGCCTAATTCTCCCCTTCAAAACAAAATTGCATTTAGAAGTGCTGGGGCTGGCTGAAAAGGGATGTTTTACAGTGTGCAAAGGAGAATCAGACGGGATATTTCCAAACATGCCACACACTTATGTGGATAATTCTGGCTCTCTGTTCCCAGTGTTCTCCAAAGTCCCCTTCACTCTTTCCTTTAAAATAGAAGTGAAGGTAAAAAATGGGAATCTTAATTGCTCCCTAAGGATCAGAAAAATACTTTCTCTTTCTGCCTATGAAAAGGATCAATGAAAACTTCTGCGTGGCATTTATTTACAAAACTATCTCTACTTTACTTTTCTTACCTTAAAAGTTCACATCTATTGGGATCATTCGGATCATAGAGAGTGAGCTTCAAAATCCTGCTGAGGTGAAGGGGAAGCCAACACAGGGCAAAGACAAGGACCAGGCAAAATACTGTTTTGGCCACCTCCCGTCTCTGAAATAAAAACATAGTCAGACGCTGAGATGTTGGCTCATTGTAATCACAGTGTTCTCCTTTCCCAAACCAAATATTTAATATTGTATACAAAGGTTAGTGGCATTTGCAAAAATTCAGGACACTGAGCTTTAAATTGAATAATTATATGAATTAAAACTAAAATGACTAGAGATTCATATTTAAAAAGTAATAGCTCTATCTAGATTCTTTAGATTATACAGACTATATTTTGATAGGTAATATAAAAAAAAATACCTGAGCAAGAAAAAGGAGATATACTCTAGTATATAGAAATTTTAACTTATTATCATAATACTTTTGTTATTCATAACCATAATCATAATTATAATCATGAGTTAGAAATAGTTCTAGTTTCTTACCTGCTTTAAGTGATCATTCAAAGCAATTTGCATGCCACTCTTCTTTCTCAACATTTCACAGGTCATCAGGGTATAAAAAAGTGCAGTGATGGCCAATGGCAAGCAGAAATAGAAACTAAATAGCCACCAATCTTTAGCTGTCTGGTAAAACTATGGGGAAGAGAGAATTTCCCGTTTTATTTTATTTTATTTTATTTTATTTATTTTATTTTATTTTTTTCCATCACCATTTATCCCCCCATACTCTCTTCTACCTCCGCTAGTCCCCCTTACTCCCCATTACCACACTATTGTCCATGTCTATCAGTTCTTTCTTTTTTTTTTTTTCTCAATTTCTCCACCCCCCAATAACCCTTCTATAAGAGCTGTCTGCCTGCTCTCTATCTGAGTCTGTGGGAAGAGAGAATTTTATGATTTATATTCTCTGTAAGAAACTTCCATATAGCAAATTTAAAAAAATCATCATGGAATGATTATTTCCTAAAGTACTGTAGATCTATTTTATAAACACCGTATAGACTCTTTCAGGTCACATCTGAATAAATAATTAAATACTGATATTAAATAAAACAAATTTTCCCTAAAAAGCATTTCAGTTCTCGAAAGCAATGGGCTATACATATGTTTTAAACTTTAAACAGTTAGACAGAATTTAAAATATTTGGTAATTCAGATGCTTTTGTCTTCACACAAACTAGTTTTCCTTAAGCTATTCTTTGTATGAAATACTACATCTGAGTATGTAAAAATATCATAGTGTTTAAGGGAAATTTTCACTTTTTAACACATTTATTTCATGGGAAAAACATACAAAAAATGGTCTATGTTAATCATTTAGCTCTGTAATGTATAAATCTAACCAATCAATTAAAAAAAATCAAAACGACCCTTTCTCTTTTTTTTTCTGTTCTTTTTAAAAATTGTTACTCCAGATATGTCTGTGTGTGAGCAGAACTTATACAATCAATGCAGTACGTTTTCCCCTTTTAACTAAAAAGAAATAAGGTGACAGAAATTTCATTCCCAATTTTACATTAATATCCTTCTTTAATCTTTTGATTATCATAATATATAGAATTCATAAAGTTTTATGTAGTCTTCTTAGGTATGAAATGGAAAATAATTATTGGTGATCCTTAGATGAGCCCGCTTTGCATGAACTCTTCTTCACTCATTCTTTTGGGAAGAGCTTTTTATACTTAGGATCTATCTTCTGGTGACCAGCATTACCATCCTTTTCCTATCACCTGATTAAACGTTCTTGAATAAATGGCCAAGATGAAAGCTTCTTTGCAATGATATCTTTCCCTTTAGAGGGGACAGGCTTGCCATTCAGAATCCATCTATACCAGGGCAACTTCTACTTGATCAATCACTGCACTGTCTACTCCCTCTGATGACTGCTGTGCTGTCTTAGGCAAAAAAAAAAAAAAAAAAAAAAGTAGTAGTTGCTGGTCTTTGTGGGGATTTTGAGTAGAAAAGCTATAAATACAGATTGATTTTCTCATGTGAACCTGGTTTATCTGTATCTCTGAATGCCAGGGGATTCTTGGAGAAATAAGCACCCAGCTTCTTGCAGTTTGGGTCATTAGTCATGCTAACCCTGCAGTCCTGAGACCTACACTCTTAATTTATGCCAAGGACAGTCATAAATCAATAACTTCCAAGGAGGATAAATCAGGGGGAAAATAGCTAAATATTTATAAGGTGAGAACAGAAAGGGGGGGAAAAAGTAAAGTTTACCTGCATGAAGGCTGTTTTCTGAATGGGATGAAGCATGCAGACTCGCAGAGGACTTCCTTTGTAGTCAGTGGTAATCATATCAAAACCCACAGCTTCAGGGATAGCCAGAACTACAGAGACCACCCAAATTAAAACAATTTCTACTGCTGTCCATTTTGGAACCCCAATTCCTTTAATTCGACTCCAAGATGCAACGGCTCGATACCTGAAGAGCGAAATAGAAGTGTTTGTCCATTTGGCAGAGCCTGGTTTTCGTGAATTCCATAGCTATTTTCTAAGTAATATAGCAGTTACTATAGAGTGTTCAGGATATACCTGACTTAAATATATGCTCTTACCTGTCAATGCTCAGAGCACACAGACTCAGCACAGTGATCCCCACAGAGGCCTTCTGTATGAAAGGCACCAGCTTGCACATCTCAACTCCGAAGGGCCAGCCTCTTGCAAGTAGCTGCATTGAGGAGACATGAAGCTCTATTAGGGAGATTTTCATGAGGCACCCTCTGAACTGCATTATGTAGCAGAGAGTACTTAACATGCAGAGTAAGATAACAAATTTCAGTTCTTATTCTTTTCCTCGTGGACTACTCCTTTGAAAAGCACCAATGTTTGATATATGAAACAGGAGAGTGTGCTGGGAATAATGAATATCCAGCTAGCCCGACCAGTGTGGCTCAGTTGGTTGGACGTTGTCCCATGCACCAGGAGGTCACCAGTTGGTTTCCTGGTCAGGACACATGCCCAGGTTGCATCCCCAGCAGTGGGCATGCAGGAAGCAGCCAATCAATGTTTCTTTCTCATTGATGTTTCTATCTCTTTTTCCTTCTCCCTTCCTCTCTCTCTAAAATAAATAAAGATGTATTGAAAAAAAGAAAAGAAAATGTAGCCAGTTCATAAGAGTTTGTTATGCATCTATAGTAGCTTAGGGTCAGGATTTCCACTGAGGGGTCAACTGGGGCCAGCTCACCTCACAAATTTTAAGCTAAAGTTCTAAGAATGTCTCTTACACTGTGATGGAGTCCCCAATGCTTAGGCCATGGTCAAATCAAAATAGTTTAATTAAAAATAGGTGATAAATGTTCCTCAGCTAGGAAGAACACAGTTCTCCTATTGGTCAATTTACCTAGTAATTGACTAAGGTAAAGAACAAAGAATGCATTCTTTACCTTAGTCAATTACTTGACTGCATAGTAACTCAGCCTGAGTAGGCATGCTGCTGCCTTTGGGCTTTACTCTAGATCAGTGGTTCTCAACCTTTCTAATGCCACGAGTCTTGAATACAGTTCCTCATGTTGTGGTGACCCCCAACCATAAAATTATTTTTGTTGCTACTTCATAACTGTAATTTTGCTACTGTTATGAATTGTAATGTAAATATATGTGTTTTCCGATGGTCAACACAGATATTTACATTACGATTCATTAACAACGGTATCCAGTCAGGCGTCCCCTTCTACCTTACCCTACTCCACTTTCTTTTTTATCTATAGTACTTATCAACTTCTATTGCTTATGCTATAACATTTACTTCTTTGTTTTGTTTAGTTTTTGCTGTCTGGCACTTCTAGAAATTTGACAGAATATGGGTTCTGCAACTGCTAAATCCAGTTCCTGACACATAACAGATGCTTACTATATATTCAAGTCCCTAATATATACATAGGCACTGGTTATACAATGAGGAAAAAGACATAGTTATTGCTCTTATGTACATATATGTATTTTCTCGATCTGACTTTAGACTACGTAACCATCTATTGTTAAACTCAGTTATTTTCTTTCTTAGGACAACTGGGTGTGCCCCACATTGGTAAATGAATCACTTTAGGTAAACATCTGGATAGAATGTTCATGAGGTTTTGAAAATAAAGAAAAGTATTTGAAATCTATGTTTTCTTTTTTAATGTTTTTAAAAATAACCTTCTAAAAGTAAAAAACTATTTTGAAACACAACTGAGTCTTTCCTTTCTTTTATTAGTGAAGTTCTTTATAAAGTTTGTTAAGCTGGGTAATTTTTCTATAACTAGAATGGCACCAAATGTGTGTCTCAGTATGAATATGAGTTGGAAATCCAACATGGGACCAATTTCATTTATAAGTTTTACATGAAAAATTGCACTGATTTGTAGGACAAATATTGGAAAACTTACCATAAATATGCTTATTCTAGGGTCCTAAAAGCCTGCAGGGCCAGGCAGGTAATACAGAAGAGTGAAGGGAACCAGAGGTAAGTGCCGAGAACCAATTCCAGCATGTAATAATTACAAGTTTCACCAAAACGTTGGTGAAGCTTGGTGGACTCAACAATGGCTGAGCCACATATGTAGTTTACCTGTTGGAAATGGCTAAATGGCACTTCCCTCAAACCTCAATAGGATTGTCTGCTGCCAGACAGCTCAGGGTATTTTATTGCCTCCTGTTGGCCAAACACCTGAACAGTTGTAGGCTATTCCCCAATCTGACAATACCCTTTGATACCCTACCCTTTGAAGTGTATTATCTTCACCTTGCCTTAGGACAAATTGTGTTCATAAATAGCACAGGGTCCTTAGACAAGGAGTAGTCTTCAGTTCCTTTAGCTGAAGATCATCTGACCCCCAATGCCTTTCAAAATTATCTTTCATCTCTGGACTCTTTAATCATCTATTCATCAGCCCCTTTCTACAGATTGCTGAACCCTTTGTAAGGCTGGGACAAGAACCCTGGCAGGTAAGAAGGTCATTGGTGTCAGGAATACAATAGGGAGTGTTGGGGTCTGGGGTAAATCCTGTCTAAAAGGAGCAGCTTCTAGTAAACATGACATGATTTTTGCCAAAGGACTCTAAATGCAAAAAAAATCTCTTAATTTTTAGCCCCAACTGGGAATCCTATATAATAAAAGCCTAATATGCTAAGTGTCCAATCATCCATTCAACCAATCAAAGCATAATATGCTAATGATATGCTAAGGCTGCTCAACTGCTTGCTATGCCATGCACTGACCACCAGGGGACAGATGCTCTGACTGGTAGGTTAGCTTGCTGCTGGGGTCCAGCTAATCAGGACTGAGCGAGACAGGCTGGACATGCCCTGGAGATTTCCTGTGGTCCCTCTCTAGCTGTCCAATCTCTCACGTCCCTCCCTGGCCCCAATCGTGCACCAGTGGAGTCCCTCAGACTGGCCTGTGCCCTCTCACAATCCGGGATCCCTCAGGGGATGTCAGAGAGGTAGTTTCGACCTGATCTTACAGGCCAGCCTGAGCGACCCCACTGGTGCACAAATTTATGCACAAGGCCTCTATTTTTTATATGAAATCCCATAGTTTATAAAAGTTGTCAACTAGCCCTAACCGGTTTGGCTCAGTGGATAGAGCATCAGCTTGCGGACTCAAGGGTCCCAGGTTCGATTCCGGTCAAGGGCATGTACCTTGGTTGCGGGCACATCCCCAGTAGGGGGCGTGCAGGAGGCAGCTGATCGATGTCTCTCTCTCATCGATGTTTCTAACTTTCTATCCCTCTGTCTTTCTCTCTGTGGAAAATCAATAAAATATATTAAAAAAAAAAGTTGTCAACTAAACAATATTTTTTAAAAAACACTGTCAGATAATATTGTATTAACAAAATATATCTGTGGGTCCGACTAGCCTCTATCTTGTGATTTTTGGATTAATCAATTGACTCATAACTGTGGGCCAGGCACCATTCTGAGGTCGGGTGCATATCATATCAGTGAACAAGGTAAACTCCCTGTTTTTATGGAGCTTACAGTCTAGTAAGGGAGGCAGACAAAAAAACACATAAATATTGAAGATGATAACACAGGGGGTGTCATCATATTAAGGAAGTATGGTAGGATTTGGGATGCTTTCTTGCTGGAGCTAACCTGCAGACCCTGAGCAATAGATGAATGATTACTCTGACACATGTTTCTGTGAAAAAGAGGGCTAAGGGACTGCTTGGCTATAGGAACCAAACAGCCCCGTTTGCCTGCCTCCTTAGGCTTTTATTATAGCAACAACTTGAAGTAAAATTAACCTCTAGATACTATCAGCAAGGTAAGTATCCTTGAAAAAAGTGTTCTTTAAGTAAGGATGTTTTGAAGTCTAAACATAGAGATCCCAATAAAATACCTGGGGGCTCATACTTATTTGGAAAAGTCAAGGCAGGGTCTGCCACCTTTGGCAAGGTCCCCTTAGAGGCCACTGACCTTTCAGAGATTCCTCCTTACAGACTTTCCAACCAAGTCCTGTGCTTTCCCACACTTTCTGGTAGGCCTCTCAGCAAGGTCTATCTGAAGAGGCAACATTTGAATAGGACCTGACTAAAATAAGAGAGTAAGTCATGCAAAGAGCATTTGAGGCAGAGGAAAGAGCTAGTGCAAAGACCCTGAGGTCAAAATAATTTGGGTGAGCTAAAAGGGGCACAAACTGTTGAGGAGTGATCCAGAAGATGAAGTTGTAGAGCAAATTGTTTAATGTTTTTTTTGTTTGTTTGTTTTGTTTTTTGAGGAAATTCATTGCAAGGTTTCTAAAAAGGAAAATAGAATGATTTTATTTATGTTTTTAAAAAGATCACTCTGGGTGCTCAATGTAGTATTAAAAGGGGTCAAGAAAGGAAGCTTTGATGAGAGGTCAGGGTGAACTGGACTGTGTGGTGCCCGGGGGCTGAGGAGAATGAGTAAGAGACTGGATACAGTTTGAAGATAGAGCCACCAGGACTTGCTGACGGGTTTGGTGTCAGATGTGAGGAGTCAGCAAACTCAACGAGGTTTATCATGTGAAAAGTGGAGCCCTTTCCTGAAATGGGGAGGACTCAAAGTATCACAGGTCTGAACCATCAATGAACTCAAGATGCTTTGAAAGAACTGCCAATTGCCCTCGGAAACATAAGAAAAAATAGGTTCCAGCCGGTTACAAGGGCTCTGCCAGACCCAGCTTGGTATAAATTATCCAGACACTATTCTGTCTAATCATACTGATTGTTCCTTAGATGTATCAGGAAAAAAGAAGAAGAAGAAAGCAAAACTCCCTTCAAAATATGAAGTACCACTTCCCTCCCCTTGAATGTGGGTTGAATTTAATGATTTGCTTTTAATGAACAGAATGTGGTAATAGTGATGATGTGTGACATCTGAGTTCATAAAAGGCATTAGGCTTCCTCCTTGCTCTCTCTTGGATTGCTCTTTCTGGGGGAGGCCAGCTGCCATGCCAGGGAACACTCACTTCTACAGAGAGGCCAACATGATAAGGAACTGAGACCTCCTGAAAACAGCTAGCGCTAGTTTGCCTGGTGTGCAAATGAAAAAGATCCTTCAGCCCGGCCAGTGTGGCTCAGTGGTTGAGCATCAACCTATGAACCAGGAGGTTAAGATTCGATTCCAGTTAGGGCACATGCCTGGGTTGTGGCCTCTGTCCCCAATGGGGGGCATGGAGGAGGCAGCCGAACAATGATTCATTCTTGTCATTGATGTTTCTATCTCTCCCTCTTCCTTTCTCTCTGAAGTCAATAAATTTTGTTTTTTTAAAAGAAAAGATCCTCCAGCCCTAGGCAACCCTTCAGATGACTTCAACCCCTGCCAATATCTTGACTGCACCCCATGAGAAACTTGAGTCAGTGGCTCCTGAATTCCTGAACCACAGACTTGGTGTAAGTTATAAATGCTTATTGTTTAAGCCATTAAGTTTTTGGGTAATTTGTTATTCATCATTCGACAGCTAATACAGTTGTCCTTGGTCACTCACTTAAGTAATAAATCCACATTTGAACCCACATGGTCTGATTCTAGAGTCTTAGTGTTTTGGAGAAGCTGATCTTAGAAAAAAAGAATGTTTAGAATTAACATCACTATTAGTATTTTTAAATCCAGGGCTATGTGTCAAACAATGGTAAAATATCTAGATACAGAGTAAAACTTTCTTCTAAGAACCTATTTTATTCACATAATGTCCAAAATTTTTGATAGTTTCAAGCATTTTATTGTCTCAAACTATTTCCAAATATGCAAATATTAGTATCACAGAAGTACAGCCATCAGATGGGTCAAGATGAATGAGCGCCCAGGCCACTGAAGGGAAAGAAGTCTGGCCAATGAAAATGAGCTCTGCACTGAGTCCAGGCCCTGCTTTGTGGTTACTATTGTTTTTGGCTCAGCCTCGAAACGGGATTATTGCTCTTCATACCACCGGGAGGCCTGCGGCTCAACCTCTGACCCAAGTTATCACAGAGGATAGGGAAACACAAACTGAAAATTATAACAGTTCTCTTCAAGTTCAACACAGAGATAGTCAGAAAGCTAATCATAACTGAGAGATTACAATTTTCTAATCTGCGCTTGCAAAAAGAAAGGAACTACAAAATAAGGAACAGTAGTAGCCTTTATCAGCTTTCAGGATTTCTGCCTCTCAGACCTGAATGCTGCTGGTCCTTAGGGGCCACAAAAGATGAGCGCCCATTGTCACTTCTATTATTTTGTAGTGAGAAGGAGGATGACTTTGACAGTCTTAGCCTCTCTCTGATCAAAAAGCTTTGTGGGTCCACTGAGAAAAGTCAGATAGCTTATAGCAGAAACCATTCCTGATTCTCATATCTTTCTTAGTGGCCTCCATCAAGAAAGTCTTTAAGCAATTTAGTGCTTGGAGCTTATTTAACATGCAAAGACAACTTCTTGTTTCATGATAAACAAAGCCCTGGGTGAAGGAAAAGCTGTGAAGTTTTAAAAAAAATCACTCTCAATCAAGATGCCCTCTTTAAAGTTTGGTTTAAAAATGTTCTTATGGATTTTTATAATTCCTGGAAATTAATTATTTCACTATTTAGTGACAAAAAATAATGACATCCAACACTTAACAATTTGAAGTCCAACAGTATAACTTTCCTCTTTGTGGAAGAGATTGATTTTCTTTATTGCAAGAGGGATCAACTGTAACTTTAAATCCAACAATGGCATTTTCACTCTTTATATTTCTCCCCCCCCCTTTGGCTTTATGCCATTAAATTAGCTATCTTAAGGGCAAGGTCTGAATTCTGAAAACAAATCAAGCATGTAATCAAACAAGTCTCTCTGATCAAGAAAAAATATTAGAGTTTGATATTTTTTCTAGGTCCCTGCCACATGAATTAAATTTTTAGGTCTTGTTTAAAATTAGGGTTGAATATCTACTACCTATCCTTTAGCATATGTGACCCAGTTAGAATATACTCCCATAACTGACACTGATTTTTCCCATTGTGATGGATCATCCAAGGGAGAGCTTTTGTTACTTTGGGTTCTATAAGCAATAAGATGTTCATGTGACAAGTGATAGCCTATGCTTGTGCTAACTCCTTTCCCTAGGCTAATGCTGCTTCCCTAGCACATTTCTTTTGTATGAATAAACACAAATAAATAAATAATCACTAGATTGAGAAAAGACATGACCAAAATGATTATAAGGTTTCTATTCAAGGATGGCTATAATTTCATAACTTTAGGTTGGAATAGCTGCTTAAGAAAGGAAAAAAAGACAACAGAATCCAAATAAATTATTTTTATATTACATTATAAAATTATTTTTAAGTAACAAAATGGTTTATTTTTATTTCTAAAAGAATAAATAACATGACCAGGAAATAAATATGTTTTCTTTAAGGGTATTAAGTGAGTCCTACAAAATTTTTCCAAGTAGGGATTTACATTTTTCAATTCTCTTTTTAATTAAAAATTACATTCTTAAGAAATTAAATGGAGAAAACCCTGTAATACACACCACTCTTAATGCCCAAAGGAATCAAGCCCCATAAAATTTGAAAATTCCAAAGTTAACCATCTTACACTAACAAATGTTCATTTGCCTCATTAACCATATATACCATTTTCTTTTCTTTTTTTTTTTAATTAAGAGCAAACACTGAGTTATAACTGTTTGTTTCAGAATATTCTACTACATTTTTAAGGCCTAGCACAGTGTCTGGCATACAGTGGTTACTCATTTAAATGCTTGTTGAATAGTGGATGAATGAATGAGTGAACGGATGAATGAATGAATTTTATTTGAAAGCAAATCTTATGAAATTGTGTCATGAGCTTTTCAGTTCTCATATTTGGAACAAGTTCTTTAGAGAACTGAGAAAACTTTGCATTTTTTGTCTTGTCTAATCCATGTCTTCCCCCCTTTGAGATGATCAAGTTTTCTTGACACAAACAGCCAGGGCTTTGAGGTGTGAAGGTTGGCTGTTCTATTGTTGGAGTTCTGCCTTCCAAGCAGGCTGGAAAAGGTCAAAAGTAAAAATTCCTCTTCTACCCTCTCTCTCCTACTCAAACCTGTCAAGGAAATGACTGATACAAAACAGAACCCAGTGTTTCTCACTATTTAATGGGATTCTATCAGAAGCTTTAGTTGCAAATTTGGTGGAGATGGATGCAGAAAGCATAGGGACCCTACAAGAGATGATCTTTTAAGAGGGTGGGTGAGTGGTGTATTAACGAAGACAAACCAGGATTACTTTGCCAGATGCTATTCGTTCCATCTCGTGATGAACTGTGAACAGTTGTTTCAAATGACTGTATTATGTTTTTACAGTAAGAGTCAAAAGAGAGAAATAATGGAGTAGTTGTGTTCCACAACGTTGGAAAAGGGTGTATTCTTCTGTTTTTAAATCTCTGCTTCCTGAAGCAGATAAGAGTTTTGCTGCATTTGAACTAGCATTTATATAATGTAGGGCGCTCTCATTCAAGGATTTCCTTGTCAGAGCTCCTTTTCTTTTTGTATTCATACCTACAGAGAGAATTAAGGGAAGCTGCTGGTCAAGTGCATAGAAAATAGTTTCTTGACATACATTTTACCAGGACCCTAGAGGACAAATATCAATTACAAGTTCCGTCCTGCATCCATTAAAATGCATTTAATCTCTTACAGATTAGGCCATATGGGTTAGAAATATGTGGGTCAGAGATAATGTCAGCTTATTCCCCAGGAGTGCCATTTAATAGACCAGAATGTGAGCAGTGCCCCCTGGAGTTGTGCAAAACAGAGGCTCTCTCCCTAGGAATCTCATGCATGTACACCCACAAAACAGGGCTTTCCATAACTCTGAAAAGAATCTTACGGTTGCTGAAATAAAGTGATAACTCCATGTATATGAACTAAGGTTCTTAAAACAAAGTATCTAAAAGGATCAAAGAGAGAAAAAAGATAAAAAATATAGTTGTCATAGGAGAAATTAAAAAATTCACTTTAAATAAATTTCCCCACCAGTGTTACAATAAAATTTATTTTCATGTCTGTAACAGGTAAATAAATAGATGAATTTCTACTCTCCTATCATCTGAATTAAAATATACATCTACAGTTTGTGCTTAAAAACTTTCATTGATAAATTAAGTATTTCAAAAGAGCATTAAGAAATGCGGTTTACAAACCTAGCTTATTATTAGAGTCACTTATTTGTGCCGGTTCTTCTGAGAACATCACCGTGACAGTTGAAGAAACTGAAGAATTATAATCTGATTGCCTCATAGCTCAGAAAGACTCAAACTTAATGAATTCAACAAACCTTATTAAGGAATTGTACATCTTACTTATTCTATTCAGAGATTTCTTTATGGGACACTGTTAAGTTACTAAGATAAAACATTTGATTGCTATAGCATCCAAAATCCCTTTAAAATAATTTGAAAGCACTGAGTGAGAAGAAAGAAGACACTGTGCAATGTAAACATCCAGAGCAGGTTTTCCTCCCTTCTGGAAACTACGATGGGGCTAAAGAAGAGAGAAGTAGAGAAGGGACACCAGTCAGAAGACAGGACTATGGCTGTCTGTTTCAGGGACAGAGAATTTGCTTGAGTAAAGTCAACTTTGCTAATAAATTTCTGACTCAAGAATGATCCTCTTCCTATTGTCTATCACATTTTGGCCATTTTCTTATTTGTTTACATTTTCACCAGTGGATCTATAGGGAAAGAGAAAGAAAAAAAAATCTCTAAAATAAAAGTACTGAAAGAAAAGAAGTCTAAAATTAGAGAAGTTGTTGGCAACTGTATACCCATACACCATACTCAGCTATCTTCCAAACATAACCAACCTCTTTTTAACTTTGTCAAGGACTGAAAGAGAATGTTTCACATCATAAATTATATCTTGAATCTTATTTCAGCTCAGGCTTTATCTGTCAACACCCTTTAAAGCACTTAATCACTTATTAGCATTTGGCATGTTTCTTTAAAAACAGTTAACTATAGCATATTAGCCACAGAGATAACCTTATATGGTTTTCTTTGTGAAATGAAGAACATGGTGTCTTGGCCCTGAAACGACAGTCTTGGCTATGTCTTCTTCTTGTACAGCAATGGAAATATCTTCAATCTCGAATGACATTTACAAAAAAATTTGTAAAGCCTTTGATATGAAGCCTTACCACGTTGAAAGAAATATTTCCTCAACATTTTAAAAGGCTTGGGTTTATGAAGTGACCAAGCTATAGGTCAAAGGCAAACACAAGAAGCACCATGGAGTTAACCTAAAGAACCTCTCATTGCCCAAGGCCAAGTGTTTGCCAACCATTTTGTCATGGGAATCCATGTGTGAAGCAGTAAATTGGGAAGATGTAGTCTTGAGTTTCTGAATTATTTGAATTCTGTTATTGACCTGTTATTCACTTATGACCAATATCCTCATACAGAAAGGGGAGCAAGCTTCCCCCTTCTTTTTCATCTGAACTGTTATAAAAATATGTTAGAGAAACCCCACTGTCATTATGTCTAATGTATAATATCTTTTGTCAACCAGCCCTTGACTTGTATTGACCAGTGCAGGCACTATGCTAGGTGGGTAGGAATGTTAGTTTTATTTGACAATTGAATTGAGGTCATTCAAAGTAATCCTCTTCCTCTTTATTAATACCTTTTAAAAGCTAATGCTTTAAATGTGATTAATTGGTTCTCTCTACATTTTTTTTTTTTGCTTTAAATAAATGAATCTCAGAAGTATCTAGGTTCCATTTTGGGTTCAAAATTCTTCTGCTAAAGCATTTCAGAATATTAAAATATTAGTAAAAGATCTCACTTACTTAACTGGAAATAGAAACTGTTATTATCCTGGAAGAAATGCAGCTCCCCTAACCAATGATACCATTACTTCTGCTTACTGATCAGAAAATTATAACTTCAAAAATTAAATTTGATGTAGTTCCATTAACTTTCACTTCTAACATATGATACTAGTTAATACATGCAAACTTGTTAAGTACTACAAGAAATCTAAGATCAAATAGTGAGAAAGGTGACTTTGCTCAGAAAGATAGTTTGGATCATGTCCCAAGAGGAAAATATCTGATTACCTGACAAGGTCACTTGATTCAAAACTCATTTGTGGGTTCAGTGAAGCAATTCCACATTTTGACATGCCAGCATTTTAATGTTAGGTGTATCCCTTCCTCAACTAGTTAAACGTTAAACATCAGCAGTTTTGCCTCTCAGAGCTATGAAGGCAGCCTCTTGCTTTTAATAGTAGCCTACAAAGTTAACAGCAAAGCCATCTAAACACACTCCGACAGGTCACCAGTCTACTTTTAAAAATAACACTCCACCTCCAATGAACAACTGATTAACTCAGATCCTTATCAAACCAATGTCCATATCAATATTTGCCTTATCAGTTTACAAGCAGATTTGTTTTCAAAAGCAATTTGCTTACAGGCAAAGGAAGCTATATTTGAGAATTAACTACATTAAGTCAGTTATTCATGTAAATAGAGCACAGAGTGACATCCTATATAATAAAAGCCCAGAGACCATAACGGCGTAACAACCAGAATGACTGCTTGACCAGACGCTATGAGGTGCATTGACCACCTCTTGGTCCCTCCCCTCCTCCTGGCCCACAGGCTCTGATTGCCAGATGGCAAACAGGGAACCGGGATGGGTGGTGGAGGGGCAGGACTGGGGACTGGCAAGGGGAACTGGGTGGGTGGCAGCGGCGGGGTGGGACTGGGGACTGGTGAGGGGAACCGGGTTGGTGGTGGCGCCGGGGCAGGACTGAGGACTGGTAAGTGGGCGGAAGATGGTCCTGATCGCAGGCTAGGCCTAGGGACCCTACCTGAGCACAATTTCATGTGCTGGGTCTCTAGTTGTTAAATAAAATCCATAAATAATTAAAAAATCCTCATCATTTGCTCAAGAAATTTTAACTTCTTAAGAAGTTAAAAAAGAAAGTTAAGGAAATTTTAACTTTAAACTGCTACCAAGGCTTGTTGAATATCACTGTTAAACCAAATTAAGACAAACCAACTAACTAACCAACCAATATAAAAACCTTCACAGCATCCACAAGTGCACTCAGCTTTTTTGCTTCCCACACAGCTTTGACGTTAGTGCTAACCTAGTAGTCAGATAGAATCTCACAGGCAACAAACATCTAGATTATCCCATTCATTTTAGTCTATACAGGAAGGACACAAATAAGTAGCTTGTGAATAAAGAGAGATGCATCCTCACATCAAAGACTTACACCCTGGCTTTTGGGTCAGATACATATAGAGGCCATGTAAATACTGATATATATACAGGGTGTCCCAACAAATGTATACACACTCTGAATAATTATTAATTTTAATGGGTTAAATCTGAAAAGAAAGAAACATCAATTGAGCTATCAGCTATAAAGTGTGTATACATTTTTTTGGACACTATAAATATTAGAGATAGACATCAATACTTGTATATCTCTATGGAGATGTTATATAAAATAGTAATTCAAACTAAGAGTATAACAACTTTGGAGCCAACATAGTAATACCTGTCAGAATTACAAATATACAACCGTTTGATGCAGTAATTCTAATTATAGAAATTTACCTTTTAGATAGAGTCATACATGTGTATAAAGCCATATGTACAAAGATGTTATTTATAGGCATGTCTATAATGACAAAAGCTGAAAGAAAATTCTAAACAGATCTCCATTCTTATTCATACAAACACACACATACCAATTTATTTGCTTACTATGTGCCAGGCACTATTATCTATTTATGTATTTTATATATAATATATATATATATACACATATATATTTATATACACATTTATACACACACATATAAATTATTATATATATATATATAATATTAAATATTTGGATGTCTGCATTTTGCACTTTTCATCTGCATGGTCTTATGCAATATAGTGTGTAACAGCCCTGCTGTGTGTTGCTGAGAAGGTAGACAAGGCTTTTATTTTCAGCTTGTTTACATGAATATTGGAAGCACTTCGACAGCTTCAGTTACTGATTGTCCTACAGTACCTCTCTGCCTTTAACACAGGATTTCCTCCCTGACACAGGAGACCTGCTGAGAGGACTGACTGTACCTACAAGTTTCCAGAGTCCTAGGTCTTCGAGGGAGTCAAGGCAGAGCAGACCTATTTCCTAAGGTTTGTCAGATCCTCACAGCAGCACCTCCCTGTGATGTCCTGTCCCATCTATAGTGGTCTCAAGGACTAGGGCTTCAGCAAGATCTATGACACTTTGTGATTTGTCTATTTTACTGAACTCCAGATTAATGGAATAGATTCATTCCATTTGGTGTGCCAACAAATGGGTTTGGGGATTCTATGAGTCCCCAGAAATTATGTGTGCATATATATGTGTATTATATATTAATTATAATGTATATGTAAATTATATATAACATATTATTTATATGTAATATAAATAATTAACTGGATTCTCAAAGACAATTGTAACATCCTACAAGAAAACAGAAAATTAGAAATCACTAATAGAGATTCAAGTCTCTACTTAAGGATACATTTAAATGGCATTCATAATTCACTTAAATTACTTTCTGTGAAGTAGAATACCTGGCTACTCTGAAATTCTCAATGCATTTTTAAAAACTTACTTATATGGTGCCACAATCATTTAGCACATTAAATGGCTTTTAACTAGTCCTGGATTAGGTGTTTTGGTAAATAAAGCCTTTGGTAAATAGCTATTATCAGTATTATACACTCCACCATTAGAAGGGGATTTCAGTAGATAGAAATTCTTGCATGACTCAAATTAAAACAGAAAATGCTTGTTGAGTATCCTACTGTGTGGGAGGGTGTCACAATTCCACCAGTGCTCTCTAATGCAGCTATAACAACACTCCAGATTGGAGAAAGGTGTAGGCGTCTGAGCTCACTCAATGCAGGGGAATGAGGAGGACCACAGGGTCCAGGGCTAGATGGCCTGGGTTCAAGCCTACCTTTATCATTTTCTAGTGGTGTGACTGGGCAAGTGACTTCACCTCTCCAACAGGTGATTTCTCCATAAAATGGGGGGTGAGCACATGTTTTGTTGTAGTGATTTAATGAAATAAACCAAGTACCTAATGCATAATAAATGGTAGCCATTATTGTTATATGACACCTATTTATGCATACTATAAAAATCAACCAAAGACTGCCATGTAGAATTCAATGATGGCAAACATAGTGATGGGACCTAATTCTTTAGGATGGATTTGTTTATGACCACTATAGAAGACCAGATTTGTAATGACTCATTAGTTTATTTCAGAAGTAAAGTGACAGCTTTAGCAGACTAAATGGTATTCCCTGGGGAAATCATAAAGGAATTTGAAATGAAAGTAAAATCTGTGTGTCCCCCTGGGGGTTGAATATTCTCTGGCTTATTGAATGTAATAATTTGACTAGATGGAGAAAGTAGGCTGGTTCTGGCAGAGCTGACTTATATCTTGTCTGAAAGCAGCACACGGAAGGAAAATGTTCTCAACCCAGGCTTCCATAAGTCCCGCAGCTGCTGGCTGACAGGAAGGTGTCTAACATGTGGGGTTTACTGGAACCTCTCTAAGCTGGCTTTTTACAAAATTTTGTGCAAGCCTAGCAAGACTAGATGTAATCTCCCCTTTGAGAGGGATTCTATTTCACATATTTAAAAATTTCTCACAAAACCTTGTACTCTACAGTTTCTCAAGTCATTTTGATGAGTTGAATTCAAATTCCTATGCCAAGTTGGAATGGTAAGATTTGGTCAATGGGACTCCTTAAGAAATAAATGGGTCACTTCTGGCCCAAATGGAGCTGTGACTGAATTTAGGGGGCCCATTTCAGCCTGTGCTCTCCCAGAACACTCTCAGAGTTCATAAGCACTAGTTGTCATGCAGAATTTTAGAATTTCTTCTATTGTTCCTACTTATTTCTGCAAGTATGTCCTTCTAGGGCCTGGATTGAAATCTGAATCCTATCTCTATACCTCAGAAGTCTCTAGAATGCCCTTATAATATGGCTGTTTGGGTTAGGATTTTCAGAGACTCATGAAAGGCAATTTAAAGGCATGCCTTATGATAATTTCTCCTGCCACAAGATCAATGCATCCCTTACAAATCTTTCCCAACACTACATCTTTTTTTTTTTTTTTCCTCCTGTACTGAATCCAGGACTAGCTTTAGGCAAATCTGCAAAACACATTCCCATTCCTTACACTTCGGTTCTGTTTTTATGTGTGACTTTCTATTGCTGATCATGATGGAAAAGCAGTTTTACATGTTGGCACTGTCCTTTAAAAATTTCCAGCTCTTTTACTAAGGTTATTTTTCTTAACACCAAAACCCCCCAATAAGTGGGCCCCAACAACCTTATTGTAGAATTGAGGAAACTGAGGCCTAGAAATATTGGGATTTGTCTGGAGTTCCAAAGCTGCCCGGAATTAGGTCATGTGGGAGTTTATGTCCTCACCTTACTCTCCATGCCTGATTTCTCTGATGCCCGTGGTGATCACATAACTATGTTAGCTACTGAAACCATTCTTTACAGACTTTAAGTTGAGTGCCCCTGGTCTGATCCATGAACTAATCTGTAGGGTGCAGTTATCACTTTGGAACCTGATAGATTAGCTTGATTCCTGCCTCCAACTCTAACTCATTGTGAGCACTTGAACATACTATTAATCATCTGTAAAATGGAGTAATATTCACTTGTGGGCTGTCAGAAGGAATAAAGGAAAGTGACACACTTATCCCAGTGCTTGGCCCACTGTAGGCATGCAATAAGAACTAGGAAAAGTAGCTGGGCTGGTGTGGCTCAGGGGTTGAGTGTTGACCCATGAACCAAGAGGTCACTGGTTTGATTTCTGGTCAGGGCACATGCCAGGTTTGCAGACTCCATCTCCAGTAGGGGGGTATGCAGGAGGCAGCCAATTGATGATGTTTCTCTCTCATTGATGTTTCTATCTCTTTATCCCCCCTCCCCTTCTCTCTCTCTCTCTCTCTCTCTCTCTCTCTCTCTCTCTCTCTATATATATATATATATATATATATATTAGGAACAGTATAGTCATTCACAGCAGGGGAACTGTATTCTCCTACTCTCTCTCTCTCTCTCTCTCTCTCTCTCTCTCTCTCTATATATATATATATATATATATATATATATATATATATATATATATATATTAGGAACAGTATAGTCATTCACAGCAGGGGAACTGTATTCTCCTACTCACCAGTCTAGGTTTCTTTCTTCTAGGCCATTTGTTTCCTAAAACCAGGGTCCCCCAAGAAAATGCTTCCCAAGTTTAGTAGTGTTCATGAGTCACTTAAGAATCTTAAGATGCAGGTTTGATTTAGTAAGTTTGGGATGGACCTGAATTAAGATGCAGGTTTGATTTAGTAAGTTTGGGATGGACCTGAAGTTCTAACATGCACTTAGGTGATATCAATCCTGCTTTTGGACCACATTTTGAGCAGGGAGAATGTCCAGTGAGCTGGACTTAGGGACAAGATTCTTCAGGACCAGTGGTTCTCAATCTTCACAGTTCATCATAAGTGCATGGAGGGCTTTTAAAATAAAATAAAACATATTGTGTCCCACCCAGAGCAGGTCTGAGGTGGGGTCATAAAATGTCGTTTCTAACAGATTCCCAAGTAATGTTGATGCTGCCGGTTTGGGACTACAATTGTTCTACTCTTAGCAGGGGGTACTGAAGACCAGAAGGAAATTTGGTCACCGTGATTACTCTGAGTTTCAGGAGGGGGATGAATCTTCCTGAGTAAGCTCCTGCCAAAGACTTTCCCATTTCCCGCTCTCTAACCAGTCACCCTCCCCTCACGATATTAGCTGGCGCCTTTTACCTTGTAGACATTGATGGGGATGTCAATGATGATGTGCAGCAGGTCTCCCAGAGCCAGGCTGGCTATCAAGATATTAGGGCCATTTCGCATGCACTTGTTCTTGTAAATAATTCTCAGCAGTGTGGAGTTTCCGATGATGCCCAGCACGAACACTAGGCAGGACACCACCGTGTTGATGTACTTGAAAGTCTCTTTGATTTCAATGGATCCTTTGCACTGGGGAGGGGGGCGGGCGTGAGGCGGGGCTCCAGCCGGCTTCCCTGCTTTAGGTATCTGCGGAGGTGTGGACGACCACGGCAAGCTGGCGTTGGACCCTGTTGTCCTGGAGGTCTTAGTAGGGGGTATCATGATCTCTCGGGCCTCCAGAAGCGGCGGAGTGGCCCGGGTCGGTGGGAATCCCTTCTCTTGTCCCTGGACTCTTGCCACGCCGCTGGCAAGGATCAGGGCCACCAGGGCGTGTCCGCACAGGCTTGGCAGCGGCTGCATGCTGCTGCCGGCTCCTGTGGGCGTTGGGTGGCCGCTCCGCAGCTCTCGGAGTCTGGAGATCAGTAAGGAAGACAGGACACGGGTCAGCTACCTCAACCACGCCCCTGCAAACCGCTAGCTCAGATCGCTCAGGCGCCGTTCCTGTCCGCGCGCAAAAGTAACTCAGTTTGCGCGGCGGTGGAAAGCTGGCCGGCGTGACCCGCCTGCATCCGTCGACTGTCCTTCCAGAACCAGCTTTCCCCGGTGGTTTTACTCCCCTGCGTCACCCACTCCCCACCCCCAAGTAAATGACTCGCCGTGGGGCGGGGCATTCTGGAAGGGGTGTGCCAGGGAGGGAAGGAAGGGTGTCCAAGACTAAGTTCCTTGGTGGGCCGGGAGGAAGCCTGTATGTCTGGCTAAGGACACGTGGCAACTGGGGAATCAAGGCACCTAGAGACCAAGGGGATGTGCCAATCTTTGCATTTTGCTCCGCAGGGAACCCCAGTACCCTGTCTATAAAAGCCAAGACTCCTCCTGGTGGGTGAAAGCCGCTATCCTCTAGGGCTGCCTGCGCTCAGGTTCCCGGGCGCCGGCAGGAGTGCGCAGGCTGGCTCGGAAAATCCCGGAGACTTCTCAACTCGGTCGGGTTTGGGAAGACTATCAGCATTAACTCGCAAGCTTCTGTCCCCTCCAAGTAGTTTCAAACACGCTCCCTCTTTTACTCCAACCTCAATTCGTGCGTCTATACGTGTGTTTTTTAAAACGATATATATATTCTCAAACTAGCAATCCAAGCTGGAGCCCAGGATAAGGTTTACTCACTGATTTTAATTCAACACCAAGCCAGAATGTTTACCTTGCGATGGGACGCACCAGGCTCAGAGAGACCAGCCCGGACCTCCTTCCCGGGACGCGCTGGATTCGCAGCTCGGTCCCCCGGCCCCAGGAGCAGAGCGCGTCTCCCTTCAGCTGCAGGCGGAAACGCTGGCTGAGGGAATGCCAGACTGTGTTGCCTTCCCAGTTGACTCGGGGTCTTTGCTGTCCCTCGACAAGTACTTTTATTCATTCATCCCCTCATCATCAATCACCGCCAGGCTCCCCCCGCGCCTTTCGACCGCGCTGCAACCTTTCCCCTTGGGCAATGCCTGGACAGCATCAGCGGGAGCTGCCCGCTGCAGAGGGAAGTCAAGTCTCTGCCCAGACGCGTCCCGAGAGAGAGGCAGTTTATTTGTCATCCTTCTGTTTTCCAAACCAGGAGGCTAAACCAAAGGCACGTTTCTACGCACTCCGTGACGCGCTTGGGCTCCAGACTAGAGCAGGGCTCTAGACTAAACGTGTCAGCCTGGACTTGTAATGCCTACCGTGCCTTTTCTTTCCAGTAAACACCCCGAGTGATAGCCAAGACCTGGTTAGCTTGGCGGCGCTACTCTTTGCTCTGTTTTTGTTTAGTTCTTAATGTCTCTGGCAGCGACTACTATCTCTTCATGCTGTCTCCCGAAATGTTATTGTCTGGCCATCTCAGGGACCTGATACTTACAGGGAGCATGACAATCAGAAAACTGCCATTCAAATGCAGGGTATTTATCAGGCAGAGCCGTAAAATAAATTCTTCCTATCCCTCCCTGAACTCAGTTTTATATGGGATAGAAATTGTTGGGGCGAGCACACGAGACTTGGTTGGAAAGTTCTAAGGAGCACATTCTGAGAAAAGGGAAGTGTGTGGAAGGCCATCTGCCCTCTTTATCTGAATTCCGATTTAGGGGAGACTTAGGGGAGTGTCGAAGGCGGTGCCCCTAATTATTTCTTGACCTTTCCAAACAAGTCTGTGCATGTGCAGACCCCCGGGTGTTTACTGGAATCCTTATTCTTAATCCCTGGATGCCCTTGCCTAGAGGACAATGTAAACACATATGTCCTCCTCCCAAGATTACTCACCCTACTGATTGCATAAAAATCCCAATAACGGCCTAAGGCGGCAGGCAATCCAGGCTGCTTGGACCCTTGAGCCAGGCAAGCCCCTTAGCACTCTCCCCCACAGTAAAAATGAATCGGAGTAATCTGGTCATCCGACATTCAAGGGCTGCTGGTCAGGCCCAGCAAGAAATAATAGAGACTGACAGTTTTGCTCAAAGATTGTATAAACAGGCGTCAGAAATTTAGGTTGTGTGATGCACATTGGATATTACCCTGCTGTGCTCCAGTCCACTGGCTCCATCTGTGAAACTTCAGACCCAGAAGGAAGCATTTCATGTAGCAACTCACCTAGAGACTAGATGGCTGGCTCTTGGCTTCACAGCTAATTCATGGCATAAGTGGGACAAGAATCTTGAATTTTTGACTTCTATACAATGGTTTCTGGGAAAGAAGTAGAAAATCAATTTCTATTTAAACTTCAAATGTGAAATATGGTCTAAAGAACATGATTAAAAAGTAAGGCATAAGCAATGAGAAATATGTTTTAGGGTTGTGGGTGCTAATTCTAAATCTGGCTATTTTGAGCACAGTACTTACCCTCCCTGTCTGGGTAAAAACAGGGTCAACATTCAATTGCTTCAAAGCTGAGCCAAATAACAATATACAGTGTTTATGTGAATGAAGAATTATATGGATGCTTCACACATTTATTTGGAATATTTTATTCAGCTTTAAACCTGTCCTTCTTATGCAAGCCTTCTTCCCATTATATATAGAGATCCTACAGATGGGCTACTTTCTCTCCCTCTCCATTCACTCTCTCATCTTCACCACCACCTGTATTCATCTTTCCTCTTCCAGGTCTTGGATGTCTATTCTAACTGAGATCTAGCTCTTCCCTTTTCTCATAGCACTGTAAGACTATTAAACACAACTGAGCACTTGGTCAAATAGAGACTTTTATGGGTCACTAACGATTTCATGTGAATTAATTTCTTTTTCAGGATAAGGATAGAATTGTATGTTGTTTTGATATGATCACAATACCAGCCATCAGCTGAGCTCAAGAAAAAATTTTAAAGATTTAATAATTACACTTTATTTATATTTTAGTAACTCTGTCTGTAAGGCACAAGAGCAAAACCAAATAATTTTAAGGAAAACACACACATTCTTCATTTAAAATTTAAAATACAATATCGACTACCTATTATGGGGTCTACTACCTGTATTTGTCACCTCATTTACAGGATTTCACTTATTCCTTTCCAGCAGTCTTTGAGTTAGTAATTGTTTTTCATGATTTTATAGGTAGTAAAATGGAGTCTCAGAAAGTCACTCAAGGTCGGA
Organism: Plecotus auritus; assembly: GCF_963455305.1. Lineage (NCBI taxonomy): Eukaryota > Metazoa > Chordata > Mammalia > Chiroptera > Vespertilionidae > Plecotus > Plecotus auritus. Next base: position 61,480,656 of record NC_137772.1, on the reverse strand, counting down.
TGGCTAGTTAGTTGTGGTACTATGATTTGGAGCGAAGATTTGAATCCAAGATTATTTAGTTCCACAAACAGTGTTTTGATTAATTTAATTACATAGAGTATAAACATTTTTTTCTTCTTTTTTAGGAAGCAATGTTTTAGACATCATTAATATTTAATTGAAGTTCCACCTGAAATTGAGTGCAAATGTAAAGGTAACTATAACTATGTGAAAGTTTTATTATTTGATCATCATGAATGACCTTAATCAAACCACAAGAAATTGAGTCTCAGTTTCCCAATTTGTAAAATGGAGAACAAGAATTAAGATCTCTAAAGTTACTTCTTGCTCTAATGCATCAGTCTGACAGTCAAACTAACTGATCTTGAAGAGCAGAAAAGTGAGAATAGATCTTAGGCCAGACATTTTTCTTCCTTTTTACTTTCTCTACTCATGCCTTGGGCAATACTATTACAGGTGCAAGTTTTTCACCTTATGACTTAAAATCCCTTGTTGGTAAACTTTAATTGTAAATTCACCAGTAGTTAAAGTATTGTGTAGATTTTATTTGTAAACTAGAGGCCTGGTGCACGACATTCATGCACTGGGGGAGGAGGGTGTCCCCTCAGCCCTGCCTGCACCTTTTAGCAGTCCAGGAGCCCTCAGGGGATGTCAGACTAACGGCTTGGGCCTGCTCCCTGTGGTCAGCCATTCTTAGGGCTGCTGCGGAGGCAGAAGAGGCTCCTGCCACCTTCACTGCACTCGCCAACTGTGAGCCTGGCTTCTGGCTGAGCGGCACCCCCCTGTGAAGCGCACTGACCACCAGGGGCCAGCTCCTGCATTGAGCGTCTGCCCCCTGGTGGTCAGTGAGCATCATAGCGACCTGTCGTTCCACCGTTCAGTTGATTTGCATATTACCCTTTTATTATATAGGCTTATTATATAGGATAGAAGCAAAAAGTTGTATCAAAATTTAATAATCCTTTACTGAAAACTTTTCAGTTTGAACTAATTTCACATTTAGTATATATGAAGGTTTTCTTTTTGACTTAATAAATGTGCAATCTTTTACAAAGTTGCTTTTAGGATCACACTTTTGAAGTGCTCTAGGAAGTGTATAAAACTCCCAGATTGGCTAAGATGACCCATCAAAGACAGAAAGGGTGGTGAAGGAAAATGTCCCACTATCCCTTTTAAATGGTTTAACTTGAAGGTCCTGAAGACATGGTTGAATGCACTTCAGAATTCATTCCTCAAAGAGCTTTGCCATGGGGAGCCTGCCCAAAGCAAACTTTTTCCCCTGGTAAGAGAACAAAGAAAAACCCTTTTAGCCACAGAAAAAAGCTAATACTTTCATGTAATCCCCTTGATATGAATGTACCCTTCGAAATCTACCTTGCATTCTCTAAATCATGAATGTTGAGGGACAAGGTGTGTGAAAAACACAGAAAGAGTTGCTTCAATTGCTTCTCCACACATTCCCCTAGGAACAGATCCAATGATGAAATAGTGGTTGAAGTAAGAGCATAAAGATTTAAAATGACTGCACAAATCAATAGCAAACAGCCTGAGCATTTCTATTTCTTGGATTTTTCTCTTATATTAAGTGATCGTAGATCTTTGAGCCTTATGGTTAAAGATGCTCCTTTTTTCCTTTTATATTAGTAAGTTAAGGTATGATTTATATATAGTTAAATGGACAGGAAATAAGTGCATGGTTTGAAGAATTTGGATAAATGTGTGCAGCCCTGTGACCCATACTTAATGAGGCTTTTATGAATAATCATTTATTCTTCTAAAGTAGCAAAATTTGAAAATTTTGGATTTGGACATTATTCCTATTAAATTTTTAATTAAGGCATCATTTCTGCTTTGGCAACTTTATACATATTATCAGCTTGTCATGGTTCATAAATTAGCGGTGTGGTTATATATCAGAGAATCTAGGATTTGAAACTTTATCAGTGGTTGCTGGATAATGCCTAGTTTAAATTCATGCTCCTAAAGTTGTGAAACTTTGATAGATTTACAGTAATTAGAAATAAGGTATAATTGGTTATTTTCTTCGTACAGAATATATCAGAAACAGGAAGGCAACCAGACCTCTAGTAGTTGGCTACGTCTACTTTAATTAAAGGATTTGCTCTCCTGCTTGTGGCTTAAATTTTTTTTATAATCTTTACTTTGATGTATTTTTTTTTTCCTTTTTACACCAGCATCAGAAAAGAAAGAGTGTAATGTGGTCTACAAACTCTTTAAAACTGTTCCCAAGAACTCTTTGGCACAACTTTAAAAATGTATTAGAAATTCCAGTCTAAGCAGGCAATCCAACCTATGTTTTCTTGCTTTGTCGGTGTACACTTGAAATTTATGTAATTATTCTTAGGCTATTCAATCATAGACAATTGTGTTATTACTTTACATTAGAGCAATTCTGTCATGTGTAAGGCACTTCTCTGGGATGCTGTTATTTTATATATGATATAATTAATGAGTTTATGGATCATTTCTTCTATTTTCTTTAATTTTCACCTTTCCTTATTTCCATTCTCTTAATAACCCAATGGTATGTCTAAAGGGAGGTGAAATAGTCAAAGGAAGTTATAGAGGAGAAAGAGAAGCTTGGGGATTTAACAATCTATTGTTGAATAAAGGAGAGTTTCTATTTCTTTAAAGAAAGGAAAAGTTCTTGGCAGTACAAAATTAGGTATTCTAGGAGACAAGGAAAAGAAGAATTTTCACAGTAAGAATTTTTTAAATAAAAAAAACAGTATTTGGTCAGTGAGATATTTTTATTTCATTTCTGCTAATAGTTAGGATCTGGATTTTAATAAAAATCTTTTCAGTCAAAATCTGCCAACATCTTTAAAAAGTTTTCTATCCTTTGTGAACTAGTTGTAGGAGAATAAAACTACTTGAACCAAAATATAAAGGGAAACAAGGATTTTTTAAAAAAATAAGGATTTTTTGTGAAAGTTTACTATACACTAGGTGAATAATTTGCTCTCTAGCTGAATTTAAAACAAATAGCTCAGAGTTTTGGCATAACTTTGTCACAGTGAGGGATTATCGGGGGCTTTCAAAGCCATTCCCTATTTCATAAAGTTGTTTCTGATCATGTCCCTTAGAGATGATATGCAGAAAATTGCCTCTTTTCTTTCAGTCTTACTAGGAAGAACAGGGGTTGCTACCTGTGGACACGGGGATTCTGAAATGGTTTTATCAGCAATGGATTATCCAAATGAAATACACCCATAACTCGCAGGAAATGCGTAGGAGACATACGTCCTACAAGGGCAGCAGGGCAATGTGAGGCTGGCATTTGAGGGGCCACTGTAGAGGCAGTGGGTACAAAGTACCAGGCAGGGAGGCAGAAGGGATATAGCAATAGGGAATAGAGAGTGGTTACTCCTTTGGATACCTACATAGTTTACTTTTTATTGTGGTAACAACATACAACATAAAATTTACTATCCTAATCAGTTGTAAGTGTAAAATTCAGGATGTTAAGCATATCTATATTGTTGTATAATAGATTTCCATATATTTCATCTTACAAAACTGAAATTCTCTACCCATTAAAAAGCAACTCCCGCCCTACCCAGTTTGGTGGATAGAACGTCAGCCCAAGGACTGAAGGGGTCCAGGTTCAATTCTGGTCAAGGGCACATACCTCGGTTGCGGGTGTGTGCAGGAGGCAACTAATTGATGTGTCCCTCTCACATTGATGTTTCTCTCTGTCTGTCTCTTCCCCTCCTTTCCACTCTCTCTAAATATCAATGGAAAATATTCTAGAGGGAGGATTAACAACAACTATGAAAAGCAACTCACCTTTCTGTCCTACCCTCAAGCTCTAGTAGCCACCATTCTACTTTGTTTCTATGAATTTGATTACTTGAGATACATCATATAAGTGAAGTCATACCATATTTGTCTTTTTGTGACTGGCTGTTTCACTTAGCATAATGTCTTCAAGGTTCATCCATGTTGTAGCATGGGACAGGATTTCCTCCCCTGAACAATATCCCATCATATTCCATTGTATATATACACTGTATATACTACATTTTGTAAATCCATGTAGCTGGCTATGTACATTTGGGTTATTTCCACATCTTGGCTACTGTGAATAGTTTTGCAATGAACGTGTGCTATAGACTAAATATTTGTGTGCCTCCAAATTCATATGTTGAAACCTAATGCCCATTGTGATAATATTTGGAGGTGAACCTGTGGAAAGTGGAACCCTTGTGAATGGGGATTGTGCCCTTATACAGAGATCTCCCTCACCACTTCTGCTGTATGGGGACATAGCAAAAAGTGGGTTCTCACCAGACACCAAATCTGTCAGACTTGATCTTTGACTTCCCAGCTTCCAGAACTAGACAAAATACATTTCTATTGTTTATAAGTTACCCAGTCTGTTTTTAAAAATATGTTTTTGTTGATTTTTTTTTTAAAGAGAGAGGAAGGGGTTGGGGAAGGGAGAAAGAGAAACATCAATGTGAGAAACATTGATTGGTTGCCTCTTGCATGCACCCTGACTAGGGATCGAACCCAAATCCTGGGTATGTGCCCTGATCAGGAATCAAACTGGAGACCTTTCAGTGTACAAGATGATGCTCAACCAACTGAGTCACACTGGCCAGGTCCAGTCTATGGTATTTTTGTTCTAGCAGTCCCAACGTGGGTATACAAATATATCTTTGAGACTGCTTTTAATTCTTTTAGAATATATACCCAGAAGTGGAATTGCTGGATCATATGGTAGATCTATTTTTAAGTTTTTGAGGAACTGCCATACTGTTTTTCATGGCAATTGTACTATTTTATAATTACACTATTTAAATTTTAAAGTAAAACAGCTCTCAGAAAATAGTTTATAACATCATTGAATAGAAAAATATGAATAGTTAAATCATAAGGTTATTCTATAGCTATTTCTAAGTGCATCAGGATTGAAATAGCTGTGTTTTGTGTGTGTGGGTGTGTGTGTAAGATATCCCCACTCTCATTTCTTACTTTGGTAATGAGGAGGATTAATGCTAAACAAAAGAATAAACAAATAACCTAGTTTCCAATGTAAACTGCAAAATCAATCCTTGATGATCCTCTCATCCAGAGCTTACGTGAGAAAAGAAAATATTTTGGTTGTTGCAATGGGAAGGTATTTACACTTGAGCAGTGTAGTGTGTAATTGGCTTTATAATACGTCAAAACTTCTGTGAAACTTTAGCACTTCTCCTTCTCACCCCCACCAAACACATACCTTCCCCTCGGCTTCCTGATGTCTGGAATTCCACATTCAGGAACTAATTTGCTCACGGTCATTTCCTGAGAATAGTTTTTTCCTACTGGGGAGATAAAGAGAATCCTGAGGGTGGAACAGGGCCAGAAAGAATTGATTCCACCTTGGAGATAGACAGTGGTTTGGTGATGTGAGAATGGTGTTAAAGAGGAACACTCAGGATACTGGACACCTAATACAAGGCAGGAAGGATATAGTAGAGGAGGATCTGGTGATGGGCCACACTGGCTCAGGGTCTCCCACAAGGCCACAGTGAGGTGTCACCTGGAACTGTAGTTATTTCAAGGCTTGACTAGGAGGATGTCATTCCAGCTTACTCAGGTGGCAGGCCCCACCTGGCCCACTTCCAAGCCATTCATATGGCTGTAGGCAGGTGACAGATTCTCCCTGGCCAGTTTCTTGACAAGTAGCTCCTACATAGCACAGCTCACAACCCAGAACTAGATTGGTAAGTGCTCAGGGAGGTAGCAAAAGTGGCTTCAAAATAGCACCCTCTCTTCTCTGGGAAGTTGCCCAATAATTTATTACCTTATTAACTTTTGATTCCTTCAAGCTAATTAAAATACAGATGTATAAGATTATCTATCTATCATCATCATCTATCAATCATCTATTATCTACCATATTCAATAGAAAGGTTGTTTTTAATTATCCAGTTCTCCATTCTTAGTGGTACCGGTAGAAGATTTAAGGATCACCGTGGGAGCGTTAAGCCTAAGGTCCTTGATCTAGAAGCTTGATCAAATTCAGAGATTCCCAAGTTGAGGTAAGTTGAAGGTGAACTCTTGCACGTATCTTTCTTTTTTCTGGATTGGCATACGATCTGGGCAGGCCTGAAATTGCACAAAAAGGGTGTGAGGATTGGGGAAGTCTGTGTCAAGGAACTAGGTCAAGGGCCAACAAAGGTGAGGATGCTCAATATAAATTTGATACAAATTCTCCCTTTTGGATAATTTTGTAAGAAACTATCCCTGGCATTTAGGTGAATCTGACAAATGAGAAACTATATAGACATTTTTTCATGATATTTTTCCAATTCCAAGGTAGTTGAAAAAGTAGGTGAATGATTATCATCACTGGGGTACTTAGGATAAAATTTAACCTGCATAAGAGCTATAACATCTTTAGACTGACACATTTTTTTTTCTTCTAGCACCATTATCCACCCATCCATCTAGAAATTCACAATGAATATTTCATATCTTTTGAGGGAGTTAAGTATTTGTATAAAAAATATTGTTACGTGAGTATATTTAATCCTTTATTTTCAAGCAAGTGACAAGCAATTAATCTTCTATCTTATAAAAATTGGGGGATAAATAAGGTATCACTTTTATTTATATACATTTATGTGCTGATTTAATATTATTTATTACTATATTATACCATCACATTTTCAAAGTTGTAATGTTACTAAGGGTCTTAGTCAAGAACCAAATGACCTCATCTTTGGTGGTCCTCGTTTAGCACCAAGAAATATTATGAGGAAAAATTTCATACCTTTTGTTTACCACAGGGTGGTTTTGATATTGTTATCAAATATTTTATGGATTTTTTTTCATGACAGTGGTTGTTTTGGGATGGGTGTAAAATTAACTAGAGCACATGATATTTTAAGAAACTTTGTTTTCAAGAAGAATGTCTTTTCCTAAAAATACTTACCACTGAAGGCATCAATAATGTGTTTGGCTTAAAATTAGCTCCAAAAAACCAAGTTTAAGTTATTTAATCTGAAATATAATGGATTTGCCTGAAAAAACAACAAAACAAAACAAAAATGGTCTTTTTCCTTTGGAATTCTAGACATAACAAATTTTTGGACATCAAAAGAAGATTAACCCTGAGAACAATGCCATCCTTACCTTTACTCTAGGGCAGTGGTTGGCAAACTGCGGCTCGCGAGCTGCGGTTTGCTGCTCTGTTGACTAATGAATTTGCCGACCACTGGGATAGGGGCTTAATCACAAGGAACAACAACAGCCTGTAATTATTGGAATCGAGAGTCTAGGTCTAGGGAAAAGCTGAACTTACTCTAGGGATAAGAAGCAAAGGCAAAATCTCATTGTCTTAGTAACATTTTCACCTAATTATTTAAGAAGAATTTTCTAAGTGATTTTTAAAATATTTCTAATGCTTAATTTAACAAAAACCATCTTATAACTCCTAACTTTTAAATTAATTTCTGTAAGTATCAAATTTACTTAGAGCCTAAGCCATTAGCAAAAGACAAAGTAGTCCCCAAAACAGTAACAATTGATTTAGTGGTAAGCATTTTCAGTTGAAAAGCTCAGTTGTATTTCAACATGTATTAGCTTTAGATTTTAGGTTCAGACATTGATAATGGTCAAAAAGTTAGTGTGACTCATTTCCTGTCACTATGCTGCTTGTCACTATTACTGGAAGTGACTGACAATGAAAATAATCACGTAAAGATCTTGTTTGTGTGACATGAGCAAATACAACATAGGCCCAATACTATGAGGTGTTTTGACTATTAGATATCCTCATAGCATAAGACTGAGTGGACCAAAATACAGAAAACTCTATCTCACAAATATGATGTAAGGGGAAGTGAGGAAGAGAAACATAAAAGGTCTGGTCATGGTAGGAGGTACTGTTTCATCCATACATATGTATGAATATTCTTTGATACTTAAAAATGTTATATTGGCTTCAGCTTGGTCTTATAATGTAGCTTCTGTCCTCTTTATGTAGTCTCTATTTTCTAAAAATGCAATAATAGACTTCTCCTTCTGTGACTAATATTTGCTGATAATAATCTGGACTAAGATTTATCCATTTTAGAGCAATGAGATTAATTCTTTAAGTGCTTATGTAGGTTAGATGTTTGTACAAAGACTGATTTGGACATGGTAGGCAAATTGTCCAGTACTTTCCTGAAAACAACCTTTTTAAAAAATACCTTTATTGATTTCAGAGAGGAAGGGAGAAGGATAGAGAGATAGAAACATCAATGATGAGAGAGAATCATAGATTGGCTGCCTCCTGCACGCCTCCTACTGGGGATCAAGCCCTTGACCTGGGCATGTGCCCTTGGCCAGAATTAAATCCAGGACCCTTCAGTTCACAGGCTGACCCTCTATCCTCTGAGCCAAACTGCTTAGGGCAAAACAACCTTTTTTAAAAATTAGATATAGTTTCTAGTTTTGTCCCTTTGCAAGGGAGTTGGCCTGGAAAAGAGAAAAGTTTGGACGTTGGCAACTCTGAATCCTGGCTACTTACCTAGCTGAGAAGCTTCATGTGAATCATTTTACCTCCATACATCTCCTGGGTAAAAGGGAAAATAATAATACTGCCTTCTTGAAAAAGTAACATTCTATAAAGTTTGTAAAACATCAGTAAAATGCCTGAAATAAAATGACTGTCTAGGAAATATCTGAGATGATTTTTTTAAAATAAATTTTTCTGGTTCTTGAAGGTAAATATTAAGGTGGATACACTTGTTAGACTGCATGATGGAGTCTTTTTAGTAAGGGCTTCCTTTTAATAGACTTGATGCATTTATGAATTGATTGATAGCTAAGTGAGTGCAGTCACTGGTATTCATTCATATATGAAGCATGCTCCCAGTAGGTTACTTTTGGGGAGGGATATACTTATACAGGCAACTGGACTACGATGGTTATTAGTTCTAAATTTTATTTTAGAATACTTCTTCTTAACCTTATATGTAATACTATTAAGCATCTGTAGCATGGTACCACAAATCAGCATAAATGATTTCTTCATTCTTTGGATGTTTGTTCTCAGGTAGACAATAATGTTACAAAGAGGAAAAGGTTTCAGGTAGAAACTTCCACAATGGTGGACATAATCCATCCACATCATCACAGACCTGAGGCCAAAATCATGTCAGACGTTTTGATAGTTTGTAACTTATTAACTTTTCAAAAGGACATACAAAAAAGCAAATTTTAAATCCAACACTTATTGATTTATCAGTTATGGGACTTTTTGAAATTCTGAGTTGTTCTCAGAAAAAATGAGACTTGGCAAAACACATACAGTGCTTTGGCTAAACTTTGGCTTTGAGGATTTTAACACACACAGCTGGGTCTTGTTATTGGTGCCAGTGGAATTTGTAGCACTATCTATTTCATGACACTTTCATACCTACTTTTACCTTATAAGGTAAAGAGTCAAACTCTAAATGCGTAATATACTTAGGCCTATATTTAGCAGCAAAATAATGATTTTTGCAAGCCAAAGAAAAAGAGAAATTCAGACTCCAGATGCTGTTTTTGAAAAGCAGAATCTAAATAGTTGCTGCCCAATGTCATGATAATGTTGTTGACTAAGATAATTCCAGCTTGTTTTACTAAAGCCATTATATAAAGCCTGATTTCTATTTTTAATACATCTGAAATACTTACATATACCGGCAGGGGGGAAAAATGGTGGCAGAACAGACAGACGTGTCCCGAGCCTTGTCCCGGAGTAGATAGAAAGAACAGCTGAGGGTCGCACAGGGAGTGTCTGTTGGTGAGTTAAGGGACAGCTATACTCCAGGAGAAGGTGAGGGATTGCTGGGCGGGGCTCCCCTGACCATGCAGCCCCCACTGCTGCTGGGTTCCCTCCTGGAGCCACTGGATTAGACGTGGAGACCGCACCATCTTGAAGGGGAAAGTGGATGTTATCTGAAGCCTGAAAATCTATAACTGCGGCACCCACTGAAAAGCTGCGAACCCCAGAGCACCGGTCCCCAATTGGTGCAAACACATGGATTCAGAGGAGCTCTACACTCCACCACGAAAAGGTTAGATTTTGCCTGGGATAAGGAGAGAGAGGACTACATAACCAGACACCCGGAGAAGAGAGATCATGGGGAGACAAAGAAACAGCCCACACATGAAAGAAAAACAGGCATCACCAGAAAAGGAAGTAGCCGAAACCGGTTTGGCTCAGTGGATAGAGCGTCGGCCTGCGGACTCAAAGGTCCTGGGTTCGATTCCGGTCAAGGGCATGTACCTTGGTTGCGGGCACATCCCCAGTAGGGGGTGTGCAGGAGGCAGCTGATCGATGTTTCTCTCTCATCGATGTTTCTAACTCTCTATCCCTCTCTCTTCCTCTCTGTAAAAAAGCAATAAAATATACTTAAAAAAAAAAAGATCAATATATTAAAAAAAAAGAAAAAAAAAAAGAAAAGGAAGTAAATGAAATGGAGGCAAGCAACCTGTCAGAGAAAGAATTCAGAGAAATGGTCATAAGGTGGCTGAAAAGAATGGAAGACAAATTCGACAATATGAGTAAGAACCAAGAGGAAATGAAGAAGAACCAAGAAGAAATGAAAAATGACATCGCTGCTGTAAAGAACTCAATAGAAAGCATCAAGAGTAGACTAGAAGAAGCAGAGGACCGCATAAGTGAGCTAGAAGACAAGGTAGGAAAAAATACCCAAGTAGAGCAACTTCTAGAAAAAAAAATTAAAAGCAGGAGGAGAGCCTAAGGGAACTTCGGGACAACATGAAACAAAACAACATCCACATAATAGGGGTTCCAGAAGGAGAGGAAACTGAGCAAGGAATAGAAAAACTGCTTGAAGAAATAATGACAGAAAACTTCCCTGATATAGGGAAGAAAAAACCCACACAAATTCAAGAAGCTCACAGAGTCCCAAGCAAAATGAACCCCAAAAGACCGACACCAAGGCACATTATAATTAAACTAGAGGCCCAGTGCACGAAATTTGTGCAATGGGGAGGGGGGATCCCTCAGCCCATCCTGCACTCTCTCCAATCTGGGACTCCTTGAGAGATGTCCGACTGCCCGTTTAGGCCTGATCCCACCAGGACATCCCTCTCACAATCAAGGACTGCTGGCTCCCAACTGCTCACCTGCCTACCTTCCTGATTGCCCCTAACCGCTTCTGCCTGCCACTTGATCACCCCCTAACCATTCCCCTGGCAGCCTGATTGATACCTAATTGCTCCTCTGCCAGCTTGTTTGCCCCTAACTGCCCTCCCCTGCAGGCCTGGTCACCCCTAACTGCCCTCCCCTGCAGGCCTGGTCCCCCCCCAACTGTTCTCCCCTGCAGGCCTGGGTCCCCCCCAACTGCCCTTCCCTGCAGGCCTGGTCACCCCCAACTTCCCTCCTCTGCCAGCCTGGTCACCCCTAACTGCCCTCCCCTGCAGGCCTGGTCCCCCCAAACTGCCCTCCCCTACTGGCCATCTTGTGGTGGCCATCTTGTGTTCACATGGGGGCAGCCATCTTTGACCACATGGGGGCAGCAATCTTGTGTGTTGGAGTGATGGTCAATCTGCATATTACTCTTTTATTAGATAGGATTGGCAAACACCAATGACAAAGTAAGAATCTTAAAAGCGGCCAGAAACTCATTAGGCCAGAAGGGAATGGAGTGAAATATACAAAGTAATGGAAAGGAAGGGTCTGAATCCAAGAATATGTACGCAGCAAGGCTATCAATCAAAATTGAAGGTGAAATCAGGAGCTTTACAGACAAAAAAGGACTAAGGGAATTTACTACCACTAAACCAGCAATGCAAGAAATGCTAAAGGGTCTGCTGTAAAAAAAAAAAAAAAAAGAAATAGGAAGCGAAGAAGGAACACAGGGGTAAAGAATAAAAATGGTGACAAATAAGTACCTATCAATAATAACTTTAAATGTAAATGGATTAAATGCCCCAATCAAAAGACATAGGGTAACGTATTGGATAAGAAAACACGACCCATATATCTGCTGTCTACAAGAAACCCACCTCAGAAAAAAAAGACGCACACAGACTGAGGGTGAAGGGATGGAAAAAGGTTTTTCAGGAGAATAGAAATGAAAAAAAACTGGGGTAGCAATACTTATATCTGACAAATTAGATCTCAAAGTGAAGGACATAACAAGAGATAAGGAAGGCCGCTTCATAATACTAAATGGAGCAATCCAACAAGAAGAAATAACTCTGGTAAACATATAAGCACCCAACACAGGAGCACCCAAATACATAAAAAAACTTCTGGAGGATATGAAAGGAGAGATTGACAGCAATACAATCATAGTAGAGACTTTAATACCCCACTATCACCATTGGACAAATCCTCTAAACAAAAAATCAGCAAAGATACATCAATCCTAAATGACTCACTAGACCAGATGGAATTCATTGACATCTTCAGAACATTTCACCCCAAAGCCACAGAATATACATTCTTCTCAAGTGCACATGGGTCATTTTCAAAGATAGACCATATGTTGGGACATAGGCAAAGTCTCTTCAAATTCAAGAAGATAGAAATCATATCAAGCATCTTCTCAGATCACAGTGGCATAAAACTGGAAATCAACTACAATAAAAACAATCCAAAAAAATCAAACACATGGAGACTAAACAGCATGCTATTAAACAATGACTGGGTTACCAGAGAGATCAAGGAAGAAATAAAAAACACCATGGCAACAAATGACAATGAAAACACAACAATCCAAAATCTATGGGACACAGCGAAAGCAGTCTTAAGAGGGAAGTTCATAGCTCTACAAGCCTACTGCAAAAAACAAGAAACAATGGCAATAAATTACCTAACCCTACAACTCAAAGAGTTAGAAAGAGAGCAACAAGAAAAGCCCAGTGTAAGCAGAAGGAAGGAAATAATAAAGATAAGAGCGGAGATAAATGCAATACTTACATAGATAATTGAGAGCAAAATAAAGTGAAACTTTAAGTATTGTAAGGACATTATTGAAGTGGATCATTTTCATTAGAGCTTATATTCAAAGTCATGCCCACAAACCTGCCTTTCCTTACATTGCTGAGGAATTTCTCAAATTTTATATAAGTCATATTTAAAAAAAACAAACACATTTCTAATCAACCTTCTTAGAATTGATAGACTTCAAGAAAATTCCTGATCCTGGAACTGTCTTCACCATGCAGGGTTGGATCCCATTAAGAGACCATTTCTGTACCATATGACCTATCTTTGGTGGCCTCCTGCTGATTGGTGGGGAGGTACAGACCTAAACTGCCCTTTCAATATCTTTCTCATAGTTTTGTTGTTATTTATAAAAGTAGATCAGGGAAACAATATTTCATAGGGGATTTGGTGGCCTCTATCAAATGTCAGAGGCCAATGCACAATTAGGATAATGTAGCCAATTAGTCAAGAGGGGTGTGGAAAACTCTTTTGACTTGGAGGCCCTCTGTCTAGGTTGTTGAGGCCTAATTCTAGCCCTCTTTTTTCTGAGGGTTGAACTAGTGGAGTACTAAAAAAAAAAACAAACACACCTCTTTTTGCAAATTATTTTTATCATGGCATCTTTGAGTAAGTATATTAATCAAAATAGTTATGACTCATACAAAAACCATGAATAAGAACTGCACTAGCTACCTATATAAAGTAAAACCTATTCCATCACTTGCCCCCTCTTAATCTAAAAAATTATAAGCCTTACTATTTATAAATATTTTTTTATTGCTTTCAGAGAGGAAGGAAGAGGGAGAGATAGAAACATTAATGATGAGAATCACCAATCATCTGCCTCCTGTACGCCCCCCACTTGGGAACCAGTCCACAACCCAGGCATGTGTCCTTCACCAAATCAAACCCAGGACCCTTCAACCCACAAGCTGACACTCTATCCACTGAGCCAAATCAGCTAGGGCAGTGGTTGGCAAACTCATTAGTCAACAGAGCCAAATATCAACAGTACAATGATTGAAATTTCTTTTGAGAGCCACATTTTTTAAACTTAAACTTCTAACACCACTTCTTCAAAATAGACTCACACAGGCCGTGGTATTTTGTGGAAGAGCCACACTCAAGGGGCCAAAGAGCCGCATGTGGCTTGCGAGCTGCAGTTTGCCAACTACTGAGCTAGGGCTACATCTTACTATTAGTCTATCTCACTCCACTAGAATATAAGTCTACAAGGGCACAAACTTTTTTTTTTTTTTTAAGAATTTAAAAAACTTATGATTTTATTAGATAAGGTTTTTTTAAAATAAATCTTTATTGTTCAGATTATTATAGGTGTTCCTCTTTTTTTTCCCCATAGCTTCCCTCCACCTGATTCCCCACCCCACCCCATGCCCTTACCGCCCGCCACTGTCTTCATCCACAGGTGTAAGATTTTTGTCCAATCTATTCCCAAACCCCTCACACCCCCTTCCCCCTGAGAATTGTCAGTCCACTTCCTTTCTATGTCCCTGATTCTATTATATTCACCAGTCCATTCTGTTCTTCAGATTTTTTATTCACTTGATTTTTAGATTCACTTGTTGGTAGGTTTGTATTTGCTGTCATTTTGTTGTTCATAATTTTTATCTTTACCTTTTTCTTCTTCTTCCTCTTCTTAAAAAATACCCTTCAGCATTTCATGTAATCCTGGTTTGGTGGTGATGAACTCCTTTAGCTTTTTCTTGTCTGTGAAGCTCTTTATCTGACCTTCAACTCTGAATGATAGCTTTGCTGGGTAGAGTAATCTAGGTTGTAGGTTCTTGCTGTTCATCACTTTGAATATTTCTTGCCACTCCCTTCTGGCCTGCATAGTTTCTTTTATTTTTTATTTTTTATTTATTTATTTTTATTTATTTTTATTATTATTTTTAATTGTTTGAAGTATTACAAATAGTAGTACATATGTCTCCTTTGTTTTTTTTCCCCATTGACCTTCCCCCGGCCTCCCCTTCCCCCCAGTGCATGTCTTTACCTGCCCTCCACCCCAGTGTTTTTTATCCATTGGTTATGCTTATATGCATGCGTACAAGTCCTTCAGTTGATCTCTTACAGCCCCCCCCACCCCCCGCCAACCTCCTCTGCCTTCCCGCTGTAGTTTGACAGTTTGTTCAATGCTTCTTTGCTTCTGTATCTATTTTTTCCCCATTTCATTCCTTTAAAAAATCTTGCCTCTGCAGACTAGAAATAAACATATAATAACAAAAAATGTTTGAGTCCCAATTTCAATGTCCAACAGTTCTGAGTCCCCGTTTCAATGTCAAACAGTTCCTTAAGTGTACATGTCAGCAATGATATCTGGATGGTGGGCACATGGTGGCAATGCAGGTCCGACTCTATCTGGTTTGGTCCTAGGCAACCTGCTGCGTCGCACAGCTGCTGACTGCTAGCGTGGCAAGGCGTCGTCAGCGTCTTCCATCTCTGGACTGTTTCGCCTCTTGTCTTCGTGGTTGGAGCAGACCTGTCAATTCTTCTCTGTTGCAGGAATCCACATGGTCTTGGAGTTGTTTTCTGAAAATATACAAACATATTCTTGACCAAAAGTTAATAAAGGAATCTTTTCTATATAATTGATTTGGGATCCTTTTTATTTTTGCCCAAACGATTTTCCTTTATCTTATTTAGATACCATGTGTGTTTTTCATGGGTGTCTTGCTGTTAGCATTACAAATGAAAACTAATTTTGTAAAGTAAAAGTTTTCTAGATGTAATTTACTTATAAGATATTTTTCCTTACATGATATTACCCTACTATCCCCCCTTTTTTGATTAATGGAGGCTTTTGTAAATTTTATAATGCAGTCTTGATGACTTTAAATTTTAATTTTTTGACAAAAATATGACTGCTTTAGTTTCATTGCATGTTCAGGAATTTTACCATGAGATGAACTACCAATAGAAATTTTAGTTACCACTTTAGGAACAGTTTTTTGCCCAGTACAATTAAATTTTCTTGAATATTTACTTATTTCAATTAGCCTATTTAAATTAATCTGAAAACTTGATTATTATTTTACTGTCAAATTTAATACTCTACTAACAATCGAGAAATCGCTGACAGTTGTATGGGTACTCCCTTTTAGGTAACTAACTGTTTTTCTCTTGCTGTTTTCAAGATTCTCTCTTTGTCTTTTGCCCTTTGCATTTTAATTATGATGTGTCTTGGTGTGGTCCTCTTTAGATTCCTCTTGTACGGGGTTCTGTGCGCTTCCTGAACTTGTAAGTCTATTTCTTTCACCAGGTAGGGAAAGTTTTCTGTCATTATTTCTTCTAATAGGTTTTCAATATTTTGCTCTCTTTCTTCTTCTGGCACCCCAATAATTTGGATGTTGGTACGCTTAAAGTTGTCCCAGAGGCTCCTTACACTATCTTCATATTTTTGGATTCTTTTTTCTTTTTGTTTTTCTGGTTGGGTGGTTTTTGTTTCCTCATATTTCAGATCTTTGGTTTGATTCTTGGGGTACGTTGATCTACAGTTGAGTTTCTGTATATTCTTTATTTCAGACAGTGTACACTTAATTTCTGACTGGTCCTTTTCCATTTTTTTTTTTTTTTTTTTTTTTTTGCCATTCTCATTAAGATCCTTAAAGGTCTCACTAAGTTCCTCAGCGGTTTTTAGAAGATTCTTGAGTAACCTTATAAATGTGGTTCTGAACTCTATGTCGTCCAGTAGTTTGCTTTCCTCCATTTTTTTAATTCATGAGATGTTTCTTTGTCTCCGCATTTTGAGGCTTCCCTGTGTTGATGGAGTGGCTTTGTGTGGTAGGTGACCTATAGGGGCCAGTAGCTCAGCCTCCCCAATCACCTGAGGTGGACGCTCTTGGTACACCCCTTTGTGGGCTGAGTGCAAAGTCTTGGTGTAGTTAAGCCTTGATTGCTGTTGGTACACTGGGAGGAATTGACCTCCAGGCCAATTGGCTGTGAGGACCCGCTGTGTCTATAATGGAAGAACTGCTGCGCTGGAGACACGCTTATGGGGCAGGACTTGTTTCAGTGGGGCTTTGGTGCTCACTGAGTCTGCCTCTTGAATGTGTCACTTATGGATGTGAGGAGTTGAAATCTGGTGTCTCACACTGACCACTAGGTACACTGGCTTCTGGATCTCCAATGGGGTGCAGGTCAGCTACTGTCTGAAGCCACCCAGCAGGAGGTACAGCGAGAACTACAGTTTTCTCCTCTTTGCTTGGGGTTTTATTTGTTTTGGAGCTGTCTGACCTGGGCTGCTAGTTTGCTAGGTTAAGCTGTGATAGAGCAGGCCATTCATATGCTAAAGCTGCTGCTTGGAGCTTGGGTGGGTTTGTAGATTGTGCGGGGTGGGGTCTCAGGGCATCACTAGGCTAGGGCGTGGCAAACAGCGATGGCTGCCAATAAGCTGGCTCTGTGTCTCTGACTGCGTCCCCGCGTCCCATGCCCCAGTGCAGTAAACAATTATTCCTGCGTGCAGCCCTGCAAGCAAGCCACCCTCATTTTCTGACCCGATGGCAAACAGTCCAGCTTCTCCCTGTAGGAGTTTGGGTCCCCCGTGTCTCTCCAGAAACTGGAGTTCGGAGTAATCGGGAGCTTGTCTCCCTTTGGGTTGAAAAAAGCAGTGCTCCCAGTTGCCCGCTGCCAGCCCGATTCGCGGGCCTTTGTACCTCAGCTTTTCAGCACTTGTGCACGTCTCAATGCTCTTTTCTCTTTCCTTCTAGTTGTAGAACTTCCTCTCAGCCAGCTTTCCCGTGGTTCTGGGTGATAGATGTTTTGTCTTTAGTTGTAGTTTTGAAATTGTTGTGTGAGGCAGCAGTTTAGGTATTTACCTATCCCGCCATCTTGGATCCTCCACAAACTTTTTCTTTCTCATTCATTACCATAGTCATTGTGCCCAGAACAGTGACAGGCACATGGCAAGCTTTTAGTAAATATTGGTAAGTGAATAAATTACTAAATTTAAAGATGGTAGTCATTACCACATCTCTTTTCCTGGGTTAGAAAGGAAGTGTTTATCTCTGTGAAATATTAGTGGATTAAAAAAATGAGTATAGCCAAAACCGGTTTGGCTCAGTGGATAGAGCGTCAGCCTGCGGACTGAAAGGTCCCAGGTTCGATTCCGGTCAAGGGCATGTACCTTGGTTGCGGGCACATCCCCAGTAGGGGGTGTGCAAGAGGCAGCTGATCGATGTTTCTCTCTCATCGATGTTTCTAACTCTCTATCCCTCTCCCTTCCTCTCTGTAAAAAATCAATAAAATATATTAAAAAAAAATGAGTATATGTGTGTTTGTGTGTGTGAAATAAAAATTAAGAGAATTGGAAATAGAATTCAGCTTTTCAATTAATTATGAAAGACTCCTGGCTAACTTACAGCCTTTACATCTTTGCTAATATGAAATTTTTTAGGTGGAAGACTTCCCTAAGCCCTCAATTAAATTAGGCCTTCTAAGTGCTTCCTTAACAGAGTAATAATTACATTGTATTGAATTTGTTCATTTGTTTGTCTGCCTCAATGCACTCTACAATTCCCTCTATTTCTAACACCATCACCCTCACCACCAGACCAGCACCTTCACCAGACAATCACCACCATCACTACTACCACCACCACCACCACCACCATCATCATCACCATCACCTTCACCATTACCATCATTATTTGCAAAGATTGTAATGGTCCCTTGAGATCAGGGGGCCTTGTGCATATAAAGAGGATAGATTTTGAACAAATATGCTTAGGGGTCAGAGGCCAATGCTTAGGGGTGTATCAGAGTTTGAAGTATAAATATATGGTTAATGTCTCTAAAACTTAAATGAAAAAAATCCCCTTAAGAAATTCTAGTCTTTTTTTCTTTTGGAAAAGAAATTACTTAAATTTACTGATTTTATATTTCAAATGTATGTAGAAGAGGCTGTGATTAATGTGATACAAATTTATTAAAGTAAACTGCAATGGAGAAAAATTAGAAGCAACTTACATATAACCATTAAAAATTGGTTAAAACCTAACTTTATTATATCTATAATGTGGAATACTAGTCAATGATGATTACATAAAGTAGATCTATTTGGGAAGATGTTCACCATAGTTTATGTGGAAGAACATGCTTCAGAACAGACTGTATATATAGCTCCAGAATATTTTTATGAATTATATATACAAATGTGCATGACAAAAATATATGGGCATATATATAAAAACATAAAGATAAATTTTAAAACACATGTAGCAAATAATTTACAATAGTTATATTGTGGTTGCAAACTGTGTAGAAAGGTTATGAAAGTCTCTATCTTTTTAGTTTTAGAAGTATGTGTGATTTAGTATATATTTCAATTGGTATGTATTTAGTTACTGTGGTAGAAACCCCCCAATACCCACCCCCTGCTGCTGCCATAATCTCTGACTTCTGGTTTTAAATCTGTGTGCAATCCTTTTCTACATTGTACCAGGGATGATCTGTATTACCAAGAGAATATGACAAAAGTCATTGTATGTGACCTCCAAGATTAGGTCTTAAAAGACCTTACATGTTCTCTCTCTTCTCCTTTCCTGTTCTTCACACACTCTGGTGTCTCTCTCTCCTTACACTCTGGTCTCTCTCTCTCCCTGTCTCATCACTTGATCTGAGAGAAGCCAGCTGCCATATTATGAATATCCCTATGGAGATGCTATGCTGATATTCCTCTAGAGCAACAAACTTTTTCATCTCATTGCACACATAAACTAATTTGTAAAATTCTGCAGCATACCACCCTGGCCGGGTGACTCAGTTGGTTGGACCATTGTTGAGGGTTAGATTTCCCATCAGGGCACATACCAAGGTTGTGGTTTGATCCCCAGTAAGCATTGATTGATGCTTCTCTCACATCAATGTCTCTCTCTCTCTCTCTCTCCCCCTTTCTTTCTCTCTAAAAATCAATTTAAAAAAAACATATCCTTGGGTGAGGATTAAAAACAAAATTCTGCAGCACACCAAAATATTTTTTGCTGATCTTAAAAAAAAAAAAAAGTATAATTTTGATTCATTTACACAGGACAGCTATTGCTCTGTTGGCTGTTGTCATTTTTTTTTTTTTATTTGACATTCTAAAGGAAAAGAGGTCAGTGCCCATGACTACATAGTCAGGTATTGCATGTCTTAAAACTTCTTGTGGCTCACCAGCGTGTCTCTTGAAGCACACCAGTTGAAAATCGCAGCTATAGTGAAACTGAGGCCTCTGGCCAATAGCCTATGAGGAACTGAGACCTCTTAACAGACATGAGTATGAGCTTGGTGACTCAGACAAATTTCAGGTGAGGATTAAATCTCCAGTCAATAGCTTGACTACATCCTGGTGAGAATCTTGAAGGAGAACTACCCAGTTATACCAGTTCTTGATTCTTGACCTCAGAGACTATGTGCTACAATAAATGTTTGATATTTTAAGCTATAAACTTTGAAGTAATTTACATAGAAATAGATAACTCATACAGTTAGTAAATATTTATCAAATGAATACCTAAATTAAATCTGATTTCTAAAAATATATAAATGCATACAAAGAATGAGAAAGCCAGTTCAAAAACCATTGAATTCATAACAGCTTTATGTCATTATGTGTGGTCTCAATCCATGGGTTTGAGAAGCAAAACTACTGTCATAGGGAAGAAGTGTGTATAATAAGAAATATATTAACATCATAAGTATAAATATCATACTTGAAAGAGTTAGAAACATTGCCATGGACCATTGTTTATAAAATTGAAGTGATTCTGACTTAGATTCAAAGAAAGGCAACTGCTTTTTGCAAAGTGTTTTTTTACATAGTCATAAATATATATTACATATATTCATAGTGTGTGTATATACATATTTGACATGCTGAAAGAAATTACAAACTGAAGCCTGAATTATAGCAAAGAGTGAAAAAATTACAATTAATGTTTGTTTTCTAATTTGGAAGGTATATGGTTATGTTCAGAAAAATCCACCTATTTACTTAAAGTCTTTGGAGTAAAGTCAGCACCAAAGACAGTCTTACCTCTTTCCCAATCTTTGCAGTGTTTCTCCCTGCATTGTTTATTTAAGCAGGTTTATTATTTAAATATTTTCCATTTATTGAGTGAGATCTGAATGATGTACCATTCACTTAAGTTCTTTTGTGTATATTACTTTATTAAAATCTTGTTGAAAAAACTCTGTGAAGTAGGTATTTCCCCAGCATTAAAGATGATACTGGAGAAGATGTTTGCGCCTACCACCACAGTGCAAACAAATGAAAGATCGAGAACCTGAGACCAAATCTGTCTGACTCCAATTCCATGCTCTTGAACAAATGTTTTGATCAGGCTCACATTGACATTTCACAAGGTCCAGTCACAGCTTCCCTGTCTGCCTTCCAATGACCCACTTATGGGAAAAGACAATGAATACAATCAAAACCAAAAATACCAAGTGAATCTTTCCAATGGCTGGTGTTGGCCAAAGCACTTTTTCTTTAAATCCCTTTTTAGACAGAGCTCAAATGTAATGTTTTAAATATAAAATTTTATAATTCAGTTCAAATCTCTTCAAGATTTAAACAAATGGATAAATCAGGAAGCATGATGGCTTTGGAAGACATCCAGTCGCAATAAATCTGTCATGACCTGCTAAAGAGTATGTCACATTAAAGAAGCCAACTTTGATGTTTTTTCAAGTATTAAAAGATGCAAATTTTCCTTGTGCTGCATATAGTTAAGAAATGTTGATGCCAGGGCTATTTTAAAGTCTCTGCAAATATCCTTTTTTGGAAATATTTATTTCTCTAACAACCTTAAGATGACAGCAACTCATATACCCATTTTAAAACACATGAGAATATCATAGATAGGTTGAACTTCATTAGAACTATATCCACTATTCTGAATTTAGATGTCACAGTACTTTTTAAAATAAGTAAATAGATTTTTCTAGAAAGTTTCGAGAAAATGTTAACAAAAGTTTTTTAAAAAGACAGCTACCAGCACTTGATTAAGTTTCTATAATATAATCCTTTTCTTTTGCATTGAAACAAATTTGAGGAGACACAGAAAATTTCAGAAAATCTGAGAAAAATAAAACTCTAACAATGGAGATAGTCAACCTCAGGCTAAATGACCACTTAGCAGAAATAAAGCAGTGAAGCTTAAGGGCTAATCTGTCTTATTTCATACTTAAGCCATCTGGAGAACAGACTACAAAGTGAAATATCTAAAATTTCAAACTCCCTGATCTTTTGGATGTTAAAATGTCAATCTTATGGGAGTAAACTTTTGGAATATTTACCAGATTTTATGACTCCAGAGAAATGGCCAGTGCTCAGCATGAACAATAACACTTGGCCTTGCATATGGAACCAGTCTAAAGTAGGAGGCTGGGTAACAGTAGAATCCATTCCCCAAATGCATTCATCTAATTTGTTGTCTTGAACATGTGTGATTCCTATCAACTCTGAGACTATATAATTCAATGAGCCTTAGTACATCACTGCTCCTGCACAAACTTAATCTCCCTTCATGCATTAGATTGACAAATTTTACAATGTATAAGACACCATGTATAAGCTACATATTAAAAGAAATTAGAGGTCACTTACTAAAGGAGATAAAGTAGATGAATTTAAGTTTAGATAAATGGAAGAGTATAGTACATGCATATAGAAGTATAAATAAAGGGCTGTGTAGTTTAAAGACAAAATTCACATAGAGTTGAGTAGATTTATGAAGTTGTTATCATTGATTAAAAGATGAATAGAATTTGAAAAGGCAGAGTGGAGAGAGTAGAATTTCTAGGCAGTGAGAGCAGCATGGATAAAGGTGCCAAGACATCCTATCTAATAAAAGAGTAATATGCAAATTGACCATACCTCCACTACACCCACAAGCCATGCCCACCAGCCAATCAGGAGTGAGTATGCAAATTAACCCAACAAATATGGCTGCGGGCACAGAGAGAGCAGGAGGCTTGGGTTGCCCTTGGCAATGGAGGAAGCCAAGCTTTTCGCCTGCCCTGGCGGGCCCAGGCCTCCACTCAAGGCTACAAAGTTTCAATTATAGGAGATAAATAAATCCCAGATACCAGGGCCTCTGCTTGGGTCGCTGGGGGGCGTGGCCAGCCTGCAAACCACCACAAACCCCTCCCCCAGACCACCCCACTTCACAAGGGAACCCCCATTCAGATCCAGGACACCCTTCAGGGCAAACCAGCCGGCCGCCACCCATGCACCAGGTCTCTATCCTATTTAATAAAAGGATAATATGCAAATTGACCATCACTCCAACACACAAGATGGCTGCCCCCATGTGGTCAAAGATGACTGCCTTCATGTGGACACAAGATGGCCACCACAAGATGGCCAGCAGGGGAGGGCAGTTAGGGGTGACCAGGCCGGCAGAGGAGGGAAGTTGGGGGCAAACAGGTTGGCAAGGGAGTGGTTAGGGGGTGATCAGGCTGGCAGGCAGAAGTGGTTAGAGGCAATCAGGAAGGCAGGCAGGTGAGCAGTTGGGAGCTAGCAGTCCTGGATTGTGAGAGGGATGTCCGACTGCCCGTTTAGGCCCAATCCCAGTAGGAGGGGTCCCAGATTGGAAAGGGTGCAGGCTGGGCTGAGAGACACACACCCCCGTGCTCGAATTTCATGCACCGGGCCTCTAGTATGTTAATGAAGAGCAAGTCATCCACTTTACCTAGATATTAGAGGATTGATACTTTGGAGTTAGAACCAATCCCAGAAGGTAGGATGAATTAAGCCTAACTAGTAGGATGTAGAACTAGATTGAAAAAGCCAGAAATAAAATACTTTTGCAATAGTTGCCCAGGGTAAAGAAGTGGAAGAGTTGGTAGGGTTGTGTTTTAGTAGAAAAAAGTTCAGGTGTGAGATCTTGAAGGGGGTGCAGCTGTTGAAGTACTGAGTGAATACCGCGGTGTTACTGTGAACCAATGCTGTTGTCTTAGAACAAAGGATTAGTTGGATTACAACTGGGAACTGTGGTCGTGCTGTTCTGGATTGATACCTTTGGTCTCAGGGATTTATGATTTATTGGTGTGTGTGTGTGTGTGTGTGTGTGTGTGTGGGTGTGGGTGTGGGTGTGGTTTTTGTACAGCTGATTTTAATTTTACATTTGAAAATACATAGATCCTTGAGAGAACCATTTGGGTTCATTTTGATGACAAAAATAAACAAATGCACCTATTTGCCAATTCCCAAGATAGTAATGTGGATCTCTGATTTTGGCTCTAACGTTTTGTAAAGAGCTTAGAAATCATTACTTCCATCCTTATAAGAAAAAGCTAGGGGAAAAATGAAATTCAACAACTTTTCAGAGAACTGAAATCACAGTGCAAACTGTTACGCCAAAATCTGGAGATGCAGCAAATCCAGAGAGTCATACCAGTATCTGCTTCCCTGGGACCTAAGCCTGTATACTGGGCTCCAGTATAACAACAGTGGATTACAGCTGCCAGCTACAGGACTGAGAGTCTCTCTAAGGCAGGATGGTTAGGGAAGTCCAGGTCAACAGAGGAGGCAACAATCAAGGATGCTAGAGAGATCTGAAGCCTCTATAAATTTGGAACATAATCCAACTTCTAAACTAATTAATAGAAAACATCACACACCAACGGCCTATTTCCCTCAGTTTCTGATATATTATGTGCAGCATTCAACAAAATACTGCAAGACATGCTAAAAGCCATGAAAAACAACAACAAAAAACAACTACAATCTGAAGAGACAAAGCAATCATCAGAACCAGACTCAGATATGATCAGACTAAGACAGTCAAGCTTTGCCACTATTTGACATCATTAGTCATTCCTTGAGGTTTACTGTGCCACAAATCCTGACTGGTGTCTGAAGCACTAGTAATTACAAAATAAGACTCTTAACAGCCGCAAGTATCTGAACTATGGTATACATGTAGAAACATCATAGACACCAAATGCAGAAGCCCTGTAGAGAAATTGTACACTTGCTTCTTTACAGAACAGTTATTCCCTAAAGAAAAAGCCCCAAGCTTCCCAGCATAATCCAGACTAAAGTTCTAGAGTGTAACTGTCCTCAGCTTTTTTTCTTAAATGCTGGGGTGGAGAGAAGAAAGAGGGAAGGAAATGATGCACTTGGCATGTTGTAAAGCTAGATGTGTCATCACTTTCAATAGTTTGGAAACGTGTAGCAAATATAGTTATCAACACATAGGAAAGGGCTTATATTTAATATTGTTTCCTCTATAAATCTCTAGTTTTTCCAGCTAAGATTTGTCCCACTGCTCAGTTGTTTTTGGTTCATTCTGATTTATTGCTGAGCTCATGAATCATTTACCTCTCCTATATAAGAAAAAAAAATCCCCTTTCCATTGATTTCAATTCTATGTTAGTGGCTGGGTGTGACACAGTAGATGATAACCTCAGCCATAGGCCATGAGCCCGAGACTAGAAAGACTGATGTGTAGAGTACAATGACAGGAATTCAAGTTAGCCTGTGACAGAGTTTCTATTTCCCCAGAGATAGTTGTGTGGAAGACAAGGGAAATACACTGACGTTATTAGTGATGTATTTATAACAGTCGGTACTCCCACCCTCAGTTCCATTGTTGAACTGCCATTGTTCTTTCTGTAAGAATCACAGTAGGCAGATTCAAGTTTATACAAATGATTTATTTCCACACTGGAAGGGTGAGAAATGGTGCTTTTTAAAGCAAGCATTTACTTGAGAAAAAAAAATCGAAATAAGTCCTACAGGATGCAGGATGGTGAATGCAATCTAACACTAGTCTTAAAATGCTTTAACATGATTAAATAAGCTTTTGTAAAGAAAAAGACATTTTTCTGAAATCAACATTGCTCACAACTCCAAGTATAACAAATTAAAGAATGTATATTTAATCTGGGTATGTATCTGATTTATTATAAGGAAAACATAAAAACTAGAGGTCCGGTGCACAAAATTTGTGCACAGGGGCAGGGTCCCCTCAGCCCAGCCTGCACCCTCTCCACTCTGGGACCCCTTGGGGGATGTCTGACTGCTGGTTTCGGCCTGATGCCCCCCCCCCCCCCCCGCCAGCCTGGTCACCCCCAACTGCCTCCCTCTGCTGACTTGGTTGCCCATAACTGCCCCCTCCTGCCGGCCTGGTCACCCCTTACTGCCCTCCTCTGCCATTCTGGTCACCCCTCACTGCCCCCCCTGCCGGCCTGGTCGCACCATACAGCCTGCTGGTCAATTGTTTGGTTGTCTCTCGCTAACCCCCCTGCCAGCCTTGTCGCAGCCTGCTGTTTGGTTGTTGCTATGAGGGAGTCGTGACCAATTTGCATATTACCCTTTTATTAGTATAGATCAGGGGTGGGCAAACTTTTTGACTCGAGGGCCACAATGGGTTCTTAAACTGGACTGGAGGGCCGGAACAAAAGCATGGATGGAGTGTTTGTGTGAACTAATAGAAATTCAAAGTAAAGGAGCAGAGGGGAGAGCAAGAGAACCCTCTGCTCTTTCGGCTCCGCAGGCCAGATAGAACAGCTGAACGGGCCGGATCCGGCCCGCGGGCCGTAGTTTGCCCACGGCTGGTATAGGTAATAACATGAATGAAAATTTCATTGATTTTCTCTGCATTCATTGAAGAATAAAGAGGTTGGTTTTTACTGTATTTTTTTATTGGACAGCCACCTAAAATGTTTAAAGGCAAATCAAATTTATTTTTAGCTCTATGAAATCTTTAAAGCATATCTCAGTCAAATATATTTGGTGAACTTCTAAGGTTCTTAACAGCATTTAGAAAGGATGAGTACTGGTTGTGAGAGAATACTTAACTGCTTTGTCCTAAATATATATAAGCCTTAACTAGGCTACTTAATGGTATCTTGCAAGTCACATTCAAACAATTTTGCCAGGGATCAACCATTCTAATTCTTTCCAAATTCTCTGATGTGCTAGACAAAATTCTTCTAGAAAGATGAAAGAGAGATTTCTTTTCATTGAACTAGATTTCTTTGGGGGCTCAAATAGGATTTTTAAAGCTAGAATCAATGGTATTGTGGGAATAACATGTTTGGGTTTGGGAGTCAAAAAAATTTGGCTTCAAATCTCTGCTCTAAAAATAGGATTTAACTTGGCTTTGGATAGCCACATATCCTCCCTAAGGTCCGTATCTATATGGGAGCCTGGGGATAAATGCAGTGCAGTGCTTGGTACATGGTAAGGTGCTCAAAACCTGCTTGCTTCTGTAATTCTCCATGCCTTTATATACTAGTGTTTTTTTAAGGATTTTTTCAAATCCTATGTAATAAAAGGGTAATATGCAAATAGACCGAATGGCAGAACAACCGAACAACCAATCAAAGCATAATCCTATATAATAAAAGAGTAATATGCAAATTAACCATCACTCCATTACACCCACAAAGCCACGCCCACAAGCCACGCCCACCATCCAATCAGAGTGAATATGCAAATAAACCCAACCAAGATGGCTACGGCCACAGAGAGCAGGAGGGAGGCTTGGGTTTCCCCGGCAATGGAGGAAGCCAAGCTTTCCGCCTGCCCTTGCTGGCCTAGGCCTCTACACAAGGCTACAAAGTTTCAATGATAGAAGATACATAAACCCAAACAGAAATGGAGGCAGCCACGGAGCTGGAAAGAGCAGGAGGCTAGGGTTGCCCCCGGTGAAGGAGGAAGCCAAGCTTTCCGCACACCCTGGCTGGCCCAGGCCTCCGCTTAAGGCTACAAAGTTTCAATTATAGAAGATACATAAATCCCAACAAAAATGGCTGCCACCACGGAGCAAGCAGAAGGCTTGGCTCTGCTCCAGGCTACAAAGTTTCCTTTGTAGAAGATAAATAAACCCCAGATACCAGGGCCTCCTCTTGGGTCACCAGGGGGCTTGGCCGGCCTGCAAACCACCACAGGCCCCTCATCCAGGCCGCCCCACACCCCAAGGAAACCCCCACCCTGATCCGGGACACCCTTCAGGGCAAACCAGCTGGCCCCCACCCGTGCACCAGGCCTCTATCCTATCTAATAAAAGAGTAATATACAGATTGACCATCACTCCAACACACAAGATGGCTGCCCCCATGTGGTCAAAGATCCTGCCCCCCATGTGGACACAAGATGGCCACCACAAGATGGCCAGCAGGGGAGGGCAGTTGGGAGGGACCAGGCCTGCAAGAGAGGGCAGTTGTGAGGGACCAGGCCTGCAAGGGAAGGCAGTTGGGGGCAATCAAGCCTGCAGGTGAGGGCAGTTAGGGGTGACTAAGCAGGCAGAGGAGGGAAGTTGGGGGTGACCAGGCCTGCAGGGAAAGGCAGTTGATAGGGACCCAGGCCTGCAGGGGAGAGCAGTTGGGGGGGACCAGGCCTGCAGGGGAGGGCAATTAGGGGTGACCAGGCCAGCAGGGGAGGACAGTTAGGGGTTTACAGGCCTGCAGGGGAGGGCAGTTAGGGGAAAACAGGCTGGCAGGGGAGCAGTTAGGCATCAATCAGGCTGGCAGGGGAGTGGTTAGGGGGTGATCAGGATGGCAGGCAGAAGCAGTTAGGGGCAATCAGGAAGGCAGGCAGGCGAGCAGTTGGGAGCCAGCAGTCCTGGATTGTGAGAGGGATGTCCGACTGCCCGTTTAGGCCCGATCCAGGTAGGATCGGGCCTAAACGGGCAGTCGGACATCCCTCAAGGGGTCCCAGATTGGAGAGGGTGCAGGCTGGGCTGAGGGACACCCGCCTCCCCTGTGCACGAATTTCATGCACTGGGCCTCTAGTATGCTAATAATATGCTAAGGCTGCTCAACTGCTTGTTATGACATGCACTGACCACAAGGGGGCAGATGTTACAACCAGTAGGTTAGCTTGCTGTTGGGGTCTGGCCAATGGCCACTGAGCGAGATATGCTGGACATGCCCTGGAGCCCTCCCGTGGTCCCTCCCCAGCCTGATCGTGCATCTGTAGGGTCCCTCAGCCTGGCCTGCACCCTCTCACAATCCAGGACCCCTTGTGGGATGTCGGAGAGCTGGTTTCAGCCCGATCCCACAGGTCACTTCTTTTGGGAGGGCACCAGGTGCAGGGATCATGGCTGGTGAGCGCTGCTGTGGCAGTGTGAGCCTCCCCCTATCGGGACTGATTGGGTGTGAGCCTGTGGCAGGCACAGAAGGGCCAGGATAAGTGGGAGTGGCAGGTAGGATCTGCAGGCAGTGTTGGACTGTGGGTTTTGGCCCAATCCCTGCAGGTCACCCAGAGGGACCCCACCCGTGCACAAATTCATGCACCAGGCCTCTAGTAAATAATAAATAATTAAGGAATCTGAAGGAGTTCACACCTGCTACATGGCTTTTATATTCTCAGTGAAGTGGGAACTTATCAAGACTGTCAAATGTAGTGAAGAATAGCTTTTGTGCCCTTGTCCACATAAGCTTACAATATTTATTATGAGAATATTGATGTTCTGGTTTCTTTTGTTCAAACTCACAATTTGTGACTGTCACATCTCTACATTTTACTGCCCAAAACCCTATATCCAAATAGTTGGTGAAATAAAGTTAATGCAAGTGGAAGTTAGAGAAGAAAATATGTATTTTTAAAATCATTTATAATGTTCTCACAAGCTAAAAAATATACACTCATTTATTTAGCAAGCATGGAACATCTATGTGGAGATGCAAACAAAATAGTTTCTATAATGTCAAAAATGAACAAACCAAATTAAATTAATAAATACTTTTTAGCTTATCACTTGTTTTTTAGAATTTCTTTTGTTTGAAGGCACTTAATGGGGGAGGAAAGAAGAGTAAGCTAAGTGACAATATTGTGCAGTCTATGATATTATAGGGTATGCAGCCATTCAGGTGTGTCACTTAGATTTCTCTTTCAGAGAACACCTGAAACAAGGAAGGCATTTAGGTGACAGCCTCCAACTGCAGTAACTCTAAGATCTGTTAATATAATTTAAGCTGGACAGCCCCATTAGTTAGTGAACATTGCGGGAAGTGTAGACTGGCCACTGCCCAACATGAAGCTCTTCTATAGCATTCATTACAATGTAACTCCATGGCAGTCTGCAGTGGAGTCCCTGTTGGGCTGGCTGAGATTTTTCTCTTCTTACTCCATCTTCCTTTCTTCACTTTCTCCCTTTCCAGGAACTGTAATGTGAGTTTCAGAAAAAAACTGTTAGTCCCTCCCTGATGATAGACGCTGTATGTGGTAAAATTCAGGAACCTGGTTTATTAACATGTGGAGAAAGCTCAACCGTTTTAAGAGAGAATGAAACCAAATGCAGGTTGATGATGAGCTAAGATGGAGAGAGAAAACAGAAAATTGAATCTGATGGTTCCTGAGTCTTGGCCGAATCTCTACTCTTCTCACACTTTAGTGGTTCACCACTTCCTTGAGTTGGAGTAAATAAATTTTCCTTTTAATCTAAGTCAGTTCAAGTTTTTTTTTTTTTCTTTTCACTTTTCACTAAAATGTCCTGACCATCACAGGCAGACAGTGCTTATAGCTTGCCAATAAATGAAAGAGTGATGAGGTCAAAAGAGGGCTTCCTTGAAGATGGGAAAGACTTAAGCATGTTATGCTGGAAGGGAAAGCCAGATGACAGAGGGAGGGATTAAGGATACAGTGGAATAATATGTATGAGTGATGGAGTGGAGCCACTGGAGGCAAAGGGGATGGAAATCTAAAGTATTATGGAGAGGTTAACCTTGAATGGAAGGAAGAACACCTCTGCCATTCAGACAGAAGGAATGAGAGGGTAGAGTAGTACCAGATGTCAACACATTTAGGGATCGCCTGTGAGAATGTTAATAAAATCTTACCTATTGATTTTTATTTTCTCATTTTATGACTGAAAAGGGATGTGGTTAAATTTTAAGAGAAGTCAAAGTTTAGCACAGGTAGGGAGATGAAAGCGAAAAGGAGTCCATCAGGGCCTTGAAGACCAGCACTTCAACTCAGAGGTTGAAGATGATAAAAGTCTAGAGGCACCACTGGCATGGCTGTTCTGGTTTCCCAGCAGTGGTAAGTAGCCCTCTGCTGCATTGATTCAGAGCTGATTTTTTTAAAATTAATTTTTAAATTAATAGACTATTATTTTTTTAGAACAGTTTTAGGTTCACAGAAAAATTGAGCTGAAAGTGCTTACAAACCGCCTTCTCTCCACACTGCCTCCCCCACCATCAACATCCTCCACCAGGTT
This sequence comes from Plecotus auritus, assembly GCF_963455305.1. Classification (NCBI taxonomy): domain Eukaryota; kingdom Metazoa; phylum Chordata; class Mammalia; order Chiroptera; family Vespertilionidae; genus Plecotus; species Plecotus auritus. Next base: position 61,449,528 of record NC_137772.1, on the reverse strand, counting down.
GGTACCTTTGTTACAATCCATGAACCTACAAAGTTCACAGTTTACATTAGGATTCACTTGGCAACGACTGACATTTTTACTGTCTCTACAGTTTTGCCTTTTCCAGAATGTCATATTGTTATTATGACATACAGTATGCAGCCTTTTCATAGTAGCTTCTTTCAGTTACCAATCTGTATTTAAAGTTCCTCCATGTCTTTTCCTGGCTTGATAGTTCTTTTTATCACTAAATAATGTATTCATTCACCCATTGAAGGACATCTTGGCTGCTTCCATGTTTTGACAATTATAAATAAATCTGCTATAGGTTTTTGTGTGGATGTAAGTTTTCAATTCATTTGGGTAAATACCAAAGAGTGTGATTGATAAAGCTTATGGTAAGAGAATGTCTAGTCAAATTGTCTTTTAAAATATCTGTACCATTTTATTTTTGCATTCCAACCAGCAATAAATGAGAGTCCTTGTTTTGCTGCATCCTCACCATCAAATGTTGGTATTTTGAGAAGTGAGTTGAGGGTGAGAGAGTACCTCAGAAGTGCCCAGGTAAAACACTGTTGGCAATGAAACCAGGAGGGAGTTGGTTGGCAAAAATGGGGTGCTTGGTAGCAGAACAAAATGGAAAATTAATTGAAAGTGAACAGAGTGAGAGAGTTTGTTGGGCACATGTAAAAAACTATATTTAAAAAAAAATCAGAGAAGTCAGAGACAGAAGGAGGATAAGAAGATTAGTATCAAGGATGTCAAAGGAGGAGTTTACAAACAAAAGGGGGTGAAGAAGAGTGGCTTATTAAAGTACAAATAGAAGTCACTGTAGAACTACACAGAGGTTTTCAAAGTAGCCTACTTGCACACAGATTACCAGGTTATTTACAAATTTTGCTAGATCTTTCTATATGTGAATTGCCAAGTCCTCAAGAAAAGCAAAAAGGGTGGTAAAACCCATATGCAGAAAACTAATTTACCCCATAGAAATTAAAATACTGTGATATTTAGTAGTTTTAGGGTAGAAATATTCTGGGTGAAGCAAAAATATTATTTAAAGAGGATGAGAACTTTTATTAGATAACTAGAGGCATGGCGCATGAAATTTATGTGCGGGTAAGGTCCCTAGGCCTTGCCTGTGATCAGGTCCATCTTCCCCAGCTGCCGGCAGCCAGCCCCATCTCCCGCCACCACCCACCCTGGTTCCTGTTTGCCATCAGGTGATCAGAGCCTGTGGGCCAGGGGGAGGGACCAAGAGGTCAGCCATTCCACCCTCTTGCCAGTCCCGTCCCCCGCCGCCACCCACCCCAGTTCCCCATTCACCATTCGGTGACCAGAGCCTGATGGCCGGGGGAGGGACCAAGAGGTCGGCCATTCCCACCTGCTTGCCAGCCCCACCCCCACCATGGGTTGCCCTCTGTGTGTGGGGTGACTGGCGGGGTGAAGGCCTTGGCCTTGTGCTGCCCGCATCCCTCGCCACCCACCCCCGGGTCCCCATTCACCATCAGGTAATGGAAGCCTGCCAGCCAGGGAAAGGGACCGAGAGGTGGTCAGTGCACCACATAGTGACTAGTGGAACGGTTGTTCTGGTTGTTCTGCCATTATGGTTGCTGGGCTTTTATTATATAGGATGTGGTTATGTTTTCAAGTAGATGTTGTTTATTCTATCAAGGGGATCGTTGTATGACTCTGTAGATTGAAACTGTACACTCTGCTACATTGCTGACTTTCATGGGTGTGCAGCATGAGGTCTTGCCCCCAGGCAAACTACATTCCTTTGAGGTTAACTGACACAAGACTTTATGGAAAGCATTGCACAAGGGACAATGACCCCTGGCTCACCACTTTCTAGGCAGTTTCCCTCAGCAGGCAAAGGACTCTCAAAAAGGCACTGGATTTCAACTGTAAGAAAGAAAAAACATTCATCTTGTATTTTTCATTATCCTTATCACGTGGTTGTTTATCCTTAGAGATACTTTGAAACAACCAAAGAGAAACCTCTATCTCTAAGCAACACTTCAAAATGACAGAATTTATCAAGTTTTGTTTAAGTTTAATGACAAAAACTAGATTTGAGGAAGCAATAAACTCTAGTAGGTCCTTTCATTTTGAATATTCAAGTGATTATTTCCTGAGGAATTGACATTCTTAAGTGGTTCCAATTAAGTTAACATTAAAGGCCTATTAAAATGAAAATATGTATATTATCTGCATATTTTTTAAGATTAATACATAAATATAGGGTGGGGCAAAAGTAGACTTACAGTTGTTAGTATGGGAAATAATACAATAATTAATAAATAATAATGCGAGAAACTCTGTTTTGCATACTCACAACCTACTGTAAGCCTACTTTTACCCCACCCTGTATATTTGTATGTCTTTTATAATCAATTTGCAGAAATAAAACAAATATTCAAGGAAAATTTCAATATGCAGAAATAAAACAAATATTCAAGGAAATGAGTCAATGTTAAAAGACTAGTTGAATTGGAATACATGGAGAGGAGAGGATTGCCCATGCACAACAATTATGACATCTTTAGAAGAATGAGGAGACTGGACTTACCAGCATTTGTTGGGTTAGAGAGAAGTTAAATAGTTTGGGCCAAAGAATGGAAAACTTTAAAAATAAGACATATCCTGGCTGCTGTTTCTCAGTAGTTAGAGCATTGGCCTGTGAACCAAAGAGTTTTGGGTTTGATTCCCAGTCAAGGGCATTTACTTGGGTTGTAGATTTAATCCTCAGCCTGGTTAGGGTGTGTGTAGGAGGCAACCAATCATGTGTCTCTCTCACATCAGAGTTTCTCTCTATTTATCTCCCTTCTTCTCCCCTTTCCACTCTCTCTAAAAAAAGAATCTATAATAAAAGCCTAAGCGATCATCACAACCCAACGGACGACTGAACAGGCTGCGTGGGGCGGCCAGGATGGCATGGGAGTTAGTGAGGGACGACCAAACAACTGAGCAGCAGGCTGTGTGGGGTGACCAGGCTGGCAGGGGGGGCAGTTGGGGGCAACCAGGTCGGGGGGGAGGGAGCAGTGAGGGGTGACCAAACGACTGAGCAGCAGGCTGTGTGGGGCACCAGGCCTGCAGGGAGGGCAGCTGGGGGCAACCAGGCCAGCAGGAGGGGCAGTTAGGGGTGAACAGGCTGGCGGGGGTGGGGGGGCAGCTGTTGGGGACAACTAGGCTGGCAGGGGCGCGGTTAGGGGTGACCAGGCTGGCAGGGGAGGCAGTAAGCGGTGACCAGGCTGGCAGGGGGAGCTGTTAGGGGTGAACAGGCAGGCAGGCAGGTGAGCAGTTAGGAGACAGTGGTCCCAGATTGTGAGAGAGATGTCCCCCGAGGGGTCGCAGATTGGAGAGGGTGCAGGCTTGGCTGAGGGGACCTCCCCATGCATGAATTTTGTGCACCGGGCCTCTAGTAATAATAATAAACAGAAAAAATATCCTCAGGTGAGGATTCACCCGAAAAATAAGACAGAGAAATTTATATACAGGATGCCCTGAAAAACATATGCATATTGAACTGGCATAAAGAATAGCATGACAGGAATAAAAGGGAGATGTTGAGGTAAAGAGTATTAGGTAGGAATTGATTGCAGGAATCTAGGGACCAAATAATGAATGTCTGAACTAAGGTGGCTGTGATATAAAATGAAAGGAAGAGAACAGATGTAAGAATCTATTCATAGGAAAAACAATAGTTGTTTTTAACTTTCCTTTAAATTGGCTCCAAGTAAAAACTATATAAACAAACTTCATATGGTGGAGAATTTTACACTGATATCAAAGCAGATCGATTATAATAAGTTCCAATGCACCCATCACCTAACATCAACACACAACCAACCCTTCCCCTATCTATATTCTCATCTACTTCACCTTATTTTTTAGACATCTTTTGCCATACTCATATTTAACAGTAGTCATGATAAATTTTATTAAATTTTTACTTCAAAATCTTTTTGTATTATATTCTGGAACTTATCAATGTTATAAAATAAGTTTATTTTGCTATGGTGCATGTGCTCATCTATATATGTAAAACCCTAATATGCAAATAAACCGAACGGCAGAACAACCGAACAACTGAACAACCGGTCGCTATGTTGTATGCCGACCACCAGGGGGGCGCACGTGGAACGTGGTGGGCATTGGCAGCAGGTGGCAGAGCATGAAACATGGCAGGCATCGGCCGCAGTGGGATGGTGGAGCAGGTGAGTGGGGGCATCAGACCAAGGCGGGGCGCTGGTCACTGTCATAGGGACAAGCCTCTGGTGGTTACTGAAAATTCTTTTCTCCCACATGCCACGGTCCCACCCAGAACTCGCACCTGCTGCTGGCACCGGCCCTGCTCGGACCCACTGCCAGTGCCTGGTGCCAGCCCCAATAACTCGGTGCTGTCAGCCTGTGCGAGTGGTGGCTGCCAGCTCCGATCGCCCCTCAGGGCTTCTCCACCTCTCGCACCCACTGCTGCCAACAGCCCCACTTGCACCTGCTGCCAGCATTGGAGCCACCGCTTGCACCTACTGCTGACGCTGGCCCTGCTCGCACCCGCAGCTGGTGCCCGGCGCTGGTCCCAATCACTCCGCCCAGTCAGTGGGTGCAAGCGGCGCCTGCCTGCCAGCCCTGATTGCCCCTGAGGCTTTTCCACTTCTCCCTGCTTCTGAGGGGCGATCGGGGCAGCAACTACTGCTCACACCTGCTGATGGCGCCTGCCCTGCTTGCACCCACTGCTGGCACTGGCTCCAATTGCTTCACACCATCAGCGGATGTGAGTGGGGCTGGTGCCATCAGCATGTGGGAGCGGCAGCAGCAGGAGCAGAGCTGCTGACAGTGGACCGGGGGCCATGGTGATGGGGCTGGGTGGGGCGCAGAGGATGGGCCGAGACCTGCCCCTGTGCCCACTGCAGCCTCATGGCCCACAGTTCCTTTCAAGGTGCACGAATTCATGCACTGGGCCCCTAGTTTTAAATAAAGGCTTGAGATGAATAAACTAATAAACATTCAACAGTCGTAGCTAGAATATTTAATTAAAGGTAAGAAACCTTCTTTTACACCTCATCAAAATGCCTTGCAACTGCAGACCCTTAGTAAACATTTATTCAATTAACTGTTGAAATGAAATTCAAGTAGTGGCTGAATTCAAACAGATGACAATATACTTACTGACATTACTATTGATGACCCTTATTAAACAAATATCAAGAATAGCATACAATTTTTAAAAATCATGAGAACTTCCCTGGCTGCTTGTGGCTCAGTTGGTTGGGCATTGTCCTGTGCATTAAGACTTTGATGGTTAGATTTCCGGTCAGGGCACATACCTGGGTTGTGGGCTTGATCCCTGGTAGGGGATGTGCAATAGCAGCCGATTGATTGGGGGGCTATTATTCTGCTTTCTTTCTCTCTCTCTCTTCACCCCGCCCTCTCTCTCTCCCCCTCTCCTTTTCCTTCTCCCTCTCCCTCTCTTTCTAAAAATCAATAAAAATATTTTTAACAAAACATAAGAACTGACAAAGAGATATATTCATTATTTAAAAAATGCTACATATTCTCCACATAGAATTAAGGCACAATTTTATTATTATACAGTGAGTCACAAGTCCAACACAGGTCTAATTGGTGTTGGCAAGGCTTTGTTCTCTTCTGGAGGCTCTAAGAGAAAATGATCAATAAAAATCCTTGCCTTTACCAGCTTCTGAAGGTCCTTCACATTCCTTGGCTTATGTCCACCCCCACCCCCGCTTCCTCCATCTTTAAAATCAGTAAAACAATAAGACTCTATTTCAAGCCACACCTGTCTAACTCCCTCTTCTTCTTTAATAACTCATGTGATTAGCTTTAGCCCACTCAGATAATTCAGGATAACTTGACATCTCAAGATCCTTAACTGTTATTATACCTACAAAGTCTCTTTAGCCATGTTGGTTACATATTCAGTGGTACCAGGGATTAGGACATGGACATCTTGTTGGGGGGGCATTATTCTGCCTACAGCAGTGTCTTAGTGATTTGAGTGAAAACTATTTTCAATCAATATAGTTCAGCTGTAATAATGTAATACTGACAAATCATTGAACAATGAATGTGGTCACTGCAGAGTGATTGTGTGTATTTTCTTTAAACATGAATCTACTGCTCTTAGAAATTTCGAGTCACTGTCTGTTTCCTTTGAACTCCAGCTTAAGCATTTTCCACAAGCCCCACAGAAAGAATCAAGAAAACAACATACTTTGAGAAGAAAAGTTCTTACCATGTACTTTGATGTTTGGAAGGCAATGGTATTATGTGATACAAGAAATAAAGTTAACAGAGTGTAATTTAACATATTCACTGGAATGCAAGCCACAAGATCTTGGCATTTATAGGCATAAGGGTAATAATTTTGACTATTTTGTTTTACCCTGAAAGTCAATGCATGTAGTAATTTGTCTTTTTACTTAGCCATCAAAGTTCTATGAAACTGATAAGCAGAAATATTACTTAAATTCTCTAAGCCTTATTTCCCCAGGCTGTAATTTGGGGATAATAATACTGTCCCAGAAAGCAGCTTCGAGAATAAAGTTGCACATATAAAATTCTCAGAGAATCTTAAGCACATAATAATCATTCAGTAAATATTAGCTATTATTTTTATTTGCTAGTAAAAAATTCTGGATGAACTGTCTAGTACAGCCGTGGGCAAACTACGGCCCGTTTGGCTGTTCTATCCGGCCCGCGGAGCCGAAAGAGCGGAGGGTTCTCTTGCTCTCCCCTCTGCTCCTTCACCAGCAGCAGTGTTAACATGGCAATGTGGGGAAACACGGCCACAGCTCCTTCTTCTGAGTGGGCAGATTTATATCCGCCCATTCAGTAGAAGGAACAACCTCTCAATCTTCCAGAGGCTCCTTGTAATGCCCGCGGACGCGTCCCCCGACATCACCCTGGGAATGCGTAGACACGTTATCGTGGTAATGTAGGGAGACACGCCCCTGGAGAGCACAGTATCAGAGCATTAGCTAAAAAGGAGACCAACAACACTGTTCCCACTGAAGTTGATGTTTTAAAGACCAAAAACCTTTCAACCCAGTCTACATTGCCATCTACATCTACGTCCTGGGCATAATTTGGAAGTTGCACTAAAGAAAATGTTTAATTTACTGTTTACACATTTTGTTCTTTTCTATTTGTTTTAGTTTTAAGTTATTTTATTATATTTAAGTTTAATTTGAAAGGCTTTTGTACCTTTCCTTTGTTAGGCAATTTTATTTTGCCTTTGCCATCTTCAATATAAGGTATGTTATTGTGCTATGATTCCTCCATTTTTTGAAGTTTCAAATTATAATAATTAGTGTTTACATTCTTCTTGTTAAAATGTTTGAAATGAATAAAACTATTGAAATAATAAAAAAAGAGACTGTACCCTTTTATGTAATGATGTTTACTTTGAATTTATATTAGTTCACACAAACACTCCATCCATGCTTTTGTTCCGGCCCTCCGGTCCAGTTTAAGAACCCATTGTGGCCCTCGAATCAAAAAGTTTGCCCACCCCTGGTCTAGTATGTACTTTGTGGTTGTTCATTCATACTCTATTATATATTTTATAGAAGAAACCATACAGTTTTGCACATCTATGAACAGGATGCATATTGGACAGGATTATCTCCTTACACCCCCTGGATTATTGGTTCCTCAAAAGAAATCACCTAGGAAGGTGGATTATAAATGGATTTATAGAAAGGCCACCTTTTTGTTTTAACTATATTGCTAGGGTTTGTGACAAATTTTTAAAAAATTCTGAAGGGTAGATTCATATTTAGTTGCCTGGAGTCAAAGAACAGGTATTTGTATCTTTAAAAAGACCCAGATGTGCCCAGCCAGCGTGGCTCAGTGGTTGAGCATTGACCTCTGAACCAGGAGGTCATGGTTCAATTCCCATTGTGGGGCATGCAGGAGGCAGCCAATCAATGATTCTCATCATTGATATTTCTCTCTCTCTCTCCCTCTCCCTTCCTCTCTGAAATCAATAAAAATATATTTTAAAAAATACTCAGAGGTAATTTTTATGCATGGCCCAGAGTAAGAACCATTGCTTTAGCCTAATTAAATCAGAATCTTCATGTTAGAATATTGGCATCAGTAATTTTTAAATCTCCCCAGGTTATTTCAAACTGCAGGCAACATTGAGAACCTCTGCTTTATACTAAGGGGACTAAACCAAATCTGAAGATATTCTATTAAGGTTTTGAGCAGTGAGTCATCCTCAGGTGAGTGCTGTGAAGGACGAACTTCATGTAAATGTAAAAGTTTATGTCCTTGCATATTTTCCAAAACACCACTATCTTTTTACTTCGGTGCCCCATCTGATCTGAGCACTTTGAGTGGGGTGCAGTGTAGGATATGGATTTACAAGGTGGTTGTGCTGCAGATGAAGCAGTATCTGTAGTGGCAAAACATTGCTCAAGGAGAGGAGGGGAGTGTGGAGGTAAGGAGGAGGGAGTACATGATCCTCTACAGGTCTCCTGAATTATTGAGGGACAGAGAAAGATGAAGAAGCACATGAATAATACAGCTCTTCCTATCCTCAACTCTCTCCTGTCATCCTCAAAAGTCATTACGCAAAAGTGATACAGATTTGTTAATACCTCCATGACTGGTGATTTCCTAACTTTCTTGGCTTCTCGACTGACTCCCATGAATGGTAGGAGACAAATGACTAAATCAGAGAAAGCAAATAAATAAGAACTGAAATCGAAGGTGAATTTGATAAGAAATGGACTTACAATACAAGCCATCAGTGCCCTTATTTATGTATCATTACTTCTGATCAACTGATTCTTAACCTTTCCCCCTCTGCCTTAAACCTCTCTGAGAATCTGATGGGAGCCATGGATCTCTCTTCTGAAAAATGCACTTGTCCACAGACACAAAAAAAATCTGTATGTCATTTTTAAACATTTTTTATTGATTTCAGAGAGGGAGAGGAAGAGGAAGAGAAAGATAGAAACATCAATGGTGAGAGAAAATCATTGATCAGCTGCCTCCTGCATGCCCCTTACTGGGGACCAAGCCAGCAACCAAGGCATATGCCCTGACCAGGAATGGAACCCTAACCTCTGGTTCATAGGTGAATGCTCAACCACTGAGTCTCACTGGCCGGGCTGTCTATGATTTTTTTTTTTTTTTTTTTTACAGTCCTCCCTGTATTTCACAACCCCAAATCACTGGCTACTTCTCTCATTCTCCTTTTACTATTAGCTGTAGTTTACCTAAACACCAAGAGACAGAAATATTTTTATTTTAGTTTTTGTGAAAGGTATTATGGTTGTGTAAATATTTGGTTAAAAGACTTTTTTTTATGTTTCATTTACATTAGTTATTTCTTGAGGAGGTTAAGAAAAGCCCAAGAACATTGTCAGCAGAATGATCAAAGCTTAGAACCAGAGGAGAAACCAGTCACACGTGGGGAGAAAACAGGGATAGGAACGACTAGAGAACTGAATGGAGGCTTAGTAAATATGATTCTGTTATTGTCCAGAATTCCAGGGTTTGAAAAATGTGTCCTGAAGTTTCCAGCGACCTAAGAAACAACCAGAAGAGCAAAGGCAAATTAAAATGTTCCTCCCTAGGCATGTTCTGCTCTTTCAGACCCTTCTGTGAAAAGTGGGACCTTTAAGGGAATAGTCAAATTGTTGTTTTGCATGTGTTGGAAATATTGTGCCTGGAATCATTGCACAGGTAAGGAAAACACGAGAAGGGGAAATGTGAAGATCAAAATATTCAAACTGGGGTCTCAAAATGTAATCAAGAAAGGCTTTGGTACAGAAGTAATGGGATTTTTGATTATGACTATCTAGGGCTCAGTAAGAATCTGCCCTCCAGGATTCGGGGTTGGTGCACTTGCCACAGGAATCATTTTTTGGCCTGTTCTGCTGTGTGGTGTTGAAGTGGTGCTCCTCCCCTGTGGCCCCCAAAAGCATTCTGTTCTTCTTCTAATGCTGCACAAACTATATTGTGGTGACATCAAGCGCATATTTTTTTTCCCACTACAGTGCAAGCTTCTTGCATTATCCCCTGTATCTAGAGCTGTGCTTAGTACATATGAAGTTCTCAATAAATGTATCTGTTGAATGAAATGGAATTGATCTGAACTAATGACAAAACATGACTAATTCTTGCAAGCATTTCTCAAAATGATATTACCCAGAATACACAAGATAACTAAACTCTTAAGCAATGAAATGCAAATTTTAAATAAAAACATGGGAGAAATGTCCCTTGAATGTCCTCTTGGATGCTTTTCTCATAGTCTCCTAAAAATAAAAACTGGAACTTCTTTTACGTAATTGGTCTTTCAACATAGATAAGCATAGATCTGTCTGGGCTTGTTTAGGCAAAAAAATTATTTTCCTATCTCTATATTTATGTTTGATTCTGAGAATGTCTAGCTGAACTGGTGACATTTGTGCAGTTTATTAACAGTAAGTTACATATGTATTGAAGTAGTATTATGTAACCCTGAACAGTTTGAATTCCCAAAGGGACAGAAAAGATTATTTTGGATGACATGTCTTATTATTCAAGACTCTTAGGAAATTCTCTAAATAGTGCATCCACTAACAACTGTGGCTTAAAAATTCCAGTTTGTACTTTAAATGTCTTTCCTTTCCAAAGAGGTATTGGAATAAAGTTTAACATCTTGTTTCCAACAAGAAAGGAATGTAAACATTTTCTTATAAATATGAGACAAAAAGATGATGTGCCATAAAGAGTTCAACTTTATTTCCTCAATTCATGAAAAATAGTCTGAACTCAGATAAAAAAATTGCTTTACAAGTGGTATTACACTACATTAAAACAAATATTGTATGATTTAAAGTCATGTTATTCTCTCTGGAATTAGAAGATCTTGAATTCCAGAGTAATTAGTGACAACAGCTCATCTTAATTAAACATTTACTTCATAAAATGCTCTAAACAAATGACCTCATTTAATATTAAGAAAATCTTTTAAAGTAGGTAGTGTTCCCCACTCCTACCTCCACCCCCATTCATAGTTGAGAACACCGAGTTCAAACACTCATTCGCTCATTCATTCAAAATATATTTACTAAATTTTTATTTTGTATTGGACAAGTGCTAGGTTGTAGAAAGTTGAGTAAGACAGACATGTTGTCTGCCCTAATGTAACTTACATATTAGTGGCAGAGACAGTAAATGAATAAGAAAATAAAAGTAATTATACAATTTATTAAGTGCTATAAAGGAAATAAAGAGAAAGCATGCTGGAGGGATGAGGGGGAGTGGAGAATAATATTAAATGGGACAATGAGCTGCAGTCTTTGGTCACATAGTCAGCTGGTCAATGGTGAGTCAAGGCCACACTCATGTGTTCTGCCTCCTAAGTTGGTGCTGTTTTATACAGACACAGGGGCAAAACTGTAAACTGCTCCTGAAAAGAAGCGAGGCATTTTGGGAAATGATACCACTTATTTTTAGGTCCCAGATTGTCCTTGAAGTTGAATAAACAGGTAGGAGTAACAGGAAGCAGCCTTCACTCACCTTTCCCCAGTGTGGGACATCCTTAGAGTTACTACAGCCCTTGGTATTGTGAAGCAGCATCTTGCTGGTCCCAAAGTAGGAGAGTTTGACACTTGCTTCATTAGAAGCTCTGAGTTCCATTTCCACCCTGTGGTGCCAGAGTCCCTGCTGATTGTATATCTGCAACATGATTGGACCTTCTGTGTCATTACCTCTCTTTTTAAAATATTACATTTCATACAGCATTTTTCATATTACAGAAATATTTTAAGATAAATGAGAATAAAAGATAACGTGTTTATTTCAAAAGTTAATTCTATAGCCACATCTATTAGGACTCAATTGCAAGCTTAGAAGCTAAATTTGTGTGCTCAAGATAGCTGTTTTGCTAAGACCATTTATTCTTTCCTGACAGAGTTGGGAAAGCTGCTGAGCAAAATGGAATTCCAGTTTTCCTAGAGGGTTGTTATAACGACAGGAGTTCAGTACAATATGTCTATTTACTTGTCCCAACACTTGGTTACCTCCCTTGTGACCCCGTGGAGCCTGAGGTAATGCATTCTGCACGGTGGCTAGGGTCTGAGAAGGTTCTAAGAACTTGTTGACAATTATGCATTGTGTTTCATTATTTACCACACTGGGGTAACGTGAATCTCTCCGATGCCCACAGAAACCTGATCTGAGGCCCCTGTTCACAAGGAAAGTCATAAGGAACCCTTATCCTGCTTTCAAAGCCTCCAATCCCCACCTCTGCCATTTTCATTTTATTCAGCAGGGTTAATAGGAGTAGTTTTGATGACTGAAAACTACCATCCTGTTCCCCAGAGTTTGACTCTTTTAACCTAGTGCATTTTCTGTAGATAATATACCTCTTGTTATCAGAAATTTGGGATATTTGTTCTGGAAAATTTAAACAACTTCAAAGTGTAACTGAGCAGCCAGAAATACTTCTGAGGTCAGCTGCATTCCACCAACACCAGAAGCCTGCACATATCTGACATTGTAAATAAATAAGGGACATGATGTTTAAAGATGTTTGAGAAAATGTGATTTTTCTTGACCTGTGTACAATTGGAATATTTTTATAACATTTCCACTTGCCTTTTCAAGGTATGGATTAAGGTAAAGTTCCAGGACTTTTCAGAAACTGATGTCTCCATTACCTAGTGGGTTTGTGCAACTCATTAACAGTTTCATGTGGAAGTTTAGGAAAGAACCTGTGCTTTATTTAAAACTCTTCTAAAATCGATACCAGAACAGCATTGTTTTTATATGCATGCTCATTGAGATTGAGTGGTGTAAACTGTAGAGACTTTGACATTCTAGGTCTACTGAAAAACAAGAAATGTCAAAAGTAAGAAATAACAAAGATTCTAGAATATTCTCTTGCCTTGGTCATGGGGCTGAGAGTGTATTCCCATGAGAGTAAATTGGCTGTGAGTGTATGGGTCACTCCCCAGGATCAGGGACCAGCTGAGGAAAGCCCTGTTGAGGCAGAAGGAGGATGGCAGAGTCTTGGGTTTGAGTCAGACAACAGAGGTGAGGCAGGAGGCTGTCACTTTAGGTGGCCAAAGACTAAACTGCTAAGATGGAATGTTGGAGCCACATCTGAGAAACATCCAAGGCCATGTGACCAGGAGAGACAAGGATGCCCTGAGGCATCTTCTTGCACTCTTACTGCCCCTATAGTCAATTTACCACACCCAAGCCAAGCAGACCAAATAAATATCTAAGTCAGTTCAAGTTATTCCCCTGTTTAAGACTTTCCAATGTCTTCCAGTAACTGAATAAAATCCAAATATATTTCAAAATATAAATAAATTCATAACTCTTTGCCATTGCCCAGTTGGATATAAATGTTCTGTCCTGGTGAGCTCTACAACCTCCTCTCCTACCCTGTTCCCACTTCTGACTCCAGCCACACTGACCTAGAGGATCCTTGAACTGCCAAACTTAATCCTTCCTTGGGGCATCTCTCTTGCTGAACTGCTCTCTACACCCCCAGGCTAAAAAGCACTTCTCCAGATTTTTTACTCTATTGATCTCCAGCTTCACTAAGGTCTCCTTTTCCTTAAAGAGGGTATGCTATGATACTCTCTAAAGTAGTTGCTCTACCCTTAGCTCGATTACCTTATACCAATACATTTGTTTTTAGTTTTATCACTCCTTATATTATGTTACATATTTATTAGTATTACTCTTTCTTAACTATATTGTTCAAATCTGTATTTCTAAAACAGTGCATGGTACATGGTAGGTTCTTGATAAGTATTTGATGGTTCACTGAGGGAAGGGCTATCTGGTGATGTAAATTAATTGAGAAGGAGCATGGTAATATGGGCCATGACATTTGTAGCAGAAACAGTCCTAAGAAGTAAGATAAGGAATGAAATGTAGAGCAAGAAGAGTGGTTTGAAAAATGAAATTTTGGAATAGTAAGTGAGTTAGAATGTGTTTTAGAATGGGCTAGAGATCCATAGATTACAGTTAGATTTTTCTAACTCTCTCTCCCTTCCCCTTCCTCTCTGACATAAATAAAAATACATTAAAAAAAAAGAGTAAGAGATCCCATCTAAGACTTGCACAGTGCCTAGTCCAGTAACATTTTTATTTTGTTTTGTTTTTCTTAAAAATTGCAATGCATTTACTTTTCTCAGATGAAAATTGGCTAAATTTGGAAAATATCATATGTTTGGGTCTTTCTAATTTCCTATGAAATTGTTTTCCTAAAGTAAAGTGAGAGAGAGAGAGAAAGAGAGAGAGAGAGAGAGATGAATTTAATATTCCTTATTTGATTAGCAGCAAAAGATAAATTCCAACAGTGTTTGGAGAGCACTGGAAGCAAGATGTGCAGAAGTTGAGAGAGATATGTGTAAATGAATCTCTTTTCTGAGAATGTGGCTGAGTGGCAAATATGACTATCCTATCTAATAAAAGAGAAACATGCAAATTGACTGTACCTCCACTAAGCCCACAAGCCACGCCCACCAGCCAATCAGGAGCGAGTATGCAAATTAACCCAACCAAGATGGTGGAGGCCACGGAGCTGGAGAGAGCAGGAGGCTTGAGTTGCCCCCAGAGATGGAGGAAGCCAAGCTTCCTGCCCACCCTGGCTGGCCTTGGCCTCCGCTCTAGACTACAAAGTTTCAATTATAGAAGATAAATAAATCCCAACAAAAATGGCAGCAGCCATGGAGCTGGAGAGAGCAGGAGGCTTGGGTTGCCCCTGGCAATGGAGGAAGCCAAGCTTCCTGGCTGGCCCTGGCCTCCGCTCTAGGCTACAAAGTTTCAATTACAGAAGATAAATAAATCCCAGATACCAGGGCCTCCGCTTAGGTCGCTGGGGGGCGTGGCCGGCCTGCAAACCACCACAGGCCCCTGGCCCAGGCTGCCCCATGCCCCAAGGGAACCTTCACCCTGATCCAGGACACCCTTCAGGGCAAACCAGCAGGCCCCAACCCGTGCACCAGGTCTCTATCTTATCTAATAAAAGAGTAATATGCAAATTGACCATCACTCCAACACCCAAGATGGCTGCCCCCATGTCATCAAAGATGGCTACCCCCATGTGGACAAAAGATGGCCACTACAAGATGGCCAGCAGGGGAGGACAGTTAGGAGGGACCAGGCCTGCAAGGGAGGGCAGTTGTGGGTGATCAGGCCAGCAGGGGAGGGAAGTTGGGAGGGACCAGGCCTGCAAGGGAGGACAGTTGGGGGTGATCAAGCCTGGAGGGGAGGGCAGTTAGGGGTGATCCTACAGGGATCGGGCCTAAACGGGCAGTCGGACATCTCTTGAGGGGTCCCAGATTGGAGAGGGTGCAGGCTGGGCTGAGGGACACACCCCCCATGCACAAATTGCATGCACCAGGCCTCTAGTTGACAATAAAAGACCAGTTAGAAGGTGGCAAAGGAGCTGAAAAATTCTGACTCCACAAATTCTGGGGTTTGAAATTTTTCTTTCAAACAGAATTAATAAAGTGGAATAATATAGTAGAAAATAAGTAGAAAAGTTATACAAATACATTATTTTATTTACCGAGAGTATTTTTTGTTGTTATATTTCCTTTAAGATAAAATAGTTATTATTTTTAATCATAAAGCAATGTACTTTTAGAAATTGGAACAGCTGCTAATCAATGAAATACATTAAAGATGTTGACTTGAACATTTTAGGGTTTAATTAATTTTAAATGAGTAGAAAATCTGCAGACATGGGGGGATTTCCCATAGTTTGTGCCACTTTTGAGAAGCATGCCTCAGGTGACTCATCACCTGGAAAAAATTAGATAAATCCACAGGAAAATCATTAAAGGAAAGGGTAAGTACTGGTGAGATTTAAAGGGAAAGTTATGAGCTAAAAGCAATAGGAGAAAACCCATGTACTACATTTGACATACGGGAGAGCATGAATGTGTTTGATAAATGAGAGGTTAAAACGTTTCTGAAAACTTTTACTTATTTTATTTTTTAACTTTATTTGTATTGTTGACTCTATGACAAATGTCCTCATTTCTGCCCTTCCCCCCCCCCTTTGCCCATCTCCACCCAGCCCTTACCCATCCCTTCCCTCTGGCCAACACCATACTGTTGTCTGTGTCTATGATTTATGCATAAACATTCTTTGGCTAATCCCTTCACCTTCTTTCATCCAGTTCCCTCCTCCCACCTCTCCTCTGACAGCTATCAGTCTGTTCCATGTATCCATGGCTGTGTTTCTACTTTGTTGGTCAGTTTATTTTGTTCATTAGAATCCACATATAAGCGAATTCATATGACATTTGTCTTTCTCTGACTGGCTTAAGTCACTTAGCATAATAATCTCCAGGCCCATCCATGCTGTCACAAAAGGTAAGATCTTTTTTACAGCTGTGAAATATTCCATTGTGCCAATGTACCACTGCTTTTTTTCTTCACTCATCTACGGATGGGTGGCTGGGCTGTTTTCAGAGTGTGGCTATTGTAAATAATACTGTTGTGAACTTAGGGGTGCACATATTCATTCAAATTGGTGTTTTGGGATTCTTAGGATATATTGCAGAAGTGGGATCGCTGGGTCATAAGGCAGCTCCATTCTAATATTTTGAGGAAGCTCCATACTGTTCTCTATAGTGGCTGCACCAGTCTGCATTCCCACCAATAGTGCACTAGGGTTCCCTTTTCTCCACATCCTTGTTAGCACGTGTTGTTTGTTGATTTGTTGATGGCAGCTATTCTGGCAGGTGTGAGGTGATATCTCATTTTGATTTTAATTTGCATTTCTCTGATGATTAGTGATGCTGAGCATTTTTTAATTGTCTATTGGCCATCTGTATGTTCTCTTTGGAGAAGAGTCTATTTAGGTCATTTGTCCATTTTTTAATTGGATTGTTTGTCTTCCTGGTGTTGAGTTGTATAACTTCTTTATGTATTTTAGAAATTAACCCCTTATCAGATGTATCATTGGAAAATATGTTTTCCCATACAGTGGGTTCACTTTTCATTTTGTTGATGGTTTCCTTTGCTGTGCAGAAGCTTTTTATTTTGATGTAGTACCATTTGTTTATTTTTTTCCCCCTTGTTCTAGGAGATGTATCAGCAAAGATACATGTACCTGTCCAATTTTCCCAACATCACTTATTGAAGAGACTGTCTTTACTCTGATGTATGCGCTTCCCTCCTTTGTCAAAAATTAATTGACCAAAAAGGCATGGGTTGATTTCTGGGTTCTCCATTCTATTCCATTGATCTACATGCCTGTTTTTATGCCAGTACCAGGCTGTTTTGATTACAATGGTCTTGTAGTATAATTTGATATTGGGTATTGTGATTCCTCCAATTTTATTCTTCTTTCTTAAGATTGCTGAGGTTATTCAGGGTCTTTTTTTAGTTCCATATACATCTTTGGAATATTTGCTCTACATCTGTGAAATATGTCATTGGTATTAGGAATTGCATTAAATCTATAGATTGCTTTGGGTAGTATGGACATTTTAATGATGTCAATTATTCCAATCCATGAACAGGGTATATGCTTCCACTTGTGTGTATCTTCCTCAATTTCTTTCTTCAATGTCCTATAGTTTTCTGAGTATAGGTCTTTTATCTCCTTGGTTAAGTTTATTCCTAGGTACCTTATTTTTTCTTGTTGTTGCAATAGTAAATGGGATTGTTTTCTTAATTTTTCTTTCTGATACACTGCCACTGATTTCTAGATATTAATTTTGTATCCTGCTACATTACTGTTCAGAGTATTTTGTATTTCTGGGATGTCAGTTACTTCTCCTCTTTTATTTCTGATTTTACGTATTTACTTGGGTCCTCTCTCTATGTTGCTTGATGAATCTGGTTAAAGGTTCTTTATCTTTTCAAAGAACCAACTCTTGGTTTCCTTGATCTTCTGTATTGTTTTTGTAGTCTATGTGATTTATTTCTGTTCTTTATTATTTTCTTCCTTCATTTGGGCTTTATTTTTTCTTCTTTTCCTAGTTCTTTTAAGTACAGGGTTAGATTGTTTACTTGAGATTTTTCTTGCTTCTTGAAGTAGACCTGTAATACTATGAACTTCCTTCTCAGGACTGCTTTTGCTGTGTGTTCATTTTCATTTGTTTCCAGGTAATTTTTTATTACTTCCTTGATCTCATTGTTAACCTGTTCATTATTTAATAACATGCTATTTAGCCTCCATGTGTTTGAATGTTTTCTTTAAAAATGTTTTTTTAATTTCAGAGAGAGCAAGAGAGAGACAAAGAGAAATAGAAACACCAATGATGAGAGAGAATCATGGATCAGCTGCCTCCTGCATACCCTCCACTGGGGATCAAGCCCACAACCTAGGCATATGCTCTGACTGAGAATTTAATAGTGACCTCTTGGTTCATTGGTCGACACTCAACCACTGAGCAACACCGGCCAGACCTAATAAAGTGAATGTTTTTGAGATTTTTTGTTGTAGTTGATTTCTAGTTTCATGCCATTGTAATCCAAGAACATGCTTGTTGTGATTTCAATCTTCTTTTTTTTTTCAAGTTGATAAAACAAATTTTTATTGTCTAAAAATATATATTTAAAAAATTCCCCACAAAAAGATGCTATTCTCTCATTTTTTCATCTTCTTTCTCTTCTTCAACATCCCTGATATAAAGAGCATTACTATACTTTATTAAAACTTCACCCAGGTGTCCAGACAAGGCTCCATCTATGTGTTCTTCTGTGTTTGCAAATTGCATATTCATATAGCTATCTGTGGATGCCAGGTAGCCTTTGTCTTCCACCCTCCCACTTAAGTTTCATCATTACTGGCTTTCCTGTTAATCCATTGAGGTAAGGTTTGGGATTGAGGGGCAAACTCGTCACAATGACAAGAAAAATGCTGTAGGCTACTTGCCACCTACCCAGCTCTCGTCTGCCCCTTGTGCCTGAAGTGCCTACCACACAGCCCAGACCAAGGTGCTTTAAGAGAGTGATTTTAATATTTTTGAATTTATAGAGACTTGTTTTGTGTCCTAACATGTGGTCTTTGAGAATATTTCATGTGCACTTGAGAAGAATGTATAGTCTGCTGCTTTGGGACAAAATGTACTGTAAATATCAATTAAATCCATCTGATCTTGTGTGTTGTTTAAAGTAGCTGTTTTCTTGTTGATTTTTTGTCTGGAAGCATTTAATCATTGATGACAGTGTGGTGTTAAAAACCCCTCAATGACTATATTGCTATGAATGTCTCCCTGGAAGTCCAAGGTTTTCTTTATATATTTAGGTGCTCCTATGTTTAGTGCATATATATTTACAAGGGTTATATCCTCTTGTTGGTTTGATCCCATTAGTATTATGTAGTGACCTCATTTATCTCTTATCTTGAAGTCTATTCTGTCTGATATAAGTATTGCTACCCCAGCTTGCTTTTTTGTTTCCATTTGCACATCATATTTTTTTCCCATTCTTTCACTTTCACCAGTGTGTACCTTTTGTTCTGAGTTGGGTCTCTTGTAGACAGCATATATATGGATTATGTTTTTTTATTTATTCAGCTCTGCTATGTCTTTTGATGGTAGCATTTAATCCATTTACACTTAAGGTTATTATTGATAGGTACTTATGTATTGCAATTTGTTTTTATACCTGTGTTCCTCTCTTTCTATTTCTTCTTCTTAAAATAGTCCCTTTAAAACCATGCACTCTGTGACATTCCCAGGATGACTCAGCATGGGAAACTTTAAGTCAGTGTAAGCATGCAGGGCTTTTTGTGAGAGGCAAAAGCCCTTCCTGCTTCTGAGCTTCATGGGGAGGAAACAATGACTATGGCAGATATTTGCTCTCTGAACTGATGAGAACAAAAATGTTCTGATAGAAAAACTACAGGGGGGCTTTAGTGAAGAGAATCTTATTACAGGGAGCTTTTTTGTTTGAGTAAAATTCTAGAAGATCTTTAATGATATGAGTTGTCACTATAGATTATGGAAGACTGTACACAGACATCTAAGAGTAGCTGACATGATTGGAATATAAAACTATTTAGCAGTGTAATGGAATATCAAGAGATTTGGAGCTAGGCAGCCAGGGTTTGAATCCCAGACCTACGCTTGCTAATTGTCATTGAAGTATAACATACATACAAAAAACTGCATAAATAATAGTGATTTTTCACAAAACAAACATATCCATGTAACTAGCACTCACTGAAATTGGGAATCAGAGTATTACACACATCTTAGAAAAGTCCCTGGCACTCACTTCCTATTACTGCCCCCAAGATTAAACACTCTCCTGATTCCTAACACCACAGATTCATTTTGACTGATTCGCCAGAACTTTATATGAATAGGATCAGTCAATATAGAGTCTCTTCTACTTGGTTTCTTTTGCTCAACATTATGTTTATATGATTCATGTTCCTATGTATAGCTGTAACTTATTGATCTTTACTGTCTAATTATATTCTACTAGAGGCCTGGTGCACGACATTCATGTACTGGGGTGGGGGGGTGTCTCTCAGCCCGGCCTGTGGCCTCTCACAGTCTGGGACCTCTCAGGGGATGTCTGCCTGCCAGCTTAGGGGAATGGGCCTAAGCTGGCAGTTGGACATCCCCAGAGGGGTCATTGGTGCTGCCACAGAGGCAGGAGAGGCTCCCGCCACCGCTACTGTGCTCGCCAGCCATGAGCCCAGCTTCTGGCTGAGTGGTGCTCCCCCCGTGGGAGCGCACTGACCACCAGGGGGCAGCTCTTGCGTTGAGCGTCTGCCCCCTGGTGGTCAGTGCGCATCATAGTGACAGGTCATTCCACCGTTCGGTCAATTTGCATATTAGCCTTATACTATATAGGATTGTATACATTGCTACAATTTGTACACTCTACACTTGATGGACATCTGGGCTGTTTCTAGGTTTTAATTTTTCTCAAGAGTTTTGCTAGGAGCATTCTTATATTTTTTGAGTGTGTGTGAATATCTGAATGCAAATGTATTAGTCTGCTAGAGCTTCCATAACAAAATAGCATAGAGTGGGTAGCCTAAACAACAGAAATTTATCTTCACACAATTCTGGAGGTTGAAGTCCAAGATCAAGGTGTCAGCAGGCTTGGTTTCTCTAGAGGCCTCCCTCCTGGGCTTGCTAGGAACTGCCTCCTTGCTATGACCTCAAGTGACCTTTCCTCTATATGTACACTTCTGCGGTCTTTTTCTCTTATAAGGACTCCAGTCTAATTAGATTAAGCCCCATCCTTATGGCGACATTTAACATAAATTATTTCCTTAAAGGCACTATCTCCAAATACAGTCATTTTCATGGTTGGGACTTCAGCATATGAATTCAGGGTAGAGGGGACACAAGTTAGTCCATAATAGCATTTAAGTGGGTTACAGATTTAGAAGTAAATGCTAGGTTATTGGATATGAATAAATTAAGGTTTAGTAGATACTATTGTTTTTCAAGTTGGTTGAACTGATTTGCACTCCCAACGGCAGTATACAAGGGTTCCAATGCTTCATGATCTCAATACCATATTGTCTTATTCATTTCAGTTATTTTGATAGGTATGTAAATGATATACTGGGAAGTTTAATTAGCCTTTCTGTGATGATTATTGAGGTTGGATTTCTTTCATATGTTAATAACTTGGATGTTCTTATTTGTGAAATGTCTGTTTAAGAGACTTGACCATTTTCTAATTTCATTATCTGCCATTTCCTTATTGATTTATAGTTCTTATATATCCTAGAAATCAGTTTTTTGCTTAATATATGTCTAACAAATATCTTCTCTATTCTACGTATTGCTTTTTCTGTCATTAATCATGTTTTGACAAGCATAAGTTCTTAATTTTGATAGAAAAGCTTAAATTATTTTTCTGTTATGGCTAGTGTGTTTCAGATCTTATTTTAGTAATCTTTGCCTAGCCAAAGGTCATGAAGATTTTTGATATTGTCTTTTAACTATGTTATTATTTTACTTTAACATTTAGATCTTCTTAATATCCAGAACTAACTTTTGTGTACTTTATGAGGTTGAAGATGGGATCATAATTAACCTTTTTCCATATAGATATTCAACTGACCCAAAAAGACTATCTTTCTCCACTGCACTGCATTGTCATTTTTGTCATAAACCAGGAGACGGTTTTATTTAGGGGTCAGTTTCTAGACATGCTCTTCTTTTTCACTGGCAAATATGTTTATCCATGAGCCAACATCACACTGTTTCAAAGCTTTATAAAAAGGCTTAACTTCTTATAATAATCTTCTTTGTCAAGGGTTGCTCATGGCCTTTTACATTTCCAAACACAGTGTATTAAGATATTTGCATACCTCTACGTATGATATTTTGAGAATTTTGAATAATATTGATTTATAGATAATCTAGGCAAATCATTAATTATTAAGCAGTGTCTTCATTCATTCCTTCACACATTTATTTATTAAATATTTATTGCTTGCCTTTTGTATACTAGGCACAGTGCTCAATGCTAGGACACAAAAATAAGGCAATCTTTTCTCTAAAGCGGTTAAAAATATATGGTTAGACAAATAATAATACAGGGTGACAGGCTGTAGTAGAGGAAGTTACAAAGTATTATAGAAGTACTTAGGAGATGAAACTACTATGAAACCAAGAACAATACTGGAGGATTATCAGAATAATCGCAAAAACCATATTGAGAAATAGTATCAGAAATAGCTCAATCACTTCACAGTGCAACAATAAGTGCAATCTAAAACACCTGAGTACACTGAAGGGCATTTGAACGTTCAGTTGTAGCAAATAAAGAAGAAACTATAGAAATTTCTCATAGAATCCTATCACACAAGTTGGCGCGAAATTAAACTCAAACAAGAAGGTTGGGAGTACTATGTGGTCAGTGTGATCCCTATTTAAGGGGTTTACAAGAGTAGGAGCCATGAACCTAAGGATAACCAGTGACCTCCTCTGGGTGGGGCCACAGAAAAAGGGCCTGTTTAAGTCACTAGGAAGAATTTATCTGGAAGCACTGGTGGGAACTGAGACCAGTAATCTATTAGGAGTAAAGGCTAGTTTAATTTAGGATATGTGTTCACATCATACATTACCTAAGAGAAGTTATGTTGCCCACTAACATTGATGAAGTCAATATCTAAGCCAGTGGTCGGCAAACTCATTAGCCACATGTGGCTTGCGAGCCGCAGTTTGCCGACCACTGATCTAAGCAAATGCAAGAACAATGAAATCAAGACAGTGAAAGTACAAAGGTTTGAGTAGTGAGGATTTGAGCTCTGGAGAGTACTGAAAAGTATGTTTAATTTAAAGCAGAGATAAATGGATATAGTGGAAGGAGCAGTGAACTGGGAGTCAGAACTAGTCTTAGTTTTCACACTTTATGAGCAGTGTTATCTTTTTAAGCTACTTAACCACTCTGACTCTCAGTTTCCTAAGCAATGTAGCTCAAATTATTTGATGTGAGGGCCATTTTAAATGATAAGATCCTATCTAATAAGAGAGTAATATGCAAACTGACTGTACCTCCACTACACCCACAAGCCATGCCCACCAGCCAATCAGGAGCGAGTGTGCAAATTAACCCAACCAAGATGGCTGCTGCCACAGAGGGAGCAGGAGGCTTGGGTTTCCCTGGCCTGCCTTGGCCTCTGCTTAAGGCTACAAAGTTTCAATTATAGAAGACAAGTACATCCCAGATACCAGGGCCTCCGCTTGGGTCGCTGGGGGGCATGGCTGGCAGCCGAACCACCACAGGCCCCTCACCCAGATTGCCCCATGCCCCAGGGGAACCCCCACCCTGATCCAGGACATCCTTCAGGGCAAACCAGCCGGCCCCCACACGTGCACCAGACCTCTATTCTATCTAACAAAAGAGTAATATGCAAATTGACTGTCACTTCAGCACACAAGATGGCTGCCCCCATGTGGTCAAAGATGACTGACCCCATGTGGACACAAGATGGCCACCACAAGGTGGCCAGCAAGGGAGGGCAGATGGGAGGGACCAGGTCTGCAAGGGAGGGCAGATGTGGGCGATCAGGCCCACAGGGGAAGGCAGTTGGGAGGGACCAGGCCTGCAAGGAAGGACAGTTGGGGGCAATCAAGCCTGCAGGGGAGGGCAGTTAAGGGTGACCAGGCCAGAAGAGGAGGGAAGTTAGGGGTGACCAGGCTGGCAGAGGAGGGAAGTTGGGGGTGACCGGGCCTGCAGGGAAGGGCAGTTGGGGGGACCAGGCCTGCAGGGGAAGGCAGTTAGGGGTGACCAAGCTGGTAGAGGAGGGAAGTTGGGGCAAACAGGCTGGCAGGGGAGCATAGGAATCAATCAGGCTGGCAGGGGAGTGGTTAGGGCGTCATCAGGCTGGCAGGCAGAAGCAGTTAGGGGCAATCAGGAAGGCAGGCAAGTGAGCAGTTGGGAGCCAGCAGTCCTGGATTGTGAGGTAGGATCGGGCCTAAACGGGCAGTCGAACATCCCTCAAGGGGTCCCAGATTGAAGAGGGTGCAGGCTGGGCTGAGGGACACCCGCCCCCACCTCCCACCCCCACCCCCACCCCCGTTTATGAATTCCGTGCACTGGGCATCTAGTACTATATAAGTGTAAGAGATAGTTGTTTAACACTTTCAGTTTATCACTAAACTTATATTACAACCTTTAGTGACCTATAGCAACAGTTCTCAAACTTTTAGGTCTCAGGAATTCTTTTCACTCTTAAAGTATTGAAGTCCCCAAAGATCTTTTTTTGGTGTAAGTTTTGACTATGGGATATGTTGTTTCAAGAAATAAATCTGAGAACAATTTTTTAAAATACAGGGTGGGACAAATGTTAGGCTTAAGTTGTGAGTACATGAAACACAGAGTTTATTCTTGTATTTTATTATTTATTAATGATTATATTATTTTCCATATGAACATTGTAAGCCTACTTTTGCCCCACCCTGTATTCATTTATTAAAAAAAAAAAGAACCCATTACATGAGAGCATAAGTAACATATAAAGTAACTATACTTTCAAATGAAATTTTTTTAAAACAAAACAACATTTAGTTAGAAGTATGGCATTACTTTACTTTTTTAAAAAATTGATTTCTGAAAGGAAAGGAGAAGGAGAGAGATAAAAATATCAATGATGAGAGAGAATCATTGATTGGCTCCCTCCTGCGCACTCCAAACTGGGGATCGAGCCTGCAATCTGGGCATGGGACCTGGCCAGGAATCGAACTGTGACCTCCTGGCTCACAGGTTAACACTCCAACACTGAGCCACACTGGCTGGGCATTATTTTACATTTTTACATATGTAAAATAATGTCTGGCTTAATGAAGATTATTGAATTCTCATATCTGCTCCTGGATTTAATCTGTTGAAATATGGTGTTTTGGTTGAAAAATAAAAAATATCTGGCCTTATACAGATATCCTATATAATCCTACATAATAAAGAGGTAATATGCAAATTGACTCTCATGCTCTCGCATCACAAGATGGCCACCCCCATGTCATCACAAGTTGGCCGCCCGACATCATCACAAGATGGCCACCCCCACGTTGTCACAAGATGGCTGGCAGGGGAGGGCAGTTGGGGGCCATCAGTCCGGCGGGGAGAGGTTAGGTAGACAGGCAAGGTATTAGGAGCCAGTGGTCCCAGATTGCAAGAGGGATCCTGGATTGGAGAGAGGGTGCAGGCCGGGCTGAGGGACTACCACCCCCCCCCTCCCCGCCCCATGTATGAATTTCATGCACCAGGCCTCTAGCATATTATAAAAAGAAAGAGTATTTTAACTTTTGGATAATTGTGGATATTCTTCTTTGATTCATGAACCAGCCTCTTAAAAGTTAGGTGCAACATGAAATCTGAACCCAAATCAATAAACTTTTCTTGCTTATTAAACCATTTTGCTTGTTAGATGGATTTTTAAAAAAAAAATGCATTATTTTGTAATATCATTTATTAGTCAATTTTAACATATACAGTATTTTTTAAATCACAGATTTTTAATATCACTATTATCTTATCAGAAAATCTTTAACTATCCTAATGCTATCTAACTTAAGGTTATGGATTTAAGTTTTTCAATATTCTAACTTTCACTTGAAAGCTTGAATTCAGTCACTGGCAACAGATATTATCAGTTGTTTTTTGATGTGACAGACTTACTTGGTTCACTTTTGAGAAAATGTCTGCCAAATATCCACATATTTGCCTGTAAGTGTTTTTCAAGTAAAAATGTTGTTCCATGAAAAAAACAACTAGTTTAACTCGCAACTTATTAACACTAGGGATTCTCTCTGAGACCATCATACTTCTGTAGGCAGTAGAAATGCTTTATTTGTAATTCCCATGCTAGCCCATGGTCTTCTTTTTTTTAAAAAAATATTTTTAATGATTTCAGAGAGGAAGGGAGAGGGAAAGAGAGATAGAAACACCAATGATGAGAGAGAATCATTGATTATCTGCCTCCTGCATGCCCCACACTGGGGATAGAGCCCGCGATCCTGGCATGTGCCCTGACCCGGAATCAAACCCTGACCTCCTAGTTCATTAGTCGATGCTCAATCACTGTGTGATGCCAGCTGGGCCCCATGACTTCTTAAAGACATGAACTCAAAGATCAAGATTTAGTAAAATGAATTATTTTACTGCCTCATCAAGGATATTCTTAATTGAAACCAGCTTTAGATTTTCCCCTCTGTGAGTGCATTGAGTTCAAGAATTCAATTACCACAACAGTTTTGTTGCACTGCCTTGATTTGCGCTAAGGTGCCAGCACTTTTCCTTTCAGTGAAAAGGTCAACATAGTGAAAAATAAAGTGATATCTTTTTACTATTGTGAAAGTAGTTTGACCTTATAGACTCCTTGAAGGAGAAACAAGGGCTGTCAGTGATCTGCAGATCCTACTTTGGGAACCACTGACCAAAAACAAGGTTAAAAAAAATTTTGAGGCAGTGTCTTTCATACTCAGTAGAAAAGAATGCTGTCCTTCCTTTGCCAAAGATTCCTTGGGTGATGAAGGTAGATAAGCAAGAGTTCACAGTCTGGTCCCAATCTTTTCAGCCACATCTCTTTTTATTCCTCTCTGGATCCTCAATTGCAACCATGATGACCTCAAGCTCTCTCAAAACGCTCCTCCACATTCTCAGCTGTGTGCAGTTACTTTAATATGATTACCCAGATTTCAGGAGTCTGCTAAGGACTCACAGGCTTCATCAGCTTTTTCAGTATGCTACATTCCACAAAAGTTTATCTCTTATCTAAACATCACGACTTTGGTCAATCCTATTCCTCTGACACTTTATTATTAATGCTAAATTTTATTTGTATTTTTTTTTATTGTAGTACTAGAGGCCCAGTGCACAAATTCATGCACAGATGGGGTTCCTCGACCTGGCCAGCAATCAAGGCCTATTGCGGGGAGACAGCCGGCCGGGGCAAGAGTGAAGGGAAGGGGCTGTGGGAGGTTGGCTGTGGGAGTGCACTGACCACCAGGGGGCAGCTCCTGTGTTGAGCATCTGCCCCTGGTGGTCAGTGTGCATCATAGCCACTGACCGGTCATTCTAGTCATTCAGTTGTAACGGTCGCTTAGGCTTTTATATATATAGACTAGAGGCCTGGTGCACGAAATTCATACATGTGGGGGTCCCTCAGCCTGGCCTGCACCCTCTCCAATCTGGGACCCCTCGGGGGAAGTCCAACTGTCGGTTTAGGCCCGATCCCAGGGATCTGGCCTAAACCGGCAGTTGGATATCCCTCTCACAATCCGGGACTGCTGGCTCTTAACCACTCACCTGCCTGCCTGATCACCCCTAACTGCTCCCCTGCCAGCATGATCACCTCTAACTGCTTTCCTGCCTGCCTGATTGCCACTAACCCCCTCTACCTGCCTGCCTGATCGCACCTAACTGCTCCCCTGCTGGCCTGATCATTCCTAACCACTTTGCTTGCCTATCTGATCACCCCTAATTGCCTCTGCCTGCCTGATCACCCCTAACCACCTCTGCCTGCCTACCTGATCATCTCTAACTGCTCCCCTGATGGCCTAATATCCCCTAACCACTCTGCTGCCTGCCTGATTGCCCCTAACTGCTCCCCTGCCAGCCTGATTGCCCCTAACTACTTTGCCTGCCTGCCTGATCTCCCCTAACTGCCTCTGCCTGCCTGATCACCCCTATCTGTCTCTGCCTGCCTGCCTGATCACCCCTAACTGCTCCCCTGCCTGCCTGATTGCTCCTAATCGCCTCTACCTTGGCCCCTGCCACTGCAGCTTTGTCCGGAAGGACATCCGGTCTATCTGGTCTAATTAGCATGTTACCCTTTTATCAGTATAGACTAGTGGCCCGATGCACAAAATTCGTGCATGGGGGGGGGGATTGTTCCTCAGCCCAGCTTGCACCCTCTCCAAACTGGGACCCCTCGAAGGATGTCCTACTGCCAGTTTACAGGGATCGGGCCTAAACCAGCAGTAGGACATCCCTCTTGCAATCTGGGACTGCTGGCTGCCTGCCTGCCTGATTGCCCCTAACCACTCTGCCTGCCAGCCTGCTCACCCCAATTTCCCCCCGCCACTAGCCTGCTCACTCCCAAATGTCCCCCTGCCAGTCTGATCACCCCCAACTGCCCCCCTGTGCCAGTGTGCTTGCCCCCAACTGCCTCCCCTGCTGGCCTGCTCACTCCAAACTGCCCTCCCCGCTATCCTGATCACCTCCAACTGACCCCCACTGATGGTCTGCTTGCCCCCAATTGGCCCCCCTGCTGGTCTTCTTACCCCCAACGGCCCTGTCCCCCACCGGCCTGATCACCCACAACTGCCCTCACCTCTTGGCCCCTAACAGTCTTTACCTTGGCCCCGCCACCATGGCTTTGTCCAGAAGAATGTCCGGAAGGTCTCCTGGAAGGTCTCCCAGTCTAATTAGCATATTACCCTTTTATTAGTATAGATAGAGGCCTGGTGCACGGGGGGGGGGGGGGCTGGTTTGCCCTGAAGGGTGTCCCGGATTAGGGTGGGGGTCCTGCTGCAGTGCCTGGCCAGCCTGGGTGAGGGGTTGAGGGCCGTTTTTAGGCTGGCCACACCCCCTTCAGGGTGGAGGTCCCCGCTGGGGTGCCTGGCCAGCCTGGGTGAGGGGCTGATGGCTGTTTGAAGGCTGGCCATGGCCCATGGCGACCCAAGCTCAAAGCCCCTCCTTTTTTGCTTTTTTTTTTTTCAGCACCTCCTTGAGTGGAGGCCAGGGCTGGCTGGAAGCAGGTATCTGGGATTTATTTATCTTCTATAATTGAAAATTTGTAGACTTGAGTGGAGGCCAGGGCTGGCCAGGGTGGGCGGGAAGCTTGGCTTCCTCTATCGCTGGGGGCAACCCAAACCTCCTGCTCACTCCAGCTCCGTGGCCGCCACCATCTGGGTTGGGTTATTTTGCATACTCGCTCCTGATTGGCTGGTGGGTGTGGCTTGTGAGAGTAGCAGAGGTATGGTAAATTTGCATGTTTCTCTTTTATTAGGATTGCCTCATTGTTGATAATTTATTTAAAACTTAAAAATATAAATTAATTGAAAGGATGTCTTTATAGAATCCTATATAATAAAAGCATAGTATGCAAATTGTCCCCTCAACTGAGAAGTCATCTGGGAGTTTGACCAGGTAGTGTGGCCCACCAGGGGAGGGGAGGGAGGCCTCAGCTGGCAGCCAGCAGCCGGCAGCCGGCAGACGCTAGGGACCCTACTAGTGCATGAATTTCGTGCACTGGGCTTCCATGTATTATATTTTCCTTCCATAACAACTCACATAATTATTTTTATTGGGTAATTACACACAATTAACTAATTGTACCTAATAAATGTGACATCAATCAATCAATATATAGGCAGTAATGAATGACTTGAGGGGCTGTCTCTCCTGGGCCATCTTTGTTTTCCTACACTACATTTTCCTTAAACAATCAGTCTCCTGTGCCTTCAATTTTTTTTCTGCTATTAACTCCTAAATTATAAATCTACCCCAGATATTTCTTTTGAACTTTTCTCCTCCTCCTCCTCCTCCTCCTCCTCCTCCTCCTCCTCCTCTTCCTTCTCCCTCTTCTTGGGCATTGTCAATGTTCATACTTAAAACTTGACATCTAATCTTAACTCATTCTCTCTCTCTTAGCTGGTTTCTCCTTTTGTAATCCCACTTTAGTTAATGGCATCCAATGACCAACTCAATTGCTCAAAATAGAGGCAATCACCATTTTCTCAAGGTGCTACCTTCTAAATACTTCTGTGGAGCATCCATTTTTTTTCTATTCATACTCTCACAGTCTGAGCTCAAGTTACCATTAAGATCACCTCAACAACTCCAGAAACCTCCCAAGATTTCTCTGACTTTAGACCTTTGATTTGATTGTACTATTGCAGATAAAGTAATTGTCTTAGTTTGTCTGCTCTGTTATAACAAACTAGAGGCTCAGTGCATTAAATTCATGCACAGAGGGTGGGTCCCTCAGCCTGGCTTGCTCCCTCTCGCAATCTGGGACCCTTCGGGGACAGTTGGACACCCCTCTCACAATCCGGGACACTGCATGCACCAGTGACCATATTTTTCATACAGGTTAAAGGCATCTTGCTGTTGTATGGGCAGCTACATTGTTTTGTCCTGATTATAAAAAGTAGTACATAACATGATCCTTCTGAGGCAGTGGTACCATTTTCCCCATCTTATGGGTGGAAAAACTGAAACACAAAGAAGTTAAGTAATTGGCTTTGTCACACAGTTATAAGTGTCAGAATCAGGGCTGACCACAAAATGTGCAAGCCAGAGTCCATGCATGTCATTGCTGCATCATCCTGTTTTTTCAGTGTTAGAGTAGTCTTGCCAGGTTTTAATTTTTAAATCTAAGAGACTGCTCCCAATATATAGGAATGCATGTTCACCCCCATGTAGAATAAACAGGATGTGGACAGTTTGGAGATTCTTCTGATGAATTAGGATTAAGCCGTCACAGATCTCTTTTTCAAATACTGCCGAAGCCACCATCCTTGTTTAACTGTGTGTGGGATGTAGCAGTTTATAAGCTATAACATAGTCACTTGCAATCCAGGACCCCTCAGGTGATGTAGCAGTGTGCCTAGTGGCAGGCGGCCAGGGAGGTGCCTGAACTGGGGCTGGGCACCACACCACTCATGCTCATCTCAACCTGCTGCCACCAATCTCCGCTTCGTAGTGCTGCCAGAGAGTTGGAAAAGGCTCTGCTGCTGCAGCTGTGCTCGCCAGCTGTGAGCCTGGCTTTTGGATGAGCGGTGTTCCCCCTGTGGGAGCGCACTGACCACCAGGGGGCAGCTCTTGCATTGAGCGTCTGCCCCCTGGTGGTCAGTGTGCATCATAGCGACTGGTCAACCGGTCGTTCCGGTTATTCCGGTCATTCCATCCTAACGGTCTCTTAGGCTTTTATATATATAGATTACCATAGACTGGGTGTCTTATAAACAATAGAAATGTATTTGTCACAGTTCTGAGGTTTTAAAGTCCAAGATAAAGGCCAGTAAATTTGGT
Organism: Plecotus auritus; assembly: GCF_963455305.1. Classification (NCBI taxonomy): domain Eukaryota; kingdom Metazoa; phylum Chordata; class Mammalia; order Chiroptera; family Vespertilionidae; genus Plecotus; species Plecotus auritus. The sequence goes on along the minus strand of NC_137772.1, from coordinate 61,418,067 downwards.
GAAAGTCCACTCCTGGTTCAAAGATGGCTTCTCACTGTGTCCTCACATGGTGAAAAGGCAAAAGAGCTCTCAGGGGTCTCTTTTTATTTTTCCAAAAAAGATTATTTTAATTGATTTTTAGAGAGAGAGGAAGGGAGGGAAAGAGAGAGAGAGAAAGAGAGAGAGAGAGAGAGAGAGAAACAGAGGCATCAGTATGAGAACTGAAACAGTGAGCAACTGCCTCCTCACACGCCTTACAGGGGACTGAACCCACAACCTTGGCATGTGCCGTGATGGGAAATCAAACTGGCAACCTTTCAGTGCATGGGAGAATACCCAACCAACTGAGTCACACCAGCCAGTGCTCTCTGGGGCTCTTTTATAAAGGTACTAATCCCATGCATGAGGGTTCTGCCCTTGTGATCCAATCATCTCCCAAAGGCCCACCTCCCAATACCATCATATTGAGGAATAGGTTTTAACAAATGTGTTTGGTTTGTGTGTGTGTGTGTGTGTGTGTGTGTGTGTGTGTGTGTGTGTGTTGGGGGTGGGGGAGGGCATTCCATCTATAGCAGTGATTTTGCTAAAATACAACCCAAATCCTATCATTCTCAGCCTAAAACCCTTCATTGACTCCACATTGCCCAGGATAAAATCTAAATACCTTTAGATGGTCTAACTGATCTGACCCCTGCTTTCCTTTCAGCTTCATTTCTCCCATCAATTCTTCTTCAAACTTTGCCTCCTGCTTTCTTTACCAGGCTTTCTTTACCAGGCTCTATGTTCTACTCCCTGACGTTGAACATGATGTTCCTCTTGTCTAGAATGTCTTCTCTTTTCACCCACCAGTCACTTCTAGATTCCACATCTTAGCTCCTCACCTGACAATGTTCTCATCATTGATAAATTTCAACTTACAAATAATCTCTTCAATGAAGTCTTCTCTTACTGATTCCTTCCTGAGGTCCTCCCCATGGCTGCTCTCAGTCACTGTCCTTATTCTATTATAGCACACTTCTCACTATGTTGCCTTGTCCATTAATTGATTCCCCTGCTAAATCATAAATCTTTGTGAGTGCATGAATGGTTACCTATTTAGTTTATATTCATTATATATCTAATTGCCTGGTTCAGAATAAAACCTTAACAAATATTTATAAAATAAAATTATTATTATTCAATGTTAAAATACTATAATAGAATTTTAAATAAAATGTCATAATCCTGGCTGAGTAACTCAGTTGGTTAGAGTGTCGTCCACATATGCTAAGGCTATAGGTTCAATCCCCAGTCAGGGCACATTAAAGAATCAACCAATGAATGCATGAATAAGTGGAACAACAATTTGATGTGTGTGTATGTGTTGTTGTTTTTTTTTTTTTCTCTCTCTCTCCCACTTCCTCTCTCTCTTTAAAATCAATCAATTAAAAAATGTCATAGAGGCTGAAATGATAAAGAGGTTAAATTTAACTGTGAGTGGAGGGAGAAAAGAGGGCCTGGGGACACTGCAGAAAGGTACATTTTTGTATGTCATCAGAACAAAAAAGATGTCATACTTTTCCTATGGGATTTGGGGAATGAGCCAGAGTACAATCTCTTGCTGAGGCTGTGATAATATATACCCTAGAGACAATAATGAGAGCTGTCACATGGAAAAAGGGACTTTTCAGAAAAGGTCGTGAACTTTGAGGTGTTACGTAAGAGGATGTGACATGTTTTGCCTCGTGAGTAAAGCTCTACAGATAACCTTAACAAAAATGCTGCATCTGCTTTGGCAGTCTAAGAGGTAATGTTCCAACACTGGCGCAGTCAATGAGTGCTGTTTTCTCCAAATACAACATTTTGAAAATAAATTTTCCTAATTGTGTTTATCCAGGTTGGCAAGGCTCTGAATTGCTAAATGGGAGGAAGTGTAGAGAAGCAGAAGGAGCACTCAGGACCAAGGAGGAACGTGAAAAAAAATGTTGGTGAGTTTAATTCCTACTTTAGGGATAGAGTGGTGAAAGGCCTTCATGATTAATAAGAAAGCTGTTTTCCTTCCTGAAGCATATTCAATTAGGAAAATTTACATATAAAAATGACACTGATTATAAACACAGCGTGTATTCTGTTTTTCAGGAGAAGGAAGTGTTCTTACCTATTTAAAGAAGTTATCTTTTCTTCTTCATTTTTACCAGGTATCCCTTAGGATGGAAATTTATCTAAGACAAATTTCTAAATGATAATTGAAACAAACTTATCTTGAAAATATAGTGTCATTTAAAAAAACAAACATGTATGCTGTCCTGTAGGGTGACACAGGGCTGGGTTTCTCTTTTTTTCTTCTTCAGATGTTTGAAAATGACTTCTTTATCTTGTCTCTACCAATCTACCTCCATCTGTCTCCCCACATTATTATTCTAGCTCCCCAGCTAATCTGCATTGGCTGAATAAAGTGGATAAGCAAATACATTAAGAATTATATTGTAAATAAGAATTAGCTAATCATATGGTTAAGAGAACCTATCCTGAGTACATTTATCACATATGGACAAATTACTTAACACCAACTAACCTTAGAATAGGCCAGATAAGTGTTCACTTTATTATTTTTGTTCTTTTTAAAAATATATATATATTTTATTGATATTTTACAGAGAGGAAGGGAGAGGGATAGAGAGCTAGAAACATCGATGAGAGAGAAACATCGATCAGCTGCCTCCTGCACACCCCCCACTGGGGATGTGCCCGCAACCAAGGTACATGCCCCTGACCGGAATCGAACCCGGGACCCTTCAGTCCGCAGGCCGACTTTCTATCCACTGAGCCAAACCGGTTTCGGCATTATTTTTGTTCTTAATTTAGCACTAACATAAGGGCTAAGCCAGTGAGAGGTGTTACTGTGGTGGGTCAGCAGAAGTAACCTGTGTTCTCAGAGGCTGACTGGGGTGTGTTTAGGGCCCAGGTAAGGGTCCTTGGGGTGAGTTCCTCCAGTGCAACCTCAGGAGAGGTGGCCCAGGGTGTTCTTCTTAGCCCTCAGTCCAATATCTGGATCTTCCTGTTAACCGAGGATCCTTTATATGGAACTGAGCAATCTGCACTAATAAAAGAGAAACATGCAAATTGACCGTATATCTGCTACGCCCACCAGCCACGCCCACCAGCCAATTAGGAGCAAGTATGCAAATTAACCCAACCAAGATGGCTGCGACCATGGAGAGAGCAGGAGGCTTGGGTTTCCCTGGCAATGGAGGAAGCCAAGCTTCCCGCCTGCCCTGGCCGGCCCTGGCCTCCGCTCTAGGCTACAAAGTGTCAATTATAGAAGATAAATAAATCCCAACAAAAATGGCAGTGGCCATGGAGCTGGAGAGAGCAGGAGGCTTGGGTTGCCCCCAGCGATGGAGGAAGCCAAGCTTCCTGGCCAGCCCTGGCCTCCGCTCAAGGCTACAAAGTTTTAATTATAGAAGATAAATAAATCCCACATACCAGGGCCTCCACTTGGGTCGCTGGGGGGTGTGGCTGACCTGCAAACCACCACAGGCCCCTGGCCCAGGCCGCCCCATGCCCCAAGGGAACCCCCACCCTGATCCGGGGCATCCTTCAGGGCAAACCAGCCGGCCCCCACATGTGCACCAGGTCTCTATCCTATATAATAAGAGTAATATGCAGATTGACCATCACTCCAACACACAAGATGGTTGCCCCCATGTGGCCAAAGATGGCTGCCCTCATGTGGACACAAGATGGCCACGACAAGATGGCCAGCAGGGGAGGGCAGTTGGGAGGAACCAGGCCTGCAAGGGTGGGCAGTTGTGGGCGATCAGGCCAGCAGGGGAGGGCAGTTAGGGGTGACCAGGCCAGCAGAGGAGGGAAGTTGGGGTGACCAGGTCTGCAGGGAAGGGCAGTTGGGGGGGGGACCCAGGCCTGCAGGGGAGAGCAGTTGGGGGGGACCAGGCTGCAGGGGAGGGCAGTTAGGGGTGATCAGGCCTGCAGGGGAGGGCAGTTAGGGGCAATCAGGCTGGCAGGGGAGTGATTAGGGGGTGATCAGGCTGGCAGGCAGAAGCAGTTAGGGGCAATCAGGAAGGCAGGCAGGCAAGCAGTTGGGAGCCAGCAGTCCTGGATTGTGAGAGGGATGTCCGACTGCCTGTTTAGGGCCGATCCCGGTAGGATCAGGGCCTAAATGGGCAGTCAGACATCCCTTGAGGGGTCCCAGATTGGAGAGGGTGCAGGCTGGCCTGAGGGACACACATCCCCGTGCACGAATTTCATGCACCAGGCCTCTAGTTTAAATATAAAATACTAAGTGTGAAACAAACATGACCACATCAAGTAGAAATGGAAACCGTGCTTTGAGGAAAGGGCTCAAGATCTCTTTTCCTTGTGAAGATTATCCGAGGGGTGCAGGCAGTGATCTCGCTGTGCGGCCCTGAACTGGTTCTGCAGTGTGATCTTTCATTTCTCCAGTTTCATTTGCCTTCAGTCTCCACGCGACTGTGGGCAAATTAGACCACAAGACACTCAGAGACCACACAGTCCACACAGTGACAGCTGGCAAGCCAACACGCATTGGGGCATGGGGAGGCATTACTAGAGCTTGGGGTCTCTAGAGCGCTGCAGGGCACAGCCAGACCTTGGTTTTTGGTGATCCTCAGAGGTTTGGGTCCAGTCAAGTTAAAACCAATTTCCTGACACTGTTGCTGGGTGGGACCCATGCAGCCCACTCCCAAAAGGGCATTTGGGGGTGCTCCCAGGGCATGTGGGAGGTGGTGGCAAATGCAGAGGCAGCCAGCAGATTGTGGCCAAGGGAGCCCTACCCTACTGATCTGAATGTCCTAAAGGGAACCCCTAGCCTGGGCACAGAATGAAAGTGTGGCCTGTGCTTGGGGCAGCCTGGCTCTTCCCCCCGCCTCCCCTTCCTGCCCCGGCATCTGGTGTGAAAATAAAAGGAGTAGAGTTCCTCCCAGACACTGACCAACTTCAGAAACTAGGATTGTGGTATTTCATCATTGTGCAGAATTTTAACCCTGAGTGAATAAGCTTGCATATTGTAAAACACCTTTACCTATTAAAAAAAAAGCTAACTAAAAGTAATTTTGTTTTATTAAACATCAGAAACTACATATTCATAAAGAGACTTTTTAAAAATTAAAAGACAATATTTCCCAGAGCTGAGAATTGAGTGTTATAATAACTAAGAATCACTCTATTAGCTCCTTCCAGACAGCAACACTAGCACCATCTTTATAATTGCTTGGGAATTCTAAGGAATGTATATGTATTCATGTCATATACATATTCATAATTTGTATGTATATGATTATTTATCATGAATATGTATTTTTATCTTTTTTTTCTTTAAAAATTTATTTTGTTCATGCCTAATACTTACACCTAGGCAAAGCACTTATCTAAGGCTTAGGCTAATATTAACAGCATCAGAAAGCTATAATCCTGATTAGAAAATAAAATGATTAGAAAATCCTATATAATAAAAGCCTAATATGCTAAGTGTTCGACCATTCCTTCGACTGTTCAACCAGTCACTATGATGCGCACTGACTACCAGGGGGCAGACACTCTGACCAGTGGGTTAGCTTGCTGCTGGGGTCCAGCCAATTAGGACTAGGCAAGATGGGCTGGACACACCCTGGACAAATCTGTCCACTGGGCTGGTTTCGACCTGATCCCTGCAGGCCAGGCTATGAATCCGTGCACTGGGCCTCTAGTATTATTATATTTTCTAATATTAATATTTTCTAATATTAATGATTAGAAAATAAAAACTTGTGGCAGTAAGCCTTTGGCTTTATTTTAGTATTGGGTTAGTGATATTCTACTGTTTGCTGAGATTGAAAATTACCTAAAATTATATTTCTTATTGATGTTTAAATTCATCTCTATGTTACTGTCACAGATGTCAATAAGAAACTTAATTTGCTCTCCTTAATTCAATTCAATTTTTTGACTGTACTTTCCTGGACAGACGTTGTCTTTCCATCTTCCCTACTCCACTGGATGTCACAAGAAGGACTGGAGCATTTTTCCTGAAGAATTGACCCTAAATCCTGCTCCCCAGTGTTAGTTTCAAGGCTTGGGAAGAAGGACAGCCTTAGATAAATGCAAAAGTTAGGAATCATCAAAAAGCATGTGAAACATCCCAAAGTAAGGTTCCCATTGGTTATTACCATAGGGCTTATCTTTCTCCATGTTTATGGTTTGTCTCTTGATGCCCCACAGAAGCTACCATAACTCTATGCTTCTGTTTCTCACCCTTTCATCACAATCCTGTTTAGTTGATTAACAGTCCCCTTCTCTTAGAAACAGTGATTGTGGCATTTTTGGAATATCCAAAAGCCACCAAATACCCATGCTATGCCAGAGACAGGAATTAGCAGAACCTTCCCTCCCCAAACCACACTTGCTTGGTCATCACTAGTGTACTGCATCCCTTCCCAAGACTGGACTGGATCCCAGTCTATCCCAGACATGAATGAGAATGCTCTGCTACCAGGAAAAGATTGGATCTGTTCAAGACCTCAGTAGACAATAACTTTTTCTGTCCCTGTGGCCACATGTTCCAAACTCCCAGCACTCTGGGGAAATGCAGAACACAAGCAGAGCATCACAGTAACAGGGGCACATCACTCTGACAAAAAAGGTACATTTAAGGGTCTTTCCATTTATCCTTCCCAAAAGTCTGCTTTGTGTGGTAGCATATAAATCTGGCATCAATAGTTGGGACAGATAGGGGTACAAAAGGGAATGAAATGTTTACAAATTTATCAAATGAAGTGAATGCAGGAAAATGTGTTTTGCAGTTGCTGAATATTAGCTTTGGAGGAAAAAAAACTCTGCTATGCCATTATCTATTTATTTACTAAAGCTATTATCTGATGAATTTAAGTAGTAAAAACAAAAAAATAATAGTTTATCTGTTGGAAATTACAACACTTTCTTACATTCATAACATTATAGCACAAGCACATTCTTCTCTCCTTCTCTCTCTTTTTCAAATTTAAAGCAGAAATGAACAACAATAAAATGTATAATTTTTATTAGATTATGCTCTAACTTGGATGACTGGATTATGTGCAATTTAGTGATTAGAAAGTATCCCAAATGCTATTAAAGTCAAGTATTAATATTTATTTAATTAAAGGAAATAGTGCAGTTCTTCCATGGTGGTCTAACTAGATACTTGCCTATTTTTATTGTTGACAGAAAGTTCTTCCATTTTTGGATAAATCACAGTTACTAGTTTTAGCTGTTAAAGTTCCTTTTCTCCTCTTCACCAGCCAACCTGGGCAAGGTTCCACAGACAGTATTTTTTCTTGTTTGTCCCCACCCAGAAGCCCTTACTCTATTCAGGGAATAAGAAAAATGCAAAGGTCCCCTGTGTGAATCACTTGGAATTAATCAACAAACCTCTTAAAACTCTAATCAGCACAAGAGTGAGTGCTATAAAGAGAAAGAAGCAAATCTGTGGGAACTGAAAATGCAAGGAGTTGAGTTTTCCTTCTCACTCTTTAACAAACATCCTGAGTTTACAACCTTTAAAATGTTACTATAAGAGTAAGATAAGTGCATTACAAAAAAATTGAAAATAATGCAAATATTAATTTCTGATCCCAATAGCTCATTCCATAACTTCTTTCCTTTGGGTAAAAAAATTTGTAATTATTATTTTTTTATCATGTTTGATTAAAAAAAACCACACAGAGTTATAAACAAAAGAAGAGGAACACAGGACATGCACTCAACTGAAACATTTTGAAAAGGAAAATTGACAACCATTACTTTACAATAAATATATGATCTCATCAACAAGGTAGGAAAATGAGGAATTAATTATCTTTTAAAAAGTCATGGGTAAACCAGCACAGTGGGTACACACATGGATGCAGAGGCAGATGGCATGGTTTGAAGCTTGTCTTTGCCATTGAGCTCTTCTTCTCAGGCAGGTTGCCTCAGTTTCCTTATCTATAAAATATTAATGCCAAGTATGCCTACTTTATCAAATGTTTATGATGGTTTAATGAGTTAATAATAAGAAGTACTCAAATAAGAACCTGTAATATAATAGCATTTGATAAAATTACATTATTGTTATTATTCTTCAGTTTCTAGCACAGTATTTTTAAAATAAATACAAACCTACAAAGAAGAGAATTGTATTTCTAGTCTCTGGAAGTTTCATTAAATAAGGATAAATGACAACACACCTGCCTTGAGATTAGGTCTAAGAAATTCTCTTCTCATATGCAAAATATTTTTTGTTGAATTTTATAACCTACAGCTTGAGGATCATTTCTTATGGTTTAGAATTGATGAGGTAAGATTTGTGACTGGCTTCCTCTGCAAAATATTTGTTCTCAAATGATTTCCTCTTTCCTCCAGGAGAGTATAAATAAGCTTTTTCGGTGTGACTATTTAGTTTTCTTCAAAACATGTTAGGCCGTATTTATCACAGCTGTACTCTCCATTTCAAAGATAGATGATTTCAGGTATCTCTTAATTGAGTAGCACTTTTTGTTTAGATTTCCAGATAAGGCACAATAAAGATTTTACATACAAAAAGGGTAGACTGCTTCCCACAAGAACACAAGGCATTCCCAGGATGAGAAACTGGCCCCCATGTTGTTTGATAAAAAAGGAATTCCTAGCAGGGAGATATTTTTAGCGCATTGGTTGGAACATCAGTTCCATCCACATTTCCTTAACACCCTGTGCTATATTCTCCCTCCAACATTCCAGGATTGGTCCATCACCCAAAGTTACCAAGAAAAGTCACTTAAGATTTTTCTCTCATAAGGAAAAAAAGAAAAGCTATTGTTATTATATTAACATATGTTTCTCTTTCTTCATTTAATACACAACAGCATTTGGGCCTCTACTAAAAATTATCACACACACTAAGAGATGAACCAAGCCCTCCTGAAATATTTTGTTTTGTGACTGTAACATCAATATGTTTAAATTACATATTTATTTCTGTCTACATTTTGGGTATGGCTCCTAGTGAATAAAAATTGGAATTTTGTGTTTGCTTTGCTGCATCTATTTATTTTTATAAGAAATTTATTAGCTGACTTCTTTCTACACTGAGATCTTCTATAAAAGGTAAAATTTATTTCTCTCTTTTTAATAGCATATAAAAGCAAGTACAGAAAGATATGCTTTAAAAAATCTCTTAAGCAAAACCTTGGTTAATATATAAACTGATTGCACATATATATAGAAAGCTTATTTATATTATAATTATAATTGTTCTTGAACATAATTTGTAACATCTCTCCCCTTTCTAAAATATGCAATTTTGATTTAATACCAGGTTGATCATCAGCTTAGCAAAATTAGATGTCTTTTACATGTATAGACAGATATCAAATTTACAGGTAGTAATTCAAATGAAAAGGAGTAATTTTGGATAATTTTCTTTTGCCTGAAGTACTTCTATCATAGTTCAATAAACTTCTACCAGATATAATTTCTAAGATATTATGAAAGAGATTTGCTGGGAAGAAAATTTGGATTATAGGCAAGAATAGATGGAGACATGCATATTTATATATATAAAATATATATATATGTATATATATATAAATGTCTCTATATAAGTATATATTGATAGATATACACATATATAATGTTTTTCTAAAGTTCAGAATTTGAAGGGTGAATATCATTCAAGGCCACAGCCTTTGAGTTGCAAAAAAAATCACTGAATTTTATAGATTTGAGATTTAAGGCTTAAAATTCTCAGTTGCACTTTTTAAAATTTGAAACAGTTGACCACCTGGTTTTAAAAAGCATTTCATAATATTGTAGAAGTGAAATGACTCATTAAAACAAAAATTTAGAAAAGTAGACAAAAATAGATCCAGAGAGAGAGAAGCATCGAACAGACCGCCCAACCTCAGAAGGAAGGCAGGGGAGAGAGGGAGAGTAAGAGAGCAACCAAAGGACTTGTATGCATGCATGTAAGCAGAATCCATGGACACAGACAGGGGGGTGAGGGCATGTGCTAGGGGGTGGGAACGGCCGGGGAGAGGGCAATGGGGAAAAAAGGAGACATATGTAATACTTCAAACAATAAAGAATTAAAAACAAAACAAAACCTGAAAACAACTAAAATAAATAAATAAATAAGTTAAAATTCAAGTTATTTAAAAACACATATGATTTGCATTAAGGAGAAAATGTAGCCCTGCCAACCATCTTTCCCTTTCAAATATTTATAGTACATTTTGAGGACATTAGACAAACACTTAAATGCCAGTAGTTCATTATTTTTAAAAATAATTTTTTTCAAATGACTAACATTGAAATATAGATTCTGTTTTTTTCTTAGGGCCTCGAACATGAAGTCTGTTTTATGGTTGATATGGGCTCATTGCTAGGAAGATTTTAAATGTTCTTTTTGAAATTCTGAGAGTCATAGGAATTAAACTTTGCTTCTTCTGCTTGCACAGTGTTACCTGAGAGCAAAACACTTTTTCAACTGTTGACTCCTTAAAATGTGTCTTTGCTTTTGTTATAATACTCTTCTTGGCTCTTTTCCAGGATCTCTGAGTAACCAAGTTCTCTGTTTTGATCATGGATAGAGTGTTATTATTTTTATATTAAAATGAAGAACATATTTGGTTGCCAATAAAACTGGGCCTGTTGTGGGGATACACTGACACCCTGTCAGATGTACTAATCCCAACAAGGACATAAGGAGGAATACAGGGATTGAATAAACACTCTTGCCTTTGAGTCCCCACTGAGGGTTAAGAAAACATCCTGGTGTGTCCATTTGTAGCTTATTGGTTTCCTGAACTAAATTAGGGATTAGGATGAGAGGTGTGGCTGGAATCTCTTCCTGAAGATTGTGATTTCTGAAACTCAGAGGGATGGAGACCCAAGGTTCCCACAGCAGAGCCAGAGAAATAAATAAATAATAATTATGCCTGCCCCGCTGGCATTTAGCCACTCCCCTGAGCATTGTATCTTGGGCCCCCGTATGTTTTGTTTTCCTAGTTGAGGCTATGACTGTTTAGCACAAAGAGTAAACACTTTGTTCTTGCTAAAATCATACTTATTTTCTGCACTCTACAGGTAATAAATAAGAATAATAACCATATCCTTAAAGTACACTGAGGATGCCTTATCTTCCTTCCTTCCTAGGTAACTGTAGGATAAGGTATTCTTCTAAATTGCATTTATGTACCAGGTAAGGATCAATATCTGAAATGTATTTAAAATAAAACACTGTCTCTCTGTGCCTGCTGAGAGATCTCTATATTCTTCCTTTCACCTCATCACTTAAAAAGAGATTCCAGAGTGATACATTTGTGGATTTTGTCAGAATAATGTTATGCTAAAGCTTTAATTAACCAAGTCATTTTTAGGTTAATTAGGGGTCCCTTATCACAGCAAAATCAAGAAGGGCTTGAAGTCAGTCAAAAGCTTATCAATTGAATTCAACACATAAATAGGCACGTCTGAAGTGCTAGGCTGGATAGCAGTTGCTGGAGGGTTTAGAAATTTATTCTAGTTTCTAATTTCTCCCATTTTCTCTCCATAGCTGGACCGCAATTTATTTCAAACATAAGGGCTGCCCACTCCTTCAAGGAAAACATTCTAGAAGCTTTGAAATCTAAACGTTGTATATTAACTCCACCACCACCAGCTCATTTACAGAGCCTCAGATTCTGTAAATGAGCGTGGTCACCACTCACATGCAGCAGGTTATGCCGAGTTGTGGTAACTCATCCAAAGTACATCAAGGGGCCCATGGTAAATGTCCAGCAAATGGTAACTCCTCTTATTTTCATTAAACGAGGTTGGGACCAGTATCCATACCCAACATTGGAAGGAACTCAAATTTCCTATATATCCTAAATAGCTACAGAAGTCATTTCCTTTTAAAGATATAGTTGACATTTTGAGCAGAGTTAGATTAGTAGTTCTCATAGAAATTCTGATAAGATTATGTGGTGTTCACTGTGCTTAAGTGGAGGACCTGTGCTAGACAAAATTGAAAAATTACTTTGATCTGTTCTAGTCACCTTCCCATCTCCTATTCAGGTTCCTTTTGCAACTCATACCCTGGCTTCCTGGAAGCTTTGTTCTTGTCCCTAACATTGCTAGGTGGCAAGTTTCGGCAGAAAACAAAGTGTCTGAGGTGTTGGCTGACACGGACTACACACCTGCTAGCTCACCAGCTGCTCTGCATTTTAAGCAGGGGGGGTGGGCGGGGGTCCTCTGGAACACACAAGAATTTCCAAAACCAGGGGAATCACGCTATTTTGTGAGGCAAACTCTTTTTTCTATAGCTGCTTTCTTCCTCAGAAAGCTCATTTATTCTTATGACATTAACTTCTTTTCTTACAATTCTTAAAAATACGGGTCAAGGCTGCCTCTCTCCCAAGTTTTGGTTATATAACTTCTTCATCAGTTTATTCTGTTCATTATGAAGATTTTGCATATAAGTGAGATCATGTGACACTTGTCTTTGTCTGACTACTGGCTTATTTTGCTTAGCGTAATACTCTCCAGGTCTTTCTATGTTGTCTCAAAGGGTAAGAGATCCCATCCCCCTTTTTTAAACAGCTGCATGGCTACATAACTTCTTAATGAGAACATTTCAATTGGTTCAACAGATATCTGTGAGGCATCTCTTACTAGTACGTATCAGGTAAGGATCAGTACTGGAAATGTATTTAAAATAGAACAGTCTCCTGTGCCTGCTGAGAGACCTCTTTATTCTTCCTAATAATTTTATACAAAGATTTGTCATCAAGTTCCACCAATTCTTCCTCTAAAGAATAACCATTACTGTGTACTCAGAAGATACATTAGCTGCCTCTCCCAGAAACAAGAATCTTAAAGCTCCAAGGTGCTCTGTGCAACACTTGCACACTGAACTCCACTTTCACCTCATCACTTCATCACTTCACCTCAGTGGCTGTGGGATCAGCCATTTCACAGCCTTGTGATCTCCATAAGATCATTAACTTTAATCTTGGTTTATTCATCTGCAAAATATAAACAGTAATACTGCTCTGCCTCCCTCACAGGATTATTGTAATGATGAGTTGAACTGGTGCATGGGAAATAATTTTATATATCATATTGACTTACATTACGTTGATATGAATATTTTGTCTTTTTATATCTAAGTCAGACAGACTTGAGTTCAAATCTTGAGTTTTCCCCTTGTTAGTCATGTAATCATTAGGTAAATTACCTAATCTCTCAAAACCACAGTTTTCATTTATGAAGTGGAGATGCTAACCTTCTTGCAGCTTAGTGTAAGGATTAAATGGAGAAACATTTTGGAAGGTACCAAGGACTGTGCTCAGTGACAATTATGTGCTTTCATGCTAGTTTCTCTTTCTGTTCTAATTGATTCTATTCTTTGTCTATACAATCTTTCTTAATCCTACCCATATAATTTTATTTTTTGACCAACCTTGTATTTGCTTGGCAGATTGATCAGTGAATTAATTTTCTGTGGCTGCCATAAAATATTACCACAAAATTAGTGGCTTAAAACAATGCAGATTTATTTTCATAACAGTTCTTGGGGTCAAAATCAGTCTCACTAGTCTAAAGTCAAGGTGCTTTTTCCTTTTGGAGGCTCTGAGGAGTAACTTGTTTCCTTGCTTTCCTCAGCATCTAGCAGCTGCTTGCATTCCTTGGCCCTTCCTCACATCACTGCAGACTTTTGCTTCTGTGGTCACATCTACCACTGATACTGCTGATATCCTGGCCTTCTCTCCTAAGTACCTTGTGATTACATCTTTGGGCCCATCTGGATAACCCAAGACAATTGCTTCATCTTGAGGTCCTTAATCACATCTGCAAAGGCCCCTTTGCAATATAAGGTAACATTTACAGGTTATGGGGATTAGGATGTGGACATCCGGTGGGGGCCAGATCATTATTCAGTATACCATAAGCAGGTACCTGAAATCACCACAGGTTTACTATGATCATTGCTACCTTTTTTACTACCCATTTAATTTCTCCTTCCTCAAAACTTTCCTCTCTGTCCAAATTCTGATTCTCTCTGAAGCATATAATTAAATCTACAGATTAATATTAAATCTATGATTAATATTTCTTACTGGATTTAGGCTTCTCTCAGGCAGGGTCATGCCTTATACATTTTTCTTTTTGGTCCCACACAACACTTTTTTATTCATATATTGAGTGAATTATCAAGTATCTATTAATCTACTAAAATCCAGGCCTTGCGTTCTGTTCAGGTGATACAAAATCAAGTATAGAACAGTTCCAGTCTTTTGAGAACTCATTGAGTGTTGAGGGTGTGCTAGAGACAATAAAGCTCACCACATATTTTTTTAAAGTTTGCCAACCTTCTTACAGGTAGGCAAGTGCAGTAATATGGGCTGGTCATAAAATGTGGGCAGTTAGTGACACGTGTCTTTTCTGGGATGAGGTAGTAAAATTCTGACGTGTGGTTCTTTGCTGTTGCTCTCTGCCATTGTGTGCAGCTATGAGATGGTGGAACTTCCAACAGTCTGAGTTCCTGAGAGTGGACCTTCCTACGAATTCATGTGGGACATTGGGCATGTTTGAGAAGCAAAATGTTGTTGTGTTAAGCCACTGAGATTTGGGAGTTATTTGTTCTTACTACATACAGCCTAATCCTTCATAACTAATATAGGAAAAGAAATATGTGATCCTCTATGGTGAAATGAGATAGCATATGTGAGTAGTAGAAAGCAGAAAACTCTTTGAAAGAAGAACAGAGGGAATATTTAAGTTGGTTCTTAAAGAGAGACTAGAAGGCCTGAGATGGATGAGGTGTGAGAAAGCATTTCCCCACAGAGCAAATAACACATGCAAAGGCTAAGAAGCCTGAGAGAGTCCATTTGACAGAGAAGATACACAATTTCTGAGGAAGAAAGGTGGAGACTAAAGGTCAGGGCTAGACTAATGGTCAGGGCCATTCTAAGGCATTTTAGTTATTTATTCATTTTTTACTTTTTATTAGCATTTACTTTCTGCAGAATTTACTTTGAGCCTTTTAAGTTTTTGTTTCTGCAGTTTCTTCTGGGATATCTTTTTCTTTTGTGCAACTTTGTCTTCTAGTTTAGAAATAATCTGCTCTTTTTCAGTAAGGATCATCTCAGTGTGGCAGGGAAAGCTAATGTATGGGTTAATCTGCCCATGAGCTCTGTAAGTTCTGCACCACATCTTGGGAGCTTTGTTCACCTGGATGTGCTCAATGTCCAGAGAATCTACATCTAAACCCTTAAGTTCAGTATTACTCTGCATTTTTAAGCATGTGCAGCAAAATTCAGCACTCTTTTCGGGCCACCGATCCTGTGTCCAGCCCACTGTTTGGCCTGGGTACACCTACCAACTCCACTATTGTAATGATGGAATGGCACACATTGCTTCTATAAAGTGACACCTTTCAAATACCTGGTGGCTTTTCGGATATGCATACCCTTGATGGTCTGGACAGTTTCACAAGTCTTCTTAAAGTGAACATGAAGATTTGAACCCCTTGATTTGCATGATTTTGTGGGTTCTTCTGTGTCAAGTGAATTGTGAACCATTTTCAGAGGTCACCTCAGGGTGCCTATGAGAAGAGCTAAGGCATTTTATTTTCATTCTGTAAGTAGAGGTTCCTAAAAAGTCTTTACATTTTTTGTTCATTTATTTCTGCTTAAAATAGTAATATAAGTACATTACATAAAATTGGAAAGACATAGGAAAGCGAATACAAATAATTACTGCTAATATGACATTGAGGAACAACTGTGAAGGCTGCTTTTGTTTTTTCTTCTAGATATTTTATTTTTAAAAATTATGTTGTTTAAGCATTGCTTTGTTCATTTTTCTCCACTTTCCTACTTAAAAACCTTAAAAGAAATTTTAGTTTGGGCTGATAAAATTTCAGTGACTAAGAGATGTACCATAATTTATTTACCTATTTGGCACATAGGATGTATTTGTTGTTATAGAGACAATCCTTCTGAGTAGACATTTAAAAATCAGTTTTATTGAGGAATAATTTATACAGAATAAAACTAACCTATTTCAAGTGTAAATCTGAGGAATTTTTGACAAATGTGTGCATACCACTATTCACTCATTCCCATGAAAGGATTATTGCGAATGAACTTTGATAAAGTTCTGAGACAGAAACTCCTAAAGAGTTTCTATTGTTTCTTAAGACTGCATCTGTATAACTTTCAACAATAAAGATAAATAAATAAAAAAAGACTACCTCTTGCCTTTTTAGGTGGAAAGAACATATAACTCCTATTTCCTTTCTTTCTTTTTATTAGGGTCTGCAAGCTGAGTGTGAAAGCTGAATTGCTCAGAACAACAGAAGAAATTATAGAGATTGTGTATGTATTGGGCAGATGGATGTAGAGAAACTTGTATTGGAAAAGGGCCTTGAAGAAAGAACAAAGGTGTTTTAAATGAAATTTTAAAAAATTACAGTGATACGTTTTCCTAGAAATTTATGTTATTTGCTCATGTTTTGTTAAGCTGGATTTCTTTTACGATGACAGAATAGGGAATGTGAAAAGGGTCTCACAGAGGACACAGGGCAAAGCCATGGTGAACCGTGGAGGGTGGTCCCCTGCTAAGTTTCATGCAGTGTAGTTCACTGATTGAGAGCACAGTTTAGGAGTCAGAATTAGTTCTAACCTAAAACCATTATTTATTTTCTTAAAAAATGTTTGTATTGATTTTAGAGAGAGAAGAAGGGAGAGAAAGAGGGAGAGAGAGAGAGAGAGAGAAACATCAATGTGAGAGAGAAACATTGATCAGCTGTCTCCCATGTGCCCCTTCCTGGGGATCAAGCCCACAACCTGGGCATGTGTCCTGGCCTGGAATGGAACAGGTGACCTCTTGATGCATGGGCCAATGCTCAACCACTAAACCACTCCAGCTGGTCCCAGGTTTATTTTCATTAGCAGTACATGTTGGGAAAGCTATCTATGAGTCTGTCTCTATTTTTCTTGGGAGTTCAGTTTGTTCCTTAAATTCCACATGAGTGAAATCATATGGAAAGCTACTTGATTTCTATCAGTGTTAATAACTTTATTTGGGAAATAGGTAAAAGATTGTTCTTCTCTAGGAATAAATGTAACAAGGTCTATAAAACTTACAGCAGACATTGAAGGGCTAATTATTGTACATCTTTACAACGTATATATGGAGACATTATGGGTGGGAACTGCAGATACTCAGGGCAAGCAACTCCTCCGGGGGTAAAGGGTATGGACTCTACTGGAGGAAGTCTGAGTCAAGAAGACCACAAGGCATAAACTATCTGGGATGAATGCCTCTAGCCCTGGAGTCTGGAGGAGTAACTCCAAAGAATCCCATAGTTAAAATGTCAGATAAGAAGAGGTCCCATGTTTAGACTTGTCTAATGATTATAGAGATGGCTGACAGCATTTGTCTATTGGACTGGATAATTATTTGTGATGGGGCATCCTATATATTGAAGGGTATTGATCAGCATCCCTGGTTTCTACCCAATAGGTGCTAGGAGCACCCCCTCCAGGTGTAAACACTGAAAATGCCTTATTATCTACATATCCAAATGTCCTGGGGGAGCAAAATCACCCCTGATGGAAACACTGATCTATATGAATAGTTTTCTAAGGACCTCCAGAAATAACTGCGCAGGGTGGACTTTATGGAAAACTGGAGGCCCTTCAGAAGCAGGTGGGAGACAGGCTGGTAAAACACAAGTTCACATATAGGATACAAAAGCACATGCACAGGTAGGCTGTTTAGGGACCTTTCAGGATGTGTGATTTCTGTGCTCAGAATTAGTATATAACTGAGTATTTTGAAGTTTAGACCAGTAGGTGTTATCTTCTGAATCTCATAAGTCTAGGGGCCTTATAGTGACATCTTTGGCCCATAAGGCCTTTATACTTGCTGTTCCTTTGCTTGAAAACTTCCTCCCTTGAGACCACCCTCCTTGTTGTATCATTATATCATGCTCAGTGCATGAAATTCGTACACTGGGTGGGGGTGGGGGGGAATCCCTCAGCCTGGCCTGCACCCTCTCACAATCCAGGATCCCTTGCTTCTTACTGCTGGGAGCCATAAAAGCAGTTCGGTCTCACTTCTTGGCCAGCCCTACTTCCTGATTGAGCAAGAACAAAGAAAGCCCGCAGGCGCCAAAGAAAGCCCGCTTGCGCCAAGGGCCAGAAAAACCTCCCACATCAGAATAACCAATCAGCTAGGACAGATTCCCAGTCCCCAACCAATCATCCCATGGCAACTCCTTATCCTACCCCTCCCCTCCTGAGTGCTTATATACCACAACGCTCGAATAAAAAACGAGGCTTGATCAGAACCCTGTCTTGCCTCCATTCTTCGCGTTCCTTGTTTGTTTCATTCTCTTAGGTGGTTCCTGCGTGCCCTCGTTGCTGCCCCGCGGGCCGGGGCATCTGGCGCCCAACGTGGGGCACCCTGGGGACCCCCGACGAGAACGTCTACCGGAGAAGCCCTGGCCAGGCACCCCCCCAGAGTCGCTGCGAGGACCCGCGAATAAAGACTCAGCACTAGATCGCCACGGTCCCACCCGCCGTGAGACAGATCGGAGTAAGGTAGGTAGACGATTTTTCAAACAAGATTTCAGAACATTTCACCCCTTTTTGCTCGACTGCTATTATTGGCTCTCTTGGTCGATTCCTTCCTGCCCACTAATAAGCCCTCACTTGCCGATTTGGGGAAGAGTGAAGGGTACCCATCTCCGGCTGTGAGAACTCTGATTCACTTGAATTAGTATCTTCGCCCGGCCTTCTTGTCGCGAATTCTCTCCAATTAGACCTACTCTTAAAACCTTGAGCTTGCTTTGAACAAAAGGTCGTTCACCTCACAGACTCAACAAAGGGAATTCCTACTCCCTGACAAGGGCAAAAGGGGTCTTCCCGTCTGTGCGGATCCGTGTAGGCGGATTATACCTACCGACTGTTTCATGCAAGCAAGGGAGTAAAGGGTAGAGTCGAAAAGAGAGTAATTCCGCCTGAATCCCTGGGTTGACGGGAAAATTCAGGCTGACCTGGACGGGGATTATACGTCCAGGAGGCTTACGTGGGGGAGGAAGTCACTCAGAGAGCCATCCAGTCGACCAATAATGGGGAATTCTTTGAGTACTCATGAAATGTTCCTTGACGGTCTCAAGATGTCCCTCAGAGCGCGAGGAATAAGGGTTAAAAGAAAAGACCTTAGGCAGTTCTTTGAGTTTGTTCATGATACCTGCCCTTGGTTCCCCCTAGAAGGAACTATTAATCAAAAACGCTGGGAACGGGTAGGAGATGCCCTACAGGATTTTTATTGGGCCTTTGGCCCTGAGAAGATTCCCGTTACTGCCTTTTCTTATTGGAACCTAATTCATGACATTCTAAAAATCCATTCTCAGGACCCTGATGTTAGAGAGGTCATCAAAACAGGAGAGGAGATTCTTAAGGAAAACTCCCGTCCCCCCTCAACATGCCCTTCAGTCGTTATAGATCTCCCAGGAGAACCCCCAGAGACCCCTAAAGCCCAAAAACCTTTAAATATTAAAAAAAAGAACCAGAAAAGCCACAAGAAAAAATCCCCAATATCTACCCCTCGCTTACCTTTAAAAAAGATTACTCGGATCACCTAACGCCCGAAGAACAAGAAACCTTAGATGAGGAGGCGGCTCGCTATCATAATGACCCTTGGCGCCTAACTGCCCCGGCGCTTCATAGACCACCCCCCTATAATCCCAATTCCCTAGTTCATCCTTCTCCTCTTCCAGATTTTAACTCCCGTCCATCTGACCCCATCAGACAAGCTAAAATAACCCTTGCTCGAGAAGTTTCTTCTTTAAAGGAAATTTTACAGCAGAAACGAGAGCATGTCCAACTTATTAAAGAAATTCAAGCCCTCGAGGCTGAGCTTTCCACCCTAAGTCCTACCCAACAGAATACTCCTCCCTCAACAAAATCACCCCCCAACAGACGAAAAACTAAAACTAAAGCCCCGCCCCAGGCTCTATAGGCTAAAAACAAACCCCCTCTCCTTGCCTTCCCGGTCACCCGCAGTCGCGGCCCTAAACCCCCCTCAAAAGATAGGGGAAGAGGAAGAAAACTCCCCTGATAAAGATGATACTCCCCCAGACTCCCAAAATCCTGATCAAGACCCTACAGATAATGACTCTGAAACAGAGGACCCAGACCCCGAGCCCCAACACAAGAATCAGAAATACCGTCGCCTAAACCTTAAACACATAAAAGATTTAAAGGCGGCGGTTACTAATTACGGGCCCACGGCTCCTTATACAGTAGCTATACTCGAAAGCCTGAGCGATCGCTGGCTAACTCCTAATGATTGGATCTCTCTAGCCCGAGCGACACTCTCGGGGGGTGAATATGTCCTCTAGAGAACAGATTTTGTTGAAAACTGCCGAGAAACCGCCCAGCGCAAGAGTGAAAGCAAAACCTCGCGCTCTTGGACGAGAGATAAGTTACTCGGCTGGAGTCCCTATGACTCCAATGAGGCACAGGCGGCCTTCCCCCCTGGGTTATTAGCTCAAATTCAAAACGCAGGCCTTAAGGCCTGGCGCCGACTCCCCCCAAAGGGCTCAGCCACAACCTCCTTGGCCAAGGTCCGACAGGGCCCTGATGAGCCTTATAGCGATTTCATCAGTCGCCTCACTGATGCCGCGGAACGGCTGATTGGCGAGGGCGAGAATGAGAGCACATTTATTAAACATCTTGCCTATGAGAATGCCAACCCGATATGTCAGGAAACCTTAAGACCGTACCGGTGTGGGAGCCTTTCTGATTATATCAAGTTATGTTCAGGGATTGGTACTTCCCACTCTCTTGGCCTAGCTATAGGGGCAGCTTTAAAGAACTTCGGCCCGGAAAAACAAAGAGCCTGTTATAACCGTAAACAACCTGGGCATTTTGCTGGTGATTGTCCTACAAAGGAGCCTCAGATGCCAACCCTCCAGAAACCCCCCTCTAACAACTCATCAGATCGAAAACCCCCTAGAACCCCCTGCCCACGCTGCCGGCGCTGTCTTCACTGGGCTAAGGAATGCTACTCTAAAATGGATATAGAGGGCAAGCCTTTACCACCAAAACAGGGAAACTTCCAGAGGGGCCAGCCCTCGGCCCCAAACCAGGGACTGAATCAGGGGGCTATCCGATTCGTCCCACAGACGCTACCCCCTCAACAGATCCTTCACACTCAGGAGTCAGTTCCCTCCTCCGGGCCACCCCTGGCAGTGCAGGATTGGACCTCTGTGCCGCCGCTGCCGACTCAATATTAATTCCTGATCAAGGCATTCAACTCCTCCCTACAGAGACGTTTGGACCCTTACCTCCCGAGACCTTTGGCTTAGTATTAGGCCGAGGAAGCTCCACATTAGCTGGCCTCCACATTACCCCTGGGGTCATCAACAATGATTATACAGGCCAAATCACCCTCCTAGCTTCAGCCCCATCCGGGCCTATATCTATTCCCAAGGGAAAGAGAATAGCCCAACTTATCTTACTCCCCCTAAAACCTACTAATAAGAGTCACTCCCAATGCCCCAGACAAGAATCCACCCTCGGGTCATCTGATACCTACTGGGTACAGCAAATTACTCCATAGAGACCGTTATTAACCCTACAATGAGATGGAAAGACCTTTAAAGGCCTAGTCGACACAGGAGCCGATGCCACAGTAATTTCAGACTAACACTGGCCACCAAACTGGCCTTGCGAGGTCTCCCTGTCTCACCTTAAGGGAATTGGCCAGTCCACCAACCCAAAACAAAGCTCAAAAATATTAACTTGGAAAGACAGCGAGGGTAATTCCGGACAGGTACAGCCCTACATTGTTCCGGGCCTTCCTGTCAACCTTTGGGGGCGGGATATCTTATCCCAATTAAAGCTCATCATGTGTAGCCCCAACGAAATTATTACTCAACAGATGCTCAACCAAGGGTTTTTACCAGGGCAAGGACTGGGGAGAAACAAACAGGGAATAAAGGCCCCATTATCCATAACACCAAGGAACAATCGTTCAGGCCTAGGGAGTGAACATTTTCCTTAGTGGCCATTGACTTTCCTGTACCCCACGTGGACAAGATAAAATGGAAATCTGATTCCCCCGTTTGGGTAGATCAATGGCCTCTAAATAACGAAAAACTTACAGCTGCCACTAAGTTAGTACAGGAGCAATTGGCTGCTGGACATTTAGAACCCACTACCTCTCCTTGGAATACTCCCATATTCATAATTAAGAAGAAAACAGGAACGTGGAGACTTCTCCAAGACCTCAGGGAAATCAACAAAACCATGTTCACGATGGGAGCCCTCCAACCAGGCCTTCCCTCCCCTATTGCCATTCCCGCCAACTATTACAAAATTATTATTGACCTCAAGGATTGTTTTTTCACCATCCCCCTGCACCCCCAGACAGAGAACGTTTTGCGTTCAGTTTTCCCGTTACTAATTTTAAAGGACCTATGCCCCGGTACCAATGGAAAGTACTCCCTCAAGGCATGGCAAATAGCCCCACCCTATGCCAGAAATTTGTGGCCCAAGCTATAGATCCTCTCAGACCTTGCTGGCCTTCCATCTACATTATACATTACATGGATGACATTCTCCTAGCAGGAGCTTCATGCTCTGAAGTCCTCAAATGCAGCCAAGAACTGGCTGCCCGTCTTTCCTCTTTGGGGCTTCGAATAGCTCCTAACAAAATACAGCTTAAAGACCCCTATTAACACAGTGGACAGGGAAAAATAACACTCCAGGCTGTCTCTGGATCGGGACTCTGCCTAGGGCCCATGCCTACTTCACATCGGCACCTCTGTAATCAAATAATTACCCCTCAGAATAATCAAGAATATTTAATTCCTAACAATAACACATGGTGGGCCTGCAGTGATGGCCTGACACCATGCATCTATGCCCCCCTCCTCAGTAACTCCTTTTGTGTACAAGTTTCCTTAGTTCCTAAAGTATCCTATCTTAGTGATGACCAATTTTCCCACTCGTTATTCCCCGACAATGCCTCCCCTGATCCTTCCCTCAGACAGAAAAGGGAACTTATTACAACCCTCATGGTGGCCACCCTCTTAGGCCTCGGCACCACGGGTACAGGGGTCGGAATAACCTCTCTTGTTCTTTCCAATCAATATTACAACCAATTACAAGAAGCTATCGATGAGGACATCAAAAGTCTAGAAGGTGCCATTTCTCATCTACAAGAATCCATGAGGTGGTACTCCAAAACCAACGAGGCCTGGATCTACTTCTTCTACAACAGGGGGGCCTCTGCGCCGCCTTAGAGGAACAATGCTGCTTTTATGTTAACCATTCTGGGGTAATTAAAGACTCACTTACAAAAGTTAGAGATAGATTAGAGAAAAGGCGAAAGCTAAGAGAACAAAATCAAGATTGGATAGAACGATGGTTTAACAACCCCCACTGGCTTTCAACCCTATTACCCTCTATCCTAGGCCCTCTAGTCGGTCTACTCCTACTCCTTGCTTTTGGACCATGGGCCTTTAGAAGGCTCACACATTTTATCAAACAACAAATAGATTCCCTCATAGCCAAACCCATACAAGTACATTATCACCGCTTAGCTGAGGCTGACCGTGAACAGGACTATGACCTCTACCAGCGCTCCCTCCCTACGGGGACAGCATGATGACCAGAGGAATGCTTACCTACTCCCCTCCAGGAGAAAGGTATGGGCACCGAGCTGAGTGCAGAACAAAGCACTGCAAGGGAAGGTCCCATAATCTTTCGACCCCCTCTGGTTTTCCCTGAGAGTATACCTGGCTTACATAGAGGTTGGTATCTATCAAAATTTTTTTTTTTCTCTTAGATGGCCAACAGAGACACCCATACCGCATCCTACTCGGATGCTGTCTAATGAAGCAAGCCCTGGTGAGCTTGGCTGGCAGCCAATGACGGGTAAGCTGAGGGGCTCTTCTATAGGCCCTACCTGCAACCTAAGACAGGCACTGGATCAGAGCGATTCAGTTAGGCCGATGACGGGTAATGCAGGCGTTAAACCAGGTATCCCGAGTCTCCCAACCTAAGACAGGCGCAGCCACCGCAGGGAAGGCTCTGGCGCAGCCACCGCAGGGAAGGCTTTCTGGCCTTAATTTCAGGCTCTACCTCTTCTCCCCAAAAGATACCGAGAGCCGTTACCTGTGGGCTTGGGAAACCCACGGGAGGAGCTGGGTCACTACTCCCTCGCTCGGTTAAAGCCCACTCCCGCTTAAAAACAGAAAGGGAGGAGATGCCGGGAGCCATAAAAGCAGTTCGGTCTCACTTCTTGGTCAGCCCTACTTCCTGATTGAGTAAGAACAAAGAAAGCCCGTGCGCGCCAAGGGCCAGAAAAACCTCCCACATCAGAATAACCAATCAGCTAGGACAGATTCCCAGTCCCCAACCAATCATCCCATGGCAACTCCTTATCCTACCCCTCCCCTCCTGAGTGCTTATATACCGCAATGCTCGAATAAAAAACGAGGCTTGATCAGAACCCTGTCTTGCCTCCATTCTTCGCGTTCCTTGTTTGTTTCATTCTCTTAGGTGGTTCATGCGTGCCCTCGTTGCTGCCCCGTGGGCCGGGGCATCTTACCACCCACCTGCTCACTCCTTACCACTTGGCTTGCTGCTCCTTAGCACTGCCGCGGAGGCAGGAGAGGCTCCCCCCACCACTGCTGTGCTAGCCAGCCATGAGCCCGGCTTCTGGCTGAGTGGCACTCCCCCTGTGGGTACACATTGACTACCAGGGGGGCAGCTCCTGCATTGAGTGTCTGCCCCCCGATGGTCAGTGCGCATCATAGCGACCGGTCATTCTGGTCGTTCCGCTGTAACGGTCACTTAGGTTTTTATTATATAGATTATAGTTAATTTTATGTGTCAACTTGACTGGGCCATGGGATACCCAGTTTGGTCAATTATTATTCTGAGTGCATCTGGGAGGGTATTTTTGGATTAGATTAATCTTTGAGTTTGCAGATTGCCTTTTTTTTTTTTTTTTTTTTTAAATAGATGGGCCTCATTCAATCAGTTGAAGGTCCAAGTGAAACAAAAATGCTGACCCTCTCCCAGGTTGAGGTGGGACATCGATCTTTTTTTCCCTTCAGACTCAAAGTGAAATATCAGGTCTTCTTGGGTCAAGAGCCTGCTAGCTTTCTAACTGGAATTTATACCATTGGCTCTCCTGGTTCTCATGCCTTCAGACTTGAACTGGAACTATACCACCATCCTGCTTGGTCTCCAGCTGTTTGACTGCAGACTTTGGTACTTGTCAGCCTCTGCAGTCACATGGGCCAATTCCTTATAATAAATCTCTTTATATACTAGTATACATGAATATATATGTATAATCTTGGTTCTGTTTCTCTATAGACTCCTAATACCATCCCCACTTCCTTGATTAATCCCTCTGTATCTTTCTTATCTCAGGCTAAACATCATCTCCAAGTATCCCTCCCTGAAGCTTTAGACTGACTGGATAACACTCCTTTGTGCTCTAGCCTGCTTAGTGGTTTATTGCCTACTCTATACTAAAGTTTTCTCAAAATAGAAACCATATCTTCTTCACTCGTGTATTTCCAGGACCTAGCATGATGTCTGGCACAGAGTCAGCCATCACAAGTTATTTGTTAAATAAATGCATAATTGCTGACTAGGAAATAAGCATGGCTTGAGTAATTATATTTGTATTTTGTTTAAAGATCTCTTTATATGTCAGCTACTACTTAGGAACAAATACCATCTATATATATAAAAGCCTAATATGCAAAGTGTCTCCTCAGGAGTTCGACTGACCAGGAGTTCAATTGCTCTCTATGATGTGCACTGACCACCTGGGGGCAGCACAGAACATGGCGGGCAACCAATGGCAGTGGCAGGGCACTGAGGGAGCAAGAGAAGGAGGAGACGGGGAGGCAGGGAGGCAGGGAACCTGACCAGCCTTGATTGCCAGCCAGGCCTAGGGACCCTACCTATGCATGAATTTCAAGCACCAGGCCTCTAGTTTTATTAATAAAGCAATAAGTAGCAATGAAAATATCTATTTTTTGAGATCAAAGAGTGATATCAGATTTAGAAGTAATCTGGTTAATGGGGGAGAATGTATAGTAATGGAGGTAAAATTTACTGTATGATTTAAAAATTAAAGAGTAGAATATTGTTCTGCATTTTTTTAGTAGATTATTGTTCTATTCTGTATTTTTTTAAGGATTATACTTGGAGACAGTTTTTCCCATTTGGAGTAGAAAATTGTTCTGTTCTGTATTTTTTTAAGGGTTGTACTTGGAGACTGTTTTTCCCATTTCATGTCCTGTTATTTATGTCCTGCTCTTGTGGATTCTTTCATTAGAGGTCTATTTTCTCCTGGTTTGCCCGGAGGGAAAGGATGATACAGAACTCTCATCTGTCTCTGTTACTATGTATTATTACTTGGAAAACGTCAAGGCAAATGCCATATAAATAAATAAAAGCCTCCAAAAGCTTTAGCTCTCACTGTTAGGCAGCGGGGAGAAAGAGCAAATGTTTAAGTTTTAAGAGATAGACTTAATAAAAAGCTGCCATTTTTTTTGTAGTGTGGGAGAAAACCATATTCTTATCCAGCATATGTAATTCAGCATGGGGGATTAATAAAATGTTATTAATCTGGCTTTGTTATCTGTTTGTAACAACGGTTACTTGGCTTTATCACAGCCCGGCAGTCTCAGTTCTTTAGGGCTTAGTGAATATATCCAGCTATAAGTAATAAAATTAATCTATTGAAAGGAGTATAATCTTTTATTAGAAGAGGCTAGGCAAAGCTGATCCATGTCACATTTCTCTGGGGACTCATTTTTAGTTAATCTCTTTTTGATTTCCCCAATCATGTATAGTGTCAGTAAAATCCAGTCTGATTTACCATCCTCTACAAGCCACATGAGGAAACTCAATTACCCTCAGACCACGGTGACTCCCCTACCAGGTATTCTCCATGGGGTAGGGTATAGGGAGGTTCAACGTATTTATATTTTCTGTGAAGCAGTTGGCTGACATGTAGATGTGGATATTGTTAGCACAAAGAAAATAGTGTAATTATTTGGAGCAAATTACAGAGTGCACTCCCCCCTACCCCAAAGAGTTGAGAATAGAGTGTTCTAGCAAAATGAACATCTTTGACAATAGAGAAGTACCACACTGTCCCTAATATGATGTACAGACCATCATAGAACTTGTCATACATGGTTTACAAATTTTCAAATAATTAAAATCCTAGAGCTCTGAAGACACTGTTTGCAGTCAGGTACTATGAGGTAGCTATTCACCAAAGACGATTCCTAATGAACCACAGCTCCCAATATCTGTGCTCTTGTGCTGCCCACCTCACATTGATCATGTGACTTGCTTTCCCAAAAAAATGGGATAAAAGTGATGATGTGTTTGCATTTCTGAGAGCCTGATCTGCCATGTAAGAAGTCCTATTGTTCTGAAGGTCAGGCCACATGGAGATACTGCATAGAGTGGTTTATATGAAGAGGATATACCCTGAAGAGAGAGAGAGAGAGAGAGAGAGAGAGAGAGAGAGAGAGAGAGAGAGAGAGAGACCAGCTATCCCACCCTCCCAGCTAAGCCCAGCTGTCCTGCCAAGGTACCAGGCACATGAGTGAGGCCATCGTGGACATTTAGTGTGCAGCCAACATCAGTTGAAGCTTCATAAGGAACTACAAGAAAGACTAGCAGAAGAACCATATAGCTAAGCTCCGGTCAAACCACAGAATCATGAGATATAGTGGAACGATTGTTGTTTTAGGCCACTAGATTTTGAGGTAATTTGTTATGCAGTCATAGATAAGCAAAATTGGCATCTAAAATAATTTAGTTTAGCCATCTTATACTATAGGTGAGGAAACTGAAGACAAACACAGCAAACTCATTTGACCAATGTTACAAAGTAATTTGGAAAAAGTACTGAGATTCAAACTCACATCTCTAGATTTCATTTAAGAGGTCCAGTCACTTTACTGTGCCGAGTTACTTTAAATACACAAACTTTTAAAACATCGCTGTGATTGAGTAATTCCACTTTTCAGAACGTATCACTAGGAAATAATAAAAAGAAGACATTGTGTCTACAGATGTTTATCACAGTATTATTTATAACAAATAATTGGAAATATATTGTAAATAAAAATATAGAGGCAAAGTTAAGAAAGTTGCTGTCTTTAAATTCAAAACACACACATGTATAGCCATTAAAAATAATGCTTTGGAATAGCATGAAAAATGTGTGATATTATGTTAAGTGGAAAAAGAAGAGCACAATGCTAGCAGGACACAGAATGTTCTTTGTAAGATTCCCTAAAAATTAGGTTTGCTTTCCTCTAAGGACTAGATAGAGAAAACAGATTGGGGGAAGGGAGATGAAGGGTAAGGAGACATCTCTAATACCTTCAATAATAAAAATAAATTTTAAAAAATATCACCAAAATTAACCATAATTATTAATAAGTAGTAAAATTAAAGGACATTTATTTTTCCCATTTTAAAATTTTTTATTGAATTAATTGGTCTGACATCAGTTAATAAAATTATATAGTTTCAAGTGTACAATTCTATAATACATCATCTGTATATTGTATTACACATTCACCATCCCAAGTCAAGTCTTCTTCCATCAACATTTATCCCCACTATACTCTCTTCTACCTCCCCCACCCTCTTTCCTTCTGGTAATACCATGCTTCTGTCTGTGTTTAGGAGGTGGTTGCTTTTTTTTCTGTTTAATCCCTTTACCTTTTTCACCCAGCCCTGCAACTTCCTTCACCTCTGAAAGCTGTCAGTCTGTTCTCTGTATCTATGAGTCTGCTCCTATTTTGCTTGTGAGATTATTTTGTTCATTAGATTCCACATAAAAGTGAAATCATATTTGTCTTTCTCTGACTGACTTGTTTCACTTAGCATAATACTCTCTATTGCATCTATGTTGTCACAAAAGGTAAGATTTCCCTCTTTTTCATGGCCAAGTAGTATTCTATTGTGTAAATGTACCACAGCTTTTTTATCTACTCATCTACTGATGGGCACTTATGCTGCTTTTAAATCTTGGCTATTATAAATAACTATACAATGAACATAGGGGTACATATATTCTCTCAAATTAGTGTTTTGGGTTTCTTTGAATATATTCCCAGAAGTGGAATCGCTGTTACATTTTTTATTTTTTGAGGAAACTCCATACTGCTTTCCACAGTGGCTTCACCAGTCTGCATTCCCTCCAAAGGTGCTTGAGGGCTCCCTTTTATCCACATCCTCCCCAACACTTGTTGTTTGCTGATTTATTGATGATAGCCATCTGACAGATGAGAAGTAATATTTCATTGTGGCTTTAAT
Source organism: Plecotus auritus (assembly GCF_963455305.1). NCBI lineage: Eukaryota > Metazoa > Chordata > Mammalia > Chiroptera > Vespertilionidae > Plecotus > Plecotus auritus. The sequence continues at coordinate 61,388,707 of NC_137772.1, read as the reverse complement.
TTGCATTTATCTGGTGATTAGTGACATTGAGCATCTCTTTATATATCTATTGCCATCTGCATGTTCTCTTTGGAGAAGTGTCTATTCAGGTCCTTAGCACATTTTTTAAAATTAAGTTTTATTGGGGTGACATTGGTCAACATAAACATAAAGGTTTCATGTGTGGATTTCAAAGTTATAAAATCTGTATATAGCACCATGTGCCCACCACCCAAAATCAAATCTCCTGTCACCTCATATGAGGATCCCCTTCTGCTTCCACCTGCCTCTGTCTGACAACTACCACACTGCTGTTTGTGTTCATAAGTTTCAGTTTTATATCCCACCTATGAGTGAAATCATATGGTTCTTAGCTTTTTCTGTCTGACTTATTTCACTTTGCATAATGTTCTCAAGGTCCATCCATGTTGTTGTAAATGACGCTATTTCATCCTTTCTTATGGCTGAGTAGTATTCCATTGTGTATATGTACCACATCTTCTTTACCCAGTCCTCTATCGCAGGGCATTATTCATGGTGGCCAAGACTTAGAACATTTTTAATTATCTGGTGTTAAATTTTATAAGTTCTTTATAGATTTTGAATATTAAACCCTTATCAGATGTATCATTGGCAAATATGTTCTCCCGTCCTTTGCTATGCAAAACCATTTTAGTTTGTTGTAGTCCCATTTGTTTATTTTTTCTTTTGTTTCCCTTGCCTGAGGAGATATATTAGAAAGAAATATTGCTAGGGGAAATTTTTGAGATTTTACAATCCATAGTATCTTCTTAGGCTTTTTATGCTTTGAGTCTAACATTTACATCTTTATTTCATTTTTAGTTTATCCTTGTGTGTTATGTAAGGAGGTGGTCTAGTTTCATTTTTTTCTTGCATGTCTCTGACCAGTTTTCCTAACACCATTTATTGAATAGACTGTCTTTACTTCATTGTATCATCTGGCCTCCTTAGTCAAATATTAATTGACCATAAAGTCTTGGGTTTATTTCTGGGCTCTCAATTCCAATCCATTGATCTGTATGTCTGTTTTTATACCATTACTATGCTGTTTCCGTTTTTTTAGCATAATTTGATATCAGTATAATTTCTCCAGCTTTGTTCTTTGATATCAAGATTTTTATGGCTATTCAGGGTCTTTTGTGGTTCCATATAAAATTTTGGAATATTTGTTCTAGTTCTGTGAAATACACCATTAATATCTTAATAGGAATTGCATTAAATCTATAGATTGCTTTGGGTAGTATGGACATTTTAATGATGTTAGTTCTTCCTATTGATGAACACAATATATGATTCCACTTATTTGTATCTTCCTCAATTTCTTTCTTCTGTGTCTTATAATTTTCCAAGTTTAGGTCAATTATTCTATATTTTAGTTTTAAGTCCAGTTTGGTCTTGGGAGGCTGTGAGTGTATCTTCCACCACTGCATTATCATCTTGGATCCTTTCCCCCACATTTTTTTTATTATTTCCATCCTATATAATAAAAGCGTAATATGCAAATTGACCAGACAGCAGAATGACTGGTTGCTATGAAGCACACTGACCACCAGGGGGCAGACACTCAATGCAGGAGTTGCCCCCTGGTGGTCAGTGGCTCCCACAGGGGGACCGCTGCTCAGCCAGAAGTGGGCTCATGGCTGGCAAGAGCAGTGGCGGTGGCTGGAGCCTCTCCCACCTCTGCTGCAGGCAGGTGGTAAGGAGTGAGGGGTCCTGGACTACGAGAGGCCCGGACTGGGAGAGGGATCATGCCTAAGCTGGCAGGCGGACATCCCCTGAGAAGTCCAGGACTGCAAGAGGGCACAGGCTGGGCTGAGGGATGCCCCCTCCCCAGGGCACAAAACTTGTGCACCGGGCCTCTAGTATATTTATAATGGGCGCATATATTGGGAAAAATAAATGTGTACTGGAGACTAAAACCCTACTAACTTTAACACCTTTTGATTATTTAAAAGGCACTTTTGGATTTTCCATGTCCTTTGCACAATATTTGTCACTTTATAGTCCTCTGCTGACAGAGGAGAGACTAAATAGTCTATGGGAACTTTTGTACTTCTCCTTGGATTCTTTTCTTAACATGATCCTGATGTGCGCTCAACTGAATTTGTGGTTTACATATAAAAGAGTGGAACAAAATAAAATTCCATTCTAGTTATTTATACTCTTCATATTTTCAATTCTACATAATCAGAATTATAAATAGTATTTAAAATACAAAATAAATATCATTCATCATGTAGAAAACTAAAATATTAAATGATTACTTCAACTTTGCATTCCTCTTCCTATTTTCTATTTCCAGTTTCCAAATTTAGAACAAATGAATTAAAAAAAAAAAACCTACATAAATAAACTAAAACACTGCTTGTCTTTTTGGAGAGGCTATTGCTGTTGAAAGCTGGTATTAGCCTTTTATTTACTCAACTAATTTACAGGTAAGTCTTTCACTCAAATACCTATGTGACAAACCAATTTCTCAAATAGTTTATTTTTATCTCTGAAATTTTATAGTTGGTATGTTATATTGGGGAATAAAATATCAAAACAATAGCTATTTTTATTTCTTAGTAATTATTTTAAAAAGTAAAATATTATTAAGACTTTAAAATTTTTAATTTAAAAGTTCTAAATCAATTTTTAAAACTGTATTCTCAAATCACTGTCTTTATTGCTGTTGCCTACACTTTTAACTACCCCAGTGCTTGGCTACAATCCAGAACAAGTTTAAATATAGTTGATATCTGAAAGGGGTGATAACTTGAAACATTTCACTAAGGTGTGATAAGTCAAAGAGGCAAGGAATACCTGTACTCATCTCCAGTGAAACACAGCACATTAATTTTATGTACTTTATTAATTCTATGTGTTACTGGTAGTGGCAGATCCTGACTTTTAGGATCATAGTTATCATATATGGTTGAGATTGCTGGATATTTCTCCTCTAAATAACTAAGTATAATGCATATTTTTGAAAAAGTAAGTAAATCTATTTGTTTTAGCATAATTTCTTATTTTAAAAGTTATAGGCACTATTCTCAGGAAGATTAAACAGCACTAACAGAGATTTATATAAATACATTGCCCCAAAAATAAATCTTTGAAATATTATAATGATCTGTGATAAATACTTTATTCAGATATATATAAAGCGGTGGTTACAGAGATAGAAAATATGTCAGAATATATCATCAAGGCATACAAGAAAAATTATCTTTGTTATAGAACATATGAACATATTTTGAGTTTGAAATAATTGTAATTTTTTTCATCTTGGTTAGTCATTAATTTTATTTTTAAATAACTAATCTATTAGATTTAAGGTGTTTCCACTAATAGCTTAAAAGCATGAGGTTTCATCTTTGAACAGTTTCAAATTTGAACAGTAGCCTGAAAAACTATAACATGAGGAAATTAAAAATCTTTGGTTTAAACAAGTTAGATTTATTCTCCTTCTTTGTAGCCTACACCAAGTCTGCTTATTACTACATAT